>NC_140595.1:689514949-690114949 GCF_964204655.1 Triturus cristatus
GGACTCTGAGCGCATTACCACTGCTAAGTAATGCTAAAGAGCATGTGCTCTTTCCTCTAAACATGGTAACATTGATGTATGCACAATTGGCATATTTAGTTTACTTGTAAGTCCCTTGTAAAGTGGTGTACCATATACACAGGGCCTGTAACTTAAGTGCTACACATATGTCACCCCTAAGGTATGCCCGAGGTAACCCATAGGGCAAGGTGATGTGTAGATAAAAGGTAGGACATGCACTGTTAAGTTTTCCATGTCCTGGTAATGACAATCACCCAAACTCTTTTTTCGCTACTGTGAGGCCTACACTTCTCCTAGGATAGCATTGAGAATTCCTTAATACACTTTTAAGCTGTAATTCCTGATTAGAAAGGAGTGACTGCATTGTGTTTCATACATTTGAAATGGTAATGATAAATTCTTATTACTGGTTAAGTTGATTTTAACATTACTAATTTAGAAATGCCACTTTTAGAAAGTGAAAACACAACCAACTGATGGTTGACACTGAGCACTGTGCTTGGGGTACCTCAGACCCTGAACAAATAATCACCTTATCATAGAAAATCAAACTCAACGGTCCAACTCAGATAGGCATATATTGTATATTAGTTCATATACAAAATGAAAGTATACAAAGGTGGTTAAATCAATGTTCAAACATTACAATAAATATTTACATCATCAACTGGATGCATTACTAACAAAATAAAATCTATGTTGCATAATACATTTGATTGTTCACTAGATGGCTTAAAGGTGAGCCCAATGCATTTCGGGACTTAGGTGTCCCTTCGTCAGGGGCAATCTGTTGACAAAACTTGTTGTTATTAACGTGATCCCACTACAATATTTCACTCATGTGTAGATAAGGTACATGGTATGCAGAGATAATTGACAATTAGATAATTTGGTTTTTGTGACCCACAGCTAGAGTTTTTGTTGGCTGTTCTCTTGCTGCACTAAAAATGATGGACTTAACTATGTATAGTTTAAAGGGTTTTGAACAATTAGTTCCAGAGACTTTGAGATACCGCAATCATATTGACTTATTTAAATTATTACATTTTGCTCATGTTTTCCCGTTATGAAATTATTTGTATTTACAAAAACGTGATATTCTTTTTTCATTTTTTTTCTTTCTTGTTGGACTTGGCACTTTCTGCAGGATGATCCCCAAATGTTTTGCATTCACCCTCCTGTTTTCTGGACCCATTTCTTGGGTTTTTTAGGACTCTGTGCACTTAAACACTGCCAACCGGAGAGAAAGTGCTTGTGTTCTCACCTTAAGACCTAGCAGAATTGGTTTACACCCAATTGGCATATTTACTTTACATGTAAGTCCCTAGTAAAGTGACACTACATGTGCCCAGGCCCTTACTAGTGGATCTGCAGCACTGATTGTGCCACCCACTTGTGTGCAGTTTTAAACTATCATTTCAACCTTGCAAGATAAACCTATCGCCAGACCGAAACGTTCACTTTTACTACATACAAGTCTTCTCTAGGGTAGGCCTTGGAAAGCACAGATGGCAGGATGCAGTGTATTTAAAATGTTGGGCATGTGCTTTTAAGTTTTACATGTCCTGGTGGTGAAAAACTCTTAAATTTGTTTTTCGCCACTGCAAGGTCTACCTCTCCGATAGGTTAGCATTGTAGTTACCTGATTACATTTAATAAGCTGTGGCTTCCAAATGAGAACAGGTACCAGTTCATGTTTGGTCTCTTTGGAATTGCAATGAAAAATCCTCTCTTAAGATAAAGTCAGATTTTAAATATCAATTTTGAAAATGACACTTTTAGAAAGTTGCCATTCTTCCCCTAGCCATTTAGTGCTTGGAGTTCCAGCCTGCCCCTGGGTCACATGAGTGGGTGTATCTGACAGTTAGAATTTGTTGTATACTCCTCCTAGACAGACACACACAAAATAAGGCTTGGATGTGCCTGGGTGGGCCATCACTGGCAGAATGGGAGGGTGGAGCTGGGCACAGCTCTACTTACACTTGAATAGGCTGTATCCTGCCTCCACACTAAGGGCTGCATACCCCTATAGTTAGCCAGGAGTCAGGGCAGGAGAAGCAGGAAATCTGTGGACTTCTAGATTCTTGTCCCACTTCCTGTTCTAATTATATTGGACCTCAGACACCAACTTTTCAGTACACTTGTGGACCCTTGGACTCCTCCAGGAAGATAGACTGCTGTGTTGCTCAAAGGACTGCCTAGGTGAGATGGACTAGACCGGCATCTCTGAACCTAGGGCACCGGAGTAACTCCAGCTGCTATTTGGCAGGCCTCCTGAGAAGCCTCAGGGACATAACAGGGTTCCAACAACCTTAAACCCAGCACCTGAATTCTGCTATCTGTGAGTAATGCCCTCCCAAGTGGTGCCACCCCAGCACTGAATGAATAGAAATAGGCCTGAAGGTGTTCTGCCAAACCAGGCTCTCGTCCCCAGTGGAACTCTTTAAACTTGCATATCTACATTCCTACTGATTGGATGTTTGTCATTTTAGTTTTGGTTTATTCATTGAAATGTACCCTATTTTTCTATACTGGGCTGGGATTGTTCTTGTGTTTTCACTTTATTAGTGTGTTAAGTGCTGCATAATACTT
The DNA here is from genome assembly GCF_964204655.1 of Triturus cristatus. NCBI lineage: Eukaryota > Metazoa > Chordata > Amphibia > Caudata > Salamandridae > Triturus > Triturus cristatus. Next base: position 689,517,563 of record NC_140595.1, read on the forward strand.
TACACATTGCCTCTAAGTTAAGCCGAACTGCTCTGTGTCAAGCTACCAGAGGTCTGAGCACAGGTTCATTTGGGGTTTGCTTGTGCCTCACCCTAACAAGGGTTGTGGTTGATGCTTGAGTAGGGTTTCATCCCCGCTCCAAACCAGTAGCCAATTTCTTACACGCCTCAATTTGTAGATGTGGATATAGCACCTTTTTCAACTTGGGTTCTGTTGAAGGGACAGGCATAGTCTTGAGATGCATTGGGGCCATGCATTGAACTTACAAGTGTAAATAAATGGATTGATTTTCCAAAATAATTGTGGAAACTACAATATCATGAATACAGTACAATTATTTTTACAACAGATGGCAAGCAAATGCCTTGCAAAGTTTCACAAATTGCTGTGCTCTCTGATTTACTCTTGAGAGTCCCTCTGTATTTTCAATGAAAATCCTTAAAAATACACATTTTGTAAGAGGAAGAGGAGAGGTCATATCTAGTAGGAATTGCAAATGTATGGAAAGGAGTTGATGAAGCTATATGCATGTTATGAGGCTAGGAATGGGTGGTGTGTATATTAGATTAGAGAATTAGAAACAATAAAGAGAAGAACCTGAGAGTCTTGGGGTATAACGTGCATGAACTATATTGGATTCATGTGAGGGACTAGATGAAAACCTAGATTGCAAAAACATCCTTCACAAAAGAATAGACTCTTAAAGGAAGGCTGAACACATGTGCTCTGGGTGATGGTATATGCTAATAGCAGTTTGAAGGCTGTATAGGCTCTGGGCATTTGAAATCTAGCATTGGTTTCTGTGGATACCAATTGATGATGGTCAGTGATTGGGTAGATCAGCTGTGGTGTAACAGCGAATCACCTGGTAGCAGCAACGGCAATCCCTGTGCCAACAGATCGAAGTGTCACTCTCACGTACACGCTTGTTGCCAGCTCTGAATAGGAGTAAAGGATGAAAAATGTTATCCTACAACTAATACGCCTGGCTCAGCAGCAGCGTACAGTAAGCCATTAATGTCAGACATTATATATATATTCAAATACCCGGATTGCTTTTCACACCTTAGAAGTCGCCCCAAAATACCTAACCCCTCCTGGTGATCTAATTTAACCCACGTTTCTCAGTTGATGTCTACCTTACACTTTGCATTCATAAAATTGGTTGGGGAGGTAGTACAGAAAAGCGAATTGCACAGAAGGTACATATAACTATAGCACCCCACCCTCTTGCTATCCGACGTCCCAGTGATTTAGAGGACACCACAAGCTTTCACAGATGCTGCCCACAGGTCTATTACTGATACAACATAATTCACTACCCCGCAGGCCTGCTTTCAAGATTTCAAGGATGTCATTTCACTTCCAGTAACCTCTACGAATTATTGCCCTACTGGCTGCCGCTTGAATTCGGCTAACCACTGGACTGGAGTGTAGGAAGTAAATAAGCTCCTCACTTCTGGGAAACAGTAGCCTACCCTTCTCCATGCACTTGGACACTGCATGAGAGACAGCCAAGGCGGGGCAGATGCACCTTGGGCAGGATCCCACAAGTAAGGTGAAGAGGGGATATAGGTATGGGATATGGCTATACTTTCCTGTTTGTTGTTACTCTCCAGGTGTGCTCTAGACAATTTATTATTTGTTTTGGGGAGGGTTCGCCATCTGTACTCAAGTTACATCCTTCTGGTAGCAAGATACTGTCCCTTGTAGCAGTCTTCCATACTCCCTCTCCCATTCTGGGAACTACAGCCTTTATGTCTTTTCTAGACATGCGCAATTAAACATTTCCGCCACTGCCTAAGCAAATTTGGCCTTGGGAATAGGTGATATGTGGAACGCAGCTGTATCAAATAATATCCTGTTCACAATTACTCGCACTGGACTGCATACATGTGCCATCACTGTCATCGATAAATCTGGTATTTGTAAAGCGTAAACTACTCACCCCTAAGGGTCAGTAAGTGAGCTGTTGCCTAAAGTCACATCGTGCTAAGCTAAGTTGCCGCCGGCGATCGAACCGTGAATCCTGCCCTCCAGAGTTATCCACCCTGGCCGCTGCGCCACACCTCTCCGATAGTGTGCACCCAACTCCTGGCACTGTTACACAACAGGAAAACAGGGAGGAATATGGCAATGAGGGACATGGCCCAACAGAATACGTTGATCCAAGACTGCACAACCAAGCACCACCCGTCTGCCATTTCCGGAGGTAACAACCAGCAAGGGTCACCCCAGATATCTTGTAACACTTCAGGTCAAAGGTTCACCTATATTTCTATATATTACAAGTCACAGGACTTGGATTTACACATTACTTGTTTTGTCACCTGCTCAGAAGATGTGGGCCTCAGAAATGGGGAAAATTCTCCTGGAGATAGAGAAACATCTCTGTTGACGTTTGTCATTAAGAAAATTACTATTCATAGCGTTTGGAGAACTTGACATAATTTGTCGTAATCAAAGTTTGTGATATACACATCGCTGTCCTAACTGCATTAAAAGCACGACGTTCTCCACGTCTACCATTAGCCACAAACAGGTTTATTTGTTTGTTTAGTAAATGTATATAGGTAGCAAAACAACACGCTTCAAGGTCCTATTTAAAAACCTACTAAAACACACAAATAAACAAGTGAGAGTACACATAACAAACAAAATGACTCTGAAAAGACAAGCCAGAACAAAGAGCCATTTTAAGATGGCAACTGGTTCGTAAAATAGTCTTGCTGTCTGGATTTCATCCCTTTAATGTCTTATTAAAATATTAAAAGTCAAGATGTAACACAAAATCATCCTAAAACAAAAGACAGAGATGTTGAAGGTGGGTGCGGTGGGGTGGGGGGGGGTCTCCAGGAGGTAAGCTCTGTGACCCCTGGAATGAGAACAGAGCCCTTTCATAAAGGCTGTACAAATGAGCAGATTAAAGCCATCCCTCCTGTCCTGCCCAGGGCTGATGAGCTTGTCTCCGAGGAGGGGATTATCCCCTCTCTAAGAGGAGACGCATGTCTGTGGCACAAAAACGTCCTGCAATTATGAGCCCCGCAGGATCCTATTAAGCCTCGAAACACAGCTGTAAGGGCAACATCATGGCAAATAGCCTGTTTTAGTCCAGCCAATTGCCCAAGATGGAGACCTCTGTGGAAGGCCTTATTGCTCGTATAAATCTGTTCTCAGTTACAGTGAGCGGCTCTGCTATTGAGTCCTAGCATTAGTTGAATAAAATGGCGTCATGCGTCATTAGTTGCTGTGTAGGCATCTTGGCTCTTTTGGGAGTCATTTGTAGGATCAGTGACCTGTAGCTAATTTTTTCTTTAGCTGGAACTTGTACACTGTCTTTTTTTTTTGTTTGGCCCGAACCCATTTCTAATACAAATTATTGCTTGCTATCCGAAAAGCACACTTCCAGCTTAACATGAATTCCTGACTCCGGCTAAGAAACACTCAGATGGGTGCAGGAGTGTAGGGGGCGTGGAACCATGCCTGCAGCAAGTAAAGTGCACGACAAGCAGCCCTTTCCTTTTCTTATTCTATTTAACAATTGTATAGAACCGGGTCTCTGCCCAGTCATATTCAAATGGTGAAACAGACCTCAATAGCTCTATTTGTCACTGGGGCAGAGCGTCGGAGGAAGTGACATCTCTTTCTCTCTTGTTCCGGTGAACCTTTCTCTGCTGGTCTGTGGCCATGCTTTGCTGTGGTTGGCAGCTGTTAATAAGTGACTGCTCCTGTTGTCTGCTTATTTTAATTAGTGCTTACTTTAAGAGTTTTCCATGAGCCAATTAGTCACCCCTGAAAAAACACCTTCACCCATGCAATCCTCTTTCAAATATTTACCCATTATCTAAACCTCAAGAGGGGCAGAGTATTTTCTTGTTTACCAGAAGAACACAAACAAGAGACCTTACAGCTCTGATCTTTCCTATGCATCGTTATCCTTCCTTCTAAGAAATATCTATCTGTACTTATTTAAAAACATTCTGGTACTTTGCTTGGACAACGGATGAGGTAAGTAGCACACAGATACGCATTTTGATCCCTACACAAACAGGCGTTTGGCCAGGGGCAGGAAAATTCTGACCCGCCCATAGTCAGGGCGCTAGGCGGGCTCGGTGTGCCAGTGCAGGGTGAGACTGGGAATGCAACATATCTTGATAGATAAATATGCTGCATTCCTGCCCTCTCCCTTTGACACAGTCCAGGCAAAGCAAGATGGCCACCGAGCGGAGCTCTCCTTAGCAGCTCAGGGGCTTGGGATCACTTTTTTGTGTAAATCCCTGGTTATGCCCCCCATCCACCCTTCCACCCAACAACCACGAGGCAAGCGGAGTGTCTGCAACACTGCCATCCCTGTTACACCCTGAAAGGTAGAGATTTGGAGCAAGAATCCTACCAGAGGATTTTCGACGCCTCCCCGAGACTGCCTCTGACACAGGAGAAGTTCCGAGCCTCCCGAGTCCTGGTTGGAGCGGACGCAGAGTCCCGCTGCAGTTTATGCGGGGTGAGTTTCCCCTTGCCCCACATCGGGGAAATGCCAGGTTGATCACCCCACCACTCCGCAACAGGAGAGACCCCGGATAGTGCGCCGGTTCAGTTTTCATCGGCGGCGGTGTTGACGATCGCCGCACTGGGGTTTGGAGTCCACGGGCTTCTAGGAGCTGAGGGATAAGCCTAATCCTGGTCGCGAACACTGAGTGACTATGACCCAGCGGGACTGTTCTCGTGGAGACATTCTGCCCCGAGAGTGTTTCTGGCCACACGTTCCTCCTGACAGGAAGCGGAGCAGTCCCAATAGGCTCCACCCGCAAAGCTCAATGTGTGTCCCGTCCTGGAAGCTGAACGGAACCCCCCACCCCCGCTGATGGTGACACCGTAGAGAACAGCGGGTGATTGCTTAGACAGACCTACGACACCTTTTGGCCTGCCTGGGGCCTCGCTGACCTCCCTGCCTGTGAAATGCATGAGCGCCGAGAGGGCTCCGTGCCGCCGACGATCCTCGCCACAGACGCCCCAGAGTCGATCGGCTGATGCAGTGTCTTCTGGCCGATGTGGCACCACGCCTCTGTTCTTGGCCCCCTCTGACTGCCCACTACCGGTTTGACCGGTTGACTGCCTCCCCTCCCCCATTGGCAATCCTCGGAGGTAAGAAAACAGCAATCCCCCTCTAGTTAACTTTAGTGTTGGGATTTGAGCCCGCATTGTGGCTGGCCCGATCCGACCAACCACTCTGACTGAACGGTGGTTTTCTCGACTAATTAGCATCGTTTCCCCACACCCTGAGCTAGGCCTGGCTCCTATAACGGCACGTGTAGTGCTGGGCAGGTCCTTTTTTTTTTAGATCTAGTCTGGCAGCCTGGGCTTGCTATTTCCCCTACTGGATTGTGTCTGTGAAACTGTCATGGCTAACGGCATGGCAGAACTGCTGCACCAGCCATATTGAAAGCAATATTTCCCCTCCCTATAAGCACATTGCCTCTCTCCCTCTCACTACAAAATGGCAGCCATCCCATCACCCTGTTAACAAATGGCAGGGGAAAGAGGACAAAACACTGGAAACCGACAAAAGACTATATATTATAGGCAAATTGGAAACTGACAAAAGACTACATCTGCTAAACGAACTAGCCCGACCAAATGGTAGCCATCTTGGAACAGTTCTGACTCTCTTTAATTGTCACTGAAGGATTAATGGGCTGTGAACAAATACAGGAAACATACTTTCTACCTACATATATTTATATTGTATATATTTCTTATATTATAACTAATATACTAAAGACTAAGACCAGTCTACCTTCCCCAGGAATGGTCCATATGACCACACTCCTACACCTCCAATCCCCCCCCCCCCCAATCAGCTCGGACCGAGACCTGAAAATGCCCAAAGTCACTCACCCTACTTAAACCCAGGAGCCACCTGAACCCTCCCCTTCACCTCTCCTCCACCTGAATGACCCTCTACCCTAGTCCTGTCCCATACCCAACCCTTCTGTGGCCACCATCCCTGCAGTTACTCATCAACCTAGAAACCCCACCTATATTTCCCCTTCCTCTCCACCCCTTAATCAGGAAGAAGTCAACCAACATAAGACCCCACCAGAACTCCCCATTAACCCCCACTCCCCTACTTCTCACCAACCTGAAACCCCACGGCCCCTATCCACCCAACCTCTCAGCTAATACCGCCAAAATCCTTAAATTCAGACTACTCAAACTACACCCTGAAACACTCATAGCTGACCTCTATCATAACTCCCCCAAAGCCAAGACAAAAACAGATCTCATCTTCTACACCCCCCATCAGGCCAAATGGAGAAATAACCTAGCTAACCACTTGCGAATTACCAAAACCACCAACATCCCCCACGGCCAAATACTGATTATCTCCAAGTCCTCTCCCATCAGAATCAACGCCACCATAACAGGATACAGAAATGGCAAAGTCATGGTCCAAGCCTATGACTTCAACCTGCACCAATTTGAACTCGCCTTCCCCAAGCTGCGAAACTTCATCTCTACCCTGTCCAACCACCCACCCACTCCCAGCACACCCCCAGAACCCGATCCAAGAAAGAACAACCATGCAACATGATGCAAGCCCTCATTCACTGAATGCCTCAGACCTACACCCCCTCACCAGATCCCACTCTACCTTCCACTCCCATTCCCCCAACCACTCCTCAGACCTACACCCCACCCCCTCGCCAGATCCCGCTTTACCCTCCACTCCCATCCCCCAACCACTCCTCCCACCTAGAGACATCACGTCCTGACCTACCCCCTCGGCCAACCCAATACACCTACCTCAATCTCCCTACCTGCGCTTGTCCCAACCCACACCCTCAGCCGAATCTGCCCCAACCGCTCCCCTCCCCTAGCCCTACCACCCCTCGACCTTCCTGTCCCAACCTACACCCTCAGCTAAATCTCCCCCTAAACCCCCTCCCCTCCCCCTAACCCTACCATCCCTCGACCCTCCTGTCCCAACCTACACCCTCAGTCGGATCTGTCCCCCAACTCCTACCCCTACCCCAAACCTAGAATCAATGGCAGAACTAACTGTATGGATAGAAAAACAACTCAACACCCTCTTACCAAGGACCCCCAAGCACCTCATAACCATAACCGAAAACCTATCCCTTCTCCATAGCCAAATCAACACAATCATGTAGGGCATAAACACTATCCTTCTCAACACCAAAGCCCCCCCGTCCCCGCCCAACACCCAATACTCCCCTCTCCCACAAGCATCCGTGAGCCACCTCAAATGCCCAATCACCAGACAACCAGTTGGCGCTCCACCCCTAGCAACACCCAATCTCTCAGACCAAGAAAGAGCGAATCCCGAGATGTCTCTGAGAGAGGCAGTGACTCTCGCTAAAACCTACGACCCCAGAGCTACCAAAACCCCCCCTCCAACATACAGGAATAGGTAGAGCCAACAACCAACCTAGATTTACAAGACCTCCCTCCCAACGTACAACCATTCCCCAAGCTCCCCCTCCTCCCAAAACCTTTCCAACAGCGGCAAGATAAACTGCATGCTTACTGACTGCAGATCCGCAGTCAAGCACGCAATAGAGTTGGCTGATGCCATACTGAATCATGACATTGACATCACGTTCCTCACCGAAATCTGGCTCAATGACACATCCTATCTGTTCCTTGACCTTCTAGTCCCCCCTGGCTTCTCCATCATTAAAAAAGACAGAATTGACCAACGCGGTGGCGACATTGCCATCATCCATGAGAACATCAACTTAGTTGAATTCAAAACCCACTCCTTCTCCACCTTCGAATACCTCAAAACACACATCATAACACGCTAAAACAACAAAGTAACAAAATGCCATCTCATCTACCACCTCCCAGGAAATTCTCCTGCCTTCAGAGAAGAAATATCAGACCTACTTACACATTGCTCCCTAGCCAACACCGACAACATCATCCTGAGTGACTTCAACCATCCCTGGAATAACGAAAAGGACACTGTTATAGTCACTAAATGAACTCCTTCTCACAATTTAGCTCACCCAACACTGCAAGGGTCAAACCCACAACAAAGGTTCTACCCTTGATGTAATCATAGCCAAAAACGAAACAATAACCATCAATAACATCCTCCCAATCAACTGGTCAGTCCACCACATCATTATAGTCAACATCAATCAAACCGTAGCTCCTTCAGTCAAAACACAAATTACCCATCAAAGGAGCAGAAACCTCAATGCCATCCCCCTCCCTGTCCTCGAAGAAACCATAACTTCACTACTCCCACCCTCCACAGACAACCTCAACACGGACGAGCTCACTACACTCTACAAGAGTACAATGACAACTGCTCTCGACCAACTAGCCCCCCTGAAACTGAAAAGAGTCAGAGACATCCTCTCCGGAGCCTGGTTCAACAAAGACCTCAACTCCGAAAGAAGAACAGTTAGAGCTGCCAAGAGACTCTGCAGAGGAAACCCATCCACAACCAACCTCCTTCAGCTCAGAAAAGAATGCAGCAATTACAAAAAGGACATAATCAAGGAAAAAGCCTCCTTCTTCCGGAACGCACTAGACAAAGCCAAAAACTGCCCCAAAGAACTTTTCAACATCATCCCGAAACAGACCTCAAAGCCTTACCAAAGTAAGCCTCAGTAAAGTAAACCCCCTTGCCTCCAAACTTCAGTGTAACAACCTGGCCAAATTCTTCAATGACAAAATCACCAACATTGAGCTCTCCCTAGTCTAGCACCTTCAACCCCAGCACAGCAAATCCTCACCCATAACCATACCTAACCCAACCCCAGCTCACGACATGCTCCCAGAAGATGAGACCCCTTTTCTGTCAACCTCCAAAACAAGCCTACCCCCTAGACACCCAACCTGCCCCAAGTACTGAAAGGACTTCAAACCTCTCTCCGAAGAGGACATTTCCAATGTGATGCCAACTCCAAACCCTCCAACCACTATGCCGTCCCTCTACCCGCCTCCCTGGCTAAGAACCTCACCCTAACCCCACTGTGGACAAAGATTATCAACAGCTCCCTAAGCAACAGACTGATGCCCGACTGCCTCGAACAAGGCCAAGTCACCCCCTTCTAAAAAAAACAGATGCTAACTCGAATGACATCAAAAACTTCAGGCCCATCACCAACCTTCCTTTCCTAGCTAAAATCTTGGAGAATTTTTTTTCTCGCCCAACTGAACTAACACCTGGAATTGAACAGCCTACTTGACTCACGTCAATCTGGGTTCAGAAAGGGATGCAGCACGGAAACCGCTATACTGAGCATAACCGGTGACATTTACAACTCCCTTGACTCTAACAGATGCTGCCTACTTGTCCTCCTCGACCTATCAGCTGCTTTTGACACGGTAGACCACAAGCTACTCTTAGACGCCCTACAAAAGCGTATCGAAGCAGATGGCAATGTCCTAAAATGGTTCTCCTCATTTCTACATAACTGCTCCCAATTCATAAAAATCAAAAACTCAATGTCTGACACCTACTCCTCAACTAGAGGTGTACCCCAAGGCTCAGTCCTCTCCACCACTCTCTTCAACATTTACATGGAACCGCTCACCACCATTCTAAAACAAGCAAACATCGCCTACCACCTCTATGCTGATGACATCCAGCTATACCTCGAGATATCCTCCCTCAATGACATCCTCCGACTCAACTCCACACTATCAAAAGTAGAAAATTGGCTAACACTCAACCACCTCAAACTCAACCAAGAAAAAAACTAAAATCCTTGTTTTCTTCAATCATGAACAACCCCCTCAAATCCAAGAATGGATAAACAACCTTGACTCTCTAAACTGCAAACTTACTCCAGCAATCTCAGCGAAATCTCTCGATGGATCTCTCTAGACTCAAGTCTCAACATGAGTTTCCACATAAACTCCACAGCAAAAGGCGACCTCTACAAACTCAAACTCCTCAACAAAATCAAACCTTTCTTACCCCCAATGACCTAAAAATCACAACCCAATCTTTAGTTCTCTTCAGACTTGACTATGGAAATGCCACACTAACTGGGACGGTTAAAACACACATAGCCCCCATGAGAACCGCCCTAAATGGCTACCCATCAAAGCACGCTTCGCTTTTAAAATTGCCTGTCTCACCCATAAAGCCTTACACATAGGCAAACTCGACTACTTCGTAGCCAAACTCACTAAAGCAGGACAATCAAGAAACATAAGAAGCTCCAACTCACTCCTCTTTAATCCCCCCAAAAAGACAAAAACAAAAAGCCCTCGCCCGCTCCTTCTCAGGGAATGCCCCCAAAATCTGGAACTCTCTCCTTACCCACATCAGGACTAACCCCTCCTTCACGAACTTCAAGAGACAACTAAAAGAACTTCTCCTCAAACGTCATCTCTCAGCATCTGGTCAATGACCGCGATCTATGTTACCTCTAGTACTCTAGATGCTAGGCACTATATTCTACTGTTTATGTTTTTATACTTTTATGCACGCTGATACCTTTTGGGTCTGTAAGCGCTATATAAAACTCCCCCCCAAAAAAAGTACAGGGCAGCAAGTTGTCTTGCTGCTCTGAGTAAAATTTTTATGACCCTGATGTACCCCACAAAGAGTATAGACAAACCCTTCTGTAGTACAGGCCCACTCCTTTTGAAACAAAGACAGTGGATGCAAAAGCAAGCATTTCCTGATGCTTAAATTGCAAGTATTAATGAGAGTGCCACACGCAGGGCTTTTGATGGTCACTTAGCTAGCTGATATCGTCGCTGGGATCTGAATGTTTTGCAGGACACAAGTACAAATTCTGTCAGGGCCAACTCAGACTTTCATCCTTCCAATGTCAAAGGCAGAATGCTATCACACCGGATTGCTGTAGTACCTTTTATATGCAGGGCTTTGCAAGAGAAACTACAATATCAAGCAGGATATAAATGACAAGTCATAATCATTGTGGTTATCAATATAGCCACACTACTAATGTCTCTGTTTTTTGTGCAAATTGCAGCCTCTTCCTTGTGCATCTAAACAAGTAGAATAGCCATTGAGGTGAACCAGGTGAGGGGAGGTTGGGGTAATTCCTTAACCTAAAGGCATGTGTAGCTTATGACTGGCACAACAAACAGATATATGTGTATATGCTGTACTACATTTATTTCACGGATTGATTAAAATACGTCAGTGTAAGACTTTGGCACATTTTTCAATTCAGTTTAGAAAAAATGTATTTCCTCACTTAAAACTATGTTCCCGAAAATATATTTTCTTCCTCCACCCTTCCCCGAGACAACCGATGTGATTGATGATTGACATATGCTATCCTTCCCGCACTTTCTATAGCAGTTCTCTCTGTGTCTTCAATTTAAACATTATCTCTGCAAATAAAGGTGGGAAATATCCTTACAAATGTTTGTGAGTATTCAAAAGTGTTCACCATACTTGTGTGGGATTTACATGACCATGATCCCAAGAGCCATTCAAACTATAGATCCTGTGCCCATTAGAGATGAGAGAAGACCTTCCATTCATCCCCTCACTATGTAGTCTAAAGGGGGGAGACACTATTCAGCCTCCACCAAACTGGCTCAGGTTGGAGGCAACATTTTAGTTTAGGGTGTGGCAGCTTTACCCAGAGGTGATACAACCTTCTTTTCTAAATTAACTCCATAGCCATGGGGTATAAGGTGACCCATTTGTGTATTCGCTTTTATGAGTGAAAATGTTTGTGAATATTATAAACATTGATTTTGCCATGATCCTAATCAGAGCATGTGTTCATGATTACTATTGGTGCACTTGTGAGTAGGGTTGACCTTAGCTGATCATGTGAGAATAGCATTTGCAAGGTGCTAAAAGCTCACCCTAAATGTATTTTTGTCTCCTACTTCCTTTGTCGCCAGACACTGCCTGAGTGGAATACAATTGTTCCCACCAGAGGAGGTCCCTGGAGGATGTGCATAGCAAACTGCATGGAGGCAATGGCCACCACTGTGCATTCTGGCAGTAGGCCAATAGGAGTCCTTCCCAGCAAGGTCTTTGAGGAAGTAAGATCTGCATCAAACTAATGTGTTAAATTTACAAATATTTGTAGTGCTCTAAACCAGATTGGCAGTGATCTCCTGTCCAACACTCAGGATCTGGAACTTTAAAGTAGAGCTCTCCTTCGGGCTTGTTGTGCTTATTGAACACCTTCTCGGAGAAAGGCCTCCATGGACCCTGGAGAAAGACCTCCGTGGACCCTGATGCTTTCATATCTGAAGCAGAGTGTTGCCCATTTCCTCTTGAATGGGAACATGCCTGTAGGCCCCGCTGAAGCTATGCTGCCCTGCACTGTTGCCGCTGCTGACATTGGCTATGAAGACGCTCAGAGTCAACCGAGGAGACCGGAGACATGACCACAGTGCTGAGTAGCCATCTCCAGCTCTCACTACAGGCCCGAAGAGGGCTAGCTAAGGAAGCCAACTGATTGAAGTGCCAGTGAGCTTAGTGGTCACTCAGCCTGGCGGAGTCATTTCCTCCTTATACCAACATTTGTCCCTGCTGCAGTGTTCCACCTCGCTGGCCACACGCTGCCTGGACCAAGAGATAGACTAGTAGTCCCTCTGTCTGCCCTTTGCCCACCGGGCCCACAAGCCATATCCGTCCTGTCCTCTTGAGTGTGGAGCCGCTGACCTTGATCATGAAGATGCTCCAGGTCTTGAGAGATCCCATTTTAAAGGGAATAACCCCAGGGGCAGGTTTATCTTCCCAGCTCCTTTGCATGGGTGTTATGGTGTAGGGGACATTAGGTAATAGTTCCTGTGTAACTGAGACATATGTTATTGATTTATTTATAGCCCTGAGGAAGTCAGAGATGCAGACGCATCCTATCTGACGAAACACGTGTTGGCTATATGTGCATCTGGAGAAGACGTGTAATGAAATATTGAAGGAATAAAACAACGGAGTTGGAACAAAGACAGATTGGACTTTGATTTTCATACATGGAGTGGTGCTCAGGATAAATTGTTTATACATTGGTGGACTGGTCCTTCTGGTCCTAAAGCTTTGGGGGTATTAGAGGCTTCCCTCTACCTTGGAGCACACAATTTGATAACCAGCATGTTTGACTTTAGGGATTACTGTGTTTTAACTTGCGCATGAAACCTTGCCATAAGTAGCTGTGCTTCCTTTGCATTTACACTACTTTTCTAAACTCTAAAACACCAACACTCCAGACACTCTTGTTTTCCATAGTAGTCTCAGTTTAATATTACCGTTTGATTTACCTCTGTGTTGCTTTTACTTTGGCTGTTCACAGCATCGGAAGAGTCCCAAATGGTAAAGGTTTTGCAAACCAGACACAAAGTTACTAGTTTGGTGGGAGGATTGTGATCCTCCTTTTTACAATGTGCTTTTATTTTCACATTGAGAAACAATTACGAACGATACAAGTTTGCGAGACGTTCTTCCATTTACAGTGGCTACAATGGATTGTTTGCGTTTCTTTCGGATGGAGCACAGTGGTGGTTGTGAACAGCTGGTGATCACGGTCCGTTCATAGTAATTATTATTCATAGTGGTGGTACATTCTCGTTTTTATTGTTTATAGTGATGTGGGTGCTTTGTCACTTATTTTACTTTCATGTTTAATGCACATATATATTCATTAAAATATTATTATCCGTGCTTTTTCTTGTTTTTTTTTACAAAATCTAACAGCTCGGGCTGTACATTCAGATCTCATAACTGTATTGTATTGAACCTCTACTGAACCCTACACCATCTTATTTTAGCTGTTTTTTTTATTGCATTTCTCTATTGACTTTTCATCAGATTGCTACGGATTAAGACCTTGTGTCTAACTCTTGGAAAATAAAGAATAAGGATAGGCACTAAACTATACATTTCCAAATATCATCAAATAAGTTGCAAGAGGGTTCTGAGAGGAGCGACAGTGGCGTGGTTGGCGTGTGTCAGAGTATAAAAGCGAAATAGTGGGTGGGGCCCAGGGGGGTGTTACCAGCATTCCAGAGCTGGAAGGAATCAGTAACTTCTGCCGAAGTTAGTAGAGACAATTCCCCCAGACCTCCTCAAATTATAGCGGCCTATTCTTCAATTGTCTGTTAATTCCTCATAGTACATCTCTTTGTACATGTCCTTCAGCCACATTTTGAGGGTGGGAACTTTGTTAGTTTTCCATAAGTGGAAGATACAGATCTTAGCTACCACCAGGGCTGTGGAACCCCAACACATCAATACATAAGAAAGGATGGGTAACTCAAAAGTATCATGCAGTAACTCTAGGTAAGGTGACAACTTCTGTTGAGTGTGGAGAGCTGGAGGGAAATAGTCCCAGAATTGGTGCCAATACATCTGCAGTAAAGGGCCTTGCCACAGAATATGTATAATGTCACCTTTTGATGCTCCACAGTGCCAGTATCCTGGGTTCAAACTATGTTTTGCCCTGCATAGCTTCTCTGGTGACCAGTGCCAATGTGGATAATTTTAAAGTAACTGCATTCCATACGAGAGATTCTTGGAGCTCTGAGTTGTAATCTTTCAGAATCGAGACCCGTTCATTGTCTTGGAATTGTATTTGTAGCCTACTTACCCACCATCGTTGAAGGTCAATCGAGGCACCTAATGAAAATTAGGTTTCATGTATTGTGGCATGTGGGCCTGATATAGTCCTCTTGAGCTCTTTCCACATGTACAGATATTTGGCTATAGGTGAGTCATATAGGGGATTAGGGTGAGTGCCTAGAGTACCCGATAGCAAGTGAGTGAACAGCATGTACCTCCATTTCAGGTCTTGAGTTGAGCCTTGACAACTAATCCACGTCTACCCAGAAAGTCAACAAAGCTGCAGGGGGCGAATTTTTGTTGCATATTAAGTGTCCTCCTTTGTGGGAAACACCCTCATTCTCTACTTTGGTACAACTTGCTATTTCTGAAGCAGAGACAAACAAGAATTGTTCTTTTACCTGGTTTGTGAATGAGATCTCTTAAACCCATAGATGAATTAGCTAGACAAGACGCAGACAAAAAAACAATGTAGACACAATCATTTAGGCAGTATGTACAGGCAAACACCAATTTATACAGTGATCAGAAAAGGGTAAGGAATTAATTTGATGACAGATGTCTGGCTGTACCTATACATGTGCGTAGAATGGGCTGAGGATAAAGAAGAATGTTGAAGGAAGACAATGGTCATTTGGGCAAGTTGATGAGGCTCACTTTGCTAGCACATGAACCATAGGCCCATACAGCGAATGGACATAAACAAGTGCAGCTGTCTGTGTTGTTTGGTTATAACACAACTGTGAGTGCTACTGAAAAACTACTAGGCTTGAGCTGTTAACAAGCAGAACTAGGAGGACAACGTAACTTGCATTGATCAGACTAGGAAGGGTCTGAGGATCCTTATTAGCAAGACAGCACTTAAGGATAGAACTTGCATAGTAAGTGATTCATAACAAAATAGAATCTAAATCTACAAATGAAAATTTAGGAAGGACATGAAAGACACGCAACAACAACTACTTCAGGGTAGAGAGGGAGGCGCAGGAAAGTGCTGTAGGATATGGACAACACTACTGACAAGTGAACAGCATTACCGCAGAGGGACTGACAACCACAGGAGGGTTGTAATAAATGGAATTCACAAATAGATAAAGCAAAGATGACTGAAAAATAGGAATAAGAATGCATGTACTGAAAACTGGAGTGCTAAAGACAATACTACATGAAGTACTGACAGCACTAGGGAGTGCAGTACTAATGCACCTGGAGCTAGAGTGAAGCCTGAAAAAGGCGAAAGAACTGCCTGGTGGTCTACGGAAAGGTATCAAGGTATGACATCATTACAGGTACATGAGGAAGGAACACAGATGATGAGGATGAGTAGGTGGTAAGCAACACAGAGTAAAGCAAGCAGGAGATGGGGTATAGAAAACTATCTGCAGACTGCAACAGAAGCGCAGGAGGAATAAGCAACGGGGAAGGAGAAAGCAAACAAAGTACAAATTAGATAAACAGATAAAGTCCCCTAATTAATGCACCAAGTGATCATTTATGTGAGCAAATCATCCCTAACGATGATACACATAGCACTCACCTAGGCAATACTATCATACTTTCGTGATTTCTCTTATGACACGCAGGATCCTCCAGATACATTGCACATTTACTACACATTGATTACACATTGTTTACCTAAGTAGCATAGCTTCTCAAATCATAGAATGTGGATTCTTCAGCTGAACATAAATGCAAGTAAGAATGGAGGGAGGCGATGAATGTCTACAAAGGTCTGCCACTTGATGGATGAGAAATTGTGTTTCACCCATAATCTGTAAATTAAAAGATACACCCACATGTCCTGGCTCTTTCTTGTTTTCATACCTGCTATCAAGTGGCAGGAGTACAAACTGCTTTTATAGCCATTTTAAAACATTGTGCAGTAAGCCTGTCAAGCACAGACATGCATACTTCACACATGGCGCACTCCTTCAGTACATGTATGCACATCTTCGTCAGTTCACTTTTTACGAGTGAACTGTGCAGATTAGAACCTGCTTCTCTTTTGCTTAACAATGTTCCTGTCTGCGGCTTTGTAAGACCTGGCATCTTTGGAGTGGTTTTCTCCTAACGTTTTGCCTTCCCTCCTCCTGTTTTGCTGACTTTGTTTTAGTTTGCCTTTAGGACTCTGTGCGTTTTACCGCTGTTAACCAGTTCTAAAGTGCCTGTGCTCACTCCTTAAAACATGGTAGAATAGGCTTATATCAAATTGGCATATTTACTATACTTGTAAGTTCCTAATAAAGTGGCACTTCCTGTGCCTAGGGCCTCTAACCTAAATGCTACTAGTGAGCCTCCAGCACTGGTTGTGCCACCCACTTAGGTAGCACATTAAACATGTCTCATGTCTGCCATTGCAGCCTGTGTGTGCAGTTTCAAAGTGCCATTTCGACCTGTCAAAATAAACCTTTTGCCAGCCCCGAACTTTGCTTATTAATGCATAAACGTCACCCTTAGGGTAGGCCCTGGCAGCCCAGAGGATAGGGTGCAGTGTTTTTAAAAAGTTGGACATTTACTTTTTAGTTTTAAATGCCAATTTGTAAAAGACAATAAGTGTCAGGGCCCTCATCAGGAGGCCACTGCAGCTTACACCATCCATTGCCCCTACCAGCGCTGTCAATAACAGTACCAACATGGCTGTTAACCATCACACTCCTACAAATGTGACTCTCCAGACTGTTCCTGGCCCCAAAAAGCTATTAGAATATCTTTGGCAGCAGGTATTAGACATTTTAATGTATATATTGGATTAGTAAACAAATGTTACTGTGCTCATCTCTAAATCAGGCAAAACATCAGCATCATGTGGTAGATAGTTATAAGTGTCATGTTGAAAATTAAGTACCGGTGCGTAGCACCAGAGACAACCAGCTCAAATGTATCACTGCCTGGTAGTGAAAAACTCTTACATTTGTTTTTCAGTACTAGAAGGCCTGCCCCTCCCATTGAATAATATTGGAGTTACCTTATTATATCTATTAAGTGATAATTTCCAAATAGGAGCAGGTAACAAGTTCATGTTTGGTGTTATTGGAATTTAAATGAAAATTCCTCTCATGGTGAAGTAGGAATTTAACTAACACTTTTGAAAATGGCACTTTTAGAATGTTGGCATTTTTCTGCCTTAGTGGTTTAGAGTCTGCAGTCTGTCTCTGGGTCATATGACTTGGTACAGCTGGCAGTCGGGCTTTGTGTATTTCTCCTAGACAGGCACACACAATAGAGAGCTTAGGTGTGTCTGGATGGGCCATAATAGGCAGGATGGGAGGGCGGAGCTGGGTACATCCCTACATACACTTTAACATGTTGTGCCCTGCCCCTCCACCAAGGGCTGCACACCACCTATAGTTAGTGGGGGGCTAGGATAGGTAAGACAGGATACCTGGGTACTTCAAAGGGAAACCTCTAGAAGCTTCTCCTGCTTCAAAGGAAGCCCCAGGTATAAATGGCAGACCTTAGACACCAACTCCTCAGTACACTCCTGGACCTGTGGATACTCTGCAAAGACGAAGGACTGCTGAGCTGCTGAAAGTACTGATACTCTGCTGGACTGCTGCTCTGAAGGACTGCTGCCCTGCTATCCTCTTGCCTGGGTGGAAAGGACTAGACTTGCATCTGTTGAATCCTGGAGCCCAGAGTGACTCTGAGGGCTGTCTGGCTGAACTCCTGACTAGAGCCTAAGGGACAGATGGCAACAGCCTAGAACCCAGCAGCTGTACTCTGCCATCTGTGAGTCCTACTCTGCAAAGTTGTGCCACACTGGTCCTGGACCCTTGGAAGTGGGCCTAAAGGTGCTATGCCAGCCCATCTGTGGATCCAGCAGAACTGACGCTTCCCCTCTGCTGCACGGTGCAAACCTGTGCAGAAATGATGCATCACTTCTGCTGTGAGAATTCATCCAACGCAAGGGCTCCACATCAACCTTGCAACCCACATTAAAACCACCGCTGCGTGAAGCTTCACTGACGCAGGTCCATTCATCGCCTTGTTGACACATTGCCTCGACTGCATTGCACATCTTCGATTATGGACTTTGCATTGCAAGCCCTCATCAATGGGATCCTCGACTATAATGCAGGACCTCACATCATAGTTCTGCAGCTCCTCTGAACTGACGCATCTCCTTGGCTGCACCACACATCCTCGATGTGGGACTTCACAATCCTCTGCAACCAGGACTTAAGGTGCTCTTGATCAGTGGGCCTAACTATGTCCCCATAGCCGACCTGTGCTGCATCGTGGTTGGCCTGAACTTATGACTTTGCCCCGGTCCTGTGCGACCAGATAGCCACAATTGATGCTTTGTGCTTTTTGGTCCAATTTTTGCTGAAATCTTAAACCTGCATATCTCTGGTCCTCTGATTGGATTTTGTAATTTTATTCTTGATATTTTTACTAATATGTACTCTATTTTTCTTGATTGGTGTGGGACTTTCCTTGTGTTGTTTTGTCACTTTATTACTGTTTGAAATGCTGCATAAATACTTTCCTAATTGCCTCTAAGTTATGCCTGACTGCTCTGCGGCAAGCTACCAGAGAATTGAACACAGGTTAGTTTGGGATTTGCTTGTGCCCCACCCTGACAAGGATTGTGGTTGCTTCTTGAGTAGGGTTTCACCCCATCAACCAGTAACCTTATTTCTGACAGGCCTCGTCCTCATACTTTAGCTCTTTTTGATCTGTTACTCAGCAGTTCTTTCCCTCTATTTCCTCTTTCATTATATCTGGAACCATATGCTTCAATGCTCCAGTTTTAAGCTTTGTTCATCGTGCCTTCAGCCCTTTGAAGCTGCTGACCCACATAGCCTGCGCATCCTGTGCTAGCAGAACAGTCATCCTCAGCTCTGTGTGGTATTATCATTATGAGGACTTTCCAGAAATCTCCAGATTTACATATTGAGTAAGGGTTCACTAATCCTTAAAAGGGTTTTGTGTTTGATCATCAGGAAGAAGATTAGGGTCACCCTGCTTTTGGTGAAGAAACCAGGAATCTGCAACTGAGAGTCTCTACTCTCTCTCTCTCTTATGGCAGTAACCATCACTGGCCTTGGTGCAGGTATCCAGAAAAGTCAGATTTCCTCGTTGAATGTTGATCTATCAACAAGTCAGGGATACATTGTTTGTGAAGTGCCTGAAGGCAAAGGCCTCTTTTTGGTCTAGATCAAGTCTCTGTCTCTCTTTGCACTGTGGAGTAAAGCTCAGGTTCACATCCAGGTGTGAAGTTTCCAATCCAATGTTGTGCTGAAGTGTTGAGGCAGTATATTGTGTCCAGGGTGACTGGGGTTTCACAAGTGTTGGTATAGGATGTAAAAGGCCATGAGAGTTTTGATCGCCTTTAAATGGCACACAAAGCACAATTTTCCTTATAGACTTTGAAGGTAGTCACTTGATGAAACAATTGAAAGTTCCTTCTAACAAATGTCATTATCTTTCTCTGGATGTTCTGAAATTGAGATGCTGTGACATCATGAAATAGTTTTTTTTCACATCTCTTCTTGTGGTATTTATACACCTGTTGCTCTTGGCAGAGAAGTTCATCTACTAATTGTCTGCAGTGTAGTTCTTTTTGAAGCCATTGCCATTGATCGAAAGTTTAATGTCCCTCGTGCGCTTGCTGAAAGACGTTATTGTCCTCTGAACTTTGAGCAGAAATTTTCAAGACCAGGATAATGAGACTTGCTGGTAATTTGCTTCTATCACCAATGGTTTGAATAGAATTCTGCTTCCATCTAATTAAAGGCTCATGTAGTTGTAACCACGGTGTACCAAGAACCACAGGAATGATGGACCATCAATTATACCAAAAACAATAATTCCACGTCTTTGTAATGGGTTAGTATAATTAGAGTTTCCCGGCATGCATCTTCAGAGGTAATGCATTCCCATCAATATTCCTGATAGGTTCTGCAACTTTTAAATTTTAATGGGAAGTGATTATGTCTGCTGAAAGTCACTGTCCATGAAATATCCGGTAATTCCGCAGGTGACTAATTAGGGCCATCTTCTTGTGACAAACACACTGGTAGACGAAATGAGCTTCATCGGTGACAGGTCTGGAAGAGTGCAATTGACTCAGACTTGCTCTGTCAGCCAAGTCTGTCTCTATCTGTTTCCTTTACAGGAAGGGCAATTATGAGCAAAACTGCCTGTGTTGCCGCAGTACATGCAAAGACTCTTCCTTCGTCTTATCTCCTTTTTTGCCGTATACATCTTTTTCCTCACATACCCAATCTACATGAATTCTTCCAATGGAGTTTCTACTGATATTTATTCTTTCAGAAGAAAAACATTGGTTTTCGAACCAACCATTTCTGCTTGGATTTCCAAATCTTTGAAAAAATGAGTGCCAAGGTACTAGTATACTTACCTATTAGTTACAGAGCATGTTTTACTCTTCTCTCAACCCTATGTTAAAGGCTGCTGCTGCCATGTTTATTCTCCATGCACCAGAGTGCAGTTGTTTAAAATGGCAAATATGCATACATGTATATGTGTATATATATATATATATATATATATATATATATATATATATATATATATATATATATTACCTACTGGCGGTCGCCAGTAGGTAGTTATAGTTAGGACCACGTTTCCATAGGAAAACCTCAACATTCTATTTTGAATAACTTTGGCGCCGGTCGACGAATCCTCGCGAATTTTTCAAAATAGGTGGGGCGCTACGCTCCGCTCCTACCCTGAAAGTCTCGGGGGGATTCGTCAAGCGGGGGCTGAGATAAAAGGGGGGTCCCAAAACGCGTTTTTCCCATGCATTTTTCCATAGGACCTTTAGAACGAGCTACAGCCTGAACGGCTGAACAGAATTACTCAAAATTTGGCAGAGAGGTAGTCCCTAGGTCAAGGAAGTGCCTTTTGTAGGTTTGGTGTAAATCTGTTCAGTAGATTCTGAGAAAATAGCCTTTAAATCAATATATATATCTGAGCCAGCTTACGGTACGCTTACCGTACGCTTACGGTAAGCGTACGGTGGCGTGCGTGAGCGCGATTCTGATTGGCTCTTAGATCTTAGTAAACATTCGAATCGGCCGAAACCAGGAAGCGGCGGCCGCCATTTTGTGTATTTCACTCTGAAAAAAAAGAGTGAAAACAAGGAAAGGGGGCAATGAGGAGAGTTACAGACCCCCTAACAATTGTAAGGGGGTCAAAGAAGGACAGAAAAGTACAAAGAAAACATTTATTGATTTTAAAAAAAATCACGGGGTACGCGTACGGTAAGCTTACGGTAAGCGTACGGTAAAAAAAATAAAAATAAATAAATGAAAAGCAGATTTAAGAGTTTAGAAATTAGGGAGCTCTAAAAAGAGCTGTTGTGTTTATGGAGTCATTTTTTTAGTGGTACCTACAAGTAAGTACCGATGCAGAGTCTAAGGTTCAAGAGGAAGACTCTGTTCCCTTCATCATTGAAGTGCACACCATCTCCTCTATAAATGTCTTGCATGTCGTAACGCAAGTTGTTGTGGTAAATGGCACCCATACCATAGTCACGGAGGAAAGCAGAAACAGATTTGTTGACGTGCTTTCTTGCTTTGTCAATCTGTGGACAGAAATGATTGGACCAGTTCCATTTTTGCCTTTGGCATATGTTGGAAAACACAAAGGCAGTTTTAGGGAAAAGTGTAAACAGTTGTGCAAAGGTGTCCTTCATAAGCATTTCCAGACCTACCCCAGTCAAAGTGCCTAGGTCATTGCCACCACAGTGCACTATTATGAGGTCAGGGTGTTGGATTTGAATGAAGGATTTCACCAATGGCATCAATTGGTGCCACTTTAACCCTCTCTGACCAATCCATTTAATGTCTACATTTGGCAAAGCAAGGTCTCTCACCATATCTGTTTTCTCTGCAAACTTTTCACTCCAGAAGACATAGCTGTGCCCTACAATCCACACTGTGAACATCTTCAAAGGAGAACTGGATGCACTCAGGAGGTGTCTTTCAGTAGAATGGCAATATGAAAAGAAAGACAGTTTGGAAATGGAGGCATACATATTTTTTACAAAACAAAAAGAACTGATTGGCTGTTTCATACCATTCTAGAAAAAAAACTAGGCTGTATGTGAAAATTAATACAAGCATGTTTTGTATTGGTACAAAAAAATGTGTAACCAAAGAACAGTACTATGGATTTGCTGTTAGGTTTGAAAAGTCAAGCACTCTTGCTCTGTGGAATTGAAACATTGTGTGTCGAACTTCTGACCTAACTGCACACAGCAGTGTTCCATGAGCTGTTGCTATGGTAGCAGGCAGAAGTCAAGTTGGGGGAAGGGTACTAGGCAGAAGTCAAGTTGGGGGCAGGGTACTTTTGGAAAAGGGTTGGTTTTCAACCAATAGAAATGTGTCATTACATTTGAAAAAAAGGGGGAAGCACTGAGATTTGAAACTTACATGTATATGTGTGGAAAAATAGAGGGAAAGTTTGCCATTATCTGGTTCTGCTGAGAGGAGAGAGGTGAACACAACAGAGATCCTGGCTCTGATATTCTGCTGTTTGAGTGTCACATTTCTTTCACAACTAACTAATTATAAAGGTGAGTTTACAGTTTGAGAGGGGATGTATGTGGTAACTTAAGAAATGAATAATAGAAATGGGAATTGTTTTTGTTGTAGTTACACATGGTGGTTTCATAATGTGTCAGTCTGTAAAAGTGATTTTCACTTGGCCCGAAAAAAAAGAGCAGTAAGTGTGCTTTCAAATTGGCAAAGAAATTTCGTTTTGGCACTAATGTGAAAACATGACTCTGTGTGCATAGAAGAATTATAGGCAGAGATTTATTGCGTCTTGCTCTGGTGATTTCACAGTTGCAGTAGATGGAAAAGAGGAGCGAATTTTTGAGGGAAGAAGCAGAGGCTTAGCACACATCCATGTGCTTGCCATGTATAGTCATGCACAGTAATTAGAAGCGAGTGGGGTTTTCAGGTTTAAGTCTGTAATGCAAATACATTCAGCATCACTAAGGCTGGTTGCCCCTGCTGGAGTGTAGGCAGTCACAGAGAATACACACGGTGGTGGTCTGAAAAAAAAAACAGCTTGGACATGTGCATTTAAATAAAATTAAAAAAAAGGTTTAAGAATGTGTCAGTCTGTAAAAGTGATTTCAAATTGTAAAAAGAGATTTTCACTTGGCCCGAAAAAAAAAGAGCAGTAAGTGTGCTTTCAAATTGGCAAAGAAATTTCGTTTTGGCACTAATGTGAAAACATGACTCTGTGTGCATGGAAGAATTATAGGCAGAGATTTATTGCGTCTTGTTCTGGTGATTTCACAGTTGCAGTAGATGGAAAGGGGGAGCGAATATTTGGGGGAAGAAGCAGAGGCTTAGCACACACCCATGTGCTTGCCATGTATAGTCATGCACAGTAATTAGAAGTGAGTGGGGTTTTCAGGTTTAAGTCTGTAATGCAAATACATTCAGCATCACTAAGGCTGGTTGCCCCTGCTGGAGTGTAGGCAGTCACAGAGAATACACACGGTGGTGGTCTGAAAAAAAACAGCTTGGACATGTGCATTTAAATAAATTTAAAAAAAAGGTTTCAGAATGTGTCAGTCTGTAAAAGTGATTTCAAATTGTAAAAAGAGATTCTCACTTGGCCCGAAAAAAAAAGAGCAGTAAGTGTGCTTTCAAATTGGCAAAGAAATTTCGTTTTGGCACTAATGTGAAAACATGACTCTGTGTGCATAGAAGAATTATAGGCAGAGATTTATTGCGTCTTGCTCTGGTGATTTCACAGTTGCAGTAGATGGAAAAGAGGAGCGAATTTTTGAGGGAAGAAGCAGAGGCTTAGCACACACCCATGTGCTTGCCATGTATAGTCATGCACAGTAATTAGAAGCGAGTGGGGTTTTCAGGTTTAAGTCTGTAATGCAAATACATTCAGCATCACTAAGGCTGGTTGCCCCTGCTGGAGTGTAGGCAGTCACAGAGAATACACACGGTGGTGGTCTGAAAAAAAAAACAGCTTGGACATGTGCATTTAAATAAAATTAAAAAAAAGGTTTAAGAATGTGTCAGTCTGTAAAAGTGATTTCAAATTGTAAAAAGAGATTTTCACTTGGCCCGAAAAAAAAAGAGCAGTAAGTGTGCTTTCAAATTGGCAAAGAAATTTCGTTTTGGCACTAATGTGAAAACATGACTCTGTGTGCATGGAAGAATTATAGGCAGAGATTTATTGCGTCTTGCTCTGGTGATTTCACAGTTGCAGTAGATGGAAAGGGGGAGCGAATTTTTGGGGGAAGAAGCAGAGGCTTAGCACACACCCATGTGCTTGCCATGTATAGTCATGCACAGTAATTAGAAGCGAGTGGGGTTTTCAGGTTTAAGTCTGTAATGCAAATACATTCAGCATCACTAAGGCTGGTTGCCCCTGCTGGAGTGTAGGCAGTCACAGAGAATACACACGGTGGTGGTCTGAAAAAAAAACAGCTTGGACATGTGCATTTAAATAAATTTAAAAAAAAGGTTTCAGAATGTGTCAGTCTGTAAAAGTGATTTCAAATTGTAAAAAGAGATTTTCACTTGGCCCGAAAAAAAAAGAGCAGTAAGTGTGCTTTCAAATTGGCAAAGAAATTTCGTTTTGGCACTAATGTGAAAACATGACTCTGTGTGCATAGAAGAATTATAGGCAGAGATTTATTGCGTCTTGCTCTGGTGATTTCACAGTTGCAGTAGATGGAAAGGGGGAGCGAATTTTGGGGGGAAGAAGCAGAGGCTTAGCACACACCCATGTGCTTGCCATGTATAGTCATGCACAGTAATTAGAAGCGAGTGGGGTTTTCAGGTTTAAGTCTGTAATGCAAATACATTCAGCATCACTAAGGCTGGTTGCCCCTGCTGGAGTGCAGGCAGTCACAGAGAATACACACGGTGGTGGTCTGAAAAAAAAACCAGCTTGGACATGTGCATTTAAATAAAATTAAAAAAAAGGTTTAAGAATGTGTCAGTCTGTAAAAGTGATTTCAAATTGTAAAAAGAGATTTTCACTTGGCCCGAAAAAAAAAGAGCAGTAAGTGTGCTTTCAAATTGGCAAAGAAATTTCGTTTTGGCACTAATGTGAAAACATGACTCTGTGTGCATGGAAGAATTATAGGCAGAGATTTATTGCGTCTTGCTCTGGTGATTTCACAGTTGCAGTAGATGGAAAGGGGGAGCGAATTTTTGGGGGAAGAAGCAGAGGCTTAGCACACACCCATGTGCTTGCCATGTATAGTCATGCACAGTAATTAGAAGCGAGTGGGGTTTTCAGGTTTAAGTCTGTAATGCAAATACATTCAGCATCACTAAGACTGGTTGCCCCTGCTGGAGTGTAGGCAGTCACAGAGAATACACACGGTGGTGGTCTGAAAAAAAAACAGCTTGGACATGTGCATTTAAATAAATTTAAAAAAAAGGTTTCAGAATGTGTCAGTCTGTAAAAGTGATTTCAAATTGTAAAAAGAGATTTTCACTTGGCCCGAAAAAAAAAGAGCAGTAAGTGTGCTTTCAAATTGGCAAAGAAATTTCGTTTTGGCACTAATGTGAAAACATGACTCTGTGTGCATAGAAGAATTATAGGCAGAGATTTATTGCGTCTTGCTCTGGTGATTTCACAGTTGCAGTAGATGGAAAGGGGGAGCGAATTTTTGGGGGAAGAAGCAGAGGCTTAGCACACACCCATGTGCTTGCCATGTATAGTCATGCACAGTAATTAGAAGCGAGTGGGGTTTTCAGGTTTAAGTCTGTAATGCAAATACATTCAGCATCACTAAGGCTGGTTGCCCCTGCTGGAGTGCAGGCAGTCACAGAGAATACACACGGTGGTGGTCTGAAAAAAAAACAGCTTGGAAATGTGCATTTAAATAAATTTAAAAAAAAGGTTTCAGAATGTGTCAGTCTGTAAAAGTGATTTCAAATTGTAAAAAGAGATTTTCACTTAGCCCGAAAAAAAAAGAGCAGTAAGTGTGCTTTCAAATTGGCAAAGAAATTTCGTTTTGGCACTAATGTGAAAACATGACTCTGTGTGCATAGAAGAATTATAGGCAGAGATTTATTGCGTCTTGCTCTGGTGATTTCACAGTTGCAGTAGATGGAAAAGAGGAGCGAATTTTTGAGGGAAGAAGCAGAGGCTTAGCACACACCCATGTGCTTGCCATGTATAGTCATGCACAGTAATTAGAAGCGAGTGGGGTTTTCAGGTTTAAGTCTGTAATGCAAATACATTCAGCATCACTAAGGCTGGTTGCCCCTGCTGGAGTGTAGGCAGTCACAGAGAATACACACGGTGGTGGTCTGAAAAAAACACAGCTTGGACATGTGCATTTAAATAAATTTAAAAAAAAGGTTTCAGAATGTGTCAGTCTGTAAAAGTGATTTCAAATTGTAAAAAGAGATTTTCACTTGGCCCGAAAAAAAAAGAGCAGTAAGTGTGCTTTCAAATTGGCAAAGAAATTTCGTTTTGGCACTAATGTGAAAACATGACTCTGTGTGCATAGAAGAATTATAGGCAGAGATTTATTGCGTCTTGCTCTGGTGATTTCACAGTTGCAGTAGATGGAAAGGGGGAGCGAATTTTTGGGGGAAGAAGCAGAGGCTTAGCACACACCCATGTGCTTGCCATGTATAGTCATGCACAGTAATTAGAAGCGAGTGGGGTTTTCAGGTTTAAGTCTGTAATGCAAATACATTCAGCATCACTAAGGCTGGTTGCCCCTGCTGGAGTGTAGGCAGTCACAGAGAATACACACGGTGGTGGTCTGAAAAAAAAACAGCTTGGAAATGTGCATTTAAATAAATTTAAAAAAAAGGTTTCAGAATGTGTCAGTCTGTAAAAGTGATTTCAAATTGTAAAAAGAGATTTTCACTTGGCCCGAAAAAAAAAGAGCAGTAAGTGTGCTTTCAAATTGGCAAAGAAATTTCGTTTTGGCACTAATGTGAAAACATGACTCTGTGTGCATAGAAGAATTATAGGCAGAGATTTATTGCGTCTTGCTCTGGTGATTTCACAGTTGCAGTAGATGGAAAGGGGGAGCGAATATTTGAGGGAAGAAGCAGAGGCTTAGCACACACCCATGTGCTTGCCATGTATAGTCATGCACAGTAATTAGAAGCGAGTGGGGTTTTCAGGTTTAAGTCTGTAATGCAAATACATTCAGCATCACTAAGGCTGGTTGCCCCTGCTGGAGTGTAGGCAGTCACAGAGAATACACACGGTGGTGGTCTGAAAAAAAAACAGCTTGGACATGTGCATTTAAATAAATTTAAAAAAAAGGTTTCAGAATGTGTCAGTCTGTAAAAGTGATTTCAAATTGTAAAAAGAGATTTTCACTTGGCCCGAAAAAAAAAGAGCAGTAAGTGTGCTTTCAAATTGGCAAAGAAATTTCGTTTTGGCACTAATGTGAAAACATGACTCTGTGTGCATAGAAGAATTATAGGCAGAGATTTATTGCGTCTTGCTCTGGTGATTTCACAGTTGCAGTAGATGGAAAGGGGGAGCGAATTTTTGGGGGAAGAAGCAGAGGCTTAGCACACACCCATCTGCTTGCCATGTATAGTCATGCACAGTAATTAGAAGCGAGTGGGGTTTTCAGGTTTAAGTCTGTAATGCAAATACATTCAGCATCACTAAGGCTGGTTGCCCCTGCTGGAGTGTAGGCAGTCACAGAGAATACACACGGTGGTGGTCTGAAAAAAAAACAGCTTGGAAATGTGCATTTAAATAAATTTAAAAAAAAGGTTTCAGAATGTGTCAGTCTGTAAAAGTGATTTCAAATTGTAAAAAGAGATTTTCACTTGGCCCGAAAAAAAAAGAGCAGTAAGTGTGCTTTCAAATTGGCAAAGAAATTTCGTTTTGGCACTAATGTGAAAACATGACTCTGTGTGCATAGAAGAATTATAGGCAGAGATTTATTGCGTCTTGCTCTGGTGATTTCACAGTTGCAGTAGATGGAAAGGGGGAGCGAATTTTTGGGGGAAGAAGCAGAGGCTTAGCACACACCCATGTGCTTGCCATGTATAGTCATGCACAGTAATTAGAAGCGAGTGGGGTTTTCAGGTTTAAGTCTGTAATGCAAATACATTCAGCATCACTAAAGCTGGTTGCCCCTGCTGGAGTGTAGGCAGTCACAGAGAATACACACGGTGGTGGTCTGAAAAAACAGCTTGGTTTCATAATGTGACAGTTTGTAAAAGAGATTTTCACTTGCCCAAAAAAAAGAGCAGTTTGTGTGCATTCAAATTGGCAAAGAAATTTCGTTTTGTGACTATTGTGAAAAGATATGTAGTAATATATTTAAATACAATAAAGGATTTTTTTTTTAGTTTTTTTCAGGTATTACTGAAGAACAGTGAACAAAATTTAAGATGCCTACAAAATCTCGAGTTCAAAAAACGCTAAAAAAAAAACTATATTTGAAGACAACTGGAGGACCAAAGTTAGTAGAAGATGCTGATGTTGGGAAAAAGAAAAAATCTTCTGGTAAGCAAAAAAAACAATTTCTAAACAAAATATTCAAAACAAAGAAAAATGTACAAAATGTCTGTTCTCGGAAAAATGTAACAAAACATAGAGAACAGCAAAAAAATGAGAATTTAGTTAATGCAAATATACCTTCTGCAATTGAAAAGTTTAACATAAACAGAAAAACAGCATTTAAAGAGATACGTAGAAAAATGTTTCAGAGAAGAGTTATGTCCAATTTGATAAAGGATATAAAGAAATATAAGCAAAAGGCTAAATATTACAAGAGAAAAAAAGAAATTGAAGCCATTGCAGCAAAAGCATTAGAATTAAAAAGGAAACTATTCATATTAATTTTGAATAGGATGCGTACATTAGATAAAATGGTTAATGTACTGAAATCACAAAGCAAAAGCAAAAGAGTAGTGAACAGAACAAACTTTTGTAAAGTGTTTTTAGGAAAGTGGATGCATAGTTCAAGTAGTGAACCTTTTTTTAATGAAGAGAGCTATTTTCAAAGTAATAGTTTGCTGCATGCAGTTGACACCAGAGGTCGTTCATACGAAGTAAAAAATGGTTGCATAATGGAGAAGGAGATAATGGTTCCAAGAGATGAGGTACAAGTGATGGCAGATGAGGCAATGGGGAGACGTCCTAAAGCCCCAGTGTACACTTGGAATTGTAGTAGTATTTGCACTGTGCGTCAGGAATCTATTGACAGATTTCGAGAGTTTCTAAGAGAATATAGTAAAAAAAGTGTAAAACAAAAGATTAAGGTGCTTCAAAGTCTGGATCCATGCAGAGTGAGAGAGAATACTGGTTTGCAGGGTCATTCTCTTGCTTGTCTATCTAGAAAAGTGTGCAATAGTGTTTTCCATCATTTTAGGATGCTGGCTGTTCATCATACTGAAATGAGAAAGTTTGTGAGACGGTTGTATTTTGCCAAAAGTCCAGCAATAAAGTTAAATGAATTGAATAGGGCTCTGTTCCGAGGAACGGTATCAGATGTAGAGAAGGTTGTTGATGAAATTCAGTTTTGTTACTTTGGTCCTGAACAAAACAGTGCAGAGAAGGACACAGTAAATGAGGCAGAAGTGGAAGAGAATGTAGAACCTTGTGTAAGTAAGACATTTAATGATCACATAACAAAATTTGCAATAATCTCTAATGAAAGACCAAATGTTACTTGTATTTGTTGCCGCAGAACTCATTATAGAAAACAAACTAGGAATGTTGATCTCTACAGAAAGAGTGAAAATGAAGATAATTATAAGTGGATGGATTTTGCCACATATATATTTCTTGAAAATTGTTTTGAATTGGGTGAAGATCAGCGTATTTGTAAATACTGCTACAACAAGTTAGAGGAAAATAGAATGCCGACCAGAGCTGTACATAATAATTTAGAATTGGATGCTATTCCTGCTGAACTTTCTGAATTAAATACATATGAGTCTATACTCATTCAATGTGTTCATCCGTTCCAGACCATAGTACGTATGGAGCCCAAAACTGGTAAATTACCTCCTTCAGATTTACTGAGAGGTTTAAAAGGTAGAGTGGTGTATTTGCCCTTGGATTTGAAAAAAAATATGGAAACTATTGATGCGGATACTTTGGAAACTGAACCATTAATTATTCTGGTTAATGGTGTACCTACAAAGAATAAGAAGATTTGGCAGGAGCTGGTAGATGTGCGGAAAGTACAAAGAGCAAATTTGTATTTGAAAAAAAATAACAAATGGTATGAATCAATTTATATAGAAGAAGAAGAAGAAGAAGAAGATTTACAAGGAGACACAGAAACACCAACTGGACAAATTGAAAAAGTGGACAAGTCAAAGGAAGAAGAAATTTATGAACATTTTAGCATACATCCTCTCCATTCGAAAGAAGTTATGGGAGACAATATTGATCTCTTTCAGATGAAGAAAGCAAAAGGAAATCCCGTGAGTGTATGGGAGGAGAGCTTGGAAGCTCGATGTTTTCCCCAGCTGTTTCCTAAAGGAAAAGGAGGACGATACGATGAACGTCCAGAACAGATTCCAGCTTTAGAGTATCGAACTACAAGACTATATGCTGAAGATCCCAGATTTCGACAAAGTATTCCTTATTTGTTCCATCTTTTATTTGAAAGCGACTTGTCTGCACTGTCTTATGCAGTAAATCACATTTTAAAAAGTGGAGTACATTTACAAAATGTGTCTGCTAAGGATTTTATGGAGAAAGTGCAGCACCGAGATGATCATTTGGAAACACAACTGATCAATCTGATGGCTTGTCAGCGTGGGACAAATGAATATTGGTACCGACGCCATGGTGAACTAAAATGCATGTTACGCAATTTAGGAACACCAACATGGTTCCTTACCCTAAGCTGTGCCGAGTACGCTTGGGATGATTTACTGGATTTTCTACGAGAGGCCAATTCAAACATTAAAAACATCGAATACAAGACAGCAGGAGAACTGTGCTCATTGGATCCGGTTAATGTTTGCAGATATTTCAATCATAGATTTGAGGCTATGATGTCCTTCATCTGCAATAAAAAAAATTCACCTCTTGGAGAAGTAGTGGATTTCTTTTGGAGAAAAGAGTACCAGGCAAGAGGTGCTCCTCATATTCATATGCTGCTGTGGATCAAGGATGCCCCAAAGTTTGGAACTGATACTGATGAAGCAGTGTTATCTTACATTGAAGAATATGCAACATGTGCTATACCTAAAAGCACAGAAGAGAACAAGTTAAAGGAGCAAGTTCTACGTTTCCAAAGTCATCGGTGTGGAAAATACTGTCGACGGAAATACAAGAGCAAAGAAAAATACTACACTAAATGTCGATTTGGATTTCCTAGACCTGTTCTTACAAATGGAAGAGTCAACAGTTTTATGTCAGCTGTGAGACATACTATCACAAGAAAATCACCTAAGAATACCTACAACCTTAAAAGAAAAGAAGAATCAAAAAATATAAATGACTACAACCCAGTCATTTTATCCATGTGGAACGCTAACATGGATATACAGTATGTTGCTGACAATTCCATTGCTGTTGCTCGATATGTAACGTCTTACATTACGAAATCAGAAAAAACAGAATTGAAGGAAATGTGGGAAGAGATTTCTCACGAGAAGACTGTCAGTAAGAAGCTGTACAGTTTCAGTTTGAAGATGTTATCGCATCGAGAAATTGGATCCTACGAATGTTCAGATAGGTTATCTTCTGCAAGTCTCTACTCGAAGTCAAGAAGAATAATTTGGGCAAGTTTAGGCCTTGCAGCAATGAGAAATCGGGTACTGAAATCTGTTGGAGAAATTGAATATTTGGCTGAGAATGACCCAGAAAGTACAGACATATTGAAAACAAACATGTTGGACACATATTATCCCAAGAGAAGTCATCATCTGGAGAACATGTGTCTCTATGAAGTGTTACAGAACTACATTTATTCACGGAAAGCTGCAGAAGACATCAACAGTGGAAAATATAAAGTTGTTGGTGAAGAAGGATGTTTGGTGAAGCAAACCAAAGGAAGTTTGATAAATCACCGGAAGCTGAGTTGCGACACTACCGACAAGAAAGAATTTTACTACTTGGCTCTTTTACAGTTGTTTAAACCATGGCGTACAGAGGATGAACTACTGGGAGAATTCCAGAGCTATGAAGATTCTTTTAATGCTTGCAAAGACAGCATACAATGCAGTACATTCTCAACTTATCTGCAAATGTTAAATGAAGAAATTGAACAGGAAACTACAATTGCAGCAGAAATAGCTAGAGACAGTTCTCAGGACAGCCAAAGTTCAGGAACACACAGTCAAGATCCCCTAGGACAACCAATCGTTGAAAATGAAGCATCAATAGCCATGAATGAAGTGGAAACGGCTATGAATCAAGCTCAAGAAGAATTTATAGACTTAGAAAATTTGGAAAGACAACTGAATCAAGAGCAGCAACAAATTTATGAAGAGATCAAAAACAAAATTGATCACGGATTTCTACATGAAAAAAAAGAGTGCTCATGCACATCATTTCATCCAATCAGGATGTATGTAAGCGGACAAGCTGGAACTGGAAAAAGTTTCCTAATAAAAGTCATCAGAAGCTACCTAAAGCAAAAAACGGATTCTACTTTGTCTTGTGTGGTTACTGCTCCAACTGGGTTAGCAGCATATAACATAAAAGGAATCACCTTACATCGTTTGCTAATGTTACCAGTGGAGCATGAGAACAAAATACAATTCAACAAGCTAACTGGAGAAGCATCCTTGGAAGTTTCACGAGTATTGAAGAAGATGCAAGTTCTCATTATTGATGAGGTGAGCATGGTATCAAACTTAATGCTTGCCTTTGTGCA
Source organism: Triturus cristatus (assembly GCF_964204655.1). Taxonomy (NCBI): domain Eukaryota; kingdom Metazoa; phylum Chordata; class Amphibia; order Caudata; family Salamandridae; genus Triturus; species Triturus cristatus. The sequence continues at coordinate 689,550,919 of NC_140595.1, forward strand.
TTTAAGAATGCAGCAAATTTTGAAGACAGACTATGACGTGTTATTTGGTGGAAAACACGTCATAGTTTTTGGGGATCTTTTGCAACTTACTCCAGTTAAAGGACAACCAGTGTTTAATACTGTGACACATGAAGACACGAAGAAGTCATTGGGAAGCATTGGAAATACAAATATTTGGTCCTTCTTTGAGTACAAGGAACTTACAACTAATATGAGGCAAGCAAACGATGAAGAATATGGAAGTATTCTGAAAGATATCAGGATTGGACTACTCACAGAAGTTGGGAAAAAAGCATTACAGAGTCGGCTGCTACATAATTTATTTCCAAAGGAAGAAATAGTTGCAGAGAAAATATACAAGAATATTGCAGAAAACAAAAGTGTCATCTGTTTAATGCCAACTCTACGTGAATGCTCAATATTTAATGAGGAGCTTTTGAAATTGGAAAAGGAAGACATCAGGAAATTGGAAGCAGTGGACAAAATTGAGGATGGAAGAATTACTGTCACAGTAACAGGCAAACTGAAAAATAAATTGGACTCACTAGAGAAGAACATCTCCAAAACAGCAGGATTAGAAAAAAATCTATATGTTTGCATGAACTGTAGAGTGTTTTTAAGGAGAAATTTGGATGTTGAGAAAGGCTTAGTGAATGGAGCGATGGGAAGAGTTGTGGGTTTTATTAATTATCAGAAAAAAGATGGAATTGAATGTTTAAAAATAAAATTTGATCAGATAGAGGAAGTTAAAGACATTTGTCGTTGTTCAGTTCGTTTCATGCTTGTGAAAGACTTATATGTACGTAGGAAGCAGTTTCCGTTTTCACTAGCATATGCTGTAACTATCCACAAGTCTCAAGGATTGACTGTAGATTGTGCATTTGTGAACATTGGTTCAACTGTGTTCAAAGAAGGTATGGCATATGTAGCTTTGTCACGAGTCAAAACATTATCAGGTTTATTCATGATAGACTTTGATGACTCAAAAGTTAGTGCTGATACAAACTGTGTAAAGGAGTATAATAGATTAAGAAGAAGCTATGCTCCTCATTTAGGTCAGTATCCTGTGTTGGAGAAACGTGTAGTTTCTCGTAAAAGGAGAAATGAGAATATCTGTAATGAGGATGTAGAGAAGAGGAAAAAAAAGAGGAGTGATGTAATTGCAAACAAAAAGAAAAAGGACAATGAAGAACAGGTTGTAGGATGTCATTTTGAAAATAGCTCTGGTGTCAACTGCTACGCTAATGTAGTGCTGAATGTTGCATTTTATCTGGAAAGTTTGCAAGAGCAGATAATAGTAAATCAGGGAAAAAGATTCTGTTCAGAGCTCAGTCTCCTTTTTCAAAAGCTGAGTAAAGATAAAACTCAAATAGAAAGTGCTACTGATATTAGAAAACTTTTAGATGTATGTTCAGGACGAACACAGTTTTCTCAAAATGAACAGCAAGATGCACACGAATTTTTGATGTATTTTCTTCAGGTAGTGGAAGAAGAAGGAGTTCCCATTGACATTTTTTTTGGTCTCTCTTATAAATGGGAACATAGTTGTGATAATTGTTATAATATATGTGGCTCTATTGTTGATAATGAAAGGTTTATTTATTTGACATTGCCAGAGAGTAAAACAGTCACTTTTGCAAAATTAGTTAAAGATGCTAATCATAGCATGAAATGTGGTGAGTGTAATTCTGACATGTTATCAACATTAATTTTAAGGGAATACGGACAGTATGTAATTTTAATGATGCAACGATGTAGAGCTGATGAATCAAAATTGGATACTTTAATAAAGAAGTTTACAGGACAGCAATTATCAATTTCAGGAAAAACTTTTGTAACTGTTGCAATAATTTTCCATGATGGACCTACTGTTACTTCTGGACATTACACAGTTTATCTAAAATGTGAAAAAGGCTGGACACTGTGTAATGATTCCCAATTGATTTTCAAACAACGTTTGCCTTTTGATTTAGCAAATTCCTATCTAATCTTCCTGAAACCTAAATTTTAGAGAGATTTGGCAAGATCTGGACAAAATAATTTTACCATTTTACTGGATTACCATTGCAATTTTGTAGAAAAAAGATTTTTAAAATTATCATTTGGCCTAAAGGAAAGATAACCAATTGTAATGTGGACGTTTTTAATTTTTAATGCAATTTTGAAAAACCAATAATTTAGAGATAATCGGTAACTTCTGCACATTTTAAATTTTGGAATGCTATTGGACTGCCATTGGAAATTTTTTCAAAAATGATTTAAAAAATTACTATTTGGCCATGTGGAAAAGTAAGCAATTCTATTGTGGACTAAATAAATTATTCAAAAAATTTTCGTGAACCAAAATGTTACAGAGAATTGGTGAGATCTGGACAGATTAAACTTTAGAATTTTAATGGTTTTCCCTTGGAAATTTATTCCAGGAAAAAAAAAAAAAAACTATTTGGCCTAAAGGAAATAAAATCAGATGTATTTTGGAGTTATTTGAGATATAATTTTGTGATTATACTTCTGAAACAAACATATCAGACGGTATTTTAAAGAAAAAAGTATTGTTTTTAGATGATATTTTTTTAGAATAATATGCATTTCTGTAATGATAAGTTTAAGTGAGAAGAGATTCTGGGCTTTTTTAATACAATCTTTGAGATTGTTATTTTTTTTTGCCCGCTGTAAAATGATGAATGCAATTGCTTTCACAATTTATAGTGAAATGCAATATATTCTGAAAACAGCAAAAATAAGGCAAAAATATTTTTTGGTAAAAAATGTAAATATGTGTACTGTATTATAAAATGGTTTAAAAATATTAATACTTGTTTCTTTTTTTTCAGATCGATATAGAAAATTTTCGGAAACTACAACCATTTTAAAAACTATTTTTTAAAAAAACAAATGAATAAATATTTTTTTGAGTGAGTATGGTAAGTCAATAATAAAAATTGTAGTCTCTCAAGGACTTTATAATGTGATAAATGATTTTTAGTGTTTTTTTTAAAAAATAAAAAAAAAGGTACGCTTACCGTACGCGTACGGTAAAAAAAAAAAAAAAAAGTTTTTAAAAACATATGTAAAAAAAAGATGAAAGATAAGGTTGGCTCTTAAAAGAACCGTTGTGTTCATGCAGGGACAGAGGAAAGAAAGATTGGGAATATTAGACGGTACGACAAGTGTGCTGATCTATTTTACTGTTCACCAGGGAAACACTGGTCTCCCTATAAGTAATTAGATCGTGACAAGTGGCGCACCGTACTTCAACCCTCGCAAACCGAGGGTTAATTTCCAGAGGGCCAGCAAAAGGAGATTCTCCCCCCACAGATGAAGGGCTCACCTGACCTGCAGAAGAAGGAGTCTGCCCTGCAGGTGATGGTCCAGGCTGAGCTGCTGTGGATGTACTGGCTCGTCTTTCTGAAGAGTTACCTCCAAAAAGATGACCATGTGTCCTTTTGTGTACATCCTGGAGGTGTCTCTTCATGGTGTGATTCCCAAAGGAATACTTCCTGTTAGGATTACCTCTAGAAAGTACACGCTGACACAGCTTGCAAGTAACTAAGGGTGCATTCACCTTTTGCTGGCCTTCTGGAAAAGTAAAATAATCCCAAACATAAGAAGGCTTTACTTTCCTCGCTCTCTGCCTCAAGACAGTGCTGCTGGTGCTAGCCTCACTCTCAGAAGAGCTCTGCTGTTCTGCCATCGTATCCCAAAGACAACTCAGCTCCTTCTCCTAAGGGATCACAAGCAGAAATGAGGGGAATGGGTGTGGTGTAGGAGAGTTCTAGAACTGAAAGTACTTTCAACCAATCAAAAGTTGTGTTTCATGATCACATGACCTACCGTACGCTTACGGTACGCTTACGGTGCGCTTACGGCAAAAAGTACGCGTGCGCGTAAAAAAGACACGCGCTTGCGCGCATGCGCATAACAGTCACTCCCCGGCACTTCCGCGTAACGTGCGCGTGTTGCGTAAGCGCGCACGCGTCCCACGCGCAGTACGCGCGGCTACGCAAAGTACGTAACTATACGCAAGCAGCGTAGATAGATTACGGACGTTGCGTAAACCGTACGCTTACCGTGAGCTTACGGTACGCGTACTATAAAAAAATAAAAAAAAAAAAAAAAAAAAAATCTGGAAATAAATTTTACATGTTTATTTTAAAAAATATATATAAAAAAAATATTTAAGGATTTTAAAAATTTAAGCATAGTCTTTATAAAAGATAAGAAAATTAAATTAAAAATATGTTTGAAAAAAATGAAGAATAAAAAAAAAAAATAGCATTTAAAAAACCTTGCAAATTCACTGAAAAAACCATGGGTTTCACACACGTTATAGTTAGGAATTAGCATTTAAAAAACCTTGCAAATTCACTGAAAAAACCATGGGTTTCACACACGTTATAGTTAGGAATTAGCATTTAAAAAACCTTAGAAATTCACTGAAAAAACCATGGGTTTCACACACGTTATAGTTAGGAATTAGCATTTAAAAAACCTTAGAAATTCAGTGAAAAAACCATAGGTTTCACACATGTTATAGTTAGCTGGACATTTTACTCGTAAAAAACCAATGAAATTGCCCCGTTATAGTTAGTTCAGCTAACTATAACTCGCGCGCCCGCAATGCACTGCTGATGACGTCACATATTACATCACTCATGACATGGTCAGTGACATCACTCATGACATCACTGATGACATCTCAAATGACATCACTGATGACATCACTGATGACATCATCCTTGTGATAGAGTGGCAGACCTCCTCTCACCTTAATATAAGCTTTGATACACACATTCAAAAATAGAGACTAAAAATTTCAAAAAAATGGACATACCAATACCAGTTACAACAACCTCTTCAGTAATTCTAAGATCCACATACACATCCACTCATTCACCAACAGTCCTATACAGTCACTCATACATGTACTCACTCATCATATGTACTCATACATCTATACATCCTGTTACACAATGCCACTCATCCATAGAGTTACTCACACACATAGTCACTCATGCTAATAAAGAATAAAACATACATTTACTTGCATATACAGTAATACACACACCACCATACTTACTTCTACGGAAACTTACACATACTTAGTCTTTTAAACAATCACTTACAGAAACACATACTTATTCATACAGGAACTCTTTCAATCTCTCCCTCTCACATATACTCACATATATACACCAATAGTCACATATACTAGTTTAAAACATATGTAGTTACTCCTGAAGACACTATTGAGACAGTCATTCACTCACTAACACACCCATACACACACTCATCCACCCATACAGTCTTGCACACATACTGTCTTCAACACATACAAACAGTGAGTCACTCATTCACGCATCTATGCACTACGTAATACCCCCCACCGTACCATACAGACACTCAGACTGATACTCAAAAAAACAACTAATAACCTATATAGACACCCATGTAGCTACTCACCAACCCATGCAGCCACTTATACACAAAGTGAGAGATACACTTAATCAGTCAGTTACACAATCAATTTTTCAAAAACAAATCATCCATTTAGACACTTATATACCCATTTATTCTTCCATCGACCTTGAGATATACATATATAAAACATATTTAATTTTCAGAAAAACACACATTCACTGGATGATGTCATCAGTGATGTCATCAGTGATGTCATTTGAGATGTCATCAGTGATGTCATGAGTGATGTCACTGACCATGTCATGAGTGATGTAATATGTGACGTCATCAGCAGTGCATTGCGGGCGCGCGAGTTATAGTTAGCTGAACTAACTATAACGGGGCAATTTCATTGGTTTTTTACGAGTAAAATGTCCAGCTAACTATAACATGTGTGAAACCTATGGTTTTTTCACTGAATATATATATATATATATATATTCACTTAAAAAACCATAGGTTTCACACATGTTATAGTTAGGTGGATGTTTCACTCGTAAAAAACAATGAAATTCCCCCGTTATAGATAGTTCAGATAACTATAACTCGCACGACCGCAGTCCACTGCTGATGATGTCACATATTACATCACTCATGACATGGTCAGTGGCATCACTCATGACATCACTGATGACATCATCCTTGTGACAGAGTCGCGGCCGCACGAGTTATAGTTATCTGAACTAACTGTAACGGGGGATTTTCATTGGTTATTTACGAGTGAAATATCCACCTAAGTATAACATGTGTGAAACCTATGGTTTTTTAAGTGAATTTGCAAGGTTTTTAAAATGCTAATTCCTAACTATAACGTGTGTGAAACCTATGGTTTTTTCAGTGAATTTGTACGGTTTTTTAAATGCTAAGTTATGTATGTATTATTATTTTTTATATATATTTATTTTACAATTAACTACGTATTAAAATATTTTAATTATTTTTTTTTTTCTCCGTGCGCGCACGGTGCGCGCACCCCGGCGATTTTTTAAAAGAAAATTAAAATGTTTTTTTCTGCCTTCGGGGTCCTTCAGGGACCCCCTGACAAAGGCTAGGGGGTCAGGAACTCTCTACCCTGCCCCCTTTTCACGTTCGCCACCTTCCTTTTTCACTCTCGCACTGAAAACAAACAAAATGGCGGCCGACACTTCCTGATTTCGACCGATTCGAACGTTGACTAACATGTAACCACCAATCAGAATAACGCTCGCGCACGTTAGGGTGCTCGCACGGTGCGCGCACGGTGCTCGCACGGTGCGCGCACGGTGCGCGGCTATAGATATGTATGTGCTTTTAACTGCAATTTTCTCAGTAACTACTGAACAGATTGACTCCATATATGCAAAAGGCACATCCCTGAGCTGAGGACTACCTCTCTGCCAAATTTCAAGAAATTCTGTTCAGCCGTTCGGGCTGTACCTTGGACTAAAGGTCCCTATGGAAAATTGCATGGGGAAAACGCGTTTTGGGACCCCCCTTTTTTCTCAGCCCCAGCTTCACGAATCCCCCCGAGACTTTCAGGGTAGGAGCGGAGCGGAGCGCCCCACCTATTTTGAACATTTCGCGAGGATTCGTCAACCGGCGCCAAAGTTATTCCAAATAGAATGTTGCGGATTTCCTATGGAAACACGGTCCTAACTATAACTATCTACTGGCGACCGCCAGTAGATAATATATAAATATATATATATATTTATATATATATAGTCCACAATCCTCTCACTGTTGCCTCTGGCCCTGGTGGCAACGGTGCGCGTTGAGACGTGAGCTCTGATGAACACAAAGTTCACTTGTTTCCTGGCTTGTGAAACAAAAGAGAGGTGCACTCCAGTATAGCTTGCATGTAAAGGTTTATTCATTTACTCCATTACTCCATTGTTTCATCAGGAAACTGACTCGGTTCCAACGGGCTCAAGGAAACCGCTCATAATTCCTTAAGGATGGCGTTTCCGCCATCGGGATTATGATGTCGGTTTCTGACAGCCTTTCCATGTCAGAAAGTGACTGTGGGGGCCCCTAGCAGGGCCCCCTTCCCTCCTGATCTCCGGTTGTGGACCTGTGGGGCGCCTACGGTGCCCCCTTGAAAATCCCTGCACCATGTGGGAGGCACTGTGAGGTTCCTGCAGCACGCTGCAGGGATTTACACAAACTCCCATTTCTCCATGGGAGCTTGTGCTGCCAGCGGTTTCTGCCCACCGCACAAGCTCCCATAGAGAAATGGGAGTTTGAGACTGCACCATGAGCGGTCACATCCTAATTCGGTGTGCGGTACGGCCGACCTATGGTTGGGTGGGGTACACACTGAGACGGTGTCAGCCAGAGGCAACTCCAACCGCCATCATAAACGAGGCACTAATTGTGTATATTTATATATCAGATCTATTTGTATATTTTTTGAATATTACTCTTATATACATATTGTATCATTTTTTCTTTTTTTACAGCAATTCCTTTATAAAAATAGTTTATTATGCAAAAAATGTTTTTCTCAAATATCCATAACTAGCCAACATTAGGACAATTTGGGTAGGTTTCATAACCATAACTTTCTTAATAATGTATTTCTCAAGTTAAACTCTTTTGAGGAGAGTAAAGAATAACTTAATATTAACGAAAGATTTTTTCATGGACTATGTATATTTAAAATATTAACCTTAAACCTTCATTTTCATAGGGGCTGCAGGAATTGAAGACAGGAATGGCTTTTTGTCATATAGTTGGCAGCCATCTTGGAATGGTGCTGATTCAATTAGATAAAAGTATGTGCTCAATGAAATAGAACGACCTCATTCCATTTTACACTTTCTACATTTTATATGATGTATTTACTCTGTTTGAGGAAAGCAAAGCATTCTTCTTAAACTTGTGCTTGTGCTGTAGTCAACATGGAGTTTCTGTTCTGTTTCATACCTCCTATAATTTATAAGGTTGCTATATTTCTACAGTCATTTATGGAGTAAAGCCAAAAGGTTGAGTAAAATCTTTTAACAGTGAGACATACTGGATTTACCAATGTTTGTTACTATTCAATTTTGGTTGTCTTTTTTAGACTGACTTTGATATTGAAGTAGGTCTTTTTCTGGTTAGAAGAAATCTTGCACAACTAGTGGCCTCACATGGGGCCTATTCTCGATTTGCATTGGAGTACAGAACGATTTGATGCTCAGCTCTCCCTTTTCCCTGGTCTGGTCTCTGAACCCCTCTCCAGCCAGCCTCAAAGGCTAATTCTGTCAGACACCTGTTGCTTTTTCATACATGAGCAGTCATCTCCTTTTGCTCTTCACTGCCCACACAATTAGCTGGACCTGTCTTTTACTGATACCTTACTGGACAATGCTATAAAAAAGCACTATTATACAATACAATGCAATACAACAACACAGTACAGAACAATGCAATAATATACAATGCAAACATTCTATCTAATCCAACATAGTGCTAAACAATGTGACACTTAGGGGCCGATTCCGACCCTGGAAAAACGCTGTACAAATCGTGGTATGGAGCGTTTTCCCCATACAACTCGTACTTGTAAGGATTCCTCTACAACCTAGGAAGTACGATCCGTACAAATAGACGCTCTCCATACAAATTGTAAAAAAGACCATACAACTCGTATATACAAGCGATTCCGATTCGGATAGCCCTGTACGCGACATTCACATGTATTCCCGGCAGCAGTTTACAACCCGTGAAGTACGATTCGTACAAACGGCACTTCGTACGGCTCTTTTTTTACAGGAGCCAAAAAGTGCCGGGAAAACATTGTACGCCCCGAAAACAGTACGAGACGGACCCCCTATGTACGCGTCGTACACCCCATGAATACAGGGGTACGGTGCATATGTACGGTGCGTACCGATGACACGGAAAGTGGGGTACGGTGCGTATATACGCGCTGAAGGGGTACTGGTCGTGTACGCACCATACAAGCACCGTACCCCAAAATCGCTTGTGTACGCACCGTACCCCAAAAGTGCGTATGTACGGTGCGGACCCCAAAATTGCGTATGTACGGTGCGTACATGCACAATGTTGGGGTGCGCTCCATACACACACCTCGCATGTGGGGGGACCCCTGTACGCCTCATACCCCTATATGACCCGTACCCCGGTACGAGTCGTACCCCCAGAACGAGTCATACCAGGGTACGAGGCGTATAGGGGTTCGCTTCGTAGCCCGGTATGAGTCGTTCCCCGTATACAGGCCATTTTCCATACAAATCGCATGCTGACAACCCGGTCTGAATCGTACTTGACGGGTTGTACAGCTTTTTACAAATTGTATGGTCTTTTTTACAAGTCTGTGTCGTACAGCTTTTCCCGATCCAATTTGTAAGGATCGGGCCGATCTGTATGTATTTTTCCCGTACGAATCGTACTACACGGGTTGGAAGGGACTTGTACGATTTGTATGGAAAAAAATACGGATCCGATTTGTATGTAAAATAAAAGTCCAGGATCAGAATCGGCCCCTGTATGTAGCAATGGATGCGACCATTCAATTTCAATACTGCACAATAGTACTATTAATTGCAGTACTATATGTTGCACGGTACTGTAGAGAGCAAAAGTATACCAATACAGTACAAAGCAGCACTGCCATACAACCCAACCCAATATTATCAAATGCAATACTATACAATGCAATGGAGTAAAATATAGTGCAATGGAATATTGTACAATGTAACAATGTAAAGAAATACGATACAGTACACCAGCCCTGATGTGATGTTCACAGTGGCAGTCTTGTTATTTCCATAAAGTCCCTACAGCCACCTGAGGCAGGGCCAGCTTTAGGGTGATGTGACCAGTGCAACCGCATCTGGCGCCGAGCTCGGGGAGCAGTGTTTTAAAATATTCCATGGGTTTAAAAGCACTTGCTGCAGATTTCCTTTCCCAGCAATTTTAAGGCAACAATAAAAATTTCAAGGTACATCTGGTGATTAATGTACCTGCTGGAAAGAGATGATGTTTTTTCTAGTGGCAGTTTTGACTCATTTTAAAGCAATACAGAGGGCTAATGTTCCTACTGCAAAGAACATGTACCATGCAGATCACAGAATTGTATTTTATGTAGGTAGCTCAGTTGATTACTGTTTAAGCAGGAAAACCCTTTTGTTACCTGAAGTTCATAAATTACAATCCTATTATAGCACAGTGATCTCTGAACTGTCATCATAGAGCTGCAAGCAAACTACAAGGTATAAGTTTTAACATTATGTTTTCCCCCCAGATTTTCATTATCCTGATGTTGATAAAAAGAGTCAATTCTTTCACAACAAAATTCTTTTTGGTAAAGCCAACCTCAACCACTGTGAAATGTTTTAAATCCGCAGTGTATGCTTCTACAGACCAAGCACTTTTAAAGTATACTGCCTGCCAGTATGGATGTCATGTCACCAGGGCCGGACTGGCCGTAGCGGGCACCAGGCATTCCCCCGGTGGGCCACAAGGGCGGGGGCCAGTTTAGGACCCCTGGGGAGCCGTTTTTGTAACAGGGGCAGTTTTTGCAGCGTAGCTGCAAAATCGACCCCTGTAACAAAATTGTTTAAAACCGGCCCTTGCAAAAAGCTCAGCAGCACTCCCCAACCCCCGGTGGGCTGGCCGAGCACTTTGCCAGGGCCGGTTATGGTTCCCAGTCCGGCCCTACATGTGACTCCTACACTTTGCACTCCTTACTGTTTTATGTGACATTTCGCATACACTGATTTACCCACTTGCATGATTCTTTGTCTCTGTTAATTGTGTATGTGATTTGAAGTAGTCTAACACCGTACATTGGCACTACAAAACAAATGAAATACATGTGAGATAAGGCTATGGAGACGTGAAGCACCGTTGGAATCTGTGAAGAAGGAGGTAATTGTGGGTTGGCAACAAAAATTGTTGCATCAGGCACCACCAGCGATAAAGCCGGCCTTGACCTGAGACCTCAGCTATAAATACAGATAAGCTGTCAGTATAAACCCATCTATTCATGCACTCAGTCAGTCATCTAGCTATCAGGCCATGCACTTATTTATCCATTCAAGCACTCACCTACTGGCTCATTCATTTGATTACCAGTTCCCTCGTCCATTTAACCTTGACACATTCTCTCACATTTGCCCCCTCACTGACACAGCCAAACAACCACATTAAACTTTCCAGTCGTTGAAGAAGCACCTTCACTTATAAAATACCCAGGGCTATTTGCTTTACCATTCCTTGTTGTAACTTGTGTTAATACTCATTGCCAGGGATTTTCCCCAGTGGGCTGCCAGGGTGGGGGCCAGTTTTGGACCGCTGGGGGCCATTTTTGCTAGTGGTTTGGGGTGGTTTTGCAGCATGACTGCAATAACGGGCCCCTGTAACAATAGCATCTGTAGTGTTTTCCGCGCCCACCCCGCCCCAACCAACCCCCCTTTCCCGCCGCCCCGCCGCTGGCCTGACTCAATTAACCGGGACTGGTTTGCGTTCTTAGTCCATCCCTGCTCCTTGCCTAAATCTTCATCCTCTTTCCTGTTTATGCCTATGTAAAGGGAACTGCTGTTGCATTAAACAACTTCCCACCTTTTGTTGAAACAATACCATATTTTACCAGTTTGTAGTTGAGTATGTGCTCCAGATTGCAGGATATGATATGCACCATTGTTGCAAGTGGTTTGTTAATTTTCTGCACATTTCTAAAACCCTATAAATTTAATGGGCTGGCACCATTGGCGAGCACCCTCTCTCTGGAAATTGCTGCAGCCCCACTGCAGATCATCAAACCCTCGAGCATCTAGCCTTCAGGACACAGACTTAAATTATTTGTAGAGATGGTTGGGCTAATTAAAGCGTATATGCCAGCCTTATCCCAAAGCGCCCAGTGTTTGCATCACCCCTTGCCCTGATGGAACAGAGGATTGGCTATTATCTTCTAATAGGAAACAGAAATGATTTTCTAACCACATTAAAAACGAGTTAATTTGAATCTATTGCACAATTAACCGTAATGGTACAGGCTTGGGAAATATGTTGTTATTAAAGTGCAAAGGTTGCCCCAGGCAGAAATAAACTGTCTGCTGTTTTAATCATATGAAGCTGTGAACGTTTTGCAGAAATAATACAATAGAGAAATAGCTTTTTTGGGCCAGAGACAGACTTAGCTCGATGGAGGGGAAGCAAATTCACAGGTTGCAGTTCGGCAGATGCAGAGAGGAAGGCCTGTTTCCCCGAGTGTGATCTAGCTCGTTTTTAGGGTTGAGGTTAGGCAAAACACTTTGGGGCAGATTTAAAAGGCCCTTGCGCCACTTTTGCGTCACTTTTAACATGGCAAAAGTGACGTAAAAGTGGCGCAAGAGGCTTATAAATCTGCCCCCTTGATTTTAATAAAATCTTATATATACAATGTACTTACTAAATAGGAGGTTTTCACCCAGCGCTGTTCATCCAGTCGTCTTTCCTTCTGTCATGTACATTTTTGACCCGCCCACCACAGGATACAGGATACAGGATAATGGAATGACGCAGCCCACCTAAGTCAGTGACTTACTTCTTTGAGAGTTCGCTTGACCAATTTCACAAAAAACATCCACAAATAGCAGAAATATTGGTAAGGCCAAAAGTAGGCAGCCAACACGAACTTTGCCAATGCTTGTTTGTGTTTCAACTTGCACTCAGCACCTATCAAAATGAAATTCATGAGATTAATGAAATCTGAAAAACTGGGCTGATGTCCAGTAAAACAAACATCAGGCGTACTTTTAAACCTTCACTAAAATATTTTTAAAACTTCCGCTGCAGTGAAAAAAACAATGCATCTATTGGGATAAATAATTTACTGTATGATGATTCCGAATTTTTGGGAGATATAAAACAGTCCCTTGTGTATTGCAATGCCATCACTACTTTGGCTTTGTAAATATGTTATCAGCAGGTGGCTGGAATTCTTTGAAAGAATCCACTTAATTACAGTTGTCATATGCCCTCATGTCCAATGATGAATGCATCATTCACAATATAATATGTTACTGTGGTATATCTTATCTATAGTTGGTGCCCATTAAGGTTTTTAGCTGTAACCTATAGCAAACTGCATGTATTTTATTAGTGTATAAACTTTGTGCCTTATGATAATTTTATTTATCCATGATGTTTGCATATGTTTACCAATGCATACACTCTCCATGTATGTAATGTGTGGGCCACACATTGCTCTAAATGTCACCACATCTTTCGGACACCAAGGGAAACAAGTGCTTTTTGTCTTGTGGAAACCATTATAAAAAGCCCTGATATTTTGCTCCTGGGCAGAAAGGAGCATCTTCAGGTAGAGGACTGATCCGAAGGGCATTCTGCCTTATTGTCTGTCTGTTGCTTTCATCTGTGCCATACCACCATCCTCCATGCCTCCATCACCACAACCACCTTTCCCTATGCCTGTAAACACGCAGAGGTGAGACCCCTCCTCAAGATACCATCTGCAGACCCCAGCAAGCTCCAGCTCTACCGTTCCATCTCACTGCTCCCGTTTCTCGCTAAGGTCCTGGAGAAGGCCATCAAACTCCAACTCACTAGACACCTGGAGAAAAACAACACACTGGACCCCTCCCAATCAGGCTTTAGAGCCAACCACAGCACCGAGACAGCCCTAAACGCCACAACAGATGACATCTGTACTCTACACGACAGAGGAGAATCAGCTGCCCTGATCCTGCTTGACCTCTCTGCATCCTTCGACACCATCTCCCACCCCCCACACACATAAATCGACTGCGCCAAATCATAATCACAGACGATGCGCTCAGATGGATGGCACCATTTCTCACCGGGCACACCCAGAGAGTCCGCCTCCCTCCCTTCACCTCACAACCAAAGAACACCACCTGCTGTGTCCCTCAAGGCTCATCCCACGGTCCAACCCTTTTCAACATCTACAAGACACCACTCTCAGACATTGTCAGATCACATGACATCAACATCATCTCCCATGCCAACGATACCCAGCTCCTCCCACTCCCAGCAAACCCCTCCTCGGCAAAGACCAACTTCCACGTGCTCCGCAAAGTCTTCAAGTGGCTCCCCATTAGCATCAGGAGAACGGTGATGGAAGCTCTCATCCCCGGCCGGCTGGAATACGGCAACACACTCTAAACAGACACCACCACTAGACTCATGAAAAGGCTGAAGAGGATCCAGAACGCAGTATCCAGAGTGGTCCTCAACCTGCTCAATAGGGCCCACATCACTCTGCACATGAAGGACCTCCACTGGCTCCGCATCCAGAAGAGATGTCTATTCAAGCTTCTGACCCACTCCTACAAAGCCCTTTACAACCAAGGACCTGCCTACATGAAGTCCTGCCTGCATTTCCACTGGCCTCCCAGGAACCTCTGTTCTGCACACCTCGCCCTCGCACAGATACCTTGCATCCACCGATGCCGCTCTGGAGGATGCTCCTTCTCCCACCTCGCCACCAAGTCCAGGAACACCATCCTACTCCACCTCTGCTCTTCATTCTCATTGACTCACTTCAAGAAGGGACTCAAGATCTGGCTCTTTGACTGATACCTGCAGCACAGTGGCCGGATACCCTCTCAGGTGATAAGTTACGCTATACAAGCGCCACTTGATTGATTGATTCAAGAGTTTAAGTGCATACTAACTGGGGGCTCGGTAAGGAGTAAATAGCTTTATGCTGGTTCTCTGACAGGACTGACTGCTTCTCTCTATACTGACTCTATGTTATTTCCAGTGGAAGAATTTGTTAGATTTCCATAGGTTCTCTATCCTTGGCAGGGCACAGAAGGATAGAACTGCAAGCCCGGGAGACCTAAAGGGATCTATCTGGTGTAAACAAAGCATTGGCATCAAAGAGAGAGCAAGCTTATTTGGCATGATTTTCAAAAATCTATCACAATCTGAAATAAGACATTTTTCAGAGAATGTGCATAACAAAAAAGGTGGAAGTGGTAGGGAAAAGAGAATTCTCTGAAAATGTAAATTCTAAAGAAAACTGAAAGTAGGGGAAGGAGAAGATGGATCAAGGTTTGGCAACTTTAGTGCAAGTGACAATCAGGTCAATAGAGTGGTGGGGGGGATATTTTTGAGACGCATGTCTGCATACCTTAATGGTGCAAACATAATCTAATTGTATTGTAATAGTCTAACTAGATACATGCGAATTTAGACTAGATTTTTATAATGCACTTTGCCAATTCACCTTAGTTGGTCAATTTTTTAAAGACTATTACTGTTGGAAAATCCTGGGACATGGAGATGACAGTGCTTTTGTGAGCACTCCAGTCCCATTTGACACAATACATCATGAAAGTGGCAGGCAGACATTGACACAGTAACTGCGTGTTAAAGTATATTGAGGTGTGCAGTTGCATGTACGTATAGAAGCTGCTCACACTATAAAATGCTCTTGTTTACAATGAGAAGGGAATGAGGCATTGCAAGCAGGTTAGACATCTGATCAGGTGAATGAAGTGTCATATTATTCATCTTCCAGTGCTGGACAGACATTAGGATAGCTGGCATGACGGTGCATGATGGGGCATGACGGGACATGACGGGGCATGAGGCGGACGTATTTGGAAGGCTGCTTGGATGAATAGATCACGGGTAAAGAGTTCCACATGTTTTTTTAGATCTTTATTTATTTGGCCTTGTGTACATATAGGTATTACATAGAAAGTAAAATATGCAAATGGTATAAAAAGTGTTCATGACAGGCTCTTGATGAAAGGGAGAGTAATTGACAAGAAGGGACACATACTTTAAGTTGCAAATGTAGAGCGATGTTTTGATTTGGATCACAGCTCCATTTTATGCAGGATCAGATGGACTCACATCTGTGTTTAAGCATAGGTCAACCGTGTCTTTGTTTTTAGACTTACTTTGTCTCATTTCTAAGTTCCTCCTTCATTTCAATTCTGCTCTCCAGAATAATTGACACCAGGAATACCAGTAATGCCAAGGATGCTGAGTTACCTGGGATTAGAAGTGGAAGATCACTGAGAAATGATGAATTACCTAGAGAATCGGGAATACCACACACAATTCCACTGATGCCTGCTCATTCTTCCATGAAATTCACCCAGATATTTTGGCTGCTTTCAGCAGTCAGCATCTACAGTTGACAATTGAAAACTTGGGGGCACATGCATCAAGCTTTTTACCAGCGAATCAACCCGTTTGCGATCGTTAAAAAGCCATTTCCGATACATCAAACCTAAATGCATTCGCAAAATAGGTAATCGCAATTTTTGTGATTACCTATTTTATGAATGCATTTAGGGAATTTCAATTTGCGATTCCTTAAATGAAATGCATGAAGCATTGTAAAAATACGACTTTGCATTAAGGATTTGCAAATTACCATCGACTTTAAGTTGATGGTAATTTGCAAATACTTAGAAAAATGCACAAAATTGCATTTTTCTAAGTGCTATGTGGCGCATAAACATGCCCTTAGGGCATGTGTGTGTGCCACATGTGCACACTTACCTCTTTTGGGGGTGCATCAGGGGAGCCTTAGGCCCCCATCATCCTTGCACATACATTTGCAATTTGCGATTACCTATTTGGTAATCGAAAATTGGGAATTCTTTCCCATTTATTCCTATGGACCTCTAGGCCCATAGGAATGAACAGGAATGCTTTCCCTAATAGCAAATTGCAATTTGCGATTCACTATAAGGGAATTTGTAGGAATTGCTATTTATTTTGCAATTCCTACATGCATAAGGAATTGCGACTCCTAAATAGTGATTCCTTAAAAATAACATACTCAGTGGAGAAGGTCTAGGTTCAATACGTAACTTTGTTTCCTTTTGCTGTTCACTTATCATGAAATTTTTGTTTCTGATTCAATGTATATGTATATGTTACAGCCTTAAAAAAGTCACCGTCGTGATGAAACACGTGTCGGCTGTTGCTTGTACCAGGCTGTTGCTTGTACCATCCAAAGAAAATACATAAACATCATCTGAATAACGTTGGAATTGGCAGTGTGGAATATCTTTGTCCTATATGAACTGTATCACAAATGTATATGTGACTGTTTGAAGATTGCCCTTAGGAGTGCATGGGTCTCTGGCTTTTTTTTGTAACACGAGAGCTTTTGCTCGAGTGGGTTTTGCATTTTGGGTAGGAGGATGCAAATATATCTAACGGCACCCTGAATAACATACATGAATCAAATTCTCTACTTAAATTTGCACATAACGAAAGAGGTGCGATCAGTTCTCCATCACTACCCTGTATCTGTGAATTTTCTAAGTATTGAGATAAATAATAATAAACACGTTTGTAAAGTGCATGGTTACACTAGCTAGTGTGTCCCCGCGCTGCGGCTAGACTTCATCCATGGCGGGAAGTTACATAGCTAAAGGAAAGCTTAAGGGCGGAAGAGCCACATCTTCAATTTTTTCCGAAAAATTATTTCAGACGGATTCTTCCAAAGTTCGAGAGGCATATTGTTCCAGTGTTTCACGGCTAGGTAGCTGAAGGAGCGGCCCCCCATTCTTGCTCTTTTAATAGCCGGGGCTATGACCTGTCCAGTCCCTGATGATCTTAATTGTCGAGATGGAGTATAGGGGGACAGTAGGTTGTGTAGGTAGCTTGGCCCTTTCCCCTGTGGAATACGGTGACTAACACACAGGGCTTTAAAGAGTACTCTCTCCCTCACTGGGAGCCAGTGAAGGGCGACAAGGGTATTCTTGGAGGAAGTTCTCCTGGGTAGCATTAGAACAAGGTGGGTTGACGCGTTCTGAACACATTGAAGTCTCCTCAATCACTTACTACTTGCTCCCAGGTATAGAACATTCCTGCAGTATAGGTGGGAAGTGACCAGTGCGTTGACTATGGTTTTCCTCGCTGCCACAGGCAGCATGTCTAAAGTTTTCCAGAGTCATTTCATTTCTCCAAAATACTTCCCAGCCACAATTCTGGTGTGATTTTCAAAGGAGAGCTTGGGGTCCAACCATATCCCCAAGTTCTTAACCTGATTCCTGGGGGAAGGGGTAGGGCCCAGAGGCTGCGGCCACCAGGATAAGGACCAGATTGAGGAGGCATTTCCCACCACCAGAAACTCGGTTTTGCTGCCATTTAATTTTAAGCAGTTATTCGTCATCCAGGTAGCCTGCTCTTGTAGGCAGGAAGAAAAATTGTTGGCTGTCTCTTCATGGGGTTGTGACAAAGAGACCACCAGTTGCGTGTCATCCGCATATGACACAACACTGATTCCATGTTTAGAGATAATCTACCCCAATGGGACAATGTAGAGATTTAAAAGGGTGGGGCTTAATATAGAGCCCTGTGGGACCCCTTGTGCAAGCACCATGTTCTTGGAGCAATGAGGTCGCTGAGCCACCTGAAAACTACGATCCTGTAAAAAGGACCTCAGCCATTCAAGGGCTAGTTTATCCAGCCCGCCTATCCTGAGGCGCTGTAGGAGTATTGGATGGGCTACAGTGTTGAATGCGGCACTGCGGTCCAAGAGAACTAGCGCCACCATTTGGCCCTCATCTACCTGTTTGTAAATTATTTCAGTTGACAGGAGTAATGCTGATTCAGTCGAGTAAGTTGCTCAAAAACCCGATTGCGTAGCGTGCAATAGGCTATGCCGGTTAATGTGGTCAGTCAGTTGTATATTGACCACTTTTTCGGCTATTTTCACAAAGTATGGCAGGAGTGAGACTGGTAGAAGTTTCTCCAGTTGACTCTCACTCACATTCGGCTTTTTTTTTATGGGGAGGACAATCGCTTCTGTCCATCGTTTTGGAACCACTCCCGACTCAAAGGAGAGTTCAAGGAGGTGCCTAATATAAGCTACTAATATATCCAAGCTGTCTCTTAGAACGTTAGGAGGAGTGGGGTACCTAGGTGAGCTGGATTTTATACTTGAGGCTATGCCTTTTAGGTCGTCACAGTAGGGGAGCTCAAATCTGGAAAGGCAATCTGCCTCATCCACGATGGTCCTCCCCTCGCTATCGGAACTCCCTCAATCCTTGCTACCTTCTCTGCAAAGAAATCTGCCACCCGATTGCACGACTCAACCGAACCACACAGGCAAGTTTAGATTAAAAATGGTTCAAAAGAATAATAACTTTAAAAAAAAAGAAATTAGAAAATATTACATATTTAAAGATACATTTACATAAAATGAGCAAATAAAGAAGGTAATGTTTTATATATATATATATATATATATATTACCTACTGGCGGTCGCCAGTAGGTAGTTATAGTTAGGACCACGTTTCCATAGGAAAACCTCAACATTCTATTTTGAATAACTTTGGCGCCGGTCGACGAATCCTCGCGAATTTTTCAAAATAGGTGGGGCGCTACGCTCCGCTCCTACCCTGAAAGTCTCGGGGGGATTCGTCAAGCGGGGGCTGAGATAAAAGGGGGGTCCCAAAACGCGTTTTTCCCATGCATTTTTCCATAGGACCTTTAGAACGAGCTACAGCCTGAACGGCTGAACAGAATTACTCAAAATTTGGCAGAGAGGTAGTCCCTAGGTCAAGGAAGTGCCTTTTGTAGGTTTGGTGTAAATCTGTTCAGTAGATTCTGAGAAAATAGCCTTTAAATCAATATATATATCTGAGCCAGCTTACGGTACGCTTACCGTACGCTTACGGTAAGCGTACGGTGGCGTGCGCGAGCGCGATTCTGATTGGCTCTTAGATCTTAGTAAACATTCGAATCGGCCGAAACCAGGAAGCGGCGGCCGCCATTTTGTGTATTTCACTCTGAAAAAAAAGAGTGAAAACAAGGAAAGGGGGCAATGAGGAGAGTTACAGACCCCCTAACAATTGTAAGGGGGTCAAAGAAGGACAGAAAAGTACAAAGAAAACATTTATTGATTTTAAAAAAAATCACGGGGTACGCGTACGGTAAGCTTACGGTAAGCGTACGGTAAAAAAAATAAAAATAAATAAATGAAAAGCAGATTTAAGAGTTTAGAAATTAGGGAGCTCTAAAAAGAGCTGTTGTGTTTATGGAGTCATTTTTTTAGTGGTACCTACAAGTAAGTACCGATGCAGAGTCTAAGGTTCAAGAGGAAGACTCTGTTCCCTTCATCATTGAAGTGCACACCATCTCCTCTATAAATGTCTTGCATGTCGTAACGCAAGTTGTTGTGGTAAATGGCACCCATACCATAGTCACGGAGGAAAGCAGAAACAGATTTGTTGACGTGCTTTCTTGCTTTGTCAATCTGTGGACAGAAATGATTGGACCAGTTCCATTTTTGCCTTTGGCATATGTTGGAAAACACAAAGGCAGTTTTAGGGAAAAGTGTAAACAGTTGTGCAAAGGTGTCCTTCATAAGCATTTCCAGACCTACCCCAGTCAAAGTGCCTAGGTCATTGCCACCACAGTGCACTATTATGAGGTCAGGGTGTTGGATTTGAATGAAGGATTTCACCAATGGCATCAATTGGTGCCACTTTAACCCTCTCTGACCAATCCATTTAATGTCTACATTTGGCAAAGCAAGGTCTCTCACCATATCTGTTTTCTCTGCAAACTTTTCACTCCAGAAGACATAGCTGTGCCCTACAATCCACACTGTGAACATCTTCAAAGGAGAACTGGATGCACTCAGGAGGTGTCTTTCAGTAGAATGGCAATATGAAAAGAAAGACAGTTTGGAAATGGAGGCATACATATTTTTTACAAAACAAAAAGAACTGATTGGCTGTTTCATACCATTCTAGAAAAAAAACTAGGCTGTATGTGAAAATTAATACAAGCATGTTTTGTATTGGTACAAAAAAATGTGTAACCAAAGAACAGTACTATGGATTTGCTGTTAGGTTTGAAAAGTCAAGCACTCTTGCTCTGTGGAATTGAAACATTGTGTGTCGAACTTCTGACCTAACTGCACACAGCAGTGTTCCATGAGCTGTTGCTATGGTAGCAGGCAGAAGTCAAGTTGGGGGAAGGGTACTAGGCAGAAGTCAAGTTGGGGGCAGGGTACTTTTGGAAAAGGGTTGGTTTTCAACCAATAGAAATGTGTCATTACATTTGAAAAAAAGGGGGAAGCACTGAGATTTGAAACTTACATGTATATGTGTGGAAAAATAGAGGGAAAGTTTGCCATTATCTGGTTCTGCTGAGAGGAGAGAGGTGAACACAACAGAGATCCTGGCTCTGATATTCTGCTGTTTGAGTGTCACATTTCTTTCACAACTAACTAATTATAAAGGTGAGTTTACAGTTTGAGAGGGGATGTATGTGGTAACTTAAGAAATGAATAATAGAAATGGGAATTGTTTTTGTTGTAGTTACACATGGTGGTTTCATAATGTGTCAGTCTGTAAAAGTGATTTTCACTTGGCCCGAAAAAAAAAGAGCAGTAAGTGTGCTTTCAAATTGGCAAAGAAATTTCGTTTTGGCACTAATGTGAAAACATGACTCTGTGTGCATAGAAGAATTATAGGCAGAGATTTATTGCGTCTTGCTCTGGTGATTTCACAGTTGCAGTAGATGGAAAAGAGGAGCGAATTTTTGAGGGAAGAAGCAGAGGCTTAGCACACACCCATGTGCTTGCCATGTATAGTCATGCACAGTAATTAGAAGCGAGTGGGGTTTTCAGGTTTAAGTCTGTAATGCAAATACATTCAGCATCACTAAGGCTGGTTGCCCCTGCTGGAGTGTAGGCAGTCACAGAGAATACACACGGTGGTGGTCTGAAAAAAAAAACAGCTTGGACATGTGCATTTAAATAAAATTAAAAAAAAGGTTTAAGAATGTGTCAGTCTGTAAAAGTGATTTCAAATTGTAAAAAGAGATTTTCACTTGGCGCGAAAAAAAAAGAGCAGTAAGTGTGCTTTCAAATTGGCAAAGAAATTTCGTTTTGGCACTAATGTGAAAACATGACTCTGTGTGCATGGAAGAATTATAGGCAGAGATTTATTGCGTCTTGTTCTGGTGATTTCACAGTTGCAGTAGATGGAAAGGGGGAGCGAATTTTTGGGGGAAGAAGCAGAGGCTTAGCACACACCCATGTGCTTGCCATGTATAGTCATGCACAGTAATTAGAAGCGAGTGGGGTTTTCAGGTTTAAGTCTGTAATGCAAATACATTCAGCATCACTAAGGCTGGTTGCCCCTGCTGGAGTGTAGGCAGTCACAGAGAATACACACGGTGGTGGTCTGAAAAAAAAACAGCTTGGACATGTGCATTTAAATAAATTTAAAAAAAAGGTTTCAGAATGTGTCAGTCTGTAAAAGTGATTTCAAATTGTAAAAAGAGATTTTCACTTGGCCCGAAAAAAAAAGAGCAGTAAGTGTGCTTTCAAATTGGCAAAGAAATTTCGTTTTGGCACTAATGTGAAAACATGACTCTGTGTGCATAGAAGAATTATAGGCAGAGATTTATTGCGTCTTGCTCTGGTGATTTCACAGTTGCAGTAGATGGAAAAGAGGAGCGAATTTTTGAGGGAAGAAGCAGAGGCTTAGCACACACCCATGTGCTTGCCATGTATAGTCATGCACAGTAATTAGAAGCGAGTGGGGTTTTCAGGTTTAAGTCTGTAATGCAAATACATTCAGCATCACTAAGGCTGGTTGCCCCTGCTGGAGTGTAGGCAGTCACAGAGAATACACACGGTGGTGGTCTGAAAAAAAAACCAGCTTGGACATGTGCATTTAAATAAAATTAAAAAAAGGTTTAAGAATGTGTCAGTCTGTAAAAGTGATTTCAAATTGTAAAAAGAGATTTTCACTTGGCCCGAAAAAAAAAGAGCAGTAAGTGTGCTTTCAAATTGGCAAAGAAATTTCGTTTTGGCACTAATGTGAAAACATGACTCTGTGTGCATGGAAGAATTATAGGCAGAGATTTATTGCGTCTTGCTCTGGTGATTTCACAGTTGCAGTAGATGGAAAGGGGGAGCGAATTTTTTGGGGAAGAAGCAGAGGCTTAGCACACACCCATGTGCTTGCCATGTATAGTCATGCACAGTAATTAGAAGCGAGTGGGGTTTTCAGGTTTAAGTCTGTAATGCAAATACATTCAGCATCACTAAGGCTGGTTGCCCCTGCTGGAGTGTAGGCAGTCACAGAGAATACACACGGTGGTGGTCTGAAAAAAAAACAGCTTGGACATGTGCATTTAAATAAATTTAAAAAAAAGGTTTCAGAATGTGTCAGTCTGTAAAAGTGATTTCAAATTGTAAAAAGAGATTTTCACTTGGCCCGAAAAAAAAAGAGCAGTAAGTGTGCTTTCAAATTGGCAAAGAAATTTCGTTTTGGCACTAATGTGAAAACATGACTCTGTGTGCATAGAAGAATTATAGGCAGAGATTTATTGCGTCTTGCTCTGGTGATTTCACAGTTGCAGTAGATGGAAAGGGGGAGCGAATTTTTGGGGGAAGAAGCAGAGGCTTAGCACACACCCATGTGCTTGCCATGTATAGTCATGCACAGTAATTAGAAGCGAGTGGGGTTTTCAGGTTTAAGTCTGTAATGCAAATACATTCAGCATCACTAAGGCTGGTTGCCCCTGCTGGAGTGCAGGCAGTCACAGAGAATACACACGGTGGTGGTCTGAAAAAAAAAACAGCTTGGACATGTGCATTTAAATAAAATTAAAAAAAAGGTTTAAGAATGTGTCAGTCTGTAAAAGTGATTTCAAATTGTAAAAAGAGATTTTCACTTGGCCCGAAAAAAAAAGAGCAGTAAGTGTGCTTTCAAATTGGCAAAGAAATTTCGTTTTGGCACTAATGTGAAAACATGACTCTGTGTGCATGGAAGAATTATAGGCAGAGATTTATTGCGTCTTGCTCTGGTGATTTCACAGTTGCAGTAGATGGAAAGGGGGAGCGAATTTTTGGGGGAAGAAGCAGAGGCTTAGCACACACCCATGTGCTTGCCATGTATAGTCATGCACAGTAATTAGAAGCGAGTGGGGTTTTCAGGTTTAAGTCTGTAATGCAAATACATTCAGCATCACTAAGACTGGTTGCCCCTGCTGGAGTGTAGGCAGTCACAGAGAATACACACGGTGGTGGTCTGAAAAAAAAACAGCTTGGACATGTGCATTTAAATAAATTTAAAAAAAAGGTTTCAGAATGTGTCAGTCTGTAAAAGTGATTTCAAATTGTAAAAAGAGATTTTCACTTGGCCCGAAAAAAAAAGAGCAGTAAGTGTGCTTTCAAATTGGCAAAGAAATTTCGTTTTGGCACTAATGTGAAAACATGACTCTGTGTGCATAGAAGAATTATAGGCAGAGATTTATTGCGTCTTGCTCTGGTGATTTCACAGTTGCAGTAGATGGAAAGGGGGAGCGAATTTTTGGGGGAAGAAGCAGAGGCTTAGCACACACCCATGTGCTTGCCATGTATAGTCATGCACAGTAATTAGAAGCGAGTGGGGTTTTCAGGTTTAAGTCTGTAATGCAAATACATTCAGCATCACTAAGGCTGGTTGCCCCTGCTGGAGTGCAGGCAGTCACAGAGAATACACACGGTGGTGGTCTGAAAAAAAAACAGCTTGGAAATGTGCATTTAAATAAATTTAAAAAAAAGGTTTCAGAATGTGTCAGTCTGTAAAAGTGATTTCAAATTGTAAAAAGAGATTTTCACTTGGCCCGAAAAAAAAAGAGCAGTAAGTGTGCTTTCAAATTGGCAAAGAAATTTCGTTTTGGCACTAATGTGAAAACATGACTCTGTGTGCATAGAAGAATTATAGGCAGAGATTTATTGCGTCTTGCTCTGGTGATTTCACAGTTGCAGTAGATGGAAAAGAGGAGCGAATTTTTGAGGGAAGAAGCAGAGGCTTAGCACACACCCATGTGCTTGCCATGTATAGTCATGCACAGTAATTAGAAGCGAGTGGGGTTTTCAGGTTTAAGTCTGTAATGCAAATACATTCAGCATCACTAAGGCTGGTTGCCCCTGCTGGAGTGTAGGCAGTCACAGAGAATACACACGGTGGTGGTCTGAAAAAAAAACAGCTTGGACATGTGCATTTAAATAAATTTAAAAAAAAGGTTTCAGAATGTGTCAGTCTGTAAAAGTGATTTCAAATTGTAAAAAGAGATTTTCACTTGGCCCGAAAAAAAAAGAGCAGTAAGTGTGCTTTCAAATTGGCAAAGAAATTTCGTTTTGGCACTAATGTGAAAACATGACTCTGTGTGCATAGAAGAATTATAGGCAGAGATTTATTGCGTCTTGCTCTGGTGATTTCACAGTTGCAGTAGATGGAAAGGGGGAGCGAATTTTTGGGGGAAGAAGCAGAGGCTTAGCACACACCCATGTGCTTGCCATGTATAGTCATGCACAGTAATTAGAAGCGAGTGGGGTTTTCAGGTTTAAGTCTGTAATGCAAATACATTCAGCATCACTAAGGCTGGTTGCCCCTGCTGGAGTGTAGGCAGTCACAGAGAATACACACGGTGGTGGTCTGAAAAAAAAACAGCTTGGAAATGTGCATTTAAATAAATTTAAAAAAAAGGTTTCAGAATGTGTCAGTCTGTAAAAGTGATTTCAAATTGTAAAAAGAGATTTTCACTTGGCCCGAAAAAAAAAGAGCAGTAAGTGTGCTTTCAAATTGGCAAAGAAATTTCGTTTTGGCACTAATGTGAAAACATGACTCTGTGTGCATAGAAGACTTATAGGCAGAGATTTATTGCGTCTTGCTCTGGTGATTTCACAGTTGCAGTAGATGGAAAGGGGGAGCGAATTTTTGAGGGAAGAAGCAGAGGCTTAGCACACACCCATGTGCTTGCCATGTATAGTCATGCACAGTAATTAGAAGCGAGTGGGGTTTTCAGGTTTAAGTCTGTAATGCAAATACATTCAGCATCACTAAGGCTGGTTGCCCCTGCTGGAGTGTAGGCAGTCACAGAGAATACACACGGTGGTGGTCTGAAAAAAAAACAGCTTGGACATGTGCATTTAAATAAATTTAAAAAAAAGGTTTCAGAATGTGTCAGTCTGTAAAAGTGATTTCAAATTGTAAAAAGAGATTTTCACTTGGCCCGAAAAAAAAAGAGCAGTAAGTGTGCTTTCAAATTGGCAAAGAAATTTCGTTTTGGCACTAATGTGAAAACATGACTCTGTGTGCATAGAAGAATTATAGGCAGAGATTTATTGCGTCTTGCTCTGGTGATTTCACAGTTGCAGTAGATGGAAAGGGGGAGCGAATTTTTGGGGGAAGAAGCAGAGGCTTAGCACACACCCATGTGCTTGCCATGTATAGTCATGCACAGTAATTA
Organism: Triturus cristatus; assembly: GCF_964204655.1. Lineage (NCBI taxonomy): Eukaryota > Metazoa > Chordata > Amphibia > Caudata > Salamandridae > Triturus > Triturus cristatus. The sequence continues at coordinate 689,577,578 of NC_140595.1, forward strand.
GAAGCGAGTGGGGTTTTCAGGTTTAAGTCTGTAATGCAAATACATTCAGCATCACTAAGGCTGGTTGCCCCTGCTGGAGTGTAGGCAGTCACAGAGAATACACACGGTGGTGGTCTGAAAAAAAAACAGCTTGGAAATGTGCATTTAAATAAATTTAAAAAAAAGGTTTCAGAATGTGTCAGTCTGTAAAAGTGATTTCAAATTGTAAAAAGAGATTTTCACTTGGCCCGAAAAAAAAAGAGCAGTAAGTGTGCTTTCAAATTGGCAAAGAAATTTCGTTTTGGCACTAATGTGAAAACATGACTCTGTGTGCATAGAAGAATTATAGGCAGAGATTTATTGCGTCTTGCTCTGGTGATTTCACAGTTGCAGTAGATGGAAAGGGGGAGCGAATTTTTGGGGGAAGAAGCAGAGGCTTAGCACACACCCATGTGCTTGCCATGTATAGTCATGCACAGTAATTAGAAGCGAGTGGGGTTTTCAGGTTTAAGTCTGTAATGCAAATACATTCAGCATCACTAAAGCTGGTTGCCCCTGCTGGAGTGTAGGCAGTCACAGAGAATACACACGGTGGTGGTCTGAAAAAAAAACAGCTTGGACATGTGCATTTAAATAAATTTAAAAAAAAGGTTTCAGAATGTGTCAGTCTGTAAAAGTGATTTCAAATTGTAAAAAGAGATTTTCACTTGGCCCGAAAAAAAAAGAGCAGTAAGTGTGCTTTCAAATTGGCAAAGAAATTTCGTTTTGGCACTAATGTGAAAACATGACTCTGTGTGCATAGAAGAATTATAGGCAGAGATTTATTGCGTCTTGCTCTGGTGATTTCACAGTTGCAGTAGATGGAAAGGGGGAGCGAATTTTTGGGGGAAGAAGCAGAGGCTTAGCACACACCCATGTGCTTGCCATGTATAGTCATGCACAGTAATTAGAAGCGAGTGGGGTTTTCAGGTTTAAGTCTGTAATGCAAATACATTCAGCATCACTAAGGCTGGTTGCCCCTGCTGGAGTGTAGGCAGTCACAGAGAATACACACGGTGGTGGTCTGAAAAAACAGCTTGGTTTCATAATGTGACAGTTTGTAAAAGAGATTTTCACTTGCCCAAAAAAAAGAGCAGTTTGTGTGCATTCAAATTGGCAAAGAAATTTCGTTTTGTGACTATTGTGAAAAGATATGTAGTAATATATTTAAATACAATAAAGGATTTTTTTTTTAGTTTTTTTCAGGTATTACTGAAGAACAGTGAACAAAATTTAAGATGCCTACAAAATCTCGAGTTCAAAAAACGCTAAAAAAAAAACTATATTTGAAGACAACTGGAGGACCAAAGTTAGTAGAAGATGCTGATGTTGGGAAAAAGAAAAAATCTTCTGGTAAGCAAAAAAAACAATTTCTAAACAAAATATTCAAAACAAAGAAAAATGTACAAAATGTCTGTTCTCGGAAAAATGTAACAAAACATAGAGAACAGCAAAAAAATGAGAATTTAGTTAATGCAAATATACCTTCTGCAATTGAAAAGTTTAACATAAACAGAAAAACAGCATTTAAAGAGATACGTAGAAAAATGTTTCAGAGAAGAGTTATGTCCAATTTGATAAAGGATATAAAGAAATATAAGCAAAAGGCTAAATATTACAAGAGAAAAAAAGAAATTGAAGCCATTGCAGCAAAAGCATTAGAATTAAAAAGGAAACTATTCATATTAATTTTGAATAGGATGCGTACATTAGATAAAATGGTTAATGTACTGAAATCACAAAGCAAAAGCAAAAGAGTAGTGAACAGAACAAACTTTTGTAAAGTGTTTTTAGGAAAGTGGATGCATAGTTCAAGTAGTGAACCTTTTTTTAATGAAGAGAGCTATTTTCAAAGTAATAGTTTGCTGCATGCGGTTGACACCAGAGGTCGTTCATACGAAGTAAAAAATGGTTGCATAATGGAGAAGGAGATAATGGTTCCAAGAGATGAGGTACAAGTGATGGCAGATGAGGCAATGGGGAGACGTCCTAAAGCCCCAGTGTACACTTGGAATTGTAGTAGTATTTGCACTGTGCGTCAGGAATCTATTGACAGATTTCGAGAGTTTCTAAGAGAATATAGTAAAAAAAGTGTAAAACAAAAGATTAAGGTGCTTCAAAGTCTGGATCCATGCAGAGTGAGAGAGAATACTGGTTTGCAGGGTCATTCTCTTGCTTGTCTATCTAGAAAAGTGTGCAATAGTGTTTTCCATCATTTTAGGATGCTGGCTGTTCATCATACTGAAATGAGAAAGTTTGTGAGACGGTTGTATTTTGCCAAAAGTCCAGCAATAAAGTTAAATGAATTGAATAGGGCTCTGTTCCGAGGAACGGTATCAGATGTAGAGAAGGTTGTTGATGAAATTCAGTTTTGTTACTTTGGTCCTGAACAAAACAGTGCAGAGAAGGACACAGTAAATGAGGCAGAAGTGGAAGAGAATGTAGAACCTTGTGTAAGTAAGACATTTAATGATCACATAACAAAATTTGCAATAATCTCTAATGAAAGACCAAATGTTACTTGTATTTGTTGCCGCAGAACTCATTATAGAAAACAAACTAGGAATGTTGATCTCTACAGAAAGAGTGAAAATGAAGATAATTATAAGTGGATGGATTTTGCCACATATATATTTCTTGAAAATTGTTTTGAATTGGGTGAAGATCAGCGTATTTGTAAATACTGCTACAACAAGTTAGAGGAAAATAGAATGCCGACCAGAGCTGTACATAATAATTTAGAATTGGATGCTATTCCTGCTGAACTTTCTGAATTAAATACATATGAGTCTATACTCATTCAATGTGTTCATCCGTTCCAGACCATAGTACGTATGGAGCCCAAAACTGGTAAATTACCTCCTTCAGATTTACTGAGAGGTTTAAAAGGTAGAGTGGTGTATTTGCCCTTGGATTTGAAAAAAAATATGGAAACTATTGATGCGGATACTTTGGAAACTGAACCATTAATTATTCTGGTTAATGGTGTACCTACAAAGAATAAGAAGATTTGGCAGGAGCTGGTAGATGTGCGGAAAGTACAAAGAGCAAATTTGTATTTGAAAAAAAATAACAAATGGTATGAATCAATTTATATAGAAGAAGAAGAAGAAGAAGAAGATTTACAAGGAGACACAGAAACACCAACTGGACAAATTGAAAAAGTGGACAAGTCAAAGGAAGAAGAAATTTATGAACATTTTAGCATACATCCTCTCCATTCGAAAGAAGTTATGGGAGACAATATTGATCTCTTTCAGATGAAGAAAGCAAAAGGAAATCCCGTGAGTGTATGGGAGGAGAGCTTGGAAGCTCGATGTTTTCCCCAGCTGTTTCCTAAAGGAAAAGGAGGACGATACGATGAACGTCCAGAACAGATTCCAGCTTCAGAGTATCGAACTACAAGACTATATGCTGAAGATCCCAGATTTCGACAAAGTATTCCTTATTTGTTCCATCTTTTATTTGAAAGCGACTTGTCTGCACTGTCTTATGCAGTAAATCACATTTTAAAAAGTGGAGTACATTTACAAAATGTGTCTGCTAAGGATTTTATGGAGAAAGTGCAGCACCGAGATGATCATTTGGAAACACAACTGATCAATCTGATGGCTTGTCAGCGTGGGACAAATGAATATTGGTACCGACGCCATGGTGAACTAAAATGCATGTTACGCAATTTAGGAACACCAACATGGTTCCTTACCCTAAGCTGTGCCGAGTACGCTTGGGATGATTTACTGGATTTTCTACGAGAGGCCAATTCAAACATTAAAAACATCGAATACAAGACAGCAGGAGAACTGTGCTCATTGGATCCGGTTAATGTTTGCAGATATTTCAATCATAGATTTGAGGCTATGATGTCCTTCATCTGCAATAAAAAAAATTCACCTCTTGGAGAAGTAGTGGATTTCTTTTGGAGAAAAGAGTACCAGGCAAGAGGTGCTCCTCATATTCATATGCTGCTGTGGATCAAGGATGCCCCAAAGTTTGGAACTGATACTGATGAAGCAGTGTTATCTTACATTGAAGAATATGCAACATGTGCTATACCTAAAAGCACAGAAGAGAACAAGTTAAAGGAGCAAGTTCTACATTTCCAAAGTCATCGGTGTGGAAAATACTGTCGACGGAAATACAAGAGCAAAGAAAAATACTACACTAAATGTCGATTTGGATTTCCTAGACCTGTTCTTACAAATGGAAGAGTCAACAGTTTTATGTCAGCTGTGAGACATACTATCACAAGAAAATCACCTAAGAATACCTACAACCTTAAAAGAAAAGAAGAATCAAAAAATATAAATGACTACAACCCAGTCATTTTATCCATGTGGAACGCTAACATGGATATACAGTATGTTGCTGACAATTCCATTGCTGTTGCTCGATATGTAACGTCTTACATTACGAAATCAGAAAAAACAGAATTGAAGGAAATGTGGGAAGAGATTTCTCACGAGAAGACTGTCAGTAAGAAGCTGTACAGTTTCAGTTTGAAGATGTTATCGCATCGAGAAATTGGATCCTACGAATGTTCAGATAGGTTATCTTCTGCAAGTCTCTACTCGAAGTCAAGAAGAATAATTTGGGCAAGTTTAGGCCTTGCAGCAATGAGAAATCGGGTACTGAAATCTGTTGGAGAAATTGAATATTTGGCTGAGAATGACCCAGAAAGTACAGACATATTGAAAACAAACATGTTGGACACATATTATCCCAAGAGAAGTCATCATCTGGAGAACATGTGTCTCTATGAAGTGTTACAGAACTACATTTATTCACGGAAAGCTGCAGAAGACATCAACAGTGGAAAATATAAAGTTGTTGGTGAAGAAGGATGTTTGGTGAAGCAAACCAAAGGAAGTTTGATAAATCACCGGAAGCTGAGTTGCGACACTACCGACAAGAAAGAATTTTACTACTTGGCTCTTTTACAGTTGTTTAAACCATGGCGTACAGAGGATGAACTACTGGGAGAATTCCAGAGCTATGAAGATTCTTTTAATGCTTGCAAAGACAGCATACAATGCAGTACATTCTCAACTTATCTGCAAATGTTAAATGAAGAAATTGAACAGGAAACTACAATTGCAGCAGAAATAGCTAGAGACAGTTCTCAGGACAGCCAAAGTTCAGGAACACACAGTCAAGATCCCCTAGGACAACCAATCGTTGAAAATGAAGCATCAATAGCCATGAATGAAGTGGAAACGGCTATGAATCAAGCTCAAGAAGAATTTATAGACTTAGAAAATTTGGAAAGACAACTGAATCAAGAGCAGCAACAAATTTATGAAGAGATCAAAAACAAAATTGATCACGGATTTCTACATGAAAAAAAAGAGTGCTCATGCACATCATTTCATCCAATCAGGATGTATGTAAGCGGACAAGCTGGAACTGGAAAAAGTTTCCTAATAAAAGTCATCAGAAGCTACCTAAAGCAAAAAACGGATTCTACTTTGTCTTGTGTGGTTACTGCTCCAACTGGGTTAGCAGCATATAACATAAAAGGAATCACCTTACATCGTTTGCTAATGTTACCAGTGGAGCATGAGAACAAAATACAATTCAACAAGCTAACTGGAGAAGCATCCTTGGAAGTTTCACGAGTATTGAAGAAGATGCAAGTTCTCATTATTGATGAGGTGAGCATGGTATCAAACTTAATGCTTGCCTTTGTGCATTTAAGAATGCAGCAAATTTTGAAGACAGACTATGACGTGTTATTTGGTGGAAAACACGTCATAGTTTTTGGGGATCTTTTGCAACTTACTCCAGTTAAAGGACAACCAGTGTTTAATACTGTGACACATGAAGACACGAAGAAGTCATTGGGAAGCATTGGAAATACAAATATTTGGTCCTTCTTTGAGTACAAGGAACTTACAACTAATATGAGGCAAGCAAACGATGAAGAATATGGAAGTATTCTGAAAGATATCAGGATTGGACTACTCACAGAAGTTGGGAAAAAAGCATTACAGAGTCGGCTGCTACATAATTTATTTCCAAAGGAAGAAATAGTTGCAGAGAAAATATACAAGAATATTGCAGAAAACAAAAGTGTCATCTGTTTAATGCCAACTCTACGTGAATGCTCAATATTTAATGAGGAGCTTTTGAAATTGGAAAAGGAAGACATCAGGAAATTGGAAGCAGTGGACAAAATTGAGGATGGAAGAATTACTGTCACAGTAACAGGCAAACTGAAAAATAAATTGGACTCACTAGAGAAGAACATCTCCAAAACAGCAGGATTAGAAAAAAATCTATATGTTTGCATGAACTGTAGAGTGTTTTTAAGGAGAAATTTGGATGTTGAGAAAGGCTTAGTGAATGGAGCGATGGGAAGAGTTGTGGGTTTTATTAATTATCAGAAAAAAGATGGAATTGAATGTTTAAAAATAAAATTTGATCAGATAGAGGAAGTTAAAGACATTTGTCGTTGTTCAGTTCGTTTCATGCTTGTGAAAGACTTATATGTACGTAGGAAGCAGTTTCCGTTTTCACTAGCATATGCTGTAACTATCCACAAGTCTCAAGGATTGACTGTAGATTGTGCATTTGTGAACATTGGTTCAACTGTGTTCAAAGAAGGTATGGCATATGTAGCTTTGTCACGAGTCAAAACATTATCAGGTTTATTCATGATAGACTTTGATGACTCAAAAGTTAGTGCTGATACAAACTGTGTAAAGGAGTATAATAGATTAAGAAGAAGCTATGCTCCTCATTTAGGTCAGTATCCTGTGTTGGAGAAACGTGTAGTTTCTCGTAAAAGGAGAAATGAGAATATCTGTAATGAGGATGTAGAGAAGAGGAAAAAAAAGAGGAGTGATGTAATTGCAAACAAAAAGAAAAAGGACAATGAAGAACAGGTTGTAGGATGTCATTTTGAAAATAGCTCTGGTGTCAACTGCTACGCTAATGTAGTGCTGAATGTTGCATTTTATCTGGAAAGTTTGCAAGAGCAGATAATAGTAAATCAGGGAAAAAGATTCTGTTCAGAGCTCAGTCTCCTTTTTCAAAAGCTGAGTAAAGATAAAACTCAAATAGAAAGTGCTACTGATATTAGAAAACTTTTAGATGTATGTTCAGGACGAACACAGTTTTCTCAAAATGAACAGCAAGATGCACACGAATTTTTGATGTATTTTCTTCAGGTAGTGGAAGAAGAAGGAGTTCCCATTGACATTTTTTTTGGTCTCTCTTATAAATGGGAACATAGTTGTGATAATTGTTATAATATATGTGGCTCTATTGTTGATAATGAAAGGTTTATTTATTTGACATTGCCAGAGAGTAAAACAGTCACTTTTGCAAAATTAGTTAAAGATGCTAATCATAGCATGAAATGTGGTGAGTGTAATTCTGACATGTTATCAACATTAATTTTAAGGGAATACGGACAGTATGTAATTTTAATGATGCAACGATGTAGAGCTGATGGATCAAAATTGGATACTTTAATAAAGAAGTTTACAGGACAGCAATTATCAATTTCAGGAAAAACTTTTGTAACTGTTGCAATAATTTTCCATGATGGACCTACTGTTACTTCTGGACATTACACAGTTTATCTAAAATGTGAAAAAGGCTGGACACTGTGTAATGATTCCCAATTGATTTTCAAACAACGTTTGCCTTTTGATTTAGCAAATTCCTATCTAATCTTCCTGAAACCTAAATTTTAGAGAGATTTGGCAAGATCTGGACAAAATAATTTTACCATTTTACTGGATTACCATTGCAATTTTGTAGAAAAAAGATTTTTAAAATTATCATTTGGCCTAAAGGAAAGATAACCAATTGTAATGTGGACTTTTTTAATTTTTAATGCAATTTTGAAAAACCAATAATTTAGAGATAATCGGTAACTTCTGCACATTTTAAATTTTGGAATGCTATTGGACTGCCATTGGAAATTTTTTCAAAAATGATTTAAAAAATTACTATTTGGCCATGTGGAAAAGTAAGCAATTCTATTGTGGACTAAATAAATTATTCAAAAAATTTTCGTGAACCAAAATGTTACAGAGAATTGGTGAGATCTGGACAGATTAAACTTTAGAATTTTAATGGTTTTCCCTTGGAAATTTATTCCAGGAAAAAAAACAAAAAACTATTTGGCCTAAAGGAAATAAAATCAGATGTATTTTGGAGTTATTTGAGATATAATTTTGTGATTATACTTCTGAAACAAACATATCAGACGGTATTTTAAAGAAAAAAGTATTGTTTTTAGATGATATTTTTTTAGAATAATATGCATTTCTGTAATGATAAGTTTAAGTGAGAAGAGATTCTGGGCTTTTTTAATACAATCTTTGAGATTGTTATTTTTTTTTGCCCGCTGTAAAATGATGAATGCAATTGCTTTCACAATTTATAGTGAAATGCAATATATTCTGAAAACAGCAAAAATAAGGCAAAAATATTTTTTGGTAAAAAATGTAAATATGTGTACTGTATTATAAAATGGTTTAAAAATATTAATACTTGTTTCTTTTTTTTCAGATCGATATAGAAAATTTTCGGAAACTACAACCATTTTAAAAACTATTTTTTAAAAAAACAAATGAATAAATATTTTTTTGAGTGAGTATGGTAAGTCAATAATAAAAATTGTAGTCTCTCAAGGACTTTATAATGTGATAAATGATTTTTAGTGTTTTTTTTAAAAAATAAAAAAAAAGGTACGCGTACGGTAAAAAAAAAAAAAAAAAGTTTTTAAAAACATATGTAAAAAAAAGATGAAAGATAAGGTTGGCTCTTAAAAGAACCGTTGTGTTCATGCAGGGACAGAGGAAAGAAAGATTGGGAATATTAGACGGTACGACAAGTGTGCTGATCTATTTTACTGTTCACCAGGGAAACACTGGTCTCCCTATAAGTAATTAGATCGTGACAAGTGGCGCACCGTACTTCAACCCTCGCAAACCGAGGGTTAATTTCCAGAGGGCCAGCAAAAGGAGATTCTCCCCCCACAGATGAAGGGCTCACCTGACCTGCAGAAGAAGGAGTCTGCCCTGCAGGTGATGGTCCAGGCTGAGCTGCTGTGGATGTACTGGCTCGTCTTTCTGAAGAGTTACCTCCAAAAAGATGACCATGTGTCCTTTTGTGTACATCCTGGAGGTGTCTCTTCATGGTGTGATTCCCAAAGGAATACTTCCTGTTAGGATTACCTCTAGAAAGTACACGCTGACACAGCTTGCAAGTAACTAAGGGTGCATTCACCTTTTGCTGGCCTTCTGGAAAAGTAAAATAATCCCAAACATAAGAAGGCTTTACTTTCCTCGCTCTCTGCCTCAAGACAGTGCTGCTGGTGCTAGCCTCACTCTCAGAAGAGCTCTGCTGTTCTGCCATCGTATCCCAAAGACAACTCAGCTCCTTCTCCTAAGGGATCACAAGCAGAAATGAGGGGAATGGGTGTGGTGTAGGAGAGTTCTAGAACTGAAAGTACTTTCAACCAATCAAAAGTTGTGTTTCATGATCACATGACCTACCGTACGCTTACGGTACGCTTACGGTGCGCTTACGGCAAAAAGTACGCGTGCGCGTAAAAAAGACACGCGCTTGCGCGCATGCGCATAACAGTCACTCCCCGGCACTTCCGCGTAACGTGCGCGTGTTGCGTAAGCGCGCACGCGTCCCACGCGCAGTACGCGCGGCTACGCAAAGTACGTAACTATACGCAAGCAGCGTAGATAGATTACGGACGTTGCGTAAACCGTACGCTTACCGTGAGCTTACGGTACGCGTACTATAAAAAAAAAAAAAAAAAAAAAAATCTGGAAATAAATTTTACATGTTTATTTTAAAAAATATATATAAAAAAAATATTTAAGGATTTTAAAAATTTAAGCATAGTCTTTATAAAAGATAAGAAAATTAAATTAAAAATATGTTTGAAAAAAATGAAGAATAAAAAAAAAAAATAGCATTTAAAAAACCTTGCAAATTCACTGAAAAAACCATGGGTTTCACACACGTTATAGTTAGGAATTAGCATTTAAAAAACCTTGCAAATTCACTGAAAAAACCATGGGTTTCACACACGTTATAGTTAGGAATTAGCATTTAAAAAACCTTAGAAATTCACTGAAAAAACCATGGGTTTCACACACGTTATAGTTAGGAATTAGCATTTAAAAAACCTTAGAAATTCAGTGAAAAAACCATAGGTTTCACACATGTTATAGTTAGCTGGACATTTTACTCGTAAAAAACCAATGAAATTGCCCCGTTATAGTTAGTTCAGCTAACTATAACTCGCGCGCCCGCAATGCACTGCTGATGACGTCACATATTACATCACTCATGACATGGTCAGTGACATCACTCATGACATCACTGATGACATCTCAAATGACATCACTGATGACATCACTGATGACATCATCCTTGTGATAGAGTGGCAGACCTCCTCTCACCTTAATATAAGCTTTGATACACACATTCAAAAATAGAGACTAAAAATTTCAAAAAAATGGACATACCAATACCAGTTACAACAACCTCTTCAGTAATTCTAAGATCCACATACACATCCACTCATTCACCAACAGTCCTATACAGTCACTCATACATGTACTCACTCATCATATGTACTCATACATCTATACATCCTGTTACACAATGCCACTCATCCATAGAGTTACTCACACACATAGTCACTCATGCTAATAAAGAATAAAACATACATTTACTTGCATATACAGTAATACACACACCACCATACTTACTTCTACGGAAACTTACACATACTTAGTCTTTTAAACAATCACTTACAGAAACACATACTTATTCATACAGGAACTCTTTCAATCTCTCCCTCTCACATATACTCACATATATACACCAATAGTCACATATACTAGTTTAAAACATATGTAGTTACTCCTGAAGACACTATTGAGACAGTCATTCACTCACTAACACACCCATACACACACTCATCCACCCATACAGTCTTGCACACATACTGTCTTCAACACATACAAACAGTGAGTCACTCATTCACGCATCTATGCACTACGTAATACCCCCCACCATACCATACAGACACTCAGACTGATACTCAAAAAAACAACTAATAACCTATATAGACACCCATGTAGCTACTCACCAACCCATGCAGCCACTTATACACAAAGTGAGAGATACACTTAATCAGTCAGTTACACAATCAATTTTTCAAAAACAAATCATCCATTTAGACACTTATATACCCATTTATTCTTCCATCGACCTTGAGATATACATATATAAAACATATTTAATTTTCAGAAAAACACACATTCACTGGATGATGTCATCAGTGATGTCATCAGTGATGTCATTTGAGATGTCATCAGTGATGTCATGAGTGATGTCACTGACCATGTCATGAGTGATGTAATATGTGACGTCATCAGCAGTGCATTGCGGGCGCGCGAGTTATAGTTAGCTGAACTAACTATAACGGGGCAATTTCATTGGTTTTTTACGAGTAAAATGTCCAGCTAACTATAACATGTGTGAAACCTATGGTTTTTTCACTGAATTTCTAAGGTTTTTTAAATGCTAATTCCTAACTATAACGTGTGTGAAACCCATGGTTTTTTCAGTGATATATATATATATATAACATCCACAAGTACCGGTCCAACGAGTTACGGTCTGTCAGCGGCGGTCCGAGTCCGGAAACCGGTATTCCGTAATTAATTCACTTCCCAAATTCTCCTTATACTGAGAAAATACTCGGACTCAAAAGTCGAATGCAAAGAAGATTTAATCACAAGTGCAGAACGACGCGTTTCGCCATTACGGCTTGTTCACGCTCAAACTCGTAATACACTACTCCATATTTAAATTACATAAATTAGAAGATGGACTAAACACACCGAAGTAGGGAAGATGTCTGTAAGGTTGGCGGCCATATTGTAACAGTAAAATACCGATAAACAGTAAGAAAATTAATTCAGCCTGTACATTATACATGAATATGAGGTATAAAGCAACTCGTCATTAGTTTATAGTAATGCGCAGGATATCGTATAACACATTTAAACCAAAATCGATAAACCTGTAGTGTAATAAACAAATCATTGACATTATAGCCCAAGTGGGCCGAAGTTCATAGATAACGCTAAACTCCAGGTCGGTACATCGGTTGCAATACACCATAAAGTGACCAGGTTGTACACGCTCAGGGTATAATAAAGTTTTCAAAATGTGGAATAGCATGGTTTGTCAAATCAGCAACGTACGAGATAACTAATGTTCGTAGTCTCGTGTGAATATCAAAAGACTAATGGAATATATTAATCACAAACCTCACCAACCATCTTGCCCAAGTGGGCTTAGGTATATAAACACACCCAAAAAGCACACCTCTATACAGGTTCTATTCTGCTTGCAATAGCCATCATGAGTGCATGTATCTGGTGTCTAATAAAGTTATCGATTACCATGATACATCAACATTATATATACCCCAAAATTAGCAACCTCAGTAAGGATAAAAAGTATATATTCATATTCACGTATAAATTGCACATCAATCTTGGAATTCTGTCAGTCCATTTTCAGCCACAGATAAGAAACATTACATCCTAAATAAACATGTAAACATTCTATAATAATCTTCCTGACCTGGATGCAGTAGAAGTAATTAATAATATCTGCTCCCTGATAGTTTCCATAACACAGAAATCAATTAAGGAGCCTACCATCATATGGGGAGGTGATTTTAATTTGTACCCTTGTAGTCCCGCAAATCAAGTCACATGTGGTTTAACCGACGAGTTCGATCATCCCATCTCTCATTTTATACATTCTATTCTTGGTAATTCTTTTAATGAAATTTTCTTTAAATTAGATATGGTAATTGCCAACAACTTTGCTAACCCTACCCTGAATATGGCCCCAACCTTTCATGGGAGAGGATGCAATTCCACCATCGACTATATACTACTGTCCAATGGTGCAGTAACCAGGGACACTATTTTTTGTATCCATCAGATTGTCCTTGGCGACCACTATCCTCTTAGTATCAGCCTCTCTCTTCTGGATAGGCCCGACGTTAAAATCGCAAGCCTTTTGGATGAAAATGCACTAGCCCTAGCTACAGTTAACGGCTATTCTCTTAAATGGGACATGGTCGATCCAAATGAAATTATTAATACTGTGATAACTGAAGCTTATTCATCTATTATCAATTGTCTGGACGTAACCACCTCAGACGTTGATGTCATTACTAACTTCACCACTGTGATGCAGTCAATCAATAAAGCCCTCACAGTAAAAAAGAAGAAACGCCCAGGGATCAAGCAGGGCTGGTTCAATCACTCCTGCACGGCAGCTTATTCTAGATTAAAACTAGCGTTGCATAAAACGGTAAGAGATCCTATTGAGATTTCAGATCTGAGAAGGGCCTATAAATCCGCCATCAAACTAAGGAAACTAGAGCTAAAAAGGCAGCTCTGGGACCAGCTGCATGATAGTTGCTCCAGTAAAAATAGCGCAGCTTTTTGGAAAGTTGTGAAATCTCCATTCCTGTCGGAAAACGATTGTTCTCCAAGAATGGAGGTGGCTATTGACGAAAAGAATTGGATAGAGCACTTCTCCAAGATTTTCATGTCTGGCCAGCAATCAATCCCTATTGACGAAAGCAGCTCCCATGACCAATTGGTCTCATCTCCTAAAAATCTGATCATTTCCCTAGACCAGGTTACACGGGCATTAAGTGCTTGTAAAAAAGGGAAGGCTCCAGGTCCTGATGGAGTACCAATAGACTTCTTCAAAATCCATACCGATCTGTGGATTCCCTTCCTAACTAGGGTATTAAATTCGCTGTGTATCGCTGGAATACCTGAGTCATGGAAGAAGTCTATTTTGGTCCCAATCTTCAAGAAAGGGGACAGGAGCTCAGTATCCTGCTATCGACCCATTTCCCTTTTAGATTCCACAGGGAAAATGATGGGTAGGATAATTCTTGATCGTATGCAGGAGTGGGCAGAGGAAAATAACATCTTGTCTGATTTGCAATTTGGGTTTCGAGCAGGCATGGGGACAATAGACCAAGCCTTAAATCTCTCGTTATTGATAGACAAATATGTAAATATAAAGGCAGGAGCCCTCTTCATGGTCTATGTCGATTTATCGGCAGCATTCGACTGTGTGAGCCACTCCAAACTATGGACTATCCTGCTTGAATTGGGGCTGGATCAAACTATAGTTACCTTTGTGAGGGAACTTTATAGTAACGCGACAGCCAGAGTAAGGTTTGGGACCGGAGGAGAACTTACAGCGCCATTTGGTGTAGAGAGGGGCATTAGACAAGGCTGCGTTCTGGCTCCATTCCTCTTCACTCTTTACACGAATGGATTAGAGGAGGAGATGTTGAACGAAGCCCGTGACCTCCCCATGGCAGCCAATCGCCCCATACCAGCTCTCTTGTACGCCGATGACGCGGTAATACTGGCCCGTACTCCAATCGAACTTCAAAGGGCCCTAAACAAATATGCATCCTTTATGGCAAAGCTAGATCTAAAAATTAACATAGGGAAAACCTTTGTCATGAAAGCAGGCAAAAAAGGAGTAACTAAAGCCAAATCCATATTCCTGAAAAATGAAGAAATACTGACCACTGACAAATACCCCTACTTAGGTGTCATGATGGACCACAAATTAAGTTGGAAGCAGGCAGTGGAGGTTGGGAAACTACATTTTATGAGAACGACAAACGCACTCGTAAATTTCTCTAGGAAGTTAGGTAGAAAACCACCGGTCGAAATGATTAAAATCTATAAAGCTAAATGTATATCGGTGGCATTATACGGAGCGGGAGTCTGGGGCCACGCAGCAGTGGGCCCCATTCAGGCAGTAGAAAACACCTTTCTGAGATACCTGCTTGCTCTACCACCCTCCGCGGCAAATTATTCTTCCCATCTAGAATTGGGCCTCCCTTATATCACTGACCTGGCGAGAATCCAACCGTTGCTATTGTGGCACCGAATTTGGTCATCGGAAAAAGCAGTTTTTTACTCAAAAAATCATTCAAGACTGTTTAGCCCTTGATAATGTGCATAAATCTAAGTGGTTGGTTTACATTAAACATTTTTTAACGGATCTGGGGCTACCAGAATACTATGCTGACCCTATCTCGATTTCCAAGATTTCTCGGAAGTCCTTTCATAACCTTTGCTCTGACCATCTAGAAGAGTTACGATTAACTACAGAGATCATGAAAGAATCGGTCAGACATAGTCTAATAGTTCAGTCTACATTTGGTATTCAACCATACCTAACCTTAAACATAACATCATATGAATTGTTCTTATTGGTCAGGTTTAGGCTGAACCTTTTCCACCGGCTAGTTCTTTTCCCGTTGGGAAGTACCTGGGAGTAAATCTTATTGCCCTGCCCCTGTGACGGGACTTCCTCCCAATCTACTATTCACACCATTCTCTTTTGTAAATTCTATGAGGAACATCGGAGAAAACTTCTTATCCCAGTCCTAAAGAGGAAGGGCTTTAGAACTTGCCGCCCAGCACTACTCTTCCTACAATTATTGGAGGGCGAGAGTCTGATTTATATTGTATTAAACTTCTTAAAACTTATCATGAGACATAGACCAAATTTAGGATGATCTTAAATACTTGTTCCCAGATGTTTTTTACTTTATTGTCATGTT
This sequence comes from Triturus cristatus, assembly GCF_964204655.1. NCBI lineage: Eukaryota > Metazoa > Chordata > Amphibia > Caudata > Salamandridae > Triturus > Triturus cristatus. Next base: position 689,593,284 of record NC_140595.1, read on the forward strand.
AAAATTGTGATGAAATTGCTGTGTAATACTTCGTTTACTGTATTTTTTAATTAAGTAAAATTGTTTTTTTTTTAGTAACTTTGCTTTTATATTGCTGTATTTGCACATGTATCTTTTATGACCTTTCTTCGGGAGGTCGAATAAAGAAAGTTTTGATTTGATTTGATATAAACACACCCAAAAAGCACACCTCTATACAGGTTCTATTCTGCTTGCAATAGCCATCATGAGTGCATGTATCTGGTGTCTAATAAAGTTATCGATTACCATGATACATCAACATTATATATACCCCAAAATTAGCAACCTCAGTAAGGATAAAAATTATATATTCATATTCACGTATAAATTGCACATCAATCTTGGAATTCTGTCAGTCCATTTGCAGCCACAGATAAGAAACATTACATCCTAAATAAACATGTAAACATTTTTTACAATAACAATCAGCAACAGAACCAAATTGGAAGCTCATTTGTTGACATTGATGACAGTGCATATCTAATCAAATGCTTCCACCTTCGTATGCACAGTTCGTATAACACCCGGTGTGACTCCATCTATAATAAAATACAATACAAAATTTTAAAACCAGCTTAACAACACTGCTTGCAAACCCTTCTGTCATCATCAGTGCAGATGTACTGCCAGTTCCTCACTCATATTTAAACCCTTAGGGGCTACACTTTCAAAATCCACTATGTACCGGGATTCTAGTTTCCTCAGGGAGAGTTCTCTATTGCCCCCTCTTAATCCCAAATCTACTGAATCAATCACAACCATCCTGGCCTTGGTCTCATCCTGGAGGTGTCGATCAAAAAAGTGCCTCGCAATGGGGTATGCTCTATTGTTGTTCTTGATGGCACGGAGATGTTCCAATACCCTTTTCTTAGCTGTGTGTTTGGTGCTACCAACGTACCATTTCTCACAGGAACAAATTAGGACATACACGCAGTATGTGGTGTTGCATGTGAGTTTTTTCTTTATAGTGAATTCTCTTTTAGAATTCGGTACTTCCAGCTTGTCACAGTCTTTGCTGTGTTTACAAGCTTTGCATTTGTGACAACATCTAAATCCCCCATTGTTAGTACATATGGGGGCCCCCATCTCTGTGATGTAGTTCTGACTGAGTTCGTCTTTCAGGGAACGTCCTTTTCTGAATGTTATCTGGGGGTTGCTCCCAAGAGCATCCTTGAGATGTTCATCAGTCAGGAGTACATGCCAGTGTTTCTTGAATATACTGCGTATCTCCTGGGCTTGTTCTGAGAAGGTCGTGATGAATCTAATATTCTCTTGTTTTTCCTCTCTGGGTTTGGGGAACAGGAGGAACTTACAAGCAAAGAAGAGGCAGAAGCAACGTAGACAAAACCTTAGTGGGAATGGAAACAAGGGGAAAAAGCCAACAGAAAATATGACAGTTGTCAACTTATCCCAACGGTCTCTCTCTGAACAAGAGATTGAGATCTGGTCTTTAGGATTGACCTTCTGCCCCTCTTCTAATATGAACTTTGTGCAAACCCGTATTGACCTATTTCATCAATGTCAACAAATGAGCTTCCAATTTGGTTCTGTTGCTGATTGTTATTGTAAAAAATGTTTACATGTTTATTTAGGATGTAATGTTTCTTATCTGTGGCTGCAAATGGACTGACAGAATTCCAAGATTGATGTGCAATTTATACGTGAATATGAATATATACTTTTTATCCTTACTGAGGTTGCTAATTTTGGGGTATATATAATGTTGATGTATCATGGTAATCGATAACTTTATTAGACACCAGATACATGCACTCATGATGGCTATTGCAAGCAGAATAGAACCTGTATAGAGGTGTGCTTTTTGGGTGTGTTTATATACCTAAGCCCACTTGGGCAAGATGGTTGGTGAGGTTTGTGATTAATATATTCCATTAGTCTTTTGATATTCACACAAGACTACGAAATTAGTTATCTCGTACGTTGCTGATTTGACAAACCATGCTATTCCACATTTTGAAAACTTTATTATACCCTGAGCGTGTACAACCTGGTCACTTTATGGTGTATTGCAACCGATGTACCGACCTGGAGTTTAGCGTTATCTATGAACTTCGGCCCACTTGGGCTATAATGTCAATGATTTGTTTATTACACTACAGGTTTATCGATTTTGGTTTAAATGTGTTATACGATATCCTGCGCATTACTATAAACTAATGACGAGTTGCTTTATACCTCATATTCATGTATAATGTACAGGCTGAATTAATTTTCTTACTGTTTATCGGTATTTTACTGTTACAATATGGCCGCCAACCTTACAGACATCTTCCCTACTTCGGTGTGTTTAGTCCATCTTCTAATTTATGTAATTTAAATATGGAGTAGTGTATTACGAGTTTGAGCGTGAACAAGCCGTAATGGCGAAACGCGTCGTTCTGCACTTGTGATTAAATCTTCTTTGCATTCGACTTTGGAGTCCGAGTATTTTCTCAGTATAAGGAGAATTTGGGAAGTGAATATATATATATATATATATATATATATATATATTTATATTTATATATATATATATCAAACACAAAGGTTGCCCCATTGGAAGGCCTCACTCAAGGGGGTTTCACGCTCGTTTGCCGCCGGCAGTGGCACCGCAGCCCGTCATGCTTTACTCCATCTCGTGCCAAACGCGTTTCGGGCGTACCTCCCGCCCTTGATCACTGGCTGAAACAACAGGAGACACAGGCTGATTACTTGCACGTAATTTATTTGCAAATTCAGTCCCGCCCAAATGGGCGTCATCAGGGAGCATTATGGTCTTTGCAGTTCCTTGTTGGACAAAGTGCAACTACCCAGTGGTTGCCAGGATTTCCCATTGTTAAAAATGTCAAGCCCCAGTGGGCAGAGTACAGCGTGATGAGAGCCGCAATGACACCAATATATACCTGTGGCTCAGGCCCCCCTCGTTCAATTCACTGCTCAAAATCACGGGCAATGTAGATCCGCTCCTCTTAAAGTGGCGGGGCCTTCCTTGACCGGACTAGCCACATATTATATCAAACACAAAGGTTGCCCCATTGGAAGGCCTCACTCAAGGGGGTTTCACACTCGTTTGCCGCCGGCAGTGGCACCGCAGCCCGTCATGCTTTACTCCATCTCGTGCCAAACGCGTTTCGGGCGTACCTCCCGCCCTTGATCACTGGCTGAAACAACAGGAGACACAGGCTGATTACTTGCACTTAATTTATTTGGAAATTCAGTCCCGCCCAAATGGGCGTCATCAGGGAGCATTATGGTCTTTGCAGTTCCTTGTTGGACAAAGTGCAACTACCCAGTGGTTGCCAGGATTTCCCATTGTTAAAAATGTCAAGCCCCAGTGGGCAGAGTACAGCGTGATGAGAGCCGCAATGACACCAAATATACCTGCGGCTCAGGCCCTCCTCGTTCAATTCACTGCTCAAAATCACGGGCAATGTAGATCCGCTCCTCTTAAAGCGGCGGGGCCTTCCGCGACCGGACTAGCCGCATATTATATCAAACACAAAGGTTGCCCCATTGGAAGGCCTCACTCAAGGGGGTTTCACACTCGTTTGCCACCGGCAGTGGCACCGCAGCCCGTCATGCTCTATGGGGCAACCTTCGTGTTTCTTTGTGTAGCGGCCTGTCCAGCCGCGAAGCCGTCCCGCTGCTGGAATAGGTGGATCCTTAAGGCCCGCACACGTGATCCTGAAGAGGAACGAAGGGGACTGGAGCCTTTGGTACATATTGGCGTGTACCACAGCGAGTCTACTCAGCGTGTTCATCTACTGTGAATAATTATCAAATTTTGACTCATTCGTGCTTATCATTATGGTTGGAACATGCAAACACCCAACTGGGTAATTATGGGACTACAGGCATGGCTACAACTAATGGACTACAATATCCAGAAAGCCATGAGTACGCCCACTGGGGCGGTGCTTGTTTAATTGAATAAATGATGTCCTACCACACGTTTGCTGCTCCTCTGCATTAATGAGATGTTAGCCTACCAGTGATCAAGAGAGCAGAGACGCTTGAAACGCGTATGGTTAATGGGCTGAAACGGAGAAGCGCGAGTGACATGCTGTGACTGCAGCCACCTTGGGCATCAGTGTGCTTACCCCCTCGTGAGAGATGGCTTCAATGGGGCAACCTTCGTGTTTCTTTGTGTAGCAGCCTGTCCAGCCGCTAAGCCGTCCCGCCGCTGGAATAGGCGGATCCTTAAGGCCCGCACACGCGATCCTGAAGAGGAACGAAGGGGACCGGAGCCTTTGGTACATATTGGCGTGTACCACAGCGAGTCTACTCAGCGTGTTCATCTACTGTGAATAATTATCAAATTTTGACTCATTCGTGCTTATCATTATGGTTGGAACATGCAAACACCCAACCGGGTAATTATGGGACTACAGGCATGGCTACAACTAATGGACTACAATATCCAGAAAGCCATGAGTACGCCCACTGGGGCGGTGCTTGTTTAATTGAATAAATGATGTCCTACCACACGTTTGCTGCTCCTCTGCATTAATGAGATGTTAGCCTACCAGTGATCAAGAGAGCAGAGACGCTTGAAACGCGTGTGGTTAATGGGCTGAAACGGAGAAGCGCGAGTGACATGCTGTGACTGCAGCCACCTTGGGCATCAGTGTGCTTACCCCCTCGTGAGAGATGCTTCAATGGGGCAACCTTCGTGTTTCTTTGTGTAGCGGCCTGGCCAGCCGCGAAGCCGTCCCGCCGCTGGAATAGGCGGATCCTTAAGGCCCGCACACGCGATCCTGAAGAGGAACGAAGGGGACCGGAGCCTTTGGTACATATTGGCGTGTACCACAGCGAGTCTACTCAGCGTGTTCATCTACTGTGAATAATTATCAAATTTTGACTCATTCGTGCTTATCATTATGGTTGGAACATGCAAACACCCAACCGGGTAATTATGGGACTACAGGCATGGCTACAACTAATGGACTACAATATCCAGAAAGCCATGAGTACGCCCACTGGGGCCGTGCTTGTTTAATTGAATAAATGATGTCCTACCACACGTTTGCTGCTCCTCTGCATTAATGAGATGTTAGCCTACCAGTGATCAAGAGAGCAGAGACGCTTGAAACACGTATGGTTAATGGGCTGAAACGGAGAAGCGCGAGTGACATGCTGTGACTGCAGCCACCTTGGGCATCAGTGTGCTTACCCCCTCGTGAGAGATGCTTCAATGGGGCAACCTTCGTGTTTCTTTGTGTAGCGGCCTGGCCAGCCGCGAAGCCGTCCCGCCGCTGGAATAGGCGGATCCTTAAGGCCCGCACACGCGATCCTGAAGAGGAACGAAGGGGACCGAAGCCTTTGGTACATATTGGCGTGTACCACAGCGAGTCTACTCAGCGTGTTCATCTACTGTGAATAATTATCAAATTTTGACTCATTCGTGCTTATCATTATGGTTGGAACATGCAAACACCCAACCGGGTAATTATGGGACTACAGGCATGGCTACAACTAATGGACTACAATATCCAGAAAGCCATGAGTACGCCCACTGGGGCGGTGCTTGTTTAATTAAATAAATGATGTCCTACCACACGTTTGCTGCTCTTCTGCATTAATGAGATGTTAGCCTACCAGTGAACAGGAGCGCAGGGACGCTTGAAACACGTATGGTTAATGGGCTGAAACGGAGAAGCGCGAGTGACATGCTGTGACTGCAGCCACCTTGGGCATCAGTGTGCATACCCCCTCGTGAGAGATGCTTCAATGGGGCAACCTTCGTGTTTCTTTGTGTAGCGGCCTGGCCAGCCGCGAAGCCGTCCCGCCGCTGGAATAGGCGGATCCTTAAGGCCCGCACACGCGATCCTGAAGGAGAACGAAGGGGACCGGAGCCTTTGGTACATATTGGCGTGTACCACAGCGAGTCTACTCAGCGTGTTCATCTACTGTGAATAATTATCAAATTTTGACTCATTCGTGCTTATCATTATGGTTGGAACATGCAAACACCCAACCGGGTAATTATGGGACTACAGGCATGGCTACAACTAATGGACTACAATATCCAGAAAGCCATGAGTACGCCCACTGGGGCCGTGCTTGTTTAATTGAATAAATGATGTCCTACCACACGTTTGCTGCTCCTCTGCATTAATGAGATGTTAGCCTACCAGTGATCAAGAGAGAAGAGACGCTTGAAACGCGTATGGTTAATGGGCTGAAACGGAGAAGCGCGAGTGACATGCTGTGACTGCAGCCACCTTGGGCATCAGTGTGCTCACCCCCTCGTGAGAGATGCTTCAATGGGGCAACCTTCGTGTTTCTTTGTGTAGCGGCCTGGCCAGCCGCGAAGCCGTCCCGCCGCTGGAATAGGCGGATCCTTAAGGCCCGCACACGCGATCCTGAAGAGGAACGAAGGGGACCGAAGCCTTTGGTACATATTGGCGTGTACCACAGCGAGTCTACTCAGCGTGTTCATCTACTGTGAATAATTATTAAATTTTGACTCATTCGTGCTTATCATTATGGTTGGAACATGCAAACACCCAACCGGGTAATTATGGGACTACAGGCATGGCTACAACTAATGGACTACAATATCCAGAAAGCCATGAGTACGCCCACTGGGGCGGTGCTTGTTTAATTGAATAAATGATGTCCTACCACACGTTTGCTGCTCCTCTGCATTAATGAGATGTTAGCCTACCAGTGAACAGGAGCGCAGAGACGCTTGAAACACGTATGGTTAATGGGCTGAAACGGAGAAGCGCGAGTGACATGCTGTGACTGCAGCCACCTTGGGCATCAGTGTGCATACCCCCTCGTGAGAGATGCTTCAATGGGGCAACCTTCGTGTTTCTTTGTGTAGCGGCCTGGCCAGCCGCGAAGCCGTCCCGCCGCTGGAATAGGCGGATCCTTAAGGCCCGCACACGCGATCCTGAAGAGGAACGAAGGGGACCGGAGCCTTTGGTACATATTGGCGTGTACCACAGCGAGTCTACTCAGCGTGTTCATCTACTGTGAATAATTATCAAATTTTGACTCATTCGTGCTTATCATTATGGTTGGAACATGCAAACAACCAACTGGGTAATTATGGGACTACAGGCATGGCTACAACTAATGGACTACAATATCCAGAAAGCCATGAGTACGCCCACTGGGGCGGTGCTTGTTTAATTGAATAAATGAAGTCCTACCACACGTTTGCTGCTCCTCTGCATTAATGAGATGTTAGCCTACCAGTGAACAGGAGCGCAGAGACGCTTGAAACACGTATGGTTAATGGGCTGAAACGGAGAAGCGCGAGTGACATGCTGTGACTGCAGCCACCTTGGGCATCAGTGTGCTTACCCCCTCGTGAGAGATGGCTTCAATGGGGCAACCCTTGTGTTTCTTTTTATATATATATATATATATATATATATATATATATGTATATATATATATAATACTTACAAATAAAAGTGAACAGAAAATATGCATTAACCAATACATAAATGAATGCAATTCTTTTTTAAAACACAAGGTTTATGGGTTGAAGGTTACAATGCTTCCCATTCCACTCCTCTGCAATCCTAACAACCCACAAAAGAGAATTTGAAATGATACTAACAAAAACTAAATTGATAAATAGAATACAGCAAATAAAAAAATGCTGAAAAAAACTAAGGGGCCTATTAGGATGGCGGGCGGAGGCTAGCGGTGCTGGGACCGGCCGCCAGTGGTGCGGCGGTCCCGCAATGGCAATTAGGATGCCACCACCACGGTGGCGGTGGCATCCAGCATACATTGCATTGTGGCAGGCGGTGCTGGAAGCAGCACCTGTCACAATGCAATATATACATGTCGCGCATTGCATGCACAACGTGACAGGCACCATGCGGTGCCTGCCAACTTGTGCATGCAAATGCAGGGGGGTACCATAGATACCCCCATGTGCACCCCTACCCCACCAACACCATGGGGGCCCGCAACAGGCCCCCAATTGAGAGGACCGCATGCCTTTGCCGCCACGGAAAGGCTGCTTCCCGCTGCCATAGTAATAGGGATGGCGATGTCTAGCAGACACTGCCACCATATGCAACCCTTTTCCGCCCGGTTGATCAGTCGACCATGCGGAAATGCGGCGGACGGTCTTCCCATCTACTGTGGTACCCCGGCAATCATAATATGGCAGGGGGGAAATGGGAGGCGGGCGGGGGAATATGTCGGGCAGATTGCCACCGCCATGCGGGCGGTGGCAATCCACCCGACATACTAATAGACCCCTAAATCTTAAAACAAAGTCACGTTAAAATGAATTAAATCAAAATAACACAATTTACATAATTAATAAGGTATTTATGCAATAGAAATGAAAAATAATGGACAATTTACAAAAAAGAATACTTGATCAGTTAAATAGTTTGCTTAACTAGTAATCAAGCCAAATCAAATACAAAAAATAACGTTTAAAAACTATAAATTAAATAATGTTCAAATTATTAATTCAGTTAGTAATCTAATAGCCAAGTAAATTTAACATTTTCAAAAATTTGTATTAAAAAAATAAAATATATCCGAATATCTTACCACCCTAATCCCCTACAAACCAACAACCTGCAAATCATTAAAAGAAATAAAAGAAACTCAAAAACAATGCTTGAAAATTATTGTCAAAACAATAAAACTACTTAAAAATTTGACACAGTTATAAAACATTGTAAAATATTTTTTAAGGTGATATTATATACAACTATATTTTTAAAACAATGAAAAACACGAAATACACGATAATATTACCTGTAATATTCTGTCTTATATTCTTGTCATCACAAACTGTTGTCAAAATATTTGGGTCAGACGATATTGTTGATGCAATATTAACATTGTGCACTTCAGCTATTGGCTTCTTTCTCAGCGAGTGATTTTTTTTAATCAACCAATGCGAAATTAGCCGATCTTTGGAGTCAGTATCCCCCTTCCCCGTCCCGCCCACCTGAGTACAGCTGCCTGTGCTAGCTAATTTTCAAAGCCGGTATGTGAATACTAGCCCTACAAGCCTCTGACATCTTTCACTGCAGTGCACTGCAGCGCATACCCCTTGTTGCTTTTACATAAGTATATAATGGTACTGAGGGGCATGCGCTGCAGTGCATACCCCTTGGTGTCCTTACATAAGTATGTAAGGGCGATGAGTAGTGTGCACTGGAGGGGATACCCTTCTGTGTCCTTACAAAGGTATGTAACAACACAAAAGGGTATGCAGTGTACAGTGTGGTGCTCACTGTGCCCCTTCGCTGAATTCAGTGGAATTTCATGGAATTTTAATGCAATCCCATGGAATTCCGTAGAATGAAACTCCACCAATTCCATCCGCTCCTAACTGCAATTAAGGTCAATTTGCTGCATTCCCGCACCTGAAATCTCCAATGACATTGTCAGTAATGTTTTTTCATTTAAAGATAGAAATTGTAATATAACGTAATTAAAACTTAATACCTCTCCTTACCACATACAAAGTTAGATTTTTCATAAACTCAAGAGAAAACGCACAACTAATCAACGTCGGCCTCACCTTCAATATGTTACGATTTCCGTATGCATAGCACCAACAAATGTCTGCTGGCTTGAGTGCACGGTTGAGTGGAGCCACGCCCTTCCCAAGCACCCTCTCTCTATGTGCAGCAGCCTCCCCGCCTCGTGCCTGTGACGCTGAGAGCGCAGCCATGCGTTGCTTGCTGTCCAAGGTGCTGGAACTATTCGACTAACCCGAAAATGACTCCAGTGTGCTGCACCTGTATCACCTTTTTATGGTGCAATGTGGTACTTTTATATGGTGGCTCTAATTGTGTTAATAGTCAGTGTGACACATGAGAAGGGGTCTTTTCATTTTAGTTCTTTTGAAATAGTTTTGTTTTGGAAGGTAAATAAATGATTTAAAGTTTTTCTAACAATCTCTCCTTGACCATGATGGGCCGAAATGGAATTGACCTTCCTGCCAGTCCACCGTGGTTGACTGGGCCACCCAGCAGAGGCTTCCTATTAAGACTGAAGGATTTGGCATGAAATGAACCATCCCGCATCTTTTCCTTCATCACTAACAGATCCAGTAACATCACACTGATCCCATTTACATCAGCTTCTTTTGGCACCGACTCTAGTGTACCTTAAGGTTTGATCATCTCATGAAACTTCCTCGATTCTTCTAAGTCCCCTCGGGCAAGTCTTTCAACCTAAAATGCTACAGCTATGCTACAGATACTCACTCCAGTGCTCAATTTGAGCCCGTAGTGTCTGGTGCTGGCACCAGCATACAATTGTCTATACTGGCACTTATGATGGCCACACGGCTGTTTATTTAATTTAAAGACGAGCACAACAGTTGTTTTCGAATTCCATATACCTTAAAAATGACAAATACTGCCCCCAAGCCATTCATATAACTTTAGGGGGCTGGAATAGTCTGAATTGTCACTCTTGTGGGAGTGTAATAGTACCTGTGTTGGTACTGTCACTGGCAGCGCTAGCAGGGGCAATGGGTGGTGAGGGCTGCAGTGGCCTCCTGACAAGGACACCCGCTTTCATTTTTTCACAAATTATGCACTGCTGCTCACATTATGCTTATTTTTAGAAATCCATGTGACCGAGACATCTTGGAACTTTAGCATAGAGTCTGAGCCACTGATCAATAGATGCCGAGGAACCTTATACCCTAATGTCCGAACAAGAGAACATGAACAGTGCATAATGGAATTACTGCCACCCTACAGCTATGTGTCTCCAAGAACTCATCATACCACCAATGACATTCATGAAAGTGAAAAACCTGGGAGTGATCACGGCCTTCATCCCGTGCTTGGACCCCAAACAATCCAAGTCAAAAGTAGCACTTTCTACCCCAGGCACATTTCCTAAGGCTTTGTTCATTCTGTTGATTTCTCTTAGAAACTCCAGACAGAGAAGCAAGGCTATGATCAAACTTTGTCTTGACAATGAAAACAAACTCTACCTGAGGGCTTGCTCTTATTGCTTCAAAGACTGCAAAACATCCAAACCGCAGCATCAAGACAAGTTCTGTTCCTCCATCCACGTACTCCATCTCACCCTCCATCACGGCTCACCCCTCAAGCAAGTGTTCGATGATTCAATTCAAGAGCCCTATTCCTAGTCCTTTCTCTTCACTAGACATTAAGACGTAAATTTGATAGAACAGCTCTGGACATCACGCACAACATTAAAACACTTGCACAGTGGGCCACGCCTTTAACATGCTTTCTTGCAACCAAGCACCCACAGAGTGGCACGCTACCATTGCTCAAATGTGCTTTGAGGCCCTGTCAGGGACAGGAAGCACTATATAAATACACCTATAATCTGGCACCTGGTATGTGATGGTTGTGCTTATCGGAGAATCACTGAACCTGCATAGTCGAAGGTGGAAACTCTAGAAATTATTACTGGTTCTGTTAACTTCGGTGGCATCAGAATCAAGGGGCATATTAACAAGGAACAGGGAAAATTAACGCTAAGGGCGCATAGCGTTAATTTTTTTAACGCCGGCTATCGCTGGATAATATCGCCTTGTTATCGCGTTATTAACAACGCTAACCGCCTAGGCCATAAAAAATCCAGCGACAGCGGCATTTTGGGAGGTTATCGCTGGTAATGCAGTGATAAAACTACAAGGATAGGGATATCCTTGTTGATAGCCCATGGTGGATTTAGCCATGTAATCCACCTCCCATAGGATTACATGGCTAAATCTGAAAATTAGCAGACGTAAAAAAGCAGCGTTAACCGTGGTTAGCGCTGCTTTTTTTGTCTCTAACAGGGTTAGCGTGAAGCTTGATAATAGGAGAAATGTTACGTAGCGAAATTTCTCCTATTATTTTGCTCTGGAACGCCCACTTTGCATCTCATTAGAGATGCAAAGGGAAGCGTAGTGAAAAAGGGTGCTAACATGCGATTTTGCATGTTAGCACCCTGTTGTTGATAGGGCGATATTTTTATCTCCGCTTCTTTGGCTTTTAAAGAGATAAAGCCCTTGTTAATATGGCCCCAAGTGTCTTGTAACAGCACTTAACTCTGATCTCATTAGGAGCAAAGGTTCACGTGATATCACATTGTGCGGTGTAATCTGGAGTCAGCCTTTAACGTCACTTCCTTTACCACTGTCATGTTGGTGAATTGACATAAGGTCGGGGTGGAATCTGTGCACCTATGGTTGAAAAACCTGCAAAAAGTGATTATTTGTGCAAAGGCATCCGATTCCCACACCACCTGTCTCAGTTCATTAGAGTGAATAATCCTAAAAAAACACTGCACATTTCCTCCATCATGAATTGCAGAGACATATCCTAAAAAATGCAATGAACCACAAAATAAAGTCTTATGTGTGGTCGAAAACTCCAATTCAGGAAAGAGGAAAAAAGAACATTGCTGAAAGAGAAATATGACAGCATGACCCAGTCACGTGCCCCGATGCTTCAAGAGAATGCGAATCGATAAAGCAGCTGCACTGCCCCAGGCAATCCAAGAATTTGTATGACACCGTACACTAATCTTTGGACCCAGAGTGGCATCCATTGACCCAGAATCCTTTGATCGCAGATTACAGGCTTTGCTCTGCAAAAGGCCTTCTCGTTGGGTATATTTTAGTCCCTGTTCTGAATGCTAATTCCTCAGAAGGTTTCTCATTAGTTGGCGAAAGCAATTCTCACTGCAAGGTAAAGATGCTGTATGCAGCTGGGAGAGCCCCCAGATGTTTATTTTTGAGCAAGCCTATAGTAATATTATCTTTAGACTTGATATTTCATAAGTTTGTGTTTCGTGTAGGGTCAGCATTCCACCACCTTTCAAGCAGCTTTAGATCTATTGAAACCAAAGGAAACGATGAAGATACAAAAATGCCAATCACGAACAGCAGCATTTGGAAAATAAAGGCAGCTGCAGAAAGAGTGTGCATCCACTTGAACAAGGGAGTACATATCATCAGTGAAGCAAGTGCAGGGGTTCCCAGACCCAGGGGTTCATGGGGCCTACTACACCCAATTTCCATTCTCTTTTAATAGCCATCCAAGTGGTACAGTGGCCCGTGGTCCTAGAATGTACTGGGGCTAGGGGAATCCTTGCTATGCCACTAAGTAGGTAGAACAGCAAGCAGAGTTTGTGCATTGAGAAGCCATTAAAATGTACAGAGATGATGACAATGCAGATCAATCCAGGTCCATCATGGCTTCCAGTTTCACAACCTACTGTCATGCCTAGAACCTTTGTTTAGTTGACAGCTGTTCCCTAGATCTTATGCCACCTATTTTGTTCTTTTAGAATCTAAGGCTTTCAACAATTTTCTTTAATGCTCATATTTTACATTTTGGCCTTGTGGCTCCTGGGAGCAGAGTGTTGCTCTGATGGTTCAAGCAGAGTGAGAGCTATTCAGGGAGGTGATAACATATCCTTGCATCATCTCTGCAATGCAGTGCTATCTTCGCTGTTAATTAATCATGCCATTGTGGCCATCGGTGTGGGAATGTTGTGGTGCTTTTTGGAGCAAGGGAATGGCCTGGGTGCACTAGAACCCTGATGGCCCCACTGAGAACCAACAAAATTCTCCGGTCATCTGAGGTTTCTGTTGTCCTCCTCATTGTGCTGGATTTGGGTACTTTGAGCATATTGTTGTTGTGTCTGTTGTGCAACTTGGTCAGCTGCTGACAGAATCCTCCAGGAGAAGAGCAGCATGGTGAGTGTACTAGATGACCATGCCTCATTATTATAGCATGGGCAAAGGGCTTATTCTATGCCAAGAGGGTTCTCACCATTTTTAGTGATTACGAAGTATGTGTATTTCCACTTCAATCCCTGATAAGATATTATGTTATATTATGTCATGTTATGTTGTGTTATGCAGATTTGTAGACCACACTATCCCCAGGGAGGGTATCCTGGTGCTGAGCAGGTGTGAGTTTAGAAACACCTACGGGCTAGTGGGACTACACGAAAAGACAGGTCTTCAGCTTCTTGTGGAATTCAAGTAAGGGGAAGCTCTTATGTGTAGCAGGAGGCCACTCAGCACTTTAGCAATATAGGAGAAGGCTTGATCACTGGATCTGGTTTTCTGTATGCGTGGATTTTGTGCAAGTAGGAGTCTGAACGAGCAGAGGTGTCTGGAAGGTTTGTGGAAGCAGTTGCGATTGTTGAGGTTTGCTGGACCAGTGCTATGTGGTACCTTCAAAGTATGGGTGAGGAGTTTGAATTGTGCTCATTTGTGAATGGGGAGCAAGTGGAGCTCCTTCAGGTGTGGTGTGATATGAGTGCAGCGTGTGAGGTTGAGAGTGATTGTGGCCACCAAGATTTGAATGGTCTGCAGTCTTCTGGTGAGTTTTTTTGTTGAATCCGGCATAGAGGGCGTGCCAATAGTTCGGCTGGCTTGTGACCAGGATGTGCGTGATGTTTGTCCAGGTACCAGGTGTTGTCACATCCCACTTTCTACGTCTAAGCCTGCCATCTATAAAAGAAACCTTTGCAGGTTTCAAAGTTTAGCGGATATTTTGTGATGGTCCATATCAGGAAGGGGGAGGCAAAGGCAGGGCCAAGTCATTTAGTCCAGTCAGATCTCTGTTCCCTGCACCATCCTTCACTGGCACATCCCAATTTGCAGTCCCCCATCTACCGCACCCAGACATGGCCACCGGATTCAAGCTAGCCTGGCTGAGGAGGGTCGATGCCCTGAAACCGGTCCCAGGATGCTTCTTTCCGGTCCAGGGAGGACCTTGCTTGGCAGTTTGGGCTGAACTGTTCCCTTGAGGTACAGGGTCAAGAATGATTTGCATATGGCTGGGTCTAAACTGGGGTGGCATGGTGTGCAAAAGAACGATGGAATTAACCCAGATCTCTTGATTTTCTCTGCATTCTGTCTATCATCTCTGTGTCTTTTGCTACCAGTATGGATGACATGTCAATCCTACACCTTGTAGTCCCCTCTGTCTGGTGTAACATTTTCTATACACTGATTTACACACATATGATTCATTGTCTCTGTATGTGTGTGTGATGTAAGATGCTCTGACACCTTACACTGGTATGATAGGTGATATAAAACAAATCCTATAAATGTGAGCACTGTTGGAGGCTGATTCTAAGGGAATTATTGAAGAGTCCCAATATAGACTGCTGTATCCTGGTGCACTGTAAAGCCATCATTTACTATCCTTGAAAAAATAATACAATTGAATATATAATGAAAAATGTGTTGTAGAATGCACCATGTTGTCCCAAATTTTCTTGGGGGTAGAACGCCCTCAAGCTCCTTTGTAGTGGCTAAACTCTCTCACTGTGTGCCACATGGGAGCTGGTCTGACAGAAGTATGCCAGGGTTGCTTTGGGTTCCCAGTCTGGCCCTGGTACCGGGCACCAGGCATTTCCCCGGGAGGCTGGTAGGGTGGGTGGCTGGTTCTGTTACTGGAGCCCATTTAAGTAGCAGTGCAGCAGCTTTGAAAGCACCCGCTGCAGAATCCCTTGTATAGCAAGTAGCATTCAAACAACAATAAAAGTGTCAAGATAACTCAGGTGATTAGTGTACCTGCTGGAGAGAGATCAGAGTTTTGTCTTGTGGCAGTTTTGTCTTATCTAATGGAGTGCAGAGGGTAAATATGCCTGCTGCAAAAGACGTTTACCATGCAGGTCACAGAACAGTATTTTATGTGCATAGCTCAGTGGGATACTGTTTGTCACAAAGACCCTTTTGTTACTGTGCAGTTCATAAATTACAATCATAATCTAGCACAGTGATCTCTAAAGTGTCCTCAAAGAGCTGCATGCAATCTTCATGGTACAGCTTAGAAATGTATGTTTGTTTCCAAGTCTTTCATTATCCTAATGTTGCTAAAAAGGGTTTTTTGGGTAGAAATAGGGCTGCTTTGGGTTCGCATTCCGGCCCTGCCCATTACTCCTAAGAGAATGCAGTCTGCCACAGATTAGTAATCGGGCTGCATTTGAGGCTTTATTACAAGAGACTTCCACCATTGTTGGGCATGGTGAGCAGTGCAGACCCCAGAATGACAAAGTAACCTCTCCCACCTGGGGTGGCTTTGGTGGCAGCTTGGCATTGAGAATAGGGCCAAAAATGCATTGAACTTACCCTGACTAACCCCAACCTGGCTGAAAATCTTTTGGCACTGGAGTACCGAACTTGCCCCCCAGACTCTTCAGCCATTCAGCTTAGGTGCTTTCCAACAATTTCTGCTGCCAGGGCACATGATAGTGTGCCAATGTTGCCCACACTAGGGGGGACCTCACTCAAAGCTGTCAATTGACTACGATACGATCATAAACCACATCAGGAACCGCAACCTATCCCTTTAGACAACAACCAAAGTGCCCCTAACACTATGCAACCATGCACTGATCATAAACAACCATCAATTAGTTTGGGACCTGTTAACCGCAGTAGCTATCCTGTTTGAAATTTGAGGGGTCAAGGAGCCGCAACATCTACTGATACTCTCGTCTTATCCTCTGCCCCAATACCTTTGATCCAACAAACCCCTTTATGTGATGAGGCCCCCCTCTCCCAGGTCAAAATCATTTCCTGGAATGTGGCAGGGCTTCATAGCAAATTGTTATTACCTGACTGGAACGATCTGATTGAGGGACATGACATCTGCATTTTCCAGGAAACACAGAGCCTAGTCCCACTCTATAAGTCGGGTTATATATTGTTTTTTTATACCAGCCACCACTATGGGGAGAGGGCGGCCTTCGGGAGGCCCTATTATCTGGGTGAATATTGTTATGGGCTGTAGAATCATTGCAGATTGATGTGCGGGTCCAGGTATAATGAGGCTTTCGATTAAGGGAAGTAGAAGAAGTGAAAATCTTGAGTTGTTCAATGTTTACATAAGGGGAGCACCAGATGGTAAATCTAAAATCTTCACCTATAGTCACGTCTTTGGAACAGGAGTTATCTGGTTACCCGTCTGATTCATATGTCATGGTTGCAGGAGACCTTAACTGCACCTTTGAGCCTCTAAGCTCTGAGGACCTGTTGGGGGTAGAGGAAGATGATGCAAAGTTTGGTGTTCCACTTCTAAATATACCCCCTATTAAAAAATGGTCTCAGGTAGCAATTCAGCTTAACACACTTACCTTAGAATTCGGACTGCGGGCTACCAATGGCAGAACATCATCAGATGCCATAGGGGCCAACACATATAATAGAGTCAGTTGCCCCTCTCAAATTGATTACATTTTAATAGACATTAGACTTTGGAGAACCATGATCGACATAGAAGTGGTTTCTACTACCGATAGTGACCATAACCCACTATGTCCCACTATGTCTGATCATGAAGGTCCCATGGTCCCCCCTTGTCCTGTTTATAGTGTAGGCTCCTCTATGACGACCAAAGAAGTGGTCCCTTCCAGCTACAGAAGGTACCTCAAATGGCCTAAAGTTGTTGCTCAAGAAACAAAAATGGCTGGCATCAGGCATGTCCTGAGCGAGAACACTCTTGAATTACAGGAGGCATTTAGCAAAATAGATGGCATAGAGAAGGTCCCAGAATTATATAGGAGAACGATAGATCAGTTAGGCCAGTGGTTCCCAAACTTTTGACTCCTGAAGACCCCCATTGAGTCACAACTGGAGGCCGGGGACCCCTAAGCAATCTGAATGATTTAAATTTCAAACATTAAAACAGTAATTCAAAAAAATTAAACACAGGCGTGCACACAAAACAAATAGTCGAATTACTAAGGATTTTAGTTTTTTATATTGAAAGAATCTGCAAAAAACTTTATTGGGAAGGTTGGTGCTGCATCTCCATGACTAACTTTTATGGTTGGTTTTATTTCTCAGTATGAGGCTCCTGCCAGGGCCAGACTGGAAACCCAAAGCAGCCCTGGCAAATGTTTTCAGACCAGTCCCCATACGGCTCACACCAAGTGCAGTGAGTAAGCCTAACCACTACAAAGGGGGCTTTGGGAGGCTCTCCCCCAAGAAAATTTAGGAAACAATATTGCGTTCTACAACACATTTATCATTATATATTGAATTGTATTAGCTTTTAAAGAATAGTAAATGATGACCTTACTATGCACCAGGATACGACAATCTTTATTGGGGTGCTTCAATGATTCCCTTATTATCACCATCCAACAGTGCCTCTCATGTCTCCATAAGTCCCTCTATCACATGGATTTCATTTGTTTTACAGCATCTCTCATACCATTGTAGGATGTCAGAGCACTTTGCAACACACACATATAGGGGAAAATTTACAAGCCCCTTGCGCAACCGGTGCGTCCCAAAACGTGACTCTCCGGCGGCGCATTTCAGTGCCCCATATTTACAAGGACAGGAAAAGCCACCCAGCGTGACTTTTCCTGTTCTTGTAAATATGGCCCCTTTGCACGCAGCACTTTGCGTGAAAGGTGCGTTTCATGGGTTTTGCTGTGAGTGTTCCCACGCAACACCCATGAAACCAGACACATTTCCAGATTTACGAGAAATTGTAAATCTGGAAATGCGTCTGAATGCTACGCTTTCCCAGGGGAGGCGTAGGGAGGTGCAACAAGGAGAAATTTATAAATTTCTCCTCGTTTTTTCCTCTTTCTATGCATGCTGCATTCTGCAGCATGCATAGAAAGATGAAATCCCCTCTAGTGATTGTTTATGTGCAGAACAGGAACCCTACCTGCACATAAGCAATCTCCCCACAACGCAGGCATCCTTGCACCATGGTGCAAGGGTGCCACTGCCGGCGCATGGCAGCAGTTTGTGCACCAGTGAAAGGGAGAGCACTGAGATGCAACATATTGTTGTAAAAATGTTGCATCCTTGTGCTTTGAAAGTGACTAAGTGCGGCGCAGCCAAATGACTTGCAGCACTCACTGAGTCACTTTCCTTGTAAATCTGCCCCATAGAGATAATGAATCATACATGTAAACCAGTGTATAGAAAATGTTATATAAGGCAAAGGCGACGAAAATTTGTAGGATCCACGTGTCATTCATACTGGTAGGCATTTTTAAAGAAACTCAGGATTCAGAACATAACACAGTGGTTAGCATTGATTTTAACAATAAAACTTTATTTCAATTCAAATAAATCTTTTTAGCAGCATCAGGATAATGAAAGACTGGGAAAAAACATAAGTTACTAACTTGTACCATGCAGTTTGCAAACATCTTTTTGATGCCAATTTATAGGTCACTGTGCTAGATCACGATTGTCACTTATAAACTGCACAGTAACTAAAGAATCTGTGACAAAAGCAGTAACCCGCTGGCCTATGCAGATAAAACAGTTTAAAAAAAAAAAAAGCAGGTACACGTTCTTTGCAATAGGCATATTAACCCTCTGTGCTACATTAAATATATCAAAGCTGCCACTAGACAAAACTCTCATCTCTCTAAAGCAGGAACATTAATCACTGGCCTTATCTTGACACTTTTATTGTTGCTCGAAAACTTCTAATTATACAAGGAACTTTGCACTGCTTTTCAAACTGCTGCCTGAGGACCCCCTGGGAATGTTTCACGGACCCCTAGGGGTCCGCGGACCACAGTTTGGGAAACACTGAGTTAGGGTCCTTCTTTCAAATAGCAACTAACTGCAGAAAACCAAGTACATGCCAAAAAAGCTGTCAGACATGGTTTACTAGGGAATGCAGACAAAAGAAAAAGGCTCTAGCTCTAGCAATTAAAATCAAAAATTGTCCTCTGATACAAACTACTAGAAAGGAATATAAAGCTGCTCTTCTTTATGCAAAGCTGAAGTGGTATGAATCCCACTGGCAGAATTTAGAGGACTCTAAGATAGCCAAGGATGCCAACTTTTTCTGGAATCTTGTCAGACGGGCAGATAGGAAAGATCCTGATCTAATCCCCAATCATATTACAAGTCAAGATTGGTACGATCATTTTGGGAAACTTTATTCTGGGACAGATGCAATTTATAAAGAAGGGCCACATGATCAACTAAGTACCTGTCCCATCCATATCTCTGACCTCTTCACACTAGATGAAGTAGTAGCGGCTATGAAGAGAATAGTCCCAGCTAAAGCCCCAGGACCAGATGGTCTTCCTGGGGATCTTTTTCTTGCAGATCCTTGATAATTGGGCAAGTTTTATCATGTTTTTAATCATTTCCATGGCTAAAGGATGCACAGTAACTGACGCATGGAAGGGTGCAGAAGTGGTACCACTTTTAAAAAAAGGTGTTAGGGAGGACCCTGCCAACTACCATCCAATCAGCTTGATTGTTTCTATTAAAAAAGTAGTTGGCAGGGTGTTGCTGCAGAGAATCCAATATTGGGCGGAGGACGAGAATGTCTTCTCTCAATATCAGGCGGGATTTAGGGCCAACACAGGAACGGTTGACCAGACATTCAGGCTGCTCCTCCTTTATTGGAAGGTAGTCGTGATTGGCAAGGGCAGTCTTTATCTTGCCTTCATTGACTTAAATGTGAACGGGGTGGTCAGCTTCCTCCAGGAGGTTCCATCTGATGCCCCGGCCCTGGCAGGAGATAGGGTGCCCACTCTCCTGTTTGCAGTGACACCATGCTGATCGCTAAAACCCCGGCAGGGTTACAAAGACTCCTGGATAGATTTCAGCTCTTTTGTAAATCTAGGGGGCTGGTCATTAATACTTCTAAGACCAAACTTATGACGTTTATCCCCTATAGACCATTCAGAGACAATCTCACCTTAGACGGAACCCGCCTGGAGAGAGTCAGTACGTTTGATTAGTTGGGCATTCGACTCTCCGAAAAAATGCATTGGAGACATCACATTGACAAAATGCTTTTGAACCACAAACGTGCGGTTGGGGCACTAGGTAGAGAACATCGCTCTTCACGGAGCAGACCAGTGGCCCCGGCTCTCATGATTTATGCTGCAAAGGCAGTTAGTTTGGCCCTTTACGTTGCCGAACTACGGGGTTTCGACAATGTAGAAGAAATCTGCAGGTCCGAACATAAGTTTCTGAGAGACCTAGTGATGCTCCCCCGCAATGTACCACTGAAACCCCTGATGAGCGATATGGGTAAACGCTCATTCAGAGACATAGCCAGGCTGCGGCCACTGCTTTTCTGGGCCCGCCTATGGCAGACTGCCAAACTCTCGAACTATGCTACTGCGCTCACAGAGGTAATGAACCTAGATGGTAATCAAAGAGTCAGCTGGATAAAAAATGTTAAGAAATCACTTATCGCCCTAGACCTTAAAGAATCGTGGGAAAGTCAAAATCAACCCAGCAAGGTTGAGCTTAAAACACTCTATTGGGCCTGGGTTGACATGCAGGAGCTCAGCAATTCCAAAGCAGGAAGGCTTACAGAAGATTTCTAGCTACACAGCACATATGCTCTTAGAACCCTATCTAGATTTTATCCAGACACCACAAGATAGGGCGTTTTATATACAGTTTAGGGTGGACTCACTTTTGGTCCATGAACTAACTGCAAAGTGGAACCCCCCCTACCCCACAGTTGCGGGCTGTCCCTGCTGTGAGGCACCGACTGAGAGCGTGGCCCATCTCATGTTTGCTTGCCCAGCATACAAAAAGGCAAGATCGAGATGGCTAAAACCCATTTGTAGACAACTGGGCACTTCTGACTATTGTGCTGCTTTGCGCATTCTGAAGTCTGATCCAAGAACTCTGTTTGCTTGTGGCGTGGCTAAGTATCTAAGCTGCGTCTGGATAGTAAGGCACAAATCCCTACGTAGGGCGGTCTAACGAAACTCTATGGTTTTATTTTATCTTTTATCCGAGCTCAATTTGCTTGCCCAAATTATAATGCACTGTCATTTTAAATAACCATTTTAAATGTAAATGTTCTATGTTAGTATTTAAGGTCGGAACCAAATAATTTTTATCTATGAACTAAGGATTTGTTTGATATAGCTTGTTATTGTTACTAATTTGGCAATGTGACAACTTATTATGCTTTGATGGATTTGCACATTTTTACGATTATCGCTTTCAAGATAACTCGTATTTTTATTGATGGACTGTAAGAATGTTGATGCTTTTGTGATACTTGTTATCGAAATAAAGCTATTTGACTGACAGACATTGATAATAGGGACAAAAATGGATAGTTTGGAAATAGAAAATCCAAAACTGGTCTGAATGCATCCAGAGTGTTCACCAGGGCACCACAGTTTTGCTAGTTAAAATATCTCTTTGGGTGCAATTTCAGATTTAACTCTTCACAAGTACAAGTAAGGAAATATGTGCATCATTCATAATGAAAGCACTCAAGCGATGCAAAAAAATTTGCTTCACGCAAACATTTCTTGTCTGCATGATTAATTTGGTCCTCTATGCATTTTTTGGCCCTTCTTCAGGGGGCTGATGCCCATGGGTAATTTGTGTGTGTGAGACAGCTGATACTTTAGATCCACCTGAGTTGTGTGTGTGTGAAGCTTGCACTGCAGGTGCAAGTGCTGAACCCTCGGCCGAGAGAGAATAAGAGTTTGTATTTGTGTGTGCAAGAAATTGTGTGTGCATTACACAATTTTTACAATGCTGTATCTCTTCTGCAGGTAAGGGATACTTGAAGTGCTCCTCCCTACTTTGCACTTGTTCTGTCCCTGAGTTGTTTTTGCCCTGCTGTTAACTTAGCTCACCTGCTCTACATTTGTGAGGGTACTTTGCACTGTTGTTGCCTTTGCTTTTATTGTAACATTTCTGCATGTGGGAGAGAGGCTTGAATTTCTATCGCTGCACATACAGTGCCAGTTCTGGGCATGAGTAAAGCTTATAATGCTTCTGCATGTTGTTCAATGTGTGTCTATCTATCTATGTGTATTTGTGTGTTTGCGTGCCTGAGAATGTGCTTGCACTGTTGCTGTCATTTCTGTAGCTTCTGTGTGTTAGTGAAGCCTGCACAGATGCTGCCCCTGAAGTACTATTCTGTGTGAGTGGAGACTATACTGCTGTTCTCACTGCTGTACCTGTTCACTGTTTGAGTGAAGTATGAGCAGTTGGTGGCTGCTGCTCTCACTACAGTACATATTCTGTGTTTCTGGGTTGAAAGACTTTACAGACTGCTACTTTAGCAGTACCTTATATATGTTTGAGCAAAACAGGCTTTGTTGTTGCATATGTTTACTCATTGTCTGTGTGTAAATAGAGCTTGTACTATAGCTGTGGTGTACATGTTCTCAGTGTATATGAGAGGTCTGCAGCACTATGCTGCACAAGTTGTTCATAGTTACCTTATGTAAATGGACTTTGACTGGTGCTGCATGTGCCACATCTCTTGTGTGTGTGTTAGAAATGGTGGCACCCAAAATTGCACTGCCCAAAATGTCCCTCAGCTGTCACAAGTCTGACTCTTGGGAATGGACGTCTATTTCAACAAATTGGTATGGGTGGGCACAACTTGCGTAATTCCCTGTAACATAATCACGTGGAATTACCCAAAGATTCAGCAAGATTCTGCATTTAGCAATGTTTTCTTAGCGCATACATTCCCCCTCATGTCCAACATGGACACAATGATGCATTTTGCACTAAGAAATAGCGCCAAATGCAACAGAACATGAAGAGCATGCATGAGTAAATGTGCACTTGGAGTAGGAATTTCTCCCAAATTACTTCCAGCATTTAGCACCAGATTCGTAGCACAAAATGCACCCTCGTGTTCAAAATGGAAGATAAGAAAATAGCACTAAATGCAACAGGGCAAACAGCAGCACAAGGAGCCGCTCGCATTCGCTAAATGTACTCTTGCATTAGGATTTCCCCCCAAAAATTACTCTTAATTATGCGAGTATACATAATCATGTATTATTGGTAATTCCACGTCAAAAAGTAACACAGAATTACCAAAATTCCTCTGAATATTTGGTGTAGTTGAAATTCCACACAGGCCTCCAAATTGCATACAATAATGGATTTTACTGCACCAGTTTTTAAATATATTTGTTATAAAGTCATTTGTTTTATATACTGAGAAGTAATGAAACCTTAAAATACTCCAGCATATGTCCAGTGCGAAGGAAAAATTTTCTCAAAGCAGCAAAACAGACGTGTCTATAGGAAAGTTATGTGTTGTTATAAAAAGTATAGATGCGAGAAACAATTTTCTGCAAAATATCAAAAAGTGACACATTTTCAACTTTTACATGTTGCATATTTAGATTTGTGTTGAAGAGACAAAGGTTTATGCAAAACGTATTTAAGAAGGAGCGTTTGCAGGAATTTCGTTTTCAAAACTTTGCCAGCTAAACTACAGAAAACCTGAAAAGTTTTGAAAAGAGCTTTGTGGAATTTGCAGAGCAGAGAAAAATCTTTAAAACTCTGCTCACCCCATTTACAATGGATTCACAACAAGCAAAACAAGCATTTGCAATGCAATAGGTCTCGCATTTACGCAAGTTTGAGCTATTGGCATTGTAAATAACAATGCCTTTTATTTATGTTTTACAAACAGACACAAAAATAAAAGGCATTGTCATTTATAATGCCAATAGCTCAAACTTGCGTAATTACGAGACCTATTTCATTGCAAATGCTTGTTATTTTATTCGTCCTTCACCAGCAGGATTTACCTTTAATAAGGAGAGGGGTAGAAAGTCTTTCCTCTAATGGCCCCTTCTCCATCAGGCCGTCGGCGGAAGCTTTCCATCGATTGAGCCTACAGCGGCTCCGTCAACGGAAGCTGATAGTCTACCCAAGTCTAAATAAGGTGGAAGGGGCAAGGCTTTGGGGGACAGGGTATTCCGCCACATCTGTGACAGAGTACGCTGTCTGCACAATTGTAAATCAGCACCTTAGTAATAAGTTTGTTTCTCTGCAAAGCGTTATGCCTATTCATCCTTTCATTCTTCCAGTGCTGATATCAAGACTACTGACTTAAATAAAAGAGAGCTTTTTTAACACAATATACACCTGTTGTGATGTGTAGTGTGTCTGTAATATTGCAATGGGTTGCATTACAACAGTTACAGGTGACTCACAGAGCGGTGCAAAGTCAAACTATCAGGGGAGAGGATGTGGTCCGTCGGCTAGACTGCCAACTTTGGTGCTGGAAACAAGGGTTCCAGCCTCGGGGTTGCGTCCACATCCTGCGATTCTGGGCAAAACACTTAATCTCCCTGTGCCAGTGTAAATACGGTGCTCGTGTAAAGCGCTCCGATACCTTTGGGTCGAGTTCGCGCTATATAAATATGCAAAAAAACAAAAGGCCTAGATTGCTTGGTGGGTCGATGATTTTTTCGGAATAGCATTTAAAACGGCTTCCATACAGCGCTACACACAACACATAATTGCGCGAATCCCATTGACATCTGCTTCATTACAGTTCGGCTCAGCAGCTTATTTGTATTAACAAACACCACAAGACGCGCGTTGCACTGCCACCCTCGAGCGCGGAGAGATCACCTGTTGCACGGGTCCTGTCGCTGGCGCGAGCTTGGCCGGAGCCTGCAAAAAAGCACTTCCTATCCTTCCCTTTAACGTTCGCCCTTGCGTGCGTAAACAGATAAAACGTGGCAGTCGCCGGGGCCTCTTCACTGCCAAAAAAAAAAAGCAAAACAGAAAGCAGCTCCGGGCTGGGGAGGAGACCTGGGAGGCGAGGGCTGCCCGCGCATGCGCAGTACCTGTTACTTTCGCGTGCAGCCGGTGTGGGAGCTGAAGTCCCGGGTCCCAGGAGGGGGCCCGGGTGAAGAGCGGCAGATAGCAGTGCGGGGCTCCCATGCATAAGGAGAGAGCCCCGCGTCGTGCTGGCAGTAGTGTAGCTGGAGTGCTCCGGAAGCCGCCGTTCAGAAGGATTCCCCCCGCAGACCGGGTGAGTGGGATTCTCCATATGTAGAAAGTGAAACTAAATGCTGGCTTGCGAGGGAAGAGGGACAGGAGATGTGCACGCCGCGTGGCTGGAGGCGCGTACACCAACTCAAATCCGCCAAAAGCCTGCGCGTGCACATCTCCTGTCCCACTTCCGAGGCAAGTCAGCAACAATAGATCTCGCCGAAAGCAGCGCTTCGCGCTGCGTTCGCAGGCGAGACCTAAAAAGTATTGGTAATGCCGTAGGTCTAGCTTTAAAGGAATGTTGTATGGTAATGTGAAGCATTACAAATAAATAGCATGGGAATAGCTATGTGTTTCTATGAAAGCAAAGGACCATATTGGTGCAGGTTAAATGGTCAGATGAGAATTACACTGACAAGCCAGACCTAAAAATCCATGTAGGTTAATAACTGCTCTCCTCTCATCTGTGCTCCTGCCAGAGAAAAACTATGTTATCTATCTAGTTTTCCAAGCTTAGGCAGCAGGAATAATAAACAAAATGATCAGAGTTTCTAGAGGGTAGCACTGTCTTTGTGGAAGAACACAACTTCTGCCCAATCGAAACAAGTAATCCTGGCTCCCAACATGTGGCTGGAGCTAAAGCCCCTCTCTAATGATGCTCACATAATTGCCTGTGAATAACTACGTCATCAAGTCAGACCATAAAAAAGAGGGTCATGTGATATGTGAATCCCTGAAAAAAGCCAATTGTGAATCCTTTCCCAAAAGAAGTAACACCAGTTGTAAATGCTGTGCATTGGCAACATGTGCCAGTTTACTAGTCCTAGGCAATGTATGTGTGAAGTCATAGAATACCAAAAGTATCGATGCTCTTATTGACAAGGGAGCTGCCATCACATGACATTGTCATCCAATACGTATCTTCGCATTACTGAAATATTGTAAGATGAAGATAATTATATTGTTTGATTTGAATTGTATTGTGATTTTGGAGCATTTATATAGTTCACAATTACCCTCCTTGGGTGTCCTGCTGCTTACATCATCCACTTCAGGGGCCACATTATACATGCAGCCATTTTCCTTCATTTACTGGGTGCACCTTTATAAAGGTGTGTATAGCGCAATGAAGGAGAATGCACTGTGTTATGATTAATGCACTGCCCTGGGGGCAGCTGCAAACTCGAGCTGCCCTGGGGGCAGTGCATTCAGGTGAAAAATGGAGCAGCCGCTTTAAAGCCGTTCCTTGTTTTCACAGTGCAAGTGGCAACCTGCCTGCACTTTGAAGGGGGATTGGAGATCACCTTGCAGGTGGGTGTAGTCAGTGACTGCACCTGTCTGCAAGGATTTTGGGGGGTGCAGAGAGCTGTCTCAGGGGGCAGTCCACCACTTTTGGGTTGCACGCTGTCAGGGCGCCTCCTGGGAGCTTCTTTGCCTCTGTGCCCACGTCTGTAATACAGAGCGGGCGCAGAGACAAAGGGACACCCTCATTTTCATGGGGCACGGCCCCATGCAAATGAGGGAACTCCCCCTGAAGATAGCGCTAGAGCTTTATGTGTGCCAGCGCTATCAATATTAAAAAAGGGACCGCACAAGCATCTGCAGCCACTTCTGTAATACCAAAGTGCCCCGGGGGCTTGCAAAGTCAGTGCAAACACCCCTTGGGTGCCCGTGGTACTTTGTGTAAAACAGCCCTTGAATGATTGAAGCTCATTAGAGCAGCCACTTTTTCAAAGACTTTAGTGAACTGGTCAAATTGAGTTGTATGCACAAACACATGAGCAATTCATTCCATGATAGCATAATCTGCCAACTGTACCCACGAGTTAAACCCATACGACAGCCTGAGGGGCTTACCTCAGCAAATGTCTAGGAGAATAAAGAGATGTGTGAGGGCTGGAAGCAAGGGTAGATTATACATACAGGTTTGCATCCCATGCGCAAGGCACCAAACATTAGTTTCTTGCATGTAGGCAACCAAAGAATGGGTACTGCCATCATATGACAGGTGCATCCAATAGGTATCTTATCATTACTAAAATATTCTAAGATGTAGATAATTATATTGTTTGATTTGAATTTTATTGTGATTTTGGCAGGTTTATAGAGTGCACTGTTACCATGCTTGGGTGTCTTGGAGCTTACTAGGGGTGGGATATAAACTCTGCCCGCTAGCGGAGTTTGCGGAGTTTTGCCCACTCTGTGTGCTTGCTCCACTTTAGCACGGAGTTTAGCCAAAACTTAGCCAACCGCTATTCAGCAGGTTTTTTTCTCACATGTGGCTCACCAACGTTAAGTTGGCGAGTGCAAAAAAAATGAGGGTTACACTGCCTCCTGACGGGATTTCTCAGTTCGGGCGGTCATGGCAGGTCACTACCGCTCGTATTGAGAAAGTTGCCATTTGTTATGCAAAAAGTGCTGTACTCAAGAGGCAGAAAGAAACAGCACCCTCTGGCATGCCATGTGGTGCAGTTCATGCTGATTTTACAGTGAGGGACAATCTTCCTGTGCTGAAAATCAGCACAAGCAGCGCAACGGACCAGAATTCCGCCACTCGTGGAACTTGCAGAGGAGTTATGTAACTGCACGGAATTCCACAGAGTAAATATCTGCGAGTGCTACTCACTCCTAGCACTTATATCATCCACTTCAGGTGGATAGAAAACCATTAGAACAGCCACATTTCCAAAGACTTTAGTGAACTGATCTGGTTGAGTTGGAGGCCCAAACACAGGGACAGTTCATTCCATGATAGCGTAATCTGCCAACTGTACCCGCGACTCAAACCCTTACAGCAGCCTGAGGCTCAGCAAATGTCTAGGAGAATATAGAGCTGTGCAAGGGCTGGAAGGCAGGCTAGACTATAAACACAGGTTTGTTTCCCATTCAAAAAGCTGTGAACATTAGTTTCTTGGATTCAGGCAAAGAAAGAATGTTCTAGATATGAAACAGTACCAAACTTCATTTGTTGAGTCCAAGGATTAACCTGGCATCTGGATTTTGAATGGGTTGTCTTCAAGAATACAAAGGTAAATGGCATTTCAGTAGTACAGATGGGAGGATATTATCACCTGTCCTGCCACACCATGAAATGTCAGAGGACGTAGAGGGCTAATTGTGCGCAAGGATTTTAGTGATCACTGTCGCAATTCACATAATTTTGGGAATTTCATGTTATGCTTGTTTTGTGAAATTTAAATTATGCCTATATGCCACTCCGCATATTCACATTACATTCATGGTAACATCTTAACACAAATGTACACGAACAAAAGAACAAGAGCAGCTGTTTTTCTTTGTGCTTTTGTGTAAAAGTGTCCTTGCACAAAAATTGACATGAGGACGCATTTTGTGCTAAAATATAGCACAAAATGACAGATTTGTAGTTTGCATAACTACATATAATTCGGAATAATTTTGCTGTAATTTTGAGTAGTTACGCGAAAGCAAATTGCGAAAATTTGGCACACCGCTAGTTTACATGACTTTATTGACCAATGATACTAAAGAAAGGGGTATATCCATGGTACAGCCTAGATTATGGGCCTTAGTGACTGGACAACATGCTGTGGACCAACCATGTGATACAGTATTCTATAAGGTGACAACATGATGCATAATATGTCAACCTGCCTTGTTTACTACTGAAACATGCAAGCCTATAATTGATGAGCACCAAGGTTCAAATGGCAAGAGTAGCCCATTTGGGCATGAGAATGCCCATTGCTCTAGGAGGTTTTCATTGTGTCTGTGGTGGCAAAGAGTGCCAGTGATGTTTCTAAAGTTCAAATGACTGGTACAAGTTACCTTTTTATCTGTAGGTTACTGTTCGTGCATTCTCACATATCAGGCAATAGAGTCATCCTTTTGGTTAGAAATACTACGAAGGTGACAGTTGCCACTGTGTAAATATTGCACATTGGTAGTCCAGTTTACACATTGACCTAGATTGCAAAAACCGATAGGGGTAGGCCAGCTTGTACATTTCCTGTTTTATTTTAAGCATTACTTTCCTGCCAGATTCCACATTTCCTTAATATGTTACATATACATTCTCATGTCAGTTTCTATACTGACTCAGCATGTAAACTCTACTGCATAGTAATTTTCTATTTTCCAGGATGCAAAACATCATTGACAAGCCGGTTTTCAAACTCAACCACGTCTGTAAAGCATAACTGTCATGTTAGTAGTCTCCACATTCCTCTCTCACCCCACTATATAAAACACCACTGCCATACCACTTTCCATCATGACAGGTTCCATTATGCAAAGTGATTGTTGCCATATGAGTTATCGATCTACTCCATTAAATGAAATGCTACCATCATCTGCATGACACCATCATCCTAATCTGTGAGCTACTTTTGGCATGGGGGGGCGTAGCCGAGCCAGCCAAGATGGCAGACGTGCTGGGGTAGAGCTCCGTATGCCATCCCATCAAACATCATACATCCTTGCCGGCAGGGCACTGTACATGAGGATAGAAGCATGCCCCAGTACGCATGCCCTGTGAGTGCCTGGCGACCGCCGGCGCAGGAGCAGTGACATCACAGCCAGAAGCGCTGAGAACCTCTGCCTTGCCGTTACACCCAAAATGGCGGCTTCCGCGGGCCAGAGACGTCGGGTCAGAGGCTCCTAGTGGCAAGTAGTTAAACCCTACCTGCTGGACAAAAGCAACAAAAAGGAGCACAACCGAGGAGCCACTAAGTGAGAGAGCGCAGAGGGAGGTGAAGCACTCCTGCTTAGGAACGAAGCCCGGAACCTGCAGTCACCGAAGGATAGCAGGGTGAGAGGCTGATTAAAGTAGCGCAGGCCAACCAGCGCTAGCACCAGCAGTTGCAGCCTGCAGCCAGCGGAACCAGGGCATAACTCGACTGGGGAGGCTGACAGAGAGAGAGGGAACCAGACCAGACCTCCATCAGGCATA
Organism: Triturus cristatus; assembly: GCF_964204655.1. NCBI lineage: Eukaryota > Metazoa > Chordata > Amphibia > Caudata > Salamandridae > Triturus > Triturus cristatus. The sequence continues at coordinate 689,623,940 of NC_140595.1, forward strand.
TTTGGGTCACCGGAGGACGCCTGCTCCCCCAGCACCGGGTGCCCAATCTACGGGTGTGGAGACGGTCTACAAGCAGGGGTAGACCTCGTAGCAGGGAGAAGGTGCCCTTGAGTCCTTGCTCTGCCAGGCCCCCCGTGGAAGTGAGAAGCGTGAAACCACCTACCGGGAAGAGCCCAGCCAGGATTTGACTGTCAACCACAACCCCAAGCCTGACTCATCATCACCGGAATCCGCGGCGATCCCCAGCGGGGGAGCGTTGATATGCCGGGTGCACCCAAGGGGGGCTGCCGGGAGGCGTGGAATACGGAGGGGTGCACAGAGCCTGAGCACTATTGAAGAACCCTGGTCGGTGCGGAGAAGTCTGACCTGGAATCCTAATGGGAGTAAGCCAGCACACTACCCGCATCTCACTGCTCAGTGCCATGCCCTGGGCGTAGGTGAGAAGTTGCATCAGCAGGAAGCACACGCACAGAGACACACTGGCCTGAGTGGGGGAATTCACCGGATCGCCACAGCAGCAGACGGCGGTGCTGGGACCCCCCCGACTCAGCGCCACTGAGCCTAGAGTACTACCCAGACAGCTGTGGGACACAGATCAGCAGCCAGGCCGTGGCTTTCCCAGCCATAACCCCTTGGCCAGTCCATCACAGACCGAGACGAGGAACTGGGAAGACAGCAAAAGTGACACGTGAGACAGCGCCTCATCGGGGCCAAATAGGACAGGCCAAGGGGAAACACCTGCTGGGAGACCATGAGAGGGCAGAGCGCGTGGGCAAATGGCAACCCAAGGCCCTAGAAGACGAGGAAGCCGCCAAGCGCGAAGGGGACCACCCAAGCGACACGGCCACGAGGCCCATGCCACAGTAGAGCAACTTGCGCGGGGCACCCAAGGGAAAGCAGAATTTGGCACCTACTGCCACCTTGCTCTTCCAACAGCAAATACCGTGGTGCAGGCCGCATCTGACACTCCAAAAGTTATCTGACTCTAGGAGACTCACCAGGCCCAGATTGCAGCGGGCCAAAGCGGAGCTGACTATCTTGGGTGCAGATCGAGGCGGGGACACCGACCAGCCACAAGATATGTAATGGGGTGCTTGCGCACCTACATGGGGTCGCAGACACTAATAGTGATGCGGTGCCCTCATCCGGAGGCCTCTGCTCAATCTCACGTACCTGAAACAGCCACCTTGCAAGAGATGTCCGACAAACTCGACAGGGTACTATCTGCAATAGAACATTCAAGAGTCTCGATGGAAGATAGGTTCGGCGCCCTATCCTCGGATCTTAACCTTTTGCGGGATGACCACCACAAGCTTGGCAATAAAGTGGCAGAGAGAACCCTCACCACTCTTCAACCGTTAGCCAAGTCACAGCAAGAAAGCTTAAGTGATCTTAAAACTCGAATCCTTAGATTGGAGGAAAGAGCAGGCAATCTGGAAGGACGATCCCTATGCAGCAATACTCGGGTGATCAACTTGTCAGAGGGAGCAGAGGGGCCCAACCCGGTGCAGTTCATGGAGTCATGGCTCAAATCATTCACTCTGGACGCTGAACTCCATTTTTCTCAGTGGAAAGAGCACACAGGGTTCCTGCTCGGCGACACCCACCGGGGACACCTCCACGACCGCTGCTCCTGAAACTACTCCATTTTCGAGGCAGAGATGCAGTGTTGAGAGTGGTCAGGCAACACAAACCGCTCCATGTAGAAGATAAACATGTGATGATCTCCCGGATTATTCCAGGACAATTCAACGCCAACAAGCATCCTTCCTGAAAGTGAAACGAATGCTCGGTCAAAAGGGATTCCAATATTCACTACTCTTCCCAGCTCTTCTCAGAGTAATACATGAAGGCGACACAAAGTTATTCTCAGACCCAAAGGAAGCGCCCGATTGGTTGGAACTCAATGTGCTGGGCAAGGTACACCCGGAAAAATATCCTGAAACACATGAGAAACACAAAGCAGGCTCCGACGAGGGGAAAGAATCTCACAACGAAAGGGGCAGCAGCGCCCAGGCCCCACCACAAGTCCCCCCGAGATTGAGGAAATAATGGCTGAACAAAAAAGAGCCCTCCAAACAGTGGCGGAAATGGATCCTACTGCTGCATATTCGGAAGAGGAGAGGAGGAGGGCCTTCACATCTTCTCGTCCGAAGACGACTCCGGAGAAACCAGCGTATCCCGAGCAGACTCGATAACTCCACCATTAGTGACCCCCCAGATAGCATACATGCTAATTTGAGAGAAACAGTCCCTCATGCTCATGCTCCCCTTCTCCCACTCAATTATCCCCAGGCTGAATTTCCACAAAGCTCATAAATTGGAGTCCACACCGAAGACACAAAACCACAGTTTTCCTTACACTTTCCCCTTCTCATTGAGACACAAAGGGCCTCGCCAGCTCCACACATACAGACCACAAAGGGCATGGAAGGCAGGGTCACTGGTGCACAGCCCCTAAAACACATTGGCATTTAAGCTCCATGCTTGGTTTTGATGTATCACCGGTTGTCATAGGCCCAAAAAGTTGGGACCAGGTCCACAGTTTTCCCTTAACCCCTCAGTTACCTCCCATTATAGTGAGTATAACCCCATGCAGGGCAGGCCTCCCCACACAACACTACTTTCATTAGGGGGGCAGGATCAGGCACAGCGCAGGGGGCCTCCCACCACCCCTCCCCCAGTGCAGGATGCACCATAGCATGGCTACCACTGCAAACGTTAGTCTACTAACCCTAAATGCCCACGGAATGGACACAGGGAGCAAGCGGTATACAGTCTACTCCTACGCCAAGCGCCAGAAAGCGCAGATATTCCTGCTACAGGAAACCCATCTCTCAAAGGCCGAACAACTCAAGCGCATGCGAAAACGCTGACGGGGCACCTTTTGTGCTGCAACATACTCTGAGTTCGCATGTGGGGCGTTGATCTGGCTCAGGCCGGGTACTCCATTTAGAGAAACGCATAGGATGGTGGACACGGAGTGTCGGTATGCACTCATGGGCGGGCTCCTAGATGGACAACCCATACTCCTCTGTAGCATCTACGCCCGACCACTGAGCAGAGAAAGTTCTAGAACCTGCTGCCAACACAACTGGCACAACTCACAACATCACCTTGGATTTTAGGCGGTGACTATAATTGCGTCCTGGATCTGTCCTTAGATTGGTTGCATCCCCTGGCCCCCCTCTCCGCTGCCCACATGCAAGTAGAGTGTTTCAGCGTGTGGGCGAAATAATGGTCCTTGACGGACGTGTGGAGAAATCGGAACCCTATGTCTAGGCTATATTCCTTCAATTGGTACCCCATAACCTACGTGTGCGCCTCGACCGGTTTCTATGCTCGCCGACTATAATACCCATTATCCAGCAAACTGACTATCTCAGGAGATGTGTCTCTGATCACGATGCACATCTTCTAACCTTCCAATGACGACCCCCCAAGGCTCCCCTGATCCCCACATGGAAATTACAGCGGGAATGCCTGGAGGGCTCTATGTTTCGTCATGACCAGGAATACTGTATCAAAGAATACTTTGTGAAAAATGCCCACACAGCATCCACTAGGGCATTAGAATGGGACGCCTTTAAACTAGTCACTCGAGAGGCATGTATCAGATAGATCGCAGGAGTGTGCAGGATGCTCAACTGAAGCCTTCAAGAAACCGAAAACACACTAGCGGCCATGACTAAGGCAGCAGACTCAGGGTCGGCATCCCCACTCCAAGTCGCATAAGCCAAGACGGCATATGCAGAAGAATTCGCAGACCTGCGGAGATACAACTTCAAATTATACGCGGTGAAACAGCATAGAGAGGGGGATAAATCAGGGGCACTATGGCCTGGCTTGCTCATCAGAACCAGGATACGCAGCCTATTATCGAAATAATAAGCCCCACGGGAAATGCACACTCCCAGACAGATATTTTATGACTCTTTCAGAACCATTATACAATGGTCTACAAATGCCCTGAACAAGCTTGCCAAAGAATAGCCGACCTGTTCATGGCACCCCTCACCATACCTCAGATCCCAATAGAGGACAGATCACTCCTTGAAGCGGAAATCACACCCCCGGATGTGAAACAAGCCATAAAGGCCCTGGCTCGGAACAAAGCCCCCTGACTAGAAGGCCTGTCCTTGGAGTATTATGGAACCTTCGCAAATTGTTAGCGCCAAAACTAGCGGACAGGTACAAAGCGGCATTGGAGGAAGGGAAACTTCCTGGCTCCCTTTGGCAATCTCTAATAGTTTCATTCCTGAAGCCTCAAAGGGACCAGTCGCAACATGCCTCCTATCTGCCAATAACGCTGCTATCTGCCAATTGCAAGATCCTGGGTAAGAGCCTAGTGGATCATCTAGCCCAGGCACTCCCACCATTAATACACCCAGATCAAAACAGGTTTGTTCAAGGAAGGAGCACCTCGCAAAACATTCCCAGACTTCCAGGCGTGGGCACAGAGTTATTACCCGAGGGCGGCCTGTCTGATCCTAGACCTGTAAAAGGCATTCAGTACCCTGGCCTGGCCTTACTTTTTGGGACGCCGAAGGTTCTTGGTCCCGTCTTCAGAGCGAACACAAAATACTATATATAAAGCTTACATCTAGCGTGAGGCTGGGAAAATATATCTCATCGCCCTTTCAAATAGAGAGGGGCACCCGCCAAGGATGTCCCCTCTCCCCCCTGTTGTTCACAATGGCGATGGAGCCTCTGGCGATCCGGCTGTGTCGGGAGGCAGAGAGCTGGGGCATTCCGATTGCAGGCATCACACATAGTGTATCCTTATATGCAGATGACTTGCTGCTGTATATACGAGATATCACAACAGACCTCAGCCCCATTTGGACAATGCTTTCAGACTTCACAGCTGCATCAGGCTTGAAAGGTAACTGGGCGAAGTCCACCATATATCCACTGAGTCAAACCTTCCCCCCACTGAGATATGTGTGGGAGGCTCGAGAATAGCCTGGAGTGAGCACGCCCCGCGCTACCTCGGTATCAAACTCTACCATTCCTCCTTGGACCTATTCGAGGGCAATCACCGCAGAGCTCTGGCTGGTGCCAGAACCCGTGTAAAATTCTGGATGAACCTACCCCAAGCCCCAATAGGCAAGATTACATTGGCAAAGATGATCCTGGTGCCACAATTCCTCTATCACTTTGACAACATCCCAGTCATTCCCCCTCACTCCTTCTTCCGAGAACTAGATACACTATTATGCTCCCTCAAATGGGGGAAATGGACGTCGCAGAGTAGCCCTTACAAAACTGCAACTACCAACAGACCGAGGGGGGCTGGGAGCCCCCTCCTTCAAGGCTTACTTCCGTTCAGCGCAGTTCCAATGGCTGTCTCGCTGGACAGCGGGGCGACATTTGGGGGAGACCATCTCAGAGGAAGGCCCAATGACAGTGCAAGCTCTCTGCCGGCTACTGCTCCCAGGAGCCCACCCTGTATCAGCATACCCTATACAGGTAGCAGTGGCACGTGCCTACACTCGGCGCCTCCATCGAATGTCAGGTGGAATTCCCCTATACATTCCCCTTATCCCCCTAGTCAGTCTACCCCGAAACAGCAGATATTACTCAGCCCAGATGTTAACAAGTCTGGACGAACCACTCGATCCTTGAGGTGGGATTCCTGTTTACAGAGGGCCGGCTGCTCCTATTGTGCCAGCTGGCGGAAGAGACTGGTCTCGTACGGGGGGAATTCCTACTGCACAGACAGATAGTTCTAGGTTGCCGACATCTCTGGAACCTCTCCGAGGGGGAGCCTGCAACACACCACGTGCTCCATGAAATACTCCTCATGGGCACAGGCCGGCACTTAATCACCAGGCTTTATAAATCTATCCGGGACCTTGCCACCATTACACTCACCCCACTGTGACAGAAGTGGGATGAGGAGTTGGGATGACCACTGCATGACAAGGAATGGGAACAAGCTCTAGAATACACAAAGAAAGTATCTAGAAATGCCCAGTTTAAGAACATACAATTTTCCATGCTGCACCTGGCCTACCTAACACCGGCATGGCTCCAACGGTACTACCCCGGAATGCGCTTCTTGTGCCCAAGGTGCCAGTCCCCGGATGCAACACTCAATCACATGTTTTGGCAATGCCACACGATACAGCCCTATTGCTGCACGATTCATGACACACTACGGTAAATAACAGGGTTCCTCACCAGGAACACAATTTGCCTTCTTAGCCCTCCTACTGGCAAAGAGAGTGATCACAATGCACTGGCAGGATCCAGAGTGGACCCTCATAGCAGCATGGATCGGGTGGTAGGCAAGTGGGGCTCAGCGGAAGAAGACACAATAAGGTAGGAGGAGGTGTGGGGTATACGTAGGCAAAGCATATCCATGGAGTGGGCCAAGCTACTACACCAATTCTGATACCATACAACAAACTCCCAACAACCACCATCACCGTCCCTGGCAGCGGTTGCCTCAGGACGTGTTGCGCAGTCCAAATGCCCTGAGATACCCATGACCGCTTAGGCACACCCAGACATCGCCATGACCTCCACGCGCAGTGCACTATCAGGAAGATAGAGACTCATGCAAGTCACCCAGACCCTCAAGCGTCATTACTCAGGACAACTCCCATATTGCCCATAATAATGCAACACCTCCCTGGTCCACTGGGGATGGCCCATGCCCTGCCTTAACTACCCCCCCCATCCCTGGTTCCAATCCCCAGTTAGTTGTTCGCACCGGTAGATCTAGAGACCGGGAATCATCCAGGAAGGCTGGTCACTATAGGAGCCATATTCAAACACACCTCGACACGCCATGACAGTAGTGGAGCAATCAACTGACGTATCCACTATTCATCCACCTCACCATGGACTCTATGGACAAAAGAATTGAGGTATATGTATACAATAATCGTGCCAAAGATGCGACAATACTTGTGTAAACTGTAACGAAAATAAAATGAAATTGCTTAAAAAAAAATGTGAGCCACTATTGTCACATCAGTTCCTTTTTGCATATTCAACACTTTTTGTCATACTGTGGCATCTAGAAACTATTACTGGTGTATGTTATGCTTTATGAAAGCGATGGCTATGCCTAGATTATACTAACATAGCCTAATTTAATGTAGCCAGTTTCAAAGTGTCTCCCCCTACTATGTAAAATGAGATTGTCAAAAAGTTATCTATTTTGCTCCTGTAAGTAAAGTACTTTGTGGTTACCTGTAATTCCCTAGCAGGATCCTTGCCTCATTCCCCATGCTTAACATGCAGGACCAAGGTCTTCCACTGACTGGAACAACGTGGTAGCGTGTAGGTTCTGTGTTTGTGGGTTGTAGGCTGTAGGCACCACCCATCAAGATGCAATTATGCATCAGTGCACGCATTGCAAACCGGCTCAGTCGGCTATCTCTGCTGTCCGGGTACCACCTTTGTGGTGGCGCGTCGCATTGTATAAACAGAATACGTGTGAATACATATATGCTCTGTGATGACACAGTATCTTTTAAGAGATTTAGGGTAAACTGCTTTTCGGTTTCCGATTTTCAGATGATAGTATGCATTCAGGGATATAGCTTTTGCCAGAAAAAATTTGAGGAACATGTATACGAATGAATAAAAAACACACAATATTCAGAGAGAAAAACCTGGAAAGGGGAATGAGGAAATGCCATCTTGAGTAAAAGAGGAAAGTATATATGCATAGGTGTGCAGAAACAGTTGAACCTTTACTAGATGATCAAGGCCAATTTGTTCTTAGCCTAGGGCAATACAATAGTCTTGAATAAGGGGCTGCACAAGTGTGGATACTTTGAAAGGAGTTTATGGGGAAAAGGCAGTGGTCTGATAAGGCATATGTAAGAGAAGTGACTTTACTTTAGCACTTACCATGTATTCACTTTGGATGTTATGTAGGGGAATTGTTTTGCTACAAAAGAGAGACCATCAGGGAGCAGACAGATGGAGATTTATGCTGGAGCAAGGCATGGGTGTGGGCTGCCTAAGAGTGGACTCCTTGCAGTGACCTGCCATGTTGTCTTTCGTCCACTTGAACATGGGGCTACTTAGCCAGATGCCTCCATTCTGGCCACAAGAACGGCATCAACAATGATCGCCAGGATTCATTGATGCTTTTCTAGATCCTTAAATTCTCATTGAAAATTTGTGAGGCTTCTTGCCTCACAGTAAACAGTTTTGTAGTCTGTGATACTCTTTCTGAAACCCCCAAGCTAGTCTTATGTGTTGTTCATATGACCTGTAATCTAATTCGCTCAACTCTAGCCCCAGAATACCATCATGGATGTTTTCATAAATTATAGATGGTTTGGATTGAGTTTGTATATGGTTTCTGCACTTTTGTGCTGCTCCTTTTTGCATAAATCAATTATTTTAAATTCAAATTTATGAAAGTGAGCTTTGTGGTTATTGCACATACCTAGGGATCTTTTTTTTGCAGCTCGTGAACTCTTCTAAGATGTCGGTTCTCGATCCTAATCCTTTATACAGCTCCCTTATCAATGATGCCACAGCCTATATAAACCTGGGAGCAATTAGCTATTGTTTTTTTTGTGTTAATGTCTTTCTCCTTCAGACCAGCCTCCTTTGAAGATCTACTGACTTTCCAAATCACCTTTTATTGCCCTTGTGCATAATCTTCTCACTTGGGTCAACCCTTGCGTTACAACCGTGAGACCTTGGGAACTATCCAGATTCCTGGTTTTCTTACAGTAAACCAGACGGTATTAAATAGGTTAGATCTTGACGTCTAATTTTCAAGAGAGAATATTTTGCTTTTTGGCTGAGTTTTGTTTTTGGGATACCTGCCCCTCTTTTATATCTCTGTTTTGAGATATCCTTGCACCCGCGATCTGTGATATTATCCTCTTGGCTAACAATTTATTGCACTTTTTATTCACTAGTTAGTTCAGTCTTCTATATGAGCTCATCATCAGATTCATCTTAGTCGTGGTTTTAAAATATTTTTTTGCTTAATTGGACTTCTTAGTTTTCTGCACATTTTTAGGAGAATTATGTTTAACGTTAACAGGAGAGCTGACAGTGGCCACATTTTCACATAATAGTTCACTTTCCTTCTCCGAAGGGCGACCTATTTCTATTTTTTACATAGTTCCTAATTAATTCTTAATTAAATCTATTTCGAGGAATAGCCTTCGTTCCTATCCTTAATTCCCTTAACATCTCTTTCCTAATTACAGAACCAATTTCCCTGAACGTCTAAGCAAGAACACAGCATTATTGAGCTAGTAACACTTTTCAATACTAAATTTGCATATCTGAAATACACCCACATTAGTTGTTGATCCAAAACATAATGCCTCTGATGTAATTGGAGGTGACTGTCACGTTACATCTCCCACTCTTTGCTCACTATACAAAATTCTACATGGTGTACATAGCGTAATGTGCAAATGTATATTTTTCCTTTCCTTCTTTTTCTCCACCGGTGTAACTAACGTTTGCCCATTTATAAAGCCCTTCCTTGGAGGTGAACTGTTCCCCCTTCTCATTCTGAAGGAGGAGTACTCCAGACCCTTGTAACTTTCTGTCATTTCCAGGGTGGAAAGGGGGTCAGATTTCAGTTTGTGAATGCAGGGGCGGCTCCTCCGCAAAGGCGGTGCAAGAGAGCGTTACCCCACTGAGCAGGTCAAAAAGGAAAAAATACAATGATAATAACCTATTGTTATTATCATTTTATTTTTCCGTCCTTGCTCAGCTGGGTAGGGGTGGGGCTGCTCTGCTCACAGAGCAGGGCTGGGGAGGTGTGGTGTTCCCACTCCAAGTGCGCATGATGCTTTGGCCAGACGTCTCTGGCCAGCCAAACCGTCATGCTCATTTTGCATGGTCTCCACCCAGGCTGCATTACAACCTGGGTGAAGAACATGCCCAGCTACTAGTCCCCGGCTGAGCGCCGAACTACGGCACTCAGACCAATCACAATGCTGCATTGCAGTGTTGTGACTGGTTATGAGGAGCCTGGGAACTGGGTGCTTCCTGCTTCCTGCCCTGGAGTCCTGGAAGCGTGCAAAGAGGACCGGGAGGCGGTGGCAGCACACAGGTAAGTGTTTCATTTTTTTTCATTTCCTCCGCCCTCCCCCCCACGACCCATTTCACCACCTCTCTTAAATACCAGCCGCCTCTGTGTAAATGCTCACAAATACACAAGTGGTATCTTCAGCTGTCTCGTTTGTGAATAGGGCCCTCTGTCTTTGAAAGATTTGCCTATGTTAATTCCAATTCTTGGTCAGGGCTGCAAATGCAAGATCTCGTATCTAAACCCAGGGCTGGCTCTAGGACGGTGTGATCGGTTCCACCCCACCAGGCACTGACTTTGGGGGACGCATGCTTTCAAGTCCAATCTGGTTTTAAAAGCGCCTGCTGCCATGTTCCTTGCCTACAGCAATTTTCAGGCAACCTTAAACATATCAAGATAACTCTGGTGATTAATGTTCTTCCTGGAGCGAGAACGGAGGTTTGTCTAGTGGAGGTTTTGACTCATCATAAAGTAGCGCTGGAGGTTAAAATACCTGCTGCATAGAACGTGTACCATGCAGTTCACAAAGTGCAGATGATGAAAAAAGGTCAGTGCGTTTCTGCTTCTGTCAGGGAGCCCTTTTATTACTTGCAGTTTATAAGTTTAAATCCTAATATTGCATAGTGAGTTATTAACTGTCATCAAAGAGCTCCGTGCAAACTGCAAGGTACTGATTAGAGCGTTATAATCCCCCCCCACCCCCCCCAGTCTTTCATTATCCTAATGTCGCAGAAAGGGTTCAGTTGGGTAGTAATCATTTCTTATTAGTAAAGTCAACCCCCAACCATGGTGTTACGTTATGAATTCTTAGGGGCAGATTTACTACTTCTGGCGCATCTCTGCTAATCATCAGGGATGCGCCAGAAGAGTTGCGACGCATCTTCCCACCCGTGCGCCACCACTGATGCACCGTGGCGCACAGATGGGCAGATGCGTGTCGCATCCCCCCGCAGAAAGGCGGCGTATTGCTGGAGTTGCGTCGCAATCGCGACGCAGCTCCAGCAAGGCTCAGGGTGCCCCTGTCCCCAACATGCTGCGTCAATCCTTACGCCTGCTTCAAGCAGGCGCAGGGTTTTGACGCAGCGCGGCCGTAAAAGTGACTGAGTGAAATCTTGTAGATTTCACTCAGCCACTTTTCGGAGGCGTTCCTGAGCCGGAACGCCCCACCTGTGCAGGAACGCCCACATGTGGTGAAGGGCTTTACAACGTGACGCATCTCCCTAGATGCGTCATGTTGTAAATAGCCCGCAGCATGGTGCTGGCTTTGCACCGCCGCTGCGTCACAAAAGTGGCGCAACGGCGGCGCAAATCTGGCGTAAGGGGCTTGTAAATTTGCCCCTCTGTTTGTGCTTTTCCAGACCAAGCACTTTTAAAATATCCTACTGCCTACCAGTGTGGATGAAATGTGACTGCTACACCTTGAAGTCCTCCATCTGATGTAACATTTCCTATACACTGATTTACACACGTATGATTGATTGTCTCTGTAATGTGTATGTGATGTAAAGTGCTCTGACATTTTGCACTGGAATGAGTGGCGCTATAAAGCAAAAGAGAAGCATGTGAGAGAGAGAGGGTGGTTATGGAGACTTGAGGGGCACTGTTGAAGGGAGCTAGTGAGGGAATCCATGGAGAAGGAGGTTATCGGGGGTGCTAACAAACATTGTCACACCGAGCGCCACCAGCGCTAAAGCCGTCCTGTCTAAACCCATTTACAGTTCCCTGCATTTAGAAGTGCTGGAGGCTTCAAGCAGCAACAGAATGAAAAGAGCACGCCAAGGCTGTGTGAAAAACGCTCCAGGAGACTTGATTGTCACACAACCACTCAGCACTTATTTTCTCTGTTTCCTTCCAGTTCTTTCACATCAAGCAATGACCCTTTTAGCTGCGACAGGTGCTCTTTGCTGAAATATTGCATTTATATAGCGCTTACTACCCCTGGCGTTGAATATGCGAAAGTTACCCATTAAATCTGCAGCAAAATGACGTGTACACCAGACCAAATACAGGTGCATTATCTATCATACATGCAAGGGACGAAAACAAAAGCTCTGGTGACCATAAATGAGTGACAAAATACCGTTTTTTATGGAAAAGACAAAGGTTCTCAGTTCATAGAAGTGCAGGTTATGTTAACTTGCTAGCGATCCAGGTGTGGGGGGTCACTATGGTTCATTGGATAAATTGCAGGACAAAAATATTGCATCCACTAGAACCACTATCACAAAAATTGCCAAGGGTAGTAGATGTGGAATTAAAAATATTAAATATATACTTATCGTAGCGATGCAGTGGTAGGTGATGTAGCAAATGCGATATTCTGATGGCCGACATTGCTGACCTTTATATAGTGAGATAGGGCCAAGAGTTACAAAAATATCAGCTGACGCCCATCTTGAGAGAGTCAAACCAAAGGTCCATTGCTACTTTTTTCAATTTGGGAAATGTTGAATTCTTATTCCCTCCACAAAATTCCAACTAAAGGTCTTGGTGAAAACATAAGATCACCCCAGGCAAGTCCACAGCATCTCGGCTTTCCACTGAAGATTTAAGAAGGGCCCTGACATTCATATTAAGGCACCATCATAGTCAATCACTGTTACATGAGGAGTAACTTTGCAGCCATCCCAATTCTTCTCCCTTGATGTGTAAAAGTCACCCTAGACCACTGCCAGGCATGGAAATGACCTTTACTGCATCCAATGAGTGGGACCACTGCTTTCTGACCTTCTCTGGCACGTTCAACACCACAGAACTTTGCTATTACCTCTACAAAGTTAACTGTATCCCACCAGTTACTGGAATGGTTGTGGCCATCCTAAACATGCATGAGTTAAGTTTGAGAACTCTAAACTGCCCTTCAAGACAGTTTTAATCCTGCTCTGACCCGGTGCCTGTAAAAGGGCCTGTTTAACCCACTGACAGGCACTGTGGGAAACTCGCACTGCCTTTAGCCTCAACACCAAAGCTCTCAATTGTGGCCCATTATGAACACATGGAGGGGACTCAGTTTCAAAGTATGCACTATATAAGAGTAATAAGTTACACGAAAAAAAAACTACAGAAACACAACATCCTGAAAATAGCTAAAACTCTTAGGGAATGCAAGATTAAGTATTCATTGTTCAGAAATTGATTAGTGTTTTTGCCACTAAAGCCAAGAACATCAATATAGGGTCTCAATGTCCGTTTTTAATTATTACTGGGTCTGAGACCCGGAGGGACCCTGCTCACTTAAAGCACAGACCACAAACCTTCTTGCACACTTCTGCCTCTCACTGCCTCTCCTAGATTTATATCCTGCTTGTATATGTCCTAGCCTCATCTCGGAAAATTTCTCTGGCATTATGAGACCTTATACGTATTTGCTGAAAACTAAAATGTAAGGTGGTCAGTTTGTCAGCATCACCAAAGTGCAGGAATTAACACCTGTTCTCATAGAATAGCACAAGTCATGCTCACACAACATGACATGAACATCTGTGTATCTGTACCACACCAATCAGAGGTACGAGTGGGCAGATCCAAAATATCTTTACTTTCTTGAAAATGAGAGGTCTGCACAGTGCTTAATTTGAGCCGGTGGTTTCTGGTGCTCAGCACCGGCACTTAATTGTTTGCAGGTGCTCGGCACCAGCACTTTATTGTCAACACCGCATTTAGGACAGTTTGCCACCTGGTGGAGTTGCTTGTCTAATTTAGAGATGAGCAGATCATCGGTTGTTTATGAATACAATATACATTACAAATGACTAATACCTGCCTCTCCAGCCATTCCTTAAACTTTGGGGACCTGGAAGAAGCTAATCTGTCACACAGGCGAGAGAGATGATTAGTGGTTGTTTAGGCAGCGCAGACAGGGGCGATGGGTGGTGCAAGCTACAGTGGCCTTCTGGGCAGGGCCCTGGAACTTATAATTTTGCAAATATAGCACTGGATCTAGAAAAGGCTAAGCAGCACTTTGCATTTGGTAATTGTTTGATATCGGTTAATGGGCACTCGGAATGTCCTTTTAGGCATGTGGAGTCCATCGCTCTTGTTCCAGTTGGCGCATGGATGGCGCTGGAGCTGTTGGATAAGTTCAATGCATTGGTGATCTCTGCCACACTCACATTGAGAAGGTTAGTCCACCATGCAGCTTCCTCCCCCTTAAACCTGACCTGCTTCCTGGCAGCTTGAACAAAAGGCCACCAGCTGAAAGGGCATTGAGATGGCACTCACACACACGCCTTAGACAATTCCCTAAAATGCAGAAATGGGGCCCAAAGGCAGCTGCTGCATGTAGGAAGCTTAAACTTTTTTACCCGGAAGTGATCATCTGTTCAGTGTAGGGTATCTCATGGCTCGCTCCACCCCACACACGCACGTCGGTTTAGTGGAGGTGACATCACACACACACTTTGACCCCGATGACAGAACAGTGTTGACCCCCTGTTGCACCTCTCCCTCCTCAGGGACCTCCTATCTGCTGCAGAGCTGTTAGAGGAAAGGCAAGGGTTGAAAGCAAGAGAAAGCCACCGTACCTTCTGTTCCTGCTGCCGCTTTGATGCCCAGGGGCCAAGAGGGGTAGCAGGACAGCACCAGAAGTACTACAGGGGCAGCACAGATGTAATGCCAATGGATGTCCATGATCACACGCCTTTCCCTAGGGCCTAACTCACAAGGGCACACATCTATGAGTGTGAAAGACTTCAGCCTAGACCAGGTTCATCCAATGACTCTCCAGTCCCAGGTCCTCTTCTGACTCTTGTACCAGCTCCATCTCTCCTCTGCCTTTGCATCCTTGTTGTGTATGTTAATGGGTGAAGCCTGTTTTGTTCTGCTTCATGTAAAAGCAGCGCCGCAGCCAGCTTTGAGCTCTGGTACCTCGGCTGCTCCGCGGCTCCATTGACAGGCGGAAGTTCCTCTGCGGAAACAGCGAATCAATATTTTTTATTTGACAGCTTTATTAAATCACACTGCTCAACTGAAATTGGAGGCTGTGCGGGGAGAGGTATTGCAAGCGTTTATTACAGGCTAAACCTGTAGCTGTCAGCATTTCCTGCACGGCTCTGGTGCGCATACATACCACGCGGAAGACAGCGAAGAAAGGCCATCTCCAGAGCTCTGCGATCCCTGATTTCTTCCAGTTCTTTATAGAGGGAACACGGCTGACCTTAGCACTTTGTAGGGATAACTGCATTAGTGGAAATAAACATCTCACTTTGCTAAGATTTATGAAAACTGTGTTCAGCAATTGCTAGTCTCAGGCTCAACAGGAGGCTGTAGGGTGATTTGACACAGTTTTTAAGCTACAACCTTAACTAGTGGTTCTTCGGGGACTTTGAGCCATGACTTTGAGGGCTCGATTCACAAAGAGCCTACTCACTCATGGCAGAGGCCGCGCAGTCATGATGGGACCTCCGTACTGCAGTTACCCATTGCGGCGCCCTGCCTAGACTACGGGGCCTCCGCCTCGCGTGCGGAGGTCTTCAGTGGATCGGCCCCTGAGTGTTAAGCTGTTTCTCTCGGGATGGACCATGTTCTGGGTTTTTTAATGGAGTGAGTGGCCATGAGTGGTGAGTACATGAAGTAATCTGAGACAGCAGACCAGCTTGCACTAAAGTCAGCCCCACCAACTCTCAGTTCATAGAGGTGTAGAACAACACCACATATTACTCCGATACACTTACAGCGGATACATGAAAATAAGGACAACCATGTATCATGTCTCTAAGCACTACATCTCTAGCATGACTCATATACAAATGGCTTTTTTTCATACATACTGTTGACCTTCGCAGCAACTCACAATCACAAAACGCTGCTCGCTACAGAACTGGCATAGATGACCACCAAAGTAGCTGAGAATTGAAGGTCTCCACTCTTTGTCTCTAAGAAGTAGAACTTCTGTTTCATATCAGAGACGTTCTAACCATTTTGTTCTCATGATGTCACTTCTTTCCATAACTGGAAACCCACTGTTTATATTTGCAGCTACCACAATCATTGGGATCCCGAAACAATTTAATGGACCAGCCAGTGGCGGCTCCTCCACTAAGGCGGAGGAGCGTCGCCCCACTGCTCACAGATCAGTAGTTAAAGAACACTAAAATGATAATACCTAGCGTTATTATCATTTTAGTTTTCCTTTCCTGGTGTGGGACAGGTTGGACTGCCAGACCTGGGCAGGGGAGAAGTGGTTTGCCCACTCCAAGGTGTGCAATGGCACTTTGACCGGCCCTCTCGGGCCCGCCAAAAAATCATGCACACTTTGCATGTTCTGCACACAGGCTACATTACAGCCCGGGTGCAGAACATGCACCAGGCTCCCATTCCCTGCCTGAGCACTTATCCACGGAGCTCAGACCAATTGCAGCACTGCATTGCATCAAGAGCCTGGGTGCTTTTTGTTCCTGCTTACAGGAGCGAAAGGCGGTGGTGGCGGCGGCGGGTGGACCGAGAGGCTGCCGCTGGCCAGCCAGGTGGCTGGCATGAAGGTAAATGGTTTTTTTTCATTTACAATCCTCGCCGTGCTCCTGCCTCACCACTCCCAGTAAATAGCGGCCGCCACAGGGATCAGCCTAGGGAAAGCATTAACATGTCTGGGTTTCCTTGCTCTTGAAGAAGATGTTTTTGATGTAGTTTCTGATTGCTGACCTAGATGAAAAATAATTGGCTAATAATATGTTTTGCTTTAATATTCTGTTTGTGTGAATAGTGTGGTGTTGGTTTACTCTGCAGAGCGATTTACGTGATGCTCCTGAAGAAGTGCAATGTGGGAAAATCATAGCATATGGATCGTTAAAAGAAGTAATAAAAACTCAGAAAAAAAAGATAAGATGGATGACTCCCAGAAGAGGAATGCAAAAATCAAACAATTTAAACAGAAAATGCACACATTTTGTGTCCCACTGCCTGAACATGTGCAAGGTGTGATCCATGCTGGTGACTCATACTTCATACATGTTCCTCGAGTGCCTGGGTCATCATTGAGGATGCCTTTGACGAGGGGTTTGCGATGCAAAGTCCTGTGTCAAGGATGCACAGCACAGCAGCAGTTCCAAGGACCTGCGGGCTGCGATGGATGGCCCTGCATCGGGGATTCATCACGCAGCGTCGGTTCTGAAGCATAGAATTAGAAAGGGGGTCCCTAGTTGGCTGTGGTTTGCACCCTATCCAAATATGGACCTTTCCTTCTAGTCTGGGTAATGGAGTTATACACCCAAGATAACCCCTGCTCACCCCCTTGGTAGCTTGGCACAAGCCGTCAGGTATAACTCAGATGCAATGTGTAAACCATTGATACATAAGACATACAATAACACAGTGAAAACACTACAAATGGACACCACGCCAGTTTAGAAAAATAACCAATGTTTATCTAAACCAAACAAGACCAAAACAACAAATATACAAAATACAGATGCAAAGATATCATGTTTTAAAGGTTTAAGCAATTTTTGTCCATAGAACTTAGATTTTAGGACAAAGTACTTTTGATACATCAAAATCTGAGATGTAAAACAGCCGTAAAGGAGGGAAAAGTCAGAAAACACAGCGATGCATCGATTCTTGAGTCCCAGGGGAATGGAGGTGTCAGCTCTGCTGTATGCAGTAGTGTTGCGTTGATTCCTTAGAGTGAGGTGAAACAATGCATCGAACAATGCATCGAATTCTGAAAGCGACTCCTTACTGCTGGGCGATGAGACTGGAAACTTGGAGCACAGGTGCGATGTGTGGAAAATCTGGAAGCGCTTAGGTCGATGCGGCGGAAAAGGCGCTGTGTCAATTCTCCCAGCCGTGAAAAGGCGCTGTGTCGATCCTTCAGCCACAGCGCAGTGATACAATGTCAGAGACAGCATTGTGGGAGAACAGGCACAGCCCGATTCAGATGTCAGTGTCACTTTCTAAAAGTGGCATTTCCAAACACACAAATTAATAAAAAAAACCTTACAGAAAGATGTCTTTTTAAAATCCTGAGTTCAGGGAACCCAAGCACCAAATTTCCATCTCATCCCAATTGAAAGATACACTTGTAAGATGTCACAAGGAAGCTCAAATGAAAACCTATGGGGGAGACAGTCTTTGCAATAGTGAAAATGGAATTGCAGTATTTCACTATCAGGGCATGTAAAACACACCAGTACATGTCCTACCTTTCACATACACTGCACCGTGCCCATGGGGCTACCTTGGGCCTACCGTAAGGGTATCTGACATATAGAAAAAGGGAAGGTTTGGGCCTGGCAAGGGGGTGGACTTGCCAGGCTGACATAGCAGTTGAAAACTACACTTGCAGACACTGCAGTGGCAGGTCTGAGACATGTTTGCAGGGCTACTCATGTGGATGGCACAATCAATGCTGCAGGCCGACTAGTAGCAGTTGGTTAACAGGCCCTGGCATAGACAGTGCACATTACCAGGGATTTACCATTAAATCTTATATGTCCATCATGTGTAACCAATCATAATCACAATTTACACAGGGTGCACTTGCACTTAAGCACTGATCAGCAGAGATAAAGTGTCCAGAGTTCAAAAACTAGCAAAAACGAAGTCTAGCATACAGTCAGAAATACAGGAGACAGAAGCAAAACAGGGGAAACCACACCAAGGATGCCAGGTCTAACACATAGCTGCGAGGAGATGCATTGCACTGCATTGATTCTGCTCAAACTACCACAGCTAGGCTGGCAGAGCACCTTGAGGACCACCTTCAATGGGCCAGGGCTGGGGTGGCACCACTTGGCCAGCAAAACTCATAGCAGACTGAGTCCAGGTGCTGGGTTTGAGGTGACTGGCTGGAGCCTTTTCTGTCCCTGAGTATCTGATCAGGATGCCTGCCAACTAGCCCTTGGAGTCACTCTGGTGGTCCTGTGTTTAAAATGCAAGTCAATTTCTTCTCACTCAGGCAACAGGGCAGCAGAGCATCAGGGCAGCAGAATAGCAGTCCTTCTTGCAGCCAGAGCAGTACATCAGTCCTCCTGAGCCATCCACAGGTCCAGAGGTGTACTGAAGAGTTGGGTCAGAGGGTCCAATATTTATGCCTGGTGCCCCTTTGTCTCGTGGTCTGGGATCAATACACAAAGACTAACTGCCACCTACACCTAATCATGTGACCCAGGACACAGGCTGAGGGAACCAGATGGTTAGGACAAGAAAATTCCAATTTTCTAAAAGTGCCATTTTCAGAATTGTGATTTAAAATGTGACTTTACTAATAAAAGAGGGTTTCAAATTCCAGTTCTTTAGACAACAAACTCAATATTCCTACTTGCTCCTAATTGAAAGTTAGCACTTATTAAATATAATAAGGTAACCCATTGTAATCCAATGGGAGAGGTAGGTTTTGCAGTAGTGAAAAATAAATGTAAGCATTTTTCATTATCTGGCCATGTGAAATTTTAAACTAAATGTCCAACTTTTTAAATACACTGCACCCTCTCGTATGGGCTTATTAGGCCATACCCCGGGGGTCAAGTAAATGTATTAAAAAGGAAGGTTTTAGGCCTATCAAAAGGTCTGTTTGTTTATTTTGCTACGTAAAAATGCAGCTTAAAAAATGCACACAGGATGCAATGACAGTCCTAAGGCATGTTTAAAGGGCTACTTAAGTGAGTGGCATAATCAGTGCTGCAGGCCTACTAGTAGCATTTAATTTTCAGGCCTCTGTAAATGTAGTACCACTTTACTAGGGACTTACAAGTAAATTAAATGTGCCAGTTGGGTGTATGCCAAGGTTACCATGTTTTAGGGAGTGAGCACATGCACTTTAGCACTGGTTAGCAGTGGTAAAGTGCACAGAGTCCTAAGGCCACCAAAAAACAAGATCAGCAAAATGGAGTAGTCAGTCAAAAGGTTTGGGAGAATACCGCCTTAAGGCTGACATGTTTAACAGACATAGAAAGACATAGTACAAGGAGGGGTAAAAACAAGATTTGGAGTCTGATCTGCACCCAGAGGTGCCCACCAACACAGAGACCTGGTCATCAGTGTTCCTAATCCATGCCACTATCTACTGTGAAGGTTTCTGGAGAGGAGTGTAGCACTATTTAAGTATTTGGCCATGATATGGACAGCACAGAATAGGTTTATTTTGTGGTGTGATTCTTTTACGATGAGGATTTCAGGCGAAGAAAAAATGAGGATTCATCTGTTGTTTTGGTGAACTGGACACTTGTTTGTGGCAACAGTGTAAAATACCCTCACAGCCCCTAGCAGCCCTGCATATGGATAGAAGTCCTCCTGTGCAATTGTCTTATAATTTTAACTCTTTACAGCCGGGAGAGTGGGATAGCAACAGAGGTTGATTGGTGTCATTGAAAGTGCATGATGAATGTCAACTATGGACTGTGTTCCAGATATGTTCAATAATTAATGCAGAACCATTCCAAGTGCTGTCAGTCACATCAAGTGGCACAGTGTTATAGTGTGTCAGAGTGTGGTGGTCTTGGGCTCTGGTAAAGGGGAGGGGAGTGTAAGTGAAGTACTGGGTAAAGGTAGCCTTTGGTTTAGGATGAAGGACTGTGGTGTAGTTTGAGTTCATTGTCCTTTCAGTGAAGGTGCTGTGAGTGGTGTGGTAGGTAACAGATTCAGTGTAAGCACCTCAGTGGATTAGTAGGTATCAGGAAACAACCGGGGCTCCCACTGGTGACGTGGGGCATTTGTTCAGAGAGTGAATTGGAGGACGGAATTCACAATAGGTACATTTGAGTGGGTGCATGTGCCGTGCTATCTCAGTATCTTGTATTATGTAGGTACAATGTCCCAGGGTGTTTTTCACACAAGTGAGGGGGGAGTAGTGGACAATGGACATGGAGACACGGTATTGTGGCCATTGAAATGACAGTGAGGGGGAGTCCAGAGGAGGAGTTCCTGGTGGCATTCAAAAGCTACATGAGAACTAAATTGGCATGGAAATATACAGATTATCATAAGTTGAGGAAATATGGTACATGAAATATAGAGTATAAGGGAGAGGCACAACCTGGGTCCAAGTGCAGACAGTGCAGACAAGATAGCCAGGGCACTGGTAATTCAGGGTTATGGAAGGCAAGTAGATAGAATAGATAAACAGGGTTGGCAAGGTGGTGTAGGAGTGGTAGGACTGGGACACAGTACAGGTACGCCTCACGAAAAAGGCACAGGTTGAGAAAGTTGGGGAATTAGGAGAAGAGAGGGGACAGGTGAAGTGTTTTGCTCCACTGTCGGAGTTTGCAGAGTTTTGCCAACTCCATGCTCTGTGCGGAGTTCCGCAAAACTCAGCAAAGTGACGCGGAGCGGAGTTTTTTCTCTCACGCAGTTCCACAACATTAAGTTGGAGAGTGCTTTCCAGAAAAAATCATGTGCTAGTCCTCCTGCTGGCGAGATTTCTCAGCACGGAAGGTCATGGCAGGTCACAGCTGAAAGCAGCAGCACCCTCTAGCACCAAACAGAGTGCTGTTCTCGCTGATTGATTTTACAGTGCAGGACAGACTCCCAGCACTCAAAATCAATTTGAGTAGTTTGACTTAATAGACTCCGACGCTGGCAGAAATCCACGGAGTGTGGCAGATTTTTTGTGGCACTTCGCGGAGTTCCGCAGAGTAGAACCCGTGAACTCCACCCAGCCTAGTTGATTTGTTTAGAGAGGTCAGATAAGTACAAGTTACTTCATATTATGGGGCCTGATTTTGACTTTGGTGGACGGTGTTAGTACTGTCACCATGACACAGTACTTTACTTCCACCAAGGCAAGGGTACTCTCCCCATCAAATTTAGAGATGTCCGCTGGCCCAACAGACATCTCTTGCATATACAGGAACCGTCGTCACGATGGTTCCTGTAAATGCATTAAGTGCTGTTGACCATGTGGCTCGCGCAACATGATGGCACCACACTGCACACTTTCATTTTCTTTTTTTATTTTCAAGAACAAAATCCCAAACTGGGATTTGGTTTAAAAAAATAATAATGCAATGACCCACTCACCATTGCAGTGTTCTCCCATGGCATGGGGGCCAATGAAAAGTTTTTACTTTTACATACCACCACGTTTTGGGTGGTGGTTTGTAACAATAAAAGCTGCCCATGTGTCCACCCACAATAAATTGGTCGGCAGACAAATCGCCAAACCTCCAACATCCCATACTCTTTTGGGCCTGTGGAGTGGAATGTGGGTGATGGAGACGGAGTAGTCTCTGCTGTCTACATGCTGAAATTCCACCCATGTGTAAATCAAGCAGGCGGACCTTCTGTTTGGTGAAGAGGGTACTCCATCAGCTTTGCGGAGTACTCTCTCCGCCAAACTATAAATCGGGCCATTAGTTTGAAGGCAATGACATTATAGTGTGTGTGGCAAAAGGAGATGCGAATGCTTTTTGTGTGTTCTGTCCTGCAACAACAAAGCATCTTTTGAAAAATCTGATCAAGTGTGATTAAGTGACCTACACCCTTCCCCAGTGGCCACTGCTCTTCCTATGAGTTTTATAAATTGAAACAACAATGTTGCATTGTAGCAGGCTTCTCTACAACTAGACATTTGCTGATCTTCTCTTACTAGGACTCTTTAGAAGCAGGTGGCAATCTCCAGGGAGCCATGCAGAATATGAAATGGTTTCAAATGCCTCCTCAATCTCATACTGTTTGCCTCAGATCCCCTTTCAGCTGAACAGTGCAGGCAGTGGGGTGTAGCACACAGCTGCTGAGTGACAGAAGTACACTCAGTGCTTGAAGCTTTCTTAGTGCCAGATGCTGCATCCTTTTGTCGCTCGTCATTGAGATAAAACGGATGTGTTCTGAGAGTTATGGGGCAGTGAAACTGACAGCAGGGTCTGAATCAAAAGGAAAAGCCTGAAGTATCTGAACAATAAGTCTTTCTCTGCAAGGGTGTCTCTAGAGATGATTTTTAGGATGGGCATGTAGAGGGCACAGAAAAAAGTCACGGATAACCTATAAGAGAAAAATGCAAAGAATATTGGAACACACGTGTTTCTGTGTCTGTACATCTATATATCTATATATATATATATATATATATATATATATATATATATATATATATATCTATATATATATATATATATATATATATATATATATATATATACTAATATCTTGCTCTCTCTAAATAAATATATATATATATATATAGAGAGAGAGAGAGAGCAAGACGTATATATATATATATATATATATATATATATATATATATATATCCAAACAATCACTGTAGTTTATATCAGGAAAAAACAACGTCTCACGGCTCCCAAATGCTTTAAGGCAGAGTTTTATTTCAGGCAATCTCCAACTCTACGCGTTTCGGAAAACTTGTTTCCTTGCTCACGAGTGCTGAGGCTTAGTGAAACATACAATTAAATATCAGTCACATGACCTGTGACTTCCGTGTAACAAACAGTGAAAGCAGACTTCACCAAATGTATCAAACATTTAAGTATACGTTAACCACAGATATATTGACCAACAATATTATCTCCCATGTCAGACAGACTGTATTGTTAGAAACATATACATCTACTACAGATATGATGTTTTCGTTTTTTGCGTTTTTTCTTTTTTTGCGATGTTGAACCTGAAATCTTTATTGTTCACATCGCCTATATTGGTGATACTCATGCAGCTTATAAACACAAGTGTGTATGTATAACATAAATTGCTAATCATTTAGGACTCAATGCCTAAACTGTATACTTTGTTGCATCCCAATTTTACCAGTTATGTAAAACCATTTTTTGGTACCAACTCAGCCTGAAATAGTTGATACTGAATCAATCTTGTTTTGCACAAGTGTGCAGATACCAATTAAAGTGCAACAAACAGTTGAAAATGAAAATGACACAAACTTGACAAAGCGCTGCATGGACAGCCAGTTATTCTAGGAAGCAGGACATTTGAAGTATTTTATGGGGCAACAGAAGAGGAACATTTGAAGGCTTTCTTGAAACCAAGGTAATTACAGACTGATCCCAAAGCAAGCATTAAAGGAGCAGTAAATGGTTCCAGTGGATGGGGCCTTTTACAGAGAGTCCTCAGCCACTAATGTGATTGTGCTTAACCTTGGGGACCACCAGAACCCGCTGAGACCCCAAGCCAAGCCTTTGATGCCAGAGACACCCTTCGTGGGGGGTGCTTGGGCCAACTTCATATTATATTAAGTTATTTGTCTAGGGCGATTTATCACCCAGAAGGGTTTATTTGTGCTATGGAAATGAGAAAGGGTAATAGTGCTGATAATAGAAACTCAACAAAACAGGCTCATGTCCTACTAATGCACACTTGGGGCGATCCCCCCCATTTGTGATGCTTCATGGTTTAACTTTCACTTCTCTTGTGCAAAGTTTTTTTCGAATTATGAGAACATTTTCATCACATTGTGATATCATTGTCACTTTAGTCAAATTAAGCCAGACTGGAAGCTACATGAACAATGTTTCGCCGCGCCATCTTCAAAGCTGTTTTATGCACAATGGCAGAAGTATGCAGAACATTTTCTTTGCAAGTTTGCCTTTAGCTCAGCTTTTTATGCACAACCCCATTGTGCAGTAAAAGGACACTATCTTCCATGAAATATATATTGGTGCTAAATAAGGGCATATGGAAGCTAAGTTGTTGCCAGTGTTAATTTTCACAGTGATGTGTCAAAGTGTGGTGAAGTTGCCATTTTATTCCTAAACCTTGTGGCGATGGTGCCATGCACATGCAGCCCCTTAAGCTAGAGGAATAAAACAAGTGGCACACACACACACACACACACACACACACACATACGACCACGCCCACGCGCACATGTACATGCACGCACACAAACACACACATCACAAAAAGAGGTAGGTTATACAGACACACAGCACAAATCGTATGTGCACATAATCATTAAAGTGACACATTAAAGGCAGACCTATGTGCTTTGTCAGCAGTTGTTGCCCTTGCTCCAATACCACATTCTCTCATGTAGATCCTTCTGACGCCATCTATGGGTATGACCTTGTTCCTGTTTATGAATCCCTAACAATCAATGAACGAATGAATGAATGAATAAATAAATAAATAAATAAATAGATAGATAGCAATAGCGGAGTCTCGGGAAAAAACGAATACATTAAGGTTTTAGAAATGAAATCTTTAATTTAGGAAGCTCGAGAGGAGGTGGCGTGAAGTTTGGGAAGGAAGGCGACCAGCCATATGGCCGCCAGTCAGGCACCAGGCTACGTCAGAAGAGCCCCAGGCAGCCTCTGTGCTGCTGCTGCCTCTCATTGCAGCAGGAGCGCGCTCCCGATTGGTCGAAATCGGTGCATTGCTTTCTAATGGGAAATCTCTGCGGTGGCTTCTGCCTGCCACGGGCATAGTTCTAGACGACCTCAATTTGCGGAAAAATAGTGTTCTCCATTCCTATTCCAGGTTTTGATTGAGACCTTTTACTTGACAGCGCTGCTAAAATGGAGTGACAGCTGCTGTCTAATTCACTGGCAGGCTCTCTGTGCAGAAGAGAAAATTGTTTTATTATCGTTAGGAAAGGGCTCCTCAGCATTTCCAGTGTTTGACAGATCAGCCTGCCCGGGTCTTTCTTCGCCAGGCGACGGAAAGAGACCAGGTTTTGATTTCATTTTGCAAATTGAAAAAAATATAATGCATACAGCTCTCTACTTGTATTAAGCGCCCATTTTAGAGCACCCGGGTTTATTAAATGACACAAGGCGTCTTGGAAACTTGAAGGTTTAGGCGAATTGAAGCTGTAACGGTTATTTCTGTTAGGAAACCAATGAGAAGGGGGTGGGAGAGGCAAGAGGGTTACTGATGGGGGAGGGGCGTGGGTGCATGGGAGGAGAGCCCACCTGCCGTGCATGGTGACTAGGAGGGCTGGGTCAAGCAGAGAAGTGTCTGAGTGATGGATGGAACAAGACAAGGGACAAAGTCAGAATAAGAAAGGGGTGAGAGAAGTAAAAAAAAATCAAATTAGGGAGAAAAGAGGAGAGAAAGAGAAAAGTAAAGAGAATAAGAGGGAAGGATGAAACGAACAGGCAGCGTTGACAGCCCACTGGTATGGGAAGGGTGTGGCATCTAGGACCTTGAACAGCGTCTCTGCTTCCGTCAGTGGCTCCTAACCATTATGCAGTTCAGGTATAAGCTGAAAAGGTACCTCTGTAAAGAGCACTACACCACCATGCAGTAAAAGTTCACTTCTGCCGCCAGAACCCAGCTCACCCCGAAGTGCTCGCTGGCAGCATGTCTGTACAGCACTCCACCCCATTTTGATAACGTTTGTGCTACATACATACCTTAGGGGTGATGTGGCAGGTAGGGAAAGTGTTGACCAAGAAGGAAAGAGACAGTAGCCAGTGGCGAGGCAACAACAATCTCACAGGCTGCCTATTTACACTGTCGCCACTCTGCCATGCACTCTGTTCTTGCAAATGATGCGATTTGGGATGTCATAAGTTATGTTATGAATATAATGATTTCAGGTCATATAAGTGATTTAATATGAAAGGGTGTAAGCAGTGCATGGAGAAGGTGCGAGTTATAGTGAATGTCATAGAATGGAGTGGAGTGGAGCGGAGTAGAGTGGAGTGGCATAGCGTATAATGGTGTAAAGTGTCATAGAATGAAGTGATGTGTCATAGAGCAGAGTTGCACAGAGTGCAGTAGAATGGAGTGGTGTAGCGCAGAGTCGAAGAAAGTGTCATAAACTGAAGTGGCAAGTTGTACAGTAGAGTGGAGTGGATTCTAGTAAAGCATTCAAAAGTGTCGTAGAATGGAGTAGAGTATTGTACAGTGGAGCATAGGGGCATAGAGTGACGTAGAGTGTTGTACAGGGGAGTGTAAAGGCAGAGTATGGAGTAGAGTTTAGTAGAGTCTTGTAGAGTTGAGTTGCGTAGAGCTGAGTAGAGTGTCGTAGAGTGTCGTAGAGTGGAGTAACGTAGAGTGGAGTGTCGTACAGTGGTGTAGAGTGGTGTAAAGTATCATAAAGTGGAGTAGAGAGGAGTAAAGTGTCATAGAGTGGAGTGTTATGTTGTTGAGTAGAGTGGCGTGGAGTGAAGTAGATTGGACTGATGTAGCATACAGTGGAGTAAATTGTCATAGAGTGGAGTGGTGTGCCGTACAGTGGACTGGACTGTACTGTCATGTTGTAGTACGCTGGGAGGTGGTGTAGAGTGGAGTGTCACAGAGTGGATTACAATGTTTTAGAGTGGAGTGGCATAGCGTATGGTAGAGTGGAGTATCATAGTGTGTGGTTGAGTTCAGTGGTAAAGAGTAGCATAAAGTAGAGTGGTGTAGAGTGGAGTACAGTAGTCTAGAGTGGAGTAGTGTGTCATAGAGTAGAGTGCAGTAAAATGAGGTGGCGTGGCAGAGCGGTAGTCACGTACAATAGGGTAGAGTGTTGTACAGTGACATACACTGGAGTACACTGTTGTACAGTGGAGTGATATAAAGTGGAGTAGTGTGTAGTAGAGTGGAGGGGCATAGAGTGTCCTTGAGCTGAGTAGAGTGTCATTAAGACGAGTAGAGTGGCGTGGAGTGGAGTAGACTGCTGTATAGTGTGGTAGAGTAGAGTGGCATAGAGTGTCGTAGAATTGAGTGGGATAGAGTAGCGAAAAGTGGAGTAGTGTAGAGTAGAGTAGTGGAGTACAGTAAACTAGAGTGGAGTAGTGTGTCATAGAGTAGAGTGCAGTCATAGAGTGCTAGATAGTGGTGTAGAGTGGAGTACAGTGGAGTGCTACAAAGTGGATTAATGTGTTGTAGAGCGAAGTGGAGTGGAGTGGAGTAGAGCAGAATGCAGTATAGTGTGGTAGAGTGGAGTGACATAGAGTGTCATAGAGTTGAGTGGGATAGAGTATCATAGAGTGGAGTGGTGTAGAGGGGAGTAGTGGAGTATAGTAGACTAGAGTGAATTAGTGTGTCATAGAGTAGAGTGCAGTAAAGTGGGGTGGATTGGCATAGAGGGAGTCATGTAGAATGGAGTAGAGTGTCATACAGTGGCATAGAGTAAAGCAGAGTGCTGTACACTGGCATACACTGGAGTACACTGTTGTACAGTGGAGTGCTACAGAGTGGATTATTGTGTGATAGTGTGGAGAGGAGGAGAGTGTCCTTGAGGGGAATAGAGAGAGGTGGCATAGAGCGGAGTTGTGTTTATAGGGGTGGGTGAAGAATTCTGCTCCACTCGCGGAGTTGGCAGAGTTTTGCCCACTCAGCGCTCTGTGCGGAGTACCACAAAACTCCGCCATTTGACGAGGAGCGGAGTTTTTTCTCTTGAGCAGCACGCCAACGTTAAGTTGGCGAGCACTTGCGAGAAAAATTGCATGCTTGACCTCCTCCTGGTGAGATTTCTCAACTCACATGGTCACAGCAGGTTGTGACTGCTAGCTTTGCAAAATCGTACGCTCACATTGAGGAAGCTGTTGCTTGAGTAGAATGTCTATTTGAGTATCAGAAAGCAGCAGCACCCTCTGGCGTGATGTGTAGTGCAGTTTGTACTGATTTTACAGCGCAGGAAAAACTCTCAGCACTAATAATCAATGCGGTCAACGCGACTTAACAGACTCCACCACTAGCGGAACTCTGCGGAGAGCAGCAAAGTTTTTCTGACACTTTCCGGAATTCCTCAGAGTAGAAATCTGTGCTCTCCGCCCAGGCCTACTTCTGTAGACTGGAGTTGTGTAGACTGGAGTGGTACACAGTGGAGTATCATGTCATCAAGTATAGTAGAGTGGTGTAGAGCAGAGTGGTGGGTCCTAGAACAGAGTGGAATGGGATACAGTGGCGTGGTGTAGATTGGAGTAGCATAGAGCGAGTACTGCATTCTAAAGTAGAGTAGAGTTCCTTAGAGTAGAATGGTGTAGACTGGAGGGGCTTAGATTGGAGTGGAGTAGAGTGGAGTGGCGTTTAGTAGAATAACATAGAGTGGAGTGGTGCGGAGTGGAGTGGCGTTTCAGTGGAGAGGTGTACAGTGGCAGGGCATAGAGTGGAGTGGCATAGAGTGGAGTGGTGTAGAGTGGAGTGGCATGAAGTGGAGTAGCGTCCGGTGGAATATCATAGAATGTAGTGAAATAGAGTGGAATGGCATAGAGTGGAGTTGTGTAGAGTTGAGGGGTGTAGAGTGGAAAAGCATTGAGTGGAGTGGCATGTCGTTAAGTGGAGTTGTGAGTTGTATAGTGGAGTGGCATGTCATAGAGTGGAGTGGTGTGCGATAGACTGGAGTGTCATCCAGTGACATAGAGTAGGGTAAAGTGTGGTGCAGTTGAGTAGACGCGAGTGGAGAAGAATGGAGTGGTGTAGTGTAGGGAGGAGTAAAGTGTCATAGAGTGGAGTGGTATGTCATTGAGTGTTGTGGCATGGAGTGCAGTAGAGTGGAGTGGTTTATCACTGAGTGGAGTAAACTGTCAAAAATTGAAGTGGCATGTTGTAGAGTAGTGTGGCATGTAGAGTAGAGTAGAGTGGCATACAGTGGTGTGGCATAGACTGGAATGCCGTAGAGTTGAGTAGCATGTTGTACAGTAGTGTGGCGTGGCATACAGCGGAATACCATACAGTGGACTGGCGTTCAGTGGTGTGGCATACAGTGGAATACTGTAGAGTGGAGTGGTGTAGAGTCGAGTGGTATAAAGTGGAATAGCGTAGAGTAGGCTGGTGTGGGGTTGAGTGGGGTAGAGCGGAATAGCGCAGAGTGGAGTAACGAAGAGTTGAGTAACGTAGAGTGGAATAGCATACAGTGGAGTGGCGCAGAGTGGAGTGGCATACAGTGGAATAACGTAGAGTGGAGTGGCATACAGTGATAACGCGTACAGTGGAGTGACACACAGTGCAATGGTGTAGTGTTGAGTGGCGTAGAGTGGAGTGGCATAGATTGGAGTGGCGTAGAGTGGAGTGGCATAGAGGAGAATGGCATATATAAAATACCGTAGACTGGAGTTGCATAGAGTGGAGAAGAATTGAGTGGAGTTGTGTAGCACAGAGTGGAGTAAAGTGTCATAGAGTGGAGCATTATGTTGTAGAGTAGAGTGATGTGAAGTGAAGTAGATTAGAATGGTGTAGCATACAGTGGAGTAAAATGTCATAGAGTGGAGTGGCATATCAGACAGTGGAGTGGAATGGCATGAGGTAGAGTGATGGAAGGTGTTGTAGACAGGAGTAGAGTGGAGTGTCATAAAGTGGACTAGAATGTTTTAGAGTGGAGTGGCGTGGATTAGAGTAGAGTGTGGTATAGCGTGGTAGAGTGGAGTGGCATAGAGTGCCATAGAGTTGAATGGACTAGAGTAACATGGAGTGGAGTGGTGTAGAGTGAAGTAGCGGAGTACACTAGACTTGAGTGGAGTAGTGTTTCATAGAGTATAGTCCAGTAAAGTAAGGTGGGGTGACATAGAGGGAGTTGTGCAGAATGGAGTAGCGTCTCATGCAGTGGTGTGAAGTGGAGCAGAGTGGCATGCATTGGAATAGTGTAGAGTGGAGTGATGTAGGGTGAAGTGGCATAGAGTGGAGTGGTGTGGAGTGGATTGGCATAGAATGGAGTGGCATAAAATGGAGTGGCATAAAATGGAGTGGTGTAGAGGGGAGTGGTGTACAGTTGAGTGGTGTAGAGTGAAATAGCATAGAGTGGAGTAGCGAGTCGTAGAGTGGAGTGGAGTGGTACA
The DNA here is from genome assembly GCF_964204655.1 of Triturus cristatus. Classification (NCBI taxonomy): domain Eukaryota; kingdom Metazoa; phylum Chordata; class Amphibia; order Caudata; family Salamandridae; genus Triturus; species Triturus cristatus. The sequence continues at coordinate 689,654,585 of NC_140595.1, forward strand.
TCATACAATGAAGTGGCATGTTATAGAATGGAGTGGCATGTCATCGAGTGGAGTTGTGTGTCATAGACTGGAATATTGTCCAGTAGTGTAAAATGGGGTAAAATGGGGTGCAGATGAGTCAAGTGGACTGGAGTAGAGAGGAGTGGTACAGTGTAGAGTGGAGTAAAGTATCATGAAGTGGAGCGTTACATCATGTAGTAGAGAGGTTTGGAGTGCAGTGGAGTGGTTTAGCAAAGAGTTGAGTAAAGTGTCATAAATTGGCATGTTGTAGAGTAAAGTGGTGTAGAGTGTAGTGCCATGCTGTAGAGGAGGGTGCCATACAGTGGAGTGCCATAGACTGGAGTGGCTTTAGTTGAGTAGCATGTCATACAGTAGAGTTACATACCATACAATGGAGTGGTGTGGAGTGGAGTGGCATACCGTGAAATACTGTAGAGTGCAGTGGTGTAGAGTGGAGTGGAATGGCATAAAGTGGAATAGCATAGAGTGGAGTGGCATAGAGTAGAGTGGGGTAGAGTGGAATAGTGTAGATTGGGTGGCATAGAGTGGAATGGGGTAGAGTGGAATAGCGTAGAATGGAGGAGTGTAGAATGGAGTGGCACACAGTGGAGTGGTAGAGAGTGGAGTGGCATAAAGTGGAACAGCATAGAGTGGAGAGGTCTAGAGTGGAATAGCGTAAAGTGGAGTGGAGTAGAGTGGTGTACAATGAAAAAGAGCACAGTGGAGTTGTGTAGTATAGAGTGACATAGAGTGGAATAGCATAGAGTGAAGTGGTGTAGAGTGGAGTTTCGGGCAGTGTAATAGCGTAGTGCTGAGTGACATAGAGTGGAATGCCATAGAGGAGAGTGACGTACAGTGGAATATCATAGAGTGGAGTGATGTAGAGTTGAGTAGCATAGAGTGGAGTGGTGTAGAGTGGAGTGGCATAGACTGTAGTGATGAAGACTGAAGTGGCTAGAGTGGAGTGGAGTAGCATGGAATAACGTAGATTGGAGTGGCATAGAGTGGAGTGGCTTTAAGTGGAGTGGTGTAGAGTGGAGTGGCATTCAGTGGAATAGCATACAGTGGAGTGGTATAGAGTGCATTGGGCACAAAGTGAAATATCATGGAGTGAGGTGGTGTAGAGTGGTGAGGCGTACAGAGGAGTAGCATGTTGTAGAGTAGAGTGGAGTGGCGTAGAGTGGACTGGAGCATTGTAGAGTAGAGTGGAGGGTCTTAAAGTGGAGTGACAAGCTGTAGAGTACAGTGGAGTGGCCTACAGTGGAGTGGCAAAGACTGGAGTGCCGGAGCGTGTCGTAAAGTAGAGTGTAGTGTCATAGGGTGGAATAGCTTAGAGTGGAGTGGCATAGAGTGAAGTGGCATAGAGTGGAGTGGCATACAGTGGAGTGGTGTAGACTGGAGTTGCATAGAATGACGTGCCATATAGTGGAATAGAGTAGAGTGGAGTGATGTAGAGTTGAGTAGCATAGAGTGGAGTGGTGTAGAGTGGAGTGGCATAGACTGTAGTGATGAAGACTGAAGTGGCTAGAGTGGAGTGGAGTAGCATGGAATAGCGTAGATTGGAGTGGCATAGAGTGGAGTGGCTTTAAGTGGAGTGGTGTAGAGTGGAGTGGCATTCAGTGGAATAACATACAGTGGAGTGGTATAAAGTGCTTTGGGCACACAGTGAAATTTCATGGAGTGAGGTGGTGTAGAGTGGTGAGGCGTACAGTGGAGTAGCATGTTGTAGAGTAGAGTGGAGTGGCGTAGAGTGGACTGGAGCATTGTAGAGTAGAGTGGAGGGTCTTAAAGTGGAGTGACAAGCTGTAGAGTACAGTGGAGTGGCCTACAGTGGAGTGGCAAAGACTGGAGTGCCGTAGCGTGTCGTAGAGTGGAGTGGTGTAGAGTGGAATTGCGCATAGTTGAGTGGCAAAGACCGCAGTGGCATAGAGTGGAGAAATGTACAATGCAATAGCATAGAGTGGAGTGGTGTACAGTGAAGTGGTAAAGAGTGGAGTGGAATAAATTGGAATAGCATAGAGTGGAGTGGCATAGAGTGGAGTTTTGTACATTGGAATAGTGTAGAGTGGAGTGGTGTAAAGTGGAGTGGCACAGTGTGGAGTAGCATAGAGTGGAATAGCGTACAACGGAGTGGCATAGAGTGGGGTGGTGAACAGTGGAGTGGCATACAGTGGAATAGCGTGCTGTGGAGTTGTGTACAGTGAAGTGGCATAGAGTGGAGTGTCATCGAGTGGAATAGCATAGAGTGGAGTGGGGTAGAGTAGAGTGGCATACAGTAGAGAATCGTACAGTGGAGTGAACTGTCATAGAATGGAATGGTGTGTTGTACAGTGGAGTGGTGTGTCATACAGTAGAGTGGAGTAGAGTGGCATGTTACAGGGTGGCATTTGGTACATCTTCTTAAAGTGGAGGTTGGCAGAGTAGCGAGGCATAGAATGAACTGGGATGTCATAGAGTGGAGTATCATAGAGTGGAGTGTCATGTCATAGAGTGGTGTAGCCTGTGGTAGAGTTAAGTGGCGTATTATAGAGTGGAGTGGTGTGGAGTGCTATAGAGTGGGGTGTCATGTCATAGAGTGGAGTGGCATGTGCTAGAGTGAAGTGGCATGTCGTAAAGTGGAGTGTCATTTTGTGGAGTGGAGTGACGTGTCATGAGGTGTAGTGTTGTGTCGCACAGTGGAGTGGAGTAGTGTGTCATAGAGTTTACTGTAAACAGACTTATTGTGAAAATGGCTGAACAGATGGAGATGAAATCTGGCAGGAATGCAGAATATGGAGTAGAAAGGGTAACTTTTTGTACGAGATCTGAAATGGTTAAGTAGTGTGTTTGACTTGTCATCTTAGGGCAATCTTCACCCAAACCTTTTGCCTTCTTGCCTCCTCTTTTAGCTGTATTTTTGTTGGCCATAGGACTCTGAGCACTTTTCCACTGCTGATCAGTGCTAAAGTGCATGTGCTTCTCCCCTAAACATGGTAACATTGGTATATAAACAACTGACATATCTAAGAGTGGTATACCATATACCCAGAGCCTGTAACCTAAATGCTACTAGTGGATATGCAGCACTGATTGTGCCACCTACACAAATAGCCTTTCAAACGTGTCTCAGGCCTGCCTTTGCAGGGCCTGTGTGTGCAGTTTGCTGCCACTTCGAATTGGCATTTAAAACTTCTTGCCAAGTGTTAAACTCCCCTTTTATTACACATGTCATCTCAAAGGTAGGCCCTAGGTAGCCCAGAGGGCAGGGTGCTGTGTAACTAAACTATATAACATGTACTTTTAAGTTCTACATGTCCTGGTAGTGACAAATAGCTAGATTCGTGTTTGGCTAGTTTGAGGCCTACTCATCTGATAGGTTACCTGAGGGCATTCCTTAATACACTTACACCTGAAGAGGCAGTGTCCTGTTTCCCACACAAAGGGCTGATTACCACTACTTATAGTCTGGAGCCAGGGCTGGAATGAAAGAGGGACCTGTGCACTTCAAGGGCCTGCTTTGTAGTCACCCCCACTTCAAAGGCATCACAGTGTACCATGGTTTAATACAACATGTTGCAACGGTGAGTGTGTTGCACTCTATTTATGGTAAAGGCAGGTGTGGGAACGGCATGTGTGGTAACAACTGATATTCTCCTAACAATAAACTTACCCTAAGTAAAAAGACATCTCACTAGGACTAAAATGCTTTATGTATGCATTATAGTGAATTGGAGGATGTAATGTGTCCTATGAATTCCTCTTGAACCCCGTACATGTGTACATGTTTATATAGAATTTTTATGTCATATATCTTGCCCCATGTTTTATCCCCTCTTTAAAGAGCCTTGCATTCTGTGTCAAAGTTTTGATCAATATTGGCACCTTTCCCATGGTGCATCAATAGTTTGTCACTCTTCTTGGTTATGCTTTTCATAGACTTTTGAACTCAACCTGAGATCCTGATGTTTACTCACCATTAAAATCCCTAGACTTTGCATTCCCCCACCTCTTCTGTCCTTTATGTTTGTGCATTTGTAGGATTTTCCATGTCATCTGGGCAAGGGAGTAGCCAGAATGTTAAATGCCCCCCACTTTTGACCAAATACCTAATGACAGTGAGCAAACAAAGCAATAATGCCTGACTCCTTCTAAAATGGTCTCCTTGATAGTTGCAACTTTCCATCTATCAATTCATCCTCCCATCCACTTTCAACTTTCACCTTTCTATCCTGCTATCTAATCATCCATCCATCTCTTCATCCCAACATACATTCCCTCTTCATTCCAGCCATCTACTGACCAATCAATGCTTCTATTTGTACCACATTTATCACAAAAATCCATCCATCCAACTTTTCCGTTTTCAAAAGAAGATACCAGTGTAAACCTAACAAATATTTTAGTGGGACTCAGGTTATCAGTTCCAGGGACAACCCTCAATTTAGCAGCTAAAGCGGGGGGTTGGCGACACTGAAACCTGAAAAGGACTCCAGTCTTCATTGCAGCTGTCATAAACTGCCACAGAGGGTGCCAAGAATAACTGGAGATACAGTTAATACTAGGGGTGGGAGGAATGTTTCATTCTGCCCATGGAATTGTCAGAATTAGGTGACTCTGCTACTCTTTTTACATGGAGTTCTGGCCGAATTCCACCAATCTCTGTGTGGCAGAACTTTTTTCCCACAATGCTCCAGAAATTTAAGCTGGCAAGCGCGCACATAATTTGAATTCCCTAGCACGATTTTCTATTGTGGGTGGTTGTGGGCGCAAGCAGTTGTGGTCATAGGGCTGCTTCTCGAGTAGATCTGCTGCCACTCAAGTACATTTTCTATCCAAGCAGCAACAAAATCAAGTCGAATGCCGGCGTACACTTGCGCTCCGCACCATATGGTGCTGTTCGCCCTGATTTGTCAGCACTGCTCATGCTACTGGCACTAAATTGCAGCTCGAGCAGTACGACATGTCATTTTTATGTCCTTTGGCAGAACTCCACTGAATCTCGCAGAGCTTTTATGTAACTCAGTAGAATTCCATGGAGTGAAACTCAGCGAGTTTCACCCACCCCTAGTTCTTACATGATCATTGAAATTAGGCCCTTTTGCTCCATCCCTAGTCCGGGCAGGACCTGTCCTGGAGATCAAGACAGAGAATGAACTAACTGAGATATGACGACACCAAAGTCTTTCTCTGTCTGAGCCACAGCAGACGTTAAAAATCCAATAAAACAAAACTGAACCACAAATAAGGCTGTAACCATAAATACAGTTCATCAAGCAACAATGTCCTTAGTAATACTGTCCAATGGGAGAGTGGCCATTAGAAGACTGTGCTAGGGTAAAATGTTCCTCAGGAAATGGTGGCCACACAGTGCTCATGGTTTGACTCAGCTGCAGATAAAGCAAACACATGGAGATGATGGACGGAGTGCTGAAACTTTTCAGACACTCACCCCCAGTCACAGATCTGGGTTGAATCCATCATCATTCTTTAGCTGCAGATAATGGCATTCAAATACTGTGTCATAGAATTACTTTCTTTTCATAGTTTTCCGCTGGAGTAAAGTGAGTTTTATGAAAGTAATTGGAACATGCTTTTTAACAGGGTAATCTATGTCACCTGAAAGCTTTTAGGGTAATACTGATGATTGGCATATTATGCGGAGATGAACAAGAAAGGGAATTCATTATAAATTATCTTCTTTGTTTAATCTTTGTAGGCTTAGATAAAGTATTCAGTCAGTGAGATTCTGATGTGCTGTTCCTGTTTGATATAATACTGTAAAATTGATTTATTTTGGATAATTCTCACAATCACTACTAGCTGAACTCTTGATAATGCAGGGACTGACCCAGACCTCTTATAGTAAAAACTTGTTTTTATTTTGAACGTCATGCCACTCTTCTGCCATTGCCAAACTCTGTAAGTAGTAGTTGCCACTATTACCTAGTTTAAGGTACTCAATTTAGTGACCTCTGAAAAGCAGAGTCTACCTTGTTCGGATTTGAATCCTTGACCTTCAAATCACTAGATCAGTCATAAACATTTCTAAAGGATCAATCTTGAAATCCTCAAAAACATGTTATTGATAATACCCATATCCACTCTGTGATCCTATTGAATTTAGTTGAATTCATTTTAGGTCTTTCTCTTGATAACCCAGGCTCAACACCGAGAAGAGTTTTGCTTCTGATAGCACTGAATGATTTAACTTTCTTCTCCTATCAATACAGATTTAGGGCATATTTAGAGTTTGATGGATGTTATTCTCCATCATTAATGTGAGGTATATTCTGTTCGGTATATTACAAGTGCATTATAGCATATGGCACCTTTTATATGGCAGACGGCTCTCCATCACGTTTGTAATGGAGTAACCCATCCGCCAAGCTCTAAATTAGACCCTTAGTAACTATTCTTACTAATAGTGCCAATATTCTATCAATAAATGTATTTTGGTAATTGACATAGTATGTCAGGTGTGTGCTTTTGTATAATACTCAGGCTTAGTAACAGACCTACACTTATTACTTCCCCGACTACTCAAACCTCTCATCTTGATAACACATAAACTCACCCTGAGCGTTCTTCTTGACAGTACGCAAAATAACTCACAACTCTGATCTGAAAAGCACAGACTCACCCAGAGCCCTCCTCCTAATGGTGTAGAGACTCACTCAAAGCTCTGTTCATGTTTATTCAGCTCCAAGCTCTGCTCCTGATAATTCCCAGGTCTACTCAAGGCTCTGCTTCTTATAAAGTCCAGACTCACTCAAAGCTCTGTTCATGTTTATTCAGCTCCAAGCTCTGCTCCTGATAATACCCAGGTCCACTCAAGGATCTGCTTCTTTTAAAGTCCAGACTCACTCAAAGCTCTGCTCATGTTTATTCAGCTCCAAGCTCTGTTCCTGATAATACCCAGGTCCACTCAAGGCTCTGCTTCTTATAAAGTCCAGACTCACTCAAAGCTCTGTTCATGTTTATTCAGCCCCAAGCTCTGCTCCTGATAATACCCAGGTCCACTCAAGGCTCTGCTTCTTAGAAAGTCCAGACTCACTCGAAGCTCTGTTCATGTTTATTCAGCCCCAAGCTCTGCTCCTGATAATACCCAGGTCCACTCAAGGCTCTGCTTCTTAGAAAGTCCAGACTCACTCGAAGCTCTGTTCATGTTTATTCAGCCCCAAGCTCTGCTCCTGATAATACCCAGGTCCACTCAAGGCTCTGCTTCTTATAAAGTCCAGACTCACTCAAAGCTCTGTTCATGTTTATTCAGCTCCAAGCTCTTCTCCTGATAATACCCGGGTCCACTCAAGGCTCTGCTTCTTTTAAAGTCCAGACTCACTCAAAGCTCTGTTCATGTTTATTCAGCTCCAAGCTCTGCTCCTGATAATACCCAGGTCCACTCAAGGCTCTGCTTCTTATAAAGTCCAGACTCACTCAAAGCTCTGGTCATGTTTATTCAGCTCCAAGCTCTGCTCCTGATAATACCCAGGTCCACTCAAGGCTCTGCTTCTTTTAAAGTCCAGACTCACTCAAAGCTCTGTTCATGTTTATTCAGCTCCAAGCTCTGCTCCTGATAGTACCCAGGTCCACTCAAGGATCTGCTTCTTTTAAAGTCCAGACTCACTCAAAGCTCTGTTCATGTTTATTCAGCTCCAAGCTCTGCTCCTGATAATACCCAGGTCCACTCAAGGCTCTGCTTCTTATAAAGTCCAGACTCACTCAAAGCTCTGTTCACCCTCACATTCTGCAGTAAGTGGTTCTTGCCATGGCTTCATTGCAGTAACTCTGCATTGCAACACAGGCAGACACGCTTCTTTCCTCACACTGGGCAGAGCAGAGCGGCACAGTGAGCCCACCATCAGGTGTGAGCAGCAAGAAGGCTTTCATGGGCCTCCAGCTTCATTCTAAACAAGGATATAAGAGCAGTGTGGCAGTACTTGGGGCAGGATGCTCTCTTCCCAAAGAGTACTTTGGACTATGTTGCTTCCAATAGACACTTACATATTTCAAGAATGGTGCAAGCTTTATACCCAGGCGAAGGAATCTTTTTAATTCTTGGAGACTTCTCTTTTTCATTTAAGTGACTCCATGTCGAATGTGAGACTTCAGCCAGCCATGGGATTTTCACCAGCATGTCACATTCTGTGTCTTGTTTAGATGTTAAAATTGTTCGTTTGCATAAAAAAAAATCCCAGAATGCAAAGTGCTTTTGGTCAAAAAGTCAGGTTTAGTTCAAACATGATTTCAATTAAACTAGTGCAGTACAAATGAAACAATTTGGGGCAAGGGAATGAATGTTATATTGAATAAAAATCCTATTCTGCACATTTAAAGGATATTACAAGTCGCCTTGCAGGTCTGTCACCTAATAAAGGCACTTATCCTGGAGCCTCGTGCTTCTGTGTAGTCAGAGAATTCCTCGATGAGTTGCAAAATTAATATCATGTGTAGATGGGTGTACTTTATATCATACAGAATAAACTGGTTACATTATGGTCATTGTATGTGATCTACCTCATTGTTGAAAAGTGAGTTTTAAAAGAAATCCTTTAATTTTCCCTATAGAAATATTATTGAAGCATTACTAATTATGTGATTTTGTAGCTCCTAAAAGTGTTTTGAGTTTGGCAAGCACTATATTCCGGGCAGTATCTTTAAATCTGCTCAGATTAGCTGGACATTAGGGGGAGTTTTTTCGCTAGTGTGCACTACTTGTGAACATCTCTAGCTTCTTCTCGGCCCACAGGGCACAGGTGGTGAAAACATGACCGTCCAACGTGGGAAACAGGCAGCATAAGGTTATGCCTTCATGATGAACTTATGATGGGGCCAGAGGTGGGTACATTCGAGGTGCCTGGACTGCTTTGGATGCAGTTTTAATTGAACTGCTATAAGTGGGCTGTCCCTCGCAGCAACCACAAGTGAATAACACGACAGCCTGTGGAGATAGATTCCTGGAATCCTACCCAGGCCCTCGTGCAGACCCTGGCACCCAGGCACTGCCGAGCCATGCCAGGCTGTGAACATGCACTGCCAAGAACTCCTCTCCTCATCTCTAATTGCTGTTTTCCTCCTCTGTCCTTCCCCCTTCATTATGTGTATTATGTCACTGACTCATCTGCGAAAATATATCATGGTTCATGCTGAGCAATTTATCAAAGCGTGAGTGATGGATTTCCATCCCCTGTTCAATATCCGGCCATAACAGCCTTTTACATGGACATTTGCACTCATTGTTAACCTACTAAGTTGACTCCACGACTCCGTCTAATTTCTCTCTATAAACGTATTCATTCAGGATGAAAGGACGCAGGGCAGATACCGAGGTAGAGGAGGGGAGGCATTGTTTGTGGGCAATTTAAGGGGTTTCTGTACCAAGCACACACAAATCCTAAAATATGTCACAAGAGGAAAAGAACGGAACACCGATAGAAGTCTGTAAAGATGCGACATGACAATATTTGGAAGGTCCAATTTCAAAAAGTTAAAAGAAATACAATATGAAAGAAGTGTGGCCCTTATTTCCTTGTATACCAATTCTTGGGGGTCACTAGAAAAACACGATTTTGCGACTAGTGCATTTCCTTGTAAATACGGATTTGTTTTAACTGATGATATAATCCAGCATCTGCTGCATTTTTCACCGATTTTTTTTTAAAAAAAGGTTCTAGTTCAAAATCAATATGTATGTAAATCCCTGCACACAGCGTTAACTCTTGTACTAGACACTTTACATAACTTAATTGGCCACATTTCTTTGTAGCGGTGACACTGTTTTTCAGATAGAGCAAACATTCCTAACAAACCAGGGGAATGACTTGTGATTACACCAATAAATAAATACCCTAAAATATTTAAATACAATTCAGTCCGAGTGCAAAGACCGATCCCTTCTTCCTCATTAATATGTTTTCTTCATTATTTACTCAAGTCCTTATTTACACATCAGAGGTCAGACACATTTTTCAAAGCGCCAGGCATTTCAGACAAGTATGTTGCATGTTTCTCCAATGCCCTATGTATTGAATCCCAAGGTGACATGTGCATAGTAAATATTGAGGGGCAGATTTAAAAGCCCCGTACGCCACAATTGCACCGCCGTTGCGTCACTTTTGTGAGGCAGCGGCGGCGCAAAGCCAGCGCCATGCAGCAGGGTATTTACAACGTGCCGCATCTAGGGAGATGCGTCACATTGTAAAGCCAAGTGCCACATGTGGGCGTTCCGGCGCAGGGAGGGGGCATCCTGGCGCAGGAACGCCTCCTAAAATTGGCTGAGTGAAATATACAAGATTTCACTCAGTCACTTTTACGGCCATGCTGCGTCAAAACCCTGCGCCTGCTTGAAGCAGGCGTAAGGATTGATGCAGCATGTTAAGCATAGGGGCACCCCAAACCTTGCTGGAGCTGCGTCGTGCTTGCGATGCGACTCCAGTAATGCGTCACCTTTACGGCAGAAGATGCGTCACACATCTGTCTATTCTTGCCCCATGGTGCACCGCATTGTAAATGCGGCGCATCCATGGTGGCGCAAGAGGTGTCTGCCCTGACGCAAAATAACTGCCGCATCCCTGCTGATATGCAGGGATGCGCCAGTTATTGTAAATCTGCCCCAAAATGTACTATGCAGTTCGGCGCAGCTGCTTATATTTGAAAGGGGTGCTGTATAATTGGTAGTTAATTTACCTTTCCTTGCTGCTTTATTCAGCCAACCCCGCTGTTTAATTTGGTATTGCAGTGGCCTTACCAATACACATAAGATATGTCTGTAAAGTTTCAAAATACTATGATTCGTAGTTCTACAGTTGCAGGCAATTTAGGTTAGATTTTAAAAAGCAGCAATATTAAATCTGAGCTGCCCTAAGACTGCATGAGGTGCAAGGAATGCGCCCTGGATTGTTTTTTTGCCCTACTTAAAATATTTGTCCCATCATATTTCAACGGCAAGAAGAGGCGCAGTGTGGCCAAGCTGTACTATTTCAAGAGGAGAAATAAGGTATTTAGACTTGTTATTTAACAGATGTGTGCTACGAAATGTGCCATATGCCTGCATATGTCTCTCTCGCCAGAGTACAGGAAAAAGTGTCACTCAAGTTTAGGTTACAAAATTCCATCATTTTACTGCTTATTTAAAGTAAATATAGATCTACTTGACCAAACTAAAAGCAGTGACTTGTGTGAAGGTTTTCTCTAAACCTTGCTTAATTATAGCTGACCTCACAGTCTTTGGACACACACCTGACGCGTAAACACCTCACAAGGCCACGTGGTGCCTTACACAGTCGAGCTCAGGGTCTCCATGAACACATACACCATTGGCCACCCTTCCCTTGACACATCTCTCTCTCTCTCTCTCTCTCTCTCTCTCTCTCTCTCTCTCTCTCACACTCTGTCTCTCTCTCTCACTCCCGCTCTCTCACTCTCTCACTCTTACTCTCACTCTCACCCTCTCTCTCTCTCTCTCACTCTCACTCACTCTCTCGCAATCTCTCTCTCACTCTCACTCTCTCTCTCGCACTCGCTCTCTCACTCTCACTCTCACTCTCACTCTCTCACTTTCACTCTCATTGTCTAACTGTTACTCTCACTCTCACTTTCACTCTCTCTCACACTCTCACTCTCTCTATCTGACTCTTACTTTCACTCTCACTCTCACTCTCACTCTCTCTCTCTCACTCTCACTCTCTCACTCTCACTCTCACTCTCTCTCACTCACTCTCTCGCAATCTCTCTCTCACTCTCACTCTCTCTCTCGCACTCGCTCTCTCACTCTCACTCTCTCACTTTCACTCTCATTGTCTAACTGTTACTCTCACTCTCACTTTCACTCTCTCTCACACTCTCACTCTCTCTATCTGACTCTTACTTTCACTCTCACTCTCACTCTCACTCTCTCTCTCTCACTCTCACTCTCACTCTCACTCTCACTCTCTCTCACTCTCTCTCACTCTCACTCTCTCACTCTCACTCTCACTCTCTCACTCTCACTCTCACTCTCTCACTTTCACTCTCATTGTCTAACTGTTACTCTCACTCTCACTTTCACTCTCTCTCACACTCTCACTCTCTCTATCTGACTCTTACTTTCACTCTCACTCTCACTCTCACTCTCTCTCTCTCACTCTCACTCTCTCACTCTCACTCTCACTCTCTCTCACTCACTCTCTCGCAATCTCTCTCTCACTCTCACTCTCTCTCTCGCACTCGCTCTCTCACTCTCACTCTCTCACTTTCACTCTCATTGTCTAACTGTTACTCTCACTCTCACTTTCACTCTCTCTCACACTCTCACTCTCTCTATCTGACTCTTACTTTCACTCTCACTCTCACTCTCACTCTCTCTCTCTCACTCTCACTCTCACTCTCACTCTCACTCTCACTCTCTCTCACTCTCTCTCACTCTCACTCTCTCACTCTCACTCTCACTCTCTCACTCTCACTCTCTCACTCTCACTCTCACTCTCCTGGACCACCACTGTGTTTGCTGCAATTAATCTTGAGGAGTTGAAGAAAGCAACTAAGGCACCAACAGCGGCCAGGGACTTTCAAAACCGGCCACCAATGGCCTCGCTTTCAAAACCGACCCCCATTGGCTCAGGCTCTCCGAGGAAATGTCCCATCGATTATAAGGTGAATCCGCCCCATCAGTATTACTATTTATGTTGCACGGAAGGCCGCAGGATGGAAAGTGTAAATCCAACTGGTTTTGTGTCCAGAACTGTGCTACTCCAAACGATGAGGGGACCCAGCATTTATAGCAGTAAATCTTGAGAGATGTAAGACTGGACAACGCCTCACACAGAACTTGCCAACTTAGCAGCAGTACAAATCTCCAGTGAAGTGTGATAGAGGTTTAATTAAAAAGTTAAAAACACAAAGGTGCAACTCCACAAAAATGGAGAAACACAGATTAGAGAATTCAAAAGGTATCAATTAAAATATAACCATCGCAGAAACAGTAAGGAACTGCATTTTTTAAATTTCTCTTTATTCACATCTATTTTTTATCATACATTCAAGCAGTATTTGCAAAGAAAGACAAGAAGCACAAACATCTAGAAATCAGATGATACATGTGTTTGCTTCAAGGACTTTGGGTCTTTGTCTGGGATCTCTGGTGGACAAGTCTTCCTACAAGAAACATAATGCCTAGGGATAAGGGTGTACTTTGACATGAATGTAACTTGGTGCAAACTTCAGTAATTGGGTAATACGTATCCAACATAGGGGTCTATTAGGATGGCGCACGGATGGCCGCTGAGGGGCCGGCTGTGGCAACCGCCGGACCGGCGGCGGATATCCACCTGCGATCGTAACCCTGAAAACTGCTGGTCCCATTAGCATGGCGGTGACGACCGCGGCAGTGAGAATCTCCGCCATCCACTTTTCCGCCGCTATCAGTCGGCACGAATGCCTAGCGGGCGGAACTGGACCGGTACAATGATGCCGGTGCAGGGCCAGGCTCCGCCGGCATAATTATGATGCCGGCGGTAGCCAGCCTTTCCACGGCGGTGGAACTCCAATGCAAAGGCATGCAGAGAATGTCTCTGGGGGCCCATTGCGGGCCCCCAATGTGTTGGAGGGGTGTGTGGGTGCACTGTAGGGTACCCATGGTACCCCCCTACATGTCCCAGTACCAGGTGGCAGGCACTGTGCAGTGCCTGCCACGCAGTGTAGTGACATGCATGACATGCTCCTTTTAACACCGTGGCGGTGCTGCTGGCAGCAGCAGCCGCCGCAATGTTGATCGCCAGAATCCGACCGCCGCTGTCGGATTTTGACTGCGGAGCATCCTAATTGGAGCAGCGGTTATGCCGCGGTCCTTGCGGGTGTTCTTTTCCCGCTACCATGGCGGTCGGGGAGAATTTCCGACCGCCATCCTAATGGGCCCTGTAGTCTTTTTTTTGGTTTGCTGGTCACATAATTTTTGTGTGCTGGAGACTTGGTTCACACAGAATTGTGCTGCTTGCACTGTGCTAGCAATGTTCACATCATTACTTAAGAAGATTTAAAGGTAATCCAGTGAGCTGGTATGTCACATGCATTGCATCATGAGGGGATACCTCACTTTCATTTTTAACACAAATGACTTCCCATGTATTATATGCAGACAACCCATAATTCTTCTGAGAAGTTCAAATGTCACACACAAAAAAACCTACATTTTTCCCATGGACATCATTTAGGGGTTGCCGGGGAATGCACTTGCGACCCCTGGCTCGTGCCTTGCAACCCCTTGCACTGCCTTTGTGACCCCTGGCCTCAGAGGAGGAAAAATCAATATCTGGAACATAGCAAACTCATCCTTATGGACGTAAGATTAGTGCTCCACTCTCCCTTGTTTTCTGTCAATTTTTTATTACACTCATAGTGAATAATAGTACATTATTCCTTATGAGTCTAATACGAGTAGTGTACAGTTAGCTGGAAAATTACCTTTCTGGCAGCTGAGATAAGTAATAAAATGCTTTTAAATGTAGGTTGTGTGCATGCTTGCGGGTGAGAGGGTGTTTATGTGGGAGAGGGTGTGTGAAGTCACTCCACCACCCAAGGCATTTTAGTGAATGGACTTCCATATTTTTTCCATGCTTAGAGAAATGCCAATGACTTTCCTGGGAATTCCCAGAAGCCATTTTGGAAAGATTTGGTTTTACTTTGAAAACCGAAGATTCCAAGATGACTACCATTATGGATATATACAGATGCCCAGGTGGACATCTTGGATTGTTTTTTTTAAAACTGTTTAAAAAAAAGCATTTAAAGAGGGCCACAATGAATGTACAAAAATGCATGTACAAGCATGACAGCCATTGTGAAATGCCTTTTCAAAAAGCTTAAGAGAAAGCCTTTCAAGATGGTCTCTGTACATGTGCGCCCTTGGTTGCTATCTGTGAGGAAAAAAACTAATTGACAAAGCCAATAGCCCATGCCACATTCGAAAGTCAAGGCCTATTAGCTTTGCCAATCCTTGATTTACACCTTCTATCAACTCCTCAGCCCACATGTCAGCATTCAGACAACACACCCCTTACAGTAAACCACACACCCCACTTGCATTTTGGAAAGTGTTTGGCCTCACATGTTTCATCCAAAAGAATCATTACCACATTTTCTTTTAGACTGAAGATCATGGACACTTTGGAGAACTGATAGGTGGCACTTAGGAGGTATAAAGGAGCACATAACAGTAATAAAAGGTAAAGCAATTCTAGGGCTGTAAGGGACTGTTACAATGCATAGAGGTTGTAGTGACTCCTGTCAATGCTAGTTTTTCAGTGGCTCTGGTCATTAGCTCTGTCATTTTCCTTCCGCATTCTTCAGAAATGCGCCCTAGTGTTGAGCTATGTTGATGCCCAGGTGAGATGCATGTGCTATTGCTTAACCCGCTTTTCCCTTTTTTCTTATTGGGACCTTATATACACACTAGTATCATTGGAGCCATATGGGGAGCATTGGGACTCTCAACTGATGATCTCCAAATTTTCTGCAACTCATGACACAACTCCAATCTCCATTCCAGCTCTCTGAAGCTTGTGTTTAGAAGATCTAGAAAGCAAGTTTCCCAAATGCCTCTTACTCACACATGTACCTTTCCCACATGACGTAAACAATGTTGTTCCTTCTACACCCTTGCTTCCAGAAGCTAGGCCAGGATCTGTATTTGTTTGTCGTGCTATTCCTGGGATATAGATTATGCTCATGCAAGGGTGTGACTTTTATGCAGATTGGTTGCATCTTTGATGCTCCTTCAGAAATCTGAATATTCTTTCTCTACTAAAATGCCTTTGCATCCAACTTATATAGAATCTCTCAACATTATTATGAAAAAACAGACATTATGATTTGTAATGTAAGGTGTGCAAAAAAAGAAAATAGTTTCTCCTACACATTTGCCTAAATCTAATGTACTTAATAAATCATAATATTCAGTACAAAAGATATGAGCTACCGATTCACTATCAACCTATATTAAAATATCACTTTATGCAGTAAATACAATAAAACGAAATAATGCATTTATAATGAATACATAAAAAATAAATGCTGTGAGGGGCTCAAAAGCAATATGTATGCAAAGCACACAACATGTTTCTATGGGTAACTGGAGTTTATACAGAAGGACAAGATCTATCACATTTTTTTATTTTTTTATTATTTATTTATTTAATTTATTAATCTTATAAGGCGCACAGCTACCAAAAAGGTTTCCCAGCGCCGCCAGACAGGAAAAAGGAGAAAAGCAAACTAAACTATCAGCAATTTATTGATTAAATAACCACGCTTTCAAGTGTTTACGAAAATTGCTGAAAACAGTTTCCTTCCTAAGAAATAGGGGAAGGGAATTCCACAAATGAGGTCCTAGGAAGCAAAAGACCGACCTCCATTTCAGACCGTTTAATCTTAGGAACTAGAAACTTAGCCTGTTTAGAAGAACGGAGAGAACGCAAAGGTATATAAGGATGGACGATGGCCCTTAGATATTGAGGGGCACTACCAGACTTCACTTTAAACATATAGCTCAGGGTCTTGAACTTTACACAATTCTCAACCCTGAGCCAATGAAGCTCACAAAGGGAGCTTGAAACAGAGGCCATTCTCGGGATCTGACAAAGCAGCCTGGCCGCCGCGTTCTGCACCACTTGCAATCTGCGCGTCACATCCTTATTGGCTCCCAAGTATAGGATGTTGCCGTAGTCCAGTCTAGATAAAGACATTCGGAATCCCACTGTAAAAAACAAGTTTGTTTTGCCCCTTCTGAATATGAGACTCATTAAGCTGGGCCTCTTTACCCCACTGCCCAGATATTTGTGTGACCTTACTACAGTCAATAAAACCTTTGTAATTTGCAAAAGTCCATATTTCTCATTGCTTTACCTGCCCCAGATCCATGATGGTTTTACCAGGTGTGGATTGGCACGCCAGTAATTCTGTTGCGGGAACACTGGCCCACTTAGGATTGGGTGGGGTGGTATCGTCCCTCTGGAGACTTCTCTATCTAACTTGTACTGAGGGCCTTTAGAGAGCTGCTTTGGGACCTGGGGTGTAGCAGGTGTATATTTCTTCATGAGTATACTAATGAAACAAGTGCTACTTGAAGATATCAACTTTAATTGAGATCCTCCATCTTAAACACTGCCTTGTCCCACAAATAACGTTGTCATTTTTTTTACCCATTAGAATCAATCCTTGTAAACAGGATTTCTTCATTAAATCCATTGGCTCTTCTTGGATCTTTATTCTGTCTTGTCATGATATTTCTTATGGTTTGATCTCCACTGTTTCGTCACTAGGCTTGACTCAGTTCTCCCTACATTCACTCAAATTGCGAGATCAGCCAAATCCTGTCGCTTTCTGCTTCATCAAAGAAAACCATATTTTTCCACGTCTGAATTTGATTCCATCGTCCAATCAGTGGTCGGACATTAGAAATTTGTGGGTCATCCCACTCTAATGCTTGCTTCTGTACAATATGTATCTAATACTACAATTCATATGATGTTAAATTTGACGCTGTTTAAACTTAATACAACAATCTTGTTTTCTTTACTCTGCTCAACATTACACTTTTTCCCTATGTTCCATAGGTCTGATAAATAAAGAGGTGCTGATCATACGAATAAGTGGCCGATTTTGATGTCGGACAGATCTAAGTCCACCTGACATCAATTGGGTACTGGGACCGACCGACCTCCTGTCGGCGGTCCCAACCCAGCAATTAGGATGCGACCGAACACTGTTCAGTCGCAGTCCTATTATTTACACTGGGAGCATGCCTTCTGACCGGAATGCATGCTCTCATTGTAAAGAGAAGTGGTTTAGTTCATCCCTACACCCCTTGGCAGGCACCTCAAGGTGCCTGCCACTGGGTGCAGGGATCAACCATAGGTGCACCCTTGGCTGCCATCCGTAGGCCTTGCACCCATGGGGGCCTTGGTGGGGGCCCCCAAAGTCGACTTCCCACAGCCTCTCTGTGTCTGAAAGGCCTGCACAAAAAGGCTGTCGGAATCTGACATTGCAATCCCTTCGGTGGAAAGAGCTGCCTTTGGGAGTATAGGAGGCTTTCTGAATGGCAGACGGGCTTTCCGGGCGTGTCCGAAGCCATTCTGAAATCAAGCTTAGATTAATTTCTGACCGATTCCATCCACATGGGTCGGTCAAAAAAGAATCGAAACTGCTGATTATGATGCCGTAGGAATGGCTCCGAGGGTCAAAGACATTTCCTACGGCATCGTACTCACCCCCTAAGAGTTGAAGGGGCTCAATAAAGCTCTTTCTACAGGACTCAGGACATAAGGGCTTAGGAGACAACCAATCATTGGATTAAGGACATAGATTGTGGTCGATAGGAGAGGTGCAGCCAGAAGGCCTGTTGGTTACGTGTGTTCTGTGGTTTTGAGGTACCTAAACATCACCACTGTATTTTTGAGACCCAGCTACCCAATGTTCCACATTGATTCTATGTGCAAAATTTCTAACAAAGATGCTGTTCGCCTAAATATTTATTTGGGTTTTAGATTGACACAAAGGTGCCAGGTAATAACAAATCACAAAGCAGTGCAGTGACCCTCATACACTTCTCCTCCCTCACACCAGCCCACAGGTACATATTACAGACACAGTTCCCTGGGGCACATCTTGCCATAGTTCGTCATGGTTCTGGGTAGTCGTACGTCCATCTTGTCCCTTTGCCCCCCCCCCCCGCCTTCCTCACTTTGGGATATCTCTGTTCTATCTTCTCTTTGTGTCTTTTTTCAGACCTCCATTTCACTATGTCCCTGTATCCCATCCTCCTTCCCATATTAATTCACATTTTCTGAGGCAGTCCTCTGCACCATACACTGCTTTTCCCCATGCTTTACACACGTCTGTTCCCTCTTTCCCGTCTTTTAAATGTGGGCACACTGTGCCCCCCCACCCCTTTGCCATGATTCCGTTCTTCACTACTAGAATTCTGTTAAATTCCCAGTAGCACTATGGGAGCGTGTACATCAATACATAGTCCTATAGCCTCTTCTACGTACAGCTCCCTCCCAATATCCTTGGACTTTGGGGCATTCCCATAGTATGTGGAGGAAAGTGCCTTTCTGAGCACAGTTCTGCATGCATTTATCGTCCCTGGCCCTGCCGATTCGGGTGCAGGACTCGGGTGTAATACATTCTATGAAGGACTTTCAGTTGGATTACGTGGAAGCTCATCTTTATGGCCACTTCTCTTGGGAATTGTAATGCATCCCTTCAATCGTCATCCTCGAATGTTTCTCTGTCACCCTGCCCTTAGCTGCTCTAGTTCTCCCTGTGTGCTTCACCTCAGTGTGCCATAGGTGAGGGAGATAGGCTTCGTATTCATGCAGTCATCTAGTAACCTTCTTTCTGGGGGGTCCTCTTTGGTCTCCTCTCCCCGAGGGGGCTCTGACTTGCAATTCATGGTGCAGTTGTAGGTATCTAAATGTCTGCTACCTCGCTATACCATTTTCGACCCGCAGGTGTTTAGAGGGTACAATCCGTTTGCATCCCATGCATCATCCACAGAGGAGGTGCCTATTTTGTCCCAGTTTTTAAACCCTGGTAATCGTGGCAGAGGACCTAGCCTCATGCCATGCCACAATGGCGTCTTCAGAGATAGTCTCCTCCCCATCCCATTTCTCTCTTTAGCTTATGGCAGATGGAGAGGACCGTTGCGGTTGCTGGTGGGACGCCAGATTCCACCCTCCTGCCATATAGTGCATATAGCATACTCCGAATGTATCCTAAAGGCAGCAGACATATGTGCTGGGCTAAAGGCAAAGATACAGTCGGCAAGTGATTGAAGGGGCTGCTAGGTCCTGAGAGCGGAAATGGGTGCTACAGTGCTATTCTTCTTCTTCTTATGTTTATTATTATTGGTCCCGGAAGCATATGCACGCGGAGCCTTCTGTAGCCACATCAATATGAGATTGCAATTAAAAATAAACACAGACACCAGACTCTTCCGCTAATCTTGTGTATTAGTTTCTCTCTCTTAATCGCTGCCTCTACAGCGCATTCTAAACACAAAAGCAGCCTGTTTCAGCACCATGGACAGCGCGGCCCGTTTGTGAGAGACAGAACTGTTCAATGCCGGTCTCTGTTGTACGACGCGCTCCCTGAACAGTTTTACAAACCGGTAGTTTATGCCCACATCTACTAAAGGATTGCGTGGGTGCGAGGCAAAGCGATCTAGCACTGCGCACGTGAAACTTTTAAAATGATAAATAAACTGGCACACTCTTATGCATTGACTGAGCAAAGTTTAGCAATGTGGATCTAGGTTTGTTTACAAATGCTAACGTTAGAGGACTTTGCTCTTACTTTGTCACTTCTTTCTTACTAACCTCTCTATAGAAATGCACCAGTGAAGGATACAGATGCCTGGGGACAGTGAGATGTATGTCCAACACCTAGCTGACACGCAGCCATCAGTCAAATAAAAAAAAATCCATTGCACCGATTCAGAATGCATATTCAATAATATTAATATTTGCATACAGGTCAATCTTAGACATTATCTAGACCTAGATGGATGAAAATCAGAAAAAGGACTGAGAAAACCCCTTTAGAACCGCTACGTTAAGGAGAAAATTCACCCGACTGTGAACTTTGCCGAGAAAAGCCACTCGCCAAAAAAGACCACGTTTTTCAACATTAGGAGTCGATTCATCAAGGATTTATGAGGCGGAAGTAAAACTTTGACATAGAATTATTTTTAAGGTACGATGATCCACAAAATGTGGGTGCCCATGTACTACAGGCATGTGAGTGTGGGCTGAGTGTGCATTAGTTATGCAACACCGACAGAGATTATGCACAAGAAAAAACTGCCAACCCGCCATGTCAACGGAGATGCTAAGGTCACGAAATGCAAAACATCAACAACATCCGGAAGGAGGGAAATGTTTGGGTTTCACTAGTTCACTGAGCATGCATGTGAGAAGTTGGCCTGGCATATGCTGGTCACTAGTTCTAGTGGCCACCTTGCACCAGTCCAATTCGACTCTTATGGTAGATAGGTTTAAGACACCCTTTTAAAGAAAGCTATCCTAGTGGTAGCTGTGGAGAGCAGGCTAAGTCTCAGAGGAATGTAAAGCAGCTTATTTTACCTTATAATCTCTTGAATTACCCAATGAAAGGACACCACACAGGTATATATATCAAATATATATGTATTTATTTCTAGACACACTCTACTAATCTCTTTATGAGATTAGAAGCCAAGAACACATTCAAATATCAACGTTTCACAATAAGTTAAGCACAAATATGGCTGGGGCCCTAGGGGCGTACCAGACCATATACTAAAAAAGAGGTTTTGGAAAGTCGACTTGCAGAGGGACAAGGCCTAGGGCCTGTAGAATCGCTGGGGCTTCACTAATGCAGCAGAAGAAGGTAAGTAAAAGGCCCACGAGAGACGCGTGCAGTGTGAGAACACAGCCGCGGGTTCCCTATTGATTACAATGGAGCAAGTCGCGGGTGGATTTTTAAAGTTCTAGGGTACTTTGAGGAAGTCTACAAGCAAGCCACTTACAAGGTAAGTAATTTGAGGGCCAACACACACTAGGGCACGGAAGTGCACGAGTTACCTCACCCAGGGAAGCCGGGTGCAGAGGTGTCTTTTGGTGTCGGGTCGCGTCGCTGTTTTCTATGGAAGACAAAGAAGATTTGCTGCTTGCGAAGACTGAAGAAGTGTCCGGTGGAATCCAAGGCTGGATTCAAGATGAAGATGACCTGAAAGCAGAAGGGACAGTATTCACAGTCACTTGCCAGTGACCCGGGGCCAGGAAGATGGATGCCCACGGAAGTTGGATGATTTCAGGTGATCAAGGGTGTTTTGACTCTTTGCTCACGAGGTCCAGGAAGTATCGACGATGACCAGCAGCTGGATTCGGAGTGTCCCACAATGTCTGCGGCTTACTGAGGTGTCGGCAACTGGATTGGAGCCAACAAGCCTTGGCAACAGCAAGTCTTGTGGAATGTAAAGAAAGTCAGCGGTGCAGACCAGCAAGGTCTGAGGGACTCACCCAGCAAGAGTGAGTGAGGGCAGGCCTGGAGCAACCAGAGGAGCCCATTGGTTTATAGGAATAGTCTTCAGGGGACCCACAAGCCAACGGACAAGGGATCATGAAGACGCCTTGTGAGGAAATGCTTCACAGGAGCCCACGGTCACTTGGGATGGGGTAGACCTTTGATTTTCGCTGCAAAACCTGCTGGAGGCTTGGGCCACAAATGGTCCAATGCACAAGTTCGTGGAATGTCGTGAAGGGGTTGTACTTGACAATAGTGCAAGGTACCTTGGTATTGTTGTTCCTCGTCACTCGTGGGGTCCACTCACCACAGCTTTGCTGGAGACTCACAATGGCCATCGAAAAGTCAGGAAATCCACTTCTAGGGCTCCAGGGACTTCGGACTCCTGCGGGAGCGGGAAAGTGTGTGACCGTTGATTAGAGTTTTTGGTGCCTGCCAAGCAGGGGAGTCACTCCTTGACTCCAAGGGAGGTTCTTCCATCTTCCAAAGGTAGTGGAACATCGAAGGGGCAGGATTCTTCTTGTAAAGTGTCGTCCAGGGTTATCTAACTTGCAATGGCAAAGTTTCCCTATCTTATACTGAAGGTAGGGGAGGGACTAGCTCTATGACCACTCCTCTGGGAGGGTCAGGGTAGTGGGTGGTTACACCCACTTCCCTTTGTCCAGTTTCATGCCAGAGCAGGGACAGGTAGCCCCTGAACCGGTTTGAGCTGGCATTTGCACAGAGGTGCCTACTGCTCCCCCAGTGCAGGACTTCAAGGCACTCTAGAAGTGCACCCACCCAGCCCCAATACACTAAATCCCGTCTGGAAGGTAGTGACACCTCCCTGTGACAGGATGCCTATTGTTGGGCCTCCTCCACTGTGAGTTTTGGTCAGGAGCAGGAGGGCAGTCCAGTGTCTGTGCTGGTGGCATCCATTTTGTGATTCAGATTTCTACCGTGTTACCACAGTAGGTACATGTCGTCCCCTCTAGAAGGGTGGGATCATACTCCCACACCAGTTACTGGTGTGGGGGTATGATTCCAAGTTGTTTGACAGCAAACACGACATGTTTTGATGCAGTCATTCCAAAGTTAGCATTTACCGTTGGGTTATAATGCACTTAAGAGTATATGGTTTAACCGCATTCAAAACAGCCACAGAGAATAGACTCTGCCAGCTGCAGAGGGGTCCTGCTCATGCAGAGGCACCCCCTCACATTGTAAACCAAGCACCCTGCCCTCAGGATTGATAGGACCTGTCATAGGGGTGACTGATAGGTTTATATGTGTGTGTATGGTGAGATATAGAAACCTATACCTCAGTGAGGAGTGCTAACACTACCTCACCCAGGCCGCAGTAGCAGGCCTGTGGTGTCAGAATGAGTCTGCTTCCCAGGGGTGGCATAATACATGCTGCAGCTCCTGGTAGGCCTGTGAATTAACTATGCCCTTGGTACCTAGGGTACCATATACTAGGGGCTCATAAGGTACAACAGTATCCAATCACTAGTGCATCTAATATGCACACCAAGTCGTTTAGAGAGAACAGAGAGACTGGGGCCCTGATTAGCAGGGACCCTACCAGACTATAGCCAGAAACCAGTGTATACATCAGAAAAAAAGTGGGGGCAACATAAGTGCAGATCCTACTCTCCTACAATGCACAATTA
This sequence comes from Triturus cristatus, assembly GCF_964204655.1. Classification (NCBI taxonomy): domain Eukaryota; kingdom Metazoa; phylum Chordata; class Amphibia; order Caudata; family Salamandridae; genus Triturus; species Triturus cristatus. Next base: position 689,678,251 of record NC_140595.1, read on the forward strand.
GTTCCCTCTCAACAAAACAGGCGTAGTAGTGTACAAATTGGGAGAAAAGATTGTAGATCACTACAGTTATAGTTTGCATTGGAAGTCTATGCATGCGCGGAGTAGTTATTTATAATTATGAAAAGACTAGTGTACTCAAACATATGTCAATCATTCATTTCTCTTAAACTTCCGCAATTAATGCATAACATATATGACACAAGTACACGCTTAGAAAAATAGATATGTGTCTCCAATGTACCCCAATAGCATACAGTTATGCCCATTAGGCAATGCTTAGATTACATTAACAATACAAATGTCTAAATTTAGCTGTATAGCTTTCTCATTTTTCTTTGTAGATCTGGATGTGATGGATCAACTTGGTTCTCTACTCTCAGATTACAGCATCAAGATTTAACAATATGCCCATGACACACAAATCTTCTTGAAAGTCTCGACTGCTTCAGACATTCAGCACATGAAGCACTATGTGCACATCACTCCAACCTGTATGTCCAGCGCCTACCTTAAGTTCAACCCAACCAAGACAGAATTCCTGTTACTTGGTGAGAACAACAAAAAGGATACAGTACAAAGCTGGCTAAATGATATCAACCTGCATAGTTTTGAACCCTCACTTTTGCTGAATGTGAAGGAACTTGCATTCATCTTGGACACCAAACTCACCCTCAATTATTACAATGGCACAAAGCTAGGGGTGGGTGGAACTCTTCCAACAGGCAAAAAATATGCAGCTCGCTCTGCAATTTAGTGCCGATAGTGTGAGCAGCACTGAAAATCAATGTGAACGGTGCCATGTGTGGTACAAGAGTGCTGGACTGTTTGTGTTGATTTTGCTGCTGATCAAGTAAAAAATCTACCTGAGCGGCAACAAATATGCTCGAACTGCACCCCTGTGACTGCAGCTGCTCACAAACGCTGGTGATGGATCGCATTAGAAAATTGTGCTATGGGATGAAAAAACCTTGCTCTCCAGCTCACAGATTCTGGAGCGTTGTGGGAGAAAAATTCCACCATGCGATGATTGGTGGAATTTTGTTAAAACTTTGCGTTAAAGAGTATCACGGAGTGGCCAAAATTCCACCAATTCCAGCTTTGGAACGGAACATTCCGCCCACCACTACAAAAAAAAAGACGGCCTGGGGTACCAGCTCTCTCTTTTAAAGAAAGTCAAACTGTTTGTTCCAGAAATTAACTTCAGCCCTCATACTCTTGCATCTGGATGGTGGTATTGCCCTAATCCATAGCCTTCCAGACTCCACACTAGCACTCCTTAGGGGCATCCTACACAATGCAGAATATCCTTTCCAGGACCTCATGAAATAATATCACATCACCCTCATTCTGATGGAACTTAAGAGGCTTGCATTGCTGTCTCGCACCATCTTCAAACAAGCTGCTTCATTTACAAAGACATCACGACCAACAACCCCCCTTAGCTTGCAGACAAGCATATTATCTCTGGTGATTCTCAGTACACATGAACCGAGGACGCCTTGAGACTGCAGACTAAGAAGTGTAGGAAAAAAAAAATAAGACATCAGGCCTTTTCCATCAATACACCCGGGATCTGGAACAACATCCCCATATTCATCAAGACCACGCCAACTCTGCTCCAAATGAGGAAAGATTTAAAAACTTACCACTTCAAAGAACTCTACATCACAATGCATTAACCATTCACAAAGTAGCTTCCTCTCCAATTGCTTGTTGACTTTATGCTTATCTTTGATCATGTACGTTGCTCGGCTACCTCATAGCTAGAATTACCATATAAATACATACATAATTTTATATAATCCCAATTTTTAGTCCCATTCAAAAAGGGATTTGTATCTGTTTTGAAAACTAAGGGGTCTATTATGATGTTGGGCAGATTGCCACGCCCGCATGGCAGTGGTGATCAGACCGGCATCATCCCCCACCCGCCTCCCATTTCCCCCTGCCATATTATGATGGTGGGGGGTACCGCAACGGATGGGAAGACTGTCCGCCGCTTTTTCGCCCGGTCTACGAGTTGACCGGGCGGAAAAGGGTTGAATATGGTGGCGGTGTCTGCTAGACACCGCCATCCATATTACGATGGGAGCGGGAAGCAGCCTTTCCGTGGCGGCGTTGCCGCCACAGAAAGGCATGCGGATTTTGCAGTTGGGGGCCTGTTGTGGGCCCCCAGGATGTTGGGGGGGTGGGAGGGCACATGAGGGGTACCTATGGTACCCCCCTGCATTGGCACGGACAAAGTGGCAGGCACCGCACGGTGCCTGGCTCCTTGTGCATGCCAATGCACGACATGCATTCCAGCATTGTGGCGGGTGGTGCTGTGAGCACCGCCCGCCACAATGCTGGGAATAGAGGATGCCACTGCCACGGTGGCATCCTAATTGCCAGTGCGGGACCACCGCACCACTGGTGGACGTTCCCAGCACCGTTAGGGTGCCCGCCTGCCATCCTAATAGGCCCCTATGTATCTATTTTAAAGAGTAGGTGAAATAGACAGATGTTGTGGCAGGGAGAAGAGGTCTAAAGTTTATCAACATTCATCAGGTGCCGTTTTTTTCTTCACATGACAATGATACCTGCCACTGGGAACTTGCCAAAATGTAATTTAGTGAGGCGCTTATGGGCTTCAAACGGCGGTAACTGAACTAACTAGGGCTGAGAGCAGGCTGCATTTTAATTACTTGAAGAGCCCTGCCAGACATTAGCATTTGCTTTGGCTTTAACACTGGGGATTCTGTCCTTGGTGATTATCACAGAGATTAAATCCACGGCATCTATGGCATCTACACGGAGACAAAGATGCTGGTGGGCTTGAAAATGCCAAGGTATTATATATACATAATTTAATTATAATTAAATGAAAATTAATTATGAAAATTGTGTAATTAGGAAAGGTTTTAAGTTATATATGAGGTATGCGTTGTTGTGTTTGTAGGGGTAAAGGGTGGGAAATTAATTAATTATAATTACTTTTTTATTTGTTAATTGGTATTATTGTATAATTGATCATTAATTATGTAAATGATGTAATTGAGATTTAAAAAAAAATATATATTAGGTTTGCGTTGCTTGGTTTGTATGGATAAAGGGGCGGGAAGTTAGTTAAATATCATTATTTTGCTATTTTGTTATTAGTTAATTGATTGATTCATAATTAAATATGTAAACATCTGTAATCATTATACTTTTTGGATATATTTTAGATGTGTGTTGTTTACTTTGTAGAGGTATAGGGTACGAAGTTATTTAAGTTATGTTATATAAATTTATAGAGCGCAACAGTTACTCGGAGGTGTCCTGGCACTAAGCTCAAACAGCCGTACTAACAGGATAACATAAAGCCCCAGTTTCAATCTAGTTGCTGATTAGCCAGGTTTTTAAGGGCTTCCTAAACGACAGCAGGTCAGGGGAGGCCCGTATATGGAAAGGTAGTTAATTCCATGCCCTAGCTGTGCAGGTAACAAAGCTTTTACCACCCCAGTTGGATCCTTTAAATTTAGGTACAATCACAGTCATCGTTCTAAGGCAGCGAATAGTTCTGTTGGAAGTATAAGATGGAATGGTCCACTGTCATGCAGAGCCTTGAAGGCCATACAAAGGGATTTAAATCTGACCCATTGCCTAATTCGCAGCCAGTGGAGTTTTAACAAATGCAAACATAGTTACTTATTGTTTAAAAAATGTTATTCATTATGTTATGTGCTAATTGTGTTATGCTTTTGAATGGTAACATTATATTTGTTGGTTGTTATAATTGTGAAAATAATCACAATGTCAGACGAAAGGCCTCCGACCACTTGTCGGAGGCTTTCTGACTGACATTGTAGGTGTAAACTCCGACCGCCGTATTACAATGATGGTGGTTGCAGTTTAAACCAGCTGGGGAATCGGACTTGGTTCTGATGGGTGCAAGGAGCCTGTTGACCAGTCGGAAAGGCCTCATATCCCTTAAGTACGGCGTTTTCACCATCGGGATTATGATGGCACTTTCGGACAGGATTTCCATTTCAGCCTTTCCGACATGGAACCCTGTCAAAAAGTGACTTCAGGGGCACCTAGCAGGGCCCCGTTCCCCCAGGCCCTCCGCATGTGGCCCTGGGGGGCACCTGTAATGCCCCCTCTACATCCCTGCACCGTGCCACACAGTGCATGGATGTGTAAAAATTTCAAGTTTTTCAATGGGAGCTTGTGCTGCGAGCTGTTTCAGCCCACCGCACAAGCTCCCATTGAAAAATGGAAGTTTGTGACTGCACCATATGCAGTTGCATCCTAATTGTGGTGTCGGAACTGCCGACCATCATCGTAATCAGGGCTTATAGTTTGCTATTTTAATTATATTATTAATATTTTTTTAAATTTCAAATATTTAATAAACATTGTAACCAATATGTATTTTTAAAATTAAAAATACACCCAACTATATATGTATATATATATATATCCCACCGCAAGGCACAAGCGCATTCGCCTTACCCGGTCCTCTTGATGGCGGCATTCTGTGGTGGGGTAGTGAACCCCTATCTCTCAATCCAAATGCGTTCCACTTTTCCACACAGCATGCCATGGACACAATCGTTTTGCAAGCGGTTGTTTTTATTCCTCCGGCAACCCTACGCGTTTTAAGGCCACACGCCTCTTGTTCACGACTAAAATTTTGCCAGTGCAGAAGTGATTAAATAAGCATGTGACATGCACAGATAATAGATATAGCAAACAGACTTTCCGTATTCATCGAGTTTGTGCACTCGGTATTAAACTATTTTTCAATAATGCCCCGCACGTTACACCCTTCGGTAATAACATCCTATACATAGTTTAAACAGGCGAGTGGGATCAATATTCATAGACATTCTATGTTATTAGTCTAGACGCACAGCATTTACTTATTTATTTATTTATTTATTATGTTTTTAAAGCGCGACAGCTACCCAAAAAGGGTTTCCCGGCGCTAAGAGATATTGACCACTTGAGAGAGCTAGAAACTTAGAGGAGAGGATGGAGCAAATTACTGGCAGAAGAGCCAGGTCTTGATGGCTTTGCGAAAGCGAATATAGCTGATTTCCAAACGTAAGTGCTGAGGAAGGGAATTCCAGAGCTTAGGACCCAGCAGGGAAAAAGATCTGCCCCCCATCCTTGCTAAGCGAACTTTGGGTACACAGAAAAGACCTTGATATGAAGATCTCAGACAGCGAGCCGGAGTGTAAGTTCGCACAAGGACTTGCAGATAACTGGGGCATTGCCCCATTTAATTCTGTGCATAAGGCTGAGTGTTTTAAATTTGACCCTATTTACGATTGGTAGCCAATGGAGTGCCTTAAGATGACCGGACATATGTTCCCGTCTGTTGCACTTGCAGAGCAATCTTGCTGCAGCATTCTGCACCAATTGTAGGCGACGCATGATTGCCTGTGAAGACCCCAGATAAAGAACATTTCCGTAGTCTAAACGGGAGGTGATTAGTGCATTGACCACAGACTTTTGGGTGTCGTCAGGTAGCATCCAAATGATTTTCCTGAGCCACCTCAGAATGGTAAAACAGGTGGATGTCAGGTTAATAACTTGGGGCTCCATGGTTAGGCCGTTGTCAATGATTATGCCTAGATTGCGAACTTTTTGTGACGGAGTGGGTAGGGAGCCCATTTCGGATGGCCAGTGTCTAGGGTTCCAAAGATTTTGATTTGGGCCCAGAATCACAACCTCCGTTTTGCTACCGTTAAGTTTGAGCATGTTTTTACTCATCCAGGTGGAGATGTTCCTAAGGCCAGACTTCAGAAGGGAGGAGGAGTCGTGATCACCATTTGAGAGTGAAAATATGATCTGTGAATCATCAGCATAGGTAAACATGTTTAGACCTGATACTTCAGCGATCTGGGCAAGCGGAGTAACGTATAGGTTAAAAAGCAGAGGGCTTAATACCGAGCCTTGAGGGACACCGTGGGGGGATGGGTGGACATTCGAGGTCGCGTTACTGGAGGTAATTTGAAACGTCCTAAGAGTTAGGAAAGATGATATCCAATCCAATGCTTTATCCCTGATACCTATGGTGGAAAGTGAGTTTAACAAAATGTCATGGGAGATGGTATTGAACGCTGCGCTGAGATCGAGTAGGATCAGCGCAGCGGAGTCACCTCTATCAACTAGGAGGCGAAGATTTTCCATCACACCAAGCAGTGTAGTCTCAGTTGAGAAGCCAGGGCGGAAACCCGATTGGGAGGGATGTAGTATGTTATTTGCCTCTGAAAAACTAGCGAGGTGTCCATGGACATGTTTCTCCATAACTTTGGAGAAAGCGGGTAGGAGGGATATTGGGCAGAAGTTGGCCAGGATTTTTGGATCTGCCGATGGTTTCTTAAGGAGAGGTGAGACCATGGCATGTTTCCACATGGCTGGGACCTTAGCTGTGGAGAGGGATAGATTTAAAGCTTGGCAGATGATGGAAAGTTGTGGGGTATCAAGAAGTCTAAGTACAGAGATTGGGAGGGGGTCACTGGGAGAACCAGATTTACTTTCCCTAAAATGACTTGTAGACCCTGATTATTTATCTCGGGCCAGACTGTAAGTGGCTCGTAAGACAAGTATGGCGCAGGAGAGAAGGTAACCATCTTCGGGTCAAGGTCCCGATCTGTCACTACTTGTGTCTGGTGTTGTTTTAGTATGTCCTGGTGAATTGTATCAATCTTGTCTGTGAAGAAACGCGCCAATTCTTCACATTGAGCATTATTCAGTGGAAGGGGTTTGGCTGCAGTATTTGAGCCCGCTAATTCTCTTACAAGTTTAAACAGAATTTTGGATTTGTTGGTGGCATCTGAAATAGATTTCGCCACGTAGGTAGCTCTGGCCATGGAGCATGCTTTATGATAAAGCTTAAGTTCTTTTCGGTAAGTCAGGCAGGCTGCAGGGGAGTAGTCCGTCCTCCAAAGGCGTTCCAAGCGTTTGCACTTGGATTTGGCTACCTTCAGTTCCTCGTTGTACCAAGGCGCAGGAGCATTGTGGGATGAGAATTTTTTGCGCGCCAACGGGAGACAGATGTTTAGAGCTCCTAATAGCCATTTATTTATATTAGCGGCTACAATCTCTATATCATCAGTATTAAATAATTCATCCAGAGGAGCAGAGTCTAATACAGACATAAAGTAAGTTATGTCCAGTTTCTTCCAGTTTCTTTTGCCGGACTGCCCTGTCCTGCCGGAGGATCTAAAATTCAGATGGTCAGACACACTAAAGTAAATAAGAAAGTGATCTGACCACTGTAGGGGCATGGCTGGGTGGCTAAGTGACAGGGGAAAACTGGAAAAAATTGGGTCCAGTAGATGACCACCTTTGTGTGAAGCTCCCGAATTCCACAAGGTGAGATTCATGGCAGCCAGATCGTGAATTAAATTTATGTCAGATTTGTTCAGATGGTCGTCTAAATGTATGTTTAGGTCTCCAATAATGGATAAGTTGCTATAGTTTACTCTGACCGAGGTGATCCAATCCACCAGTTGCGTGGCCCAGGATTGCAGCGGGCCAGGTGGTCGGTAAATCAGGAGACCCGTGAAGGAGAAATTCGGGTGGAGTAGAAGTTTAAAAAGGGCCATCTCACAGGCATTTAAGGAAACGTGTTCCAAGGTACAGTGCAGGGATTTTTTGAAAATGACTGCTATGCCGCCCCCTACTCCAATGGTTCGATCTTGTCTGACAATGGCATAATTGGGCGGAAGAGTTTCGGCTATGTCTGGGCCTGAGCTGGCGTGTAGCCACGTCTCTGTGAGAAATAAGGCATCCAGTAAATTGTCAGACAAGAGGTCATATATATTTCTTTTATGTTTGCCAAGGGATCTGCAGTTTAGGCTACCGAGAAGCCATGTATGTGTCGGCTTATGGCCTTGGGAGATGGGCCGACAGAGCTGGGGGACATCGAGTTGGAAGTTACAGTATGAACATGAGATGGTATCATGTCTGTCATTTGGTAAGATCTTGCAGTTTTGCTTAACAGGGGGTCGCATGGACATTAGTAGATCAGGTGAGTAGACTCTTGATCCAGACGCGTGGACTCCAGGGTTGGTGGGCCCTGGGCCCGGCCTGGCGCGGACGGGCGCAGACGGGCTTCCCTTTGGCGCGCCTTCGGCGCGCATACGGCGCGCCCGCTGTGCACGTCCGCTGCGCATCCGAGGAAGGCACATTGATATAGGGAGAGGGGAGGCGTGGCCTCAGGAAGTGAGCGTGGCCCGGAGGTTTGGCGCGCGATGGCGGCGATGTTGTTCCCTTCCCGTAACAGCGATAGGATCGGCTGTGCAAGCATTGGGTCATGTTGTGCCAATGTGTCTCATTAAAGTTTCAAGTCAGTTTTACTTATAGTCACTTGCACTTAGGGGGCCTCACACAGAACAAAATAAGGAATAAGGAACTCGTCATCAATACCAATCTTCAAGTCTGTGAAAACAAAAGAATAAAAAATGTGTAAAAATCATCGTCATGTATTACTTCATAGAGCAACTTTGAAAAGAAATAAAGTGAGGTTGAAAACAGTTACAGATATCATTCAAGACCACTGACATTTCTACTGATTTTGAAAGAACATTATTTTCAATTCATTACTGTTCCCTTGGACCAATCCCTATTATTCATACATATATATTTTACAATTAAATATTTATATTTGTTGTTATTTAATGTAGCTGTTAAAATATTTTTATTTGTTTGAAGTGAACTACTCTCTCTTTACTGTTGCACAGACTGGAGTGGGAATAGTAAATTGTATTCCTCCTGAGTCCAACCCTTTCCCTACTGTTGCACTGACTGGAGTGGGAATTGTTATTTTTTACCCTCCCCAATCTAACACGTTCCCTACTGTTGCATCAACTAGAGTTACAATAGTCAATTTAACACCTCTGCAATCCAACAGTTTCTCTGCTGTTTCACAGACTGGAGTGGGAATAGTACATTTTACCCCCTCTGAGTCAAAAGCTATCAATACTGTTGCACAGACTGGAGTGGGAATATATAATTTTACCACTCCTGAGTCCAACGAGTTCCTTGTTGTTGCAGAGATTGGAGTGGGAATGGTATAGGTATTATTCTTACAATTTTATAATTTTGTGTATATCATTTAAATTTATATCATTATGATGTTTCTGTGCATTTAACATTATATTATTTTCATGTATTAATGTTTGTAATATGTAATATATTTTTTGTGAAATGTAATTTTTTATTTTGTTTACTTTGTTATGTGTAATTAAATTGCAATGATTTTTAGATTTTTTTCCAGTTTATTTGTTACAATTTGTAATTTATTGTGTGTGTGTGTGTACATATCTATATATATTTGTTATTTTTTTAAGTTTACAAAACAATTAGTACATTGTAGCATATATTATTATTCTAATATTAGTTTTTATATATAGTTAAATATACATACACACACATACATAGGGGAACGATGGCTTAAACCACTCTGCAGGGTGTTGGGTACTCGTAGCCACTTAGTGGCGTTGCGCATCTTAAGATCTGATGCACATGCCCTACATGCGTGTGGTTTGGCCAAATTCCTGAGTTGGGCATGGAACATCAGATCGAGAACCCTGAAAGCCAATCTCTATGTATTGTTGCTGCTATGAGCTACCTGCACCCTGTGAATTGTATTTTTTATATATTTTATCTTGTAAATACTATTTTTAATGTTACTGTCAATTATTCCATCACAAGGATTTTTTGATGAATTATGTTATTTAGTCCCTCAGGGTACATTTATTACTTGACAAAATGTTTTGTACTTTTTACAATATAGCTTTTTAACTTGTGTCCCACAGCTTTTAAGATATGTTTTTATCGAAATAAAGCTAATATGACTGACATACACACACATATATGAGTATTTTTAAATAAGTATAACATTTATATATAAACTTAAATTTTTTAATATATTTGTTTTACTTTATATTACTGTTTAATGTTATTATATTTAAGTTTACTATGTTTAACAACGTTTATATTAAAAAAGTATATTTTTCTATTTGATATTAGTGTATAACAATATTGTTTTATTCAATATTTCAGGTATAAGTATAGGATAACAATATTTTTGTGCTTGATATTTGTGACACAATATTTATGTCCCACGATATTTGTGGTTAAAATATTTCATCAGTGAACTGAGCAGAAGAACAGAGTGGCTTGACAGGGGAAAGGAAATTAGGGTGGGTACACCAGGGAAGGAGACCTGAAAGAGAAAAACATCCAACCACAACACTATGTGCCCATGTGCAATTTGGAAGGCATCATTCAAGTAATATCAGCATTAAATAATTTGTAAAGAAGTTATATTATCACACAGCTGTGCATAGAGAAATAACACCAAATCATATAAATGAGAACTGCTCTGTGCACATAGGGGTTTGTTGATAATAAATCCGTTACCTGCAGATCAATATACATTTGTGGGTGTTTGAGAACTAATCATGAGGAGTGTATGACCAGAATAGCTACTAACAAAATCAAATTGCTGACTAGAGGTGGGCAAAGTTCACGGAGTTGCACTATGCAGAATTCCACGGTGTTGCATAAAAACTCTGTGGTATTCCACGGAGTTCTGCTCTGCCCTAATTACAGCCCAGTTTGTGTTACGCGCCTGAAGCACGTGCCACACACTGAAAAGGCACGTCATGTCCAAAGTTAGAATGCACTCTTAGCGAAGTCTGTTAGAAATTGGGTTTCTGGTTGGCTAGGGTATGCACCTAAGGCAGTCAGAACCCATCACTCTAATCAGGGTAAGGGAGTTACACACCCAGGATAACCCCTGCTCACCCCCTTGGTTGCTTGGCAGAGTAGTCAGGCTTATTGTAGCCGCAATGTGTAAAGCATTTGCACTATGTCAACAAAAAAAGGGAGGGGGGGACCTGGAGCTAATTCCGGTCCAATGTCCGTGCTCCATAGTAAAAGTGACCCTTCGGGGGACCGTCGGGCATTGCAGCGCCGGCCCGACAAGGAGCAAAAAAGCCCGATGATGAAGCATGACATCCTTCGGGGTGTGTGAGGGCAACTAAGAGGCAAGATTGAGCCCTCCCCTTCGGGACTGGATCCTTGACACCGGGAATATACCTCTGCCTCTCTCCTTTTCACTCTCCTCTCGCTTCCTAATCTACTCTCTAACCTTTCTATCTCTCCGTTGAGCAGTTGTATATATCTTTTTCCACCTCCAACTCAGAACAATGTCCTCATTGATTTAATAATTAAAGCATTTGCACAACACACACACCAGTAACACAATAAATACACCATAAAAGAGACTCCACACAGGATTACATAAACAGATCTCATATTATGTATATAATACATAGACCACAATCACATAAATCATAAATCAGTTTGCCAACTAGGCAATTGTCATAACCTGACCGGTAGTGCAATAAAGTAAACACTTATATGTTGCACACATCATGAAAACCCCCCTACACCATCATTGTACACATTATGCAGGTCCTGAACTGATATTTATTATCCTATCATTGCAGGATAAAAACAACATAAATCCTACTCTCAGGGCATGAAAGGCAGCAATGAGGTAGGGAACACATGAATCCTCACATAAGTGCGAGAATGCACATCAGATTAGGCGTAAGCACATGAATCACCATAAATAACCCACAGTGTACAAATTACTTCAGTCCTTTAGTAACACAACCACCTGAAGCATTATGGAACAATAGGACATGGCTTACCTTTACTCCGATTATGCTAGATATGGGGAATAACCACCAACAGTAGGGCACAGGTCCAACTGTGCGCCCACTACAGTGAATACGGTATATTCAGTGAGCGCCCACACGGAATTCACCTCAGGCAATATGTTTTCTAAACCATTATGCGGGGGCCTCTGTTGAGGTCTCACCCCGAGAATTGCAGTTGAGAATCAAAAGAATGTCACTGCTAAAGAGCAAGTCCTCCACGGTAAAGGGTGTGGGGCTCAACAGTGGAAATCAGTGGGGTGACTTCCTCACAGTAGGAACTTGAAACCTAAATTGGTAATATAGGAAAAGACAAAGAAAGGGAAATTAGGCTCTATGGGGACATAGAAACCTTTCTACAAATACCTGGAAAATACCAGGAAACGTCATGTATTATAGATATATTCATGACATAAAAGGCCGTGATCGTGCAAGTGCTCTTGATCCGCAGTCTCCAGACTATGGAGGACTCTGTGTGAGCTATAGCGGTAAGACCGAAGGACCTGCTCAAGCCTGTCATTAGGCTATATCATTAAAAACTCTCAATAATTATTTGGAGATAGTTCCTATGTTTTTTACCCTAGACATTAGGGGATACTGGCATTCTGGTCAGAGAGGGGGTGGTGTCCTTTGTAGTCACACACTACCAAAGAAGGGGATGAAAACCTTCTAACTGTCCTTTATGTGCACTGTAAATTCTTGAAAAGGGTTATAGATGTCTAAGACTAAAAATGTTTCATTATTTTGGATTCTAAATTAAATAAATACAAGAAGGGAATTCAGCTGACTGAACCACTCTTCATCTTTTCTGTACATATTCCTGAGGGATATGCAAAAAGGTAAACAGGGAATTGTTCTTCCTGCCCATTTCATGGATTTCGTGCATTACTTTGAATGTCTTATTATGAGTCTCACAATCAGCTTTTTGATGTTGAATATAATCTTACTCCTATTCATAAGGTGACAGATACATAAGAAAAATGTACTACCTAATGCACATGACAAGTTATACAGGAAAGTCTGTGTCAGAACTTCTTGTTTTCATGAATAGCTCTTCCATCTCTTGACCCAGAGGCGCTATGTGGTCTATCGATGCATAGCTATTATTAGCTCGCGTCTGTGCCAAATTTGTGGAGGTGAAATTCTTCGTTGTCCAATATATGTGCCCCTTATGTTGCATCAAGCTTAATAAACACCACCTTGATTTTACTAACCCGTAGAGCTACCTTCAACTGGAATAAGTATTCCATCTTTATTTTAAATATTTAACAGTCTTTAGAGTTCTATAACACACTTGATAGTGCATCTCCACCCCTCACAAACGTGCAGTGCCCCCACTTACTCCATCAAAAAGAAAACCACTCGGCACTACCAAAACTTTGTCCACTCCATGCCGCTCGTAGAAGAAGCTCCAGGTGCAGCGAGCTTTTGTGTATTCAGCGTGTGACCGCAATGAGGCACACGTATGAGTGGAAGCGATTCCAAATGTCGCAAAATCTTTTCCACTCCTGATTGCTCATGGGGGATGTAGTCCTCCAGTCAGACTCCGATAGCCCATGTATCATTCTACATTATATCACCTGTTCACGTGTGATGTCTTTTGTATGAGGGGGGCTGTATTCAGAGGAGTTGGGAAGGTACTGTTACTCAGGGCCGGACTGGGAACAGAAACCGGCCCTGGCAAACAGCTGAGCTGGCCCTCCCTGGGGTGAGGGGGAGTGTAGCTGAGCAGTTTGCAAGGGCCGGTTTTGGCCAATTTTGTTACAGGGGGCCAATATTGCCGACCCGTGGAAACAAAAACGGCCCCCAGGGGCCCAAAACTGGCCCCCACCCTAGCGGCCTACCGGGGAAACGCCTGGTGCCCGCTATGGCCAGTCTGGCCCTGACGTTACTCCTGTCAATTATTGGTATGGTAGGGATATCAGTTATGATTACCCACTTGAGTTACCGTTGTACAAATTAAAATGACTGTGTGATACTTAATATTTTAAGAGTACATGCACCTGCCAGGTCCCGGGCGTGGATAAAACACAACTCTTTTTTATGGATTTGTTTAGGGCTCTCTATTGCAGGTTATATATGCTGAATGCATGGTATCTGTGGAGTACCTGAGAGGTGCCTTACATGTAAGAAAAGGGAAGGTTAGGGCCTGGCAAGTGGGTGCATAGCCAGGTCGACGTGGCAGTTTAAAACTGCACATGCAGATACTGCAGTGGTAAGTATGAGACGCATTTACAGGGCTACTCATGTGGGTGGCACAACTAGTGCTTCAAGCTCACTAGTAGCATTTGATTTACAGGCCCTGGCACACTCAATGCACTTTATTAGGGACTTACCAATATATAAGACATGCCAATCATGGATAACCAATCATAATTACAATTTACACAGAGAGCATATGCACTTTAGCACTGATTAGCAGTGATAAAGTGCCCAAAGTCCTGACGCCAACAAAAACAGGGACAGAAAAATAAGAGGCAAAGGCAAAAAGCTTGGGGATAAACCTGCAAAACAGGCCAAAGTCTTTTCTATCCCACATTTATGAGTCTTGCTACTATCACACGCATAGGCTTTGCAACCTAAAACAGGATTAGAACACACTGGTCACAGGAACACCATAAAATTCCATCCATGTATGCTATTCGGAATTCAACACTCTTCGAACCAATCATCACTCTGAGATGAAACATGCTACTCATACCTCGATGCACTTCAGCACCTTGTGAGGGGTATGAAGCACTTTAAATAAAGCAATTACAATACAATGCATGAAAGGGGCTGCTTTAGTTCCTCTGTATCTAATTTTGTGAACAGTCCCCGCTAGTGCTTGAAATGTGGGGCAACAGAGCTGCACCGTCCAAGCCCTTTCCCGCTCTCTCACCCCCTTGTAGAGCACAAGGTGTTGAGGATGAAGAGGATAAGCACCACAGAATCAAGCCACTGGACGTGCAAGCGCAACATGCATATCTAAATTAAGATCAGGTATGATGTGCATATGTGCAAAACACACCTGCATCATCTTTACCGTATACAAAGGAGACAGGAGCATGTTTACCTCTGGAATTTTCAGGGGCACAGGTGCGGACACTGATGGTCCATGCTCCCAGGTGGGAAACACTTTGTTTCCAGAGATTCACCTGCAGCCTCACCATCCCAGCTGCTGCCCGGGCACCAAAATCTGCCTCCTCTCTGAGTCAGGAAAAGGTCACAGGCTAGTAATTTGGGACTGGGGGGAAGATGATGCCGTAGAGGAGGAGGGAGTAAAGATCAGCACGCAGCTAGAGAGGATTTGTTTTTACTAGCCAACGAATCAGGTGAGGTCCCAGGCTCTGCCTAATAACTGTGAGGGAGCTGGAGGTGAAAAGTTAATTTCTGCTGAAGCAGGCACCTCCCACCAGAGGAAAAATCCCTGGGATCGCCTTCTCCATGATTCTAGCCTGAGGAGAAGGCAGGCTGCCTACCACATGGTTGCCGGTGGTAAGCTGAACTCCACTCCACAGGTGGTCAGTGGAGTTTTTATGCCTAACTTTGTTGCTCCAAGTGGAGCCCTGAGTGGGAGAACTCCGCTGGTTGAGAAGAGTTTACCGCCCATGCCTACTGTTGACCAAACATAATAATATTCACAACAATCAGTGTGTGTACATGAGTCAACAATTCATGTGGGCACCCCCATAGGACCATATGGCATTTCAAAATTACATAAGTATAATGCTACAGCATGAAAAATATCACTCTCTATATGTAACCAGGCTTCAACCTATGCATGTGGCCTGAGAGCAGAGAGTGCAATAAAGAAACGCCACAATATTTGGTGCAAGTCCATTATGTGCAATACTCAGGAGCCACAAAGTCTGAATGGCTCTTTCTAGTGACACAGCAGGAGAGCAGAGCCGCATAAAACGCACTCCTGAAATACATGAAGGTGAACAAGAACAGGTGCTGTAACCTAACAAGGGCCGGCGACTGCGGAGAGGAAATGTCCAAAAAACATCCTATGACAGTGCGGCATGAAAGAAGGAATGCTCCTTCTCTACCTTGAACACTGCTGGAGGACCACAAGCACAGATGGATCTTACTGCTCAACCAGGAAGATGGAGAACAGGAACTGACGGCAAATACCCAGAACCAGGAACCGAATAGCAGGCCTGGGTTAAATACAGTTCGAATATGACCGCCAAACCACAGCGGTCTTACGAGATCTCACCACTATGGGTTTTCTATCATCACCCTGGCATCCATCTTGTAGTATAGAAGAGGATGCAACCTTCCAGCATGCCCACCAACGGCGAGTTCCATGTACATGGCATTTTCCACATATTCCATGCCTTTTATTTTCAGAGCACAATGCGGATGGGCTAAGGTACCACAAACCCTGACATTCATTCTATCATTTTGCAAACGGTGCCACTATAGAGAGGAACATTTTCAAAGCAGCATCAGTCTTGCTCCACCAGGCAGATCCGGAAATGCTGGGCAGGTTTGCGATGAATGGGAATCCAGACAACCCAGGACAGTTTTCATTCTTATTTGGCCCTTTTTAGTGGTGTGCATCTTGAGTCATATAGCACAAACAATATGGGATCCACGTCTGGGCATACCCTTTGCACTTGGGGTGCCTCACACAGAACAAAATAAGTAATGGGTGGAATGCGTATACTGATTTCAGCCACTTGCAATCACTTAGGTCCCTATTCAGGTCCATGATTTCAGAGCATATACTGAGCTCTATTAATTTAATTTGGGGAATCATGTCTGTGGACCTCAAAAGGTGCTAATTTTCAGCTTTTGAAGTAGTCTATTATTTTATCTACTGCTCTAGAAAGTATTAGAACCCTTTCAAATCCATCTTACCCAACAAATTGCTAGAATGAGCAATAATACTCAACCTATAGCTTTTTATTATGGTTAACAAATTTCTCCGCCTCTACTGACCTGGGGTCAGATCAGGCTAAGGACCCAAAAGAGGGACTAAGTATGTCACTGCTGCAATACTTAATAATCTCCACCATGAGACGAAGCTAAAACATTGCTCTGGTTTTGATATCATTATCTATAGGATTTGGCATGGCAGGCATATTTAGTCAATCAAGCAATGCAAAATAAAGTTCTGGAATAATGCCAATTCCTCCTTTCTGACCAGTAATCTTATTATATGTAGGCCCAGACAAAATATTCTGCTTGCAAATTGGTGGAATTTGGTAATTCCACATTATGCTTGTGATGCGGAGTTCCAGCCTAATTCCGCCAATCTGCAAGTGGCGGAATTGTTCTGCCATTCGAGCACTGCAATGATCTCGAGAACAACGAAAGGCTCCATCAACTTTGCTTGCGGGTGAGATCAGCTGGCCCTCTAGTGCAATTTCTAGTCACCAGGGAGCATTCTGGTGCCATTTTGTAGTGCTGTCAGTCCCGAGCGGTCAGGGCTGCTTCTTGAGTAGATTTTCTACCCGAGAAGCAGCTAAATAAACTCAAAAATACTTTTTGGAGTGAATAGTCTACCTGAAAGGATGTTTCAGGTATTTTTTAATGCAAAGCACACTTTTTTATTATACTTATTTTTAGCAGGAAGAAACTGCCACAGAGGTTCCAGCTTCCTCGCCCTGTCCAGAGGTCTCCTCCTGGTGTATGTCCATCTCCTGATCACTTTTCATTTGGACTTTGAGGTGAAAGGATCATTTTCTTTCTCTGCAATTTCTGTGGCATATACCATTGGATTTTAAGGGCGCTGTCTTAGTGACATCACAATAAGCAAGCTACAGACATTTTGGATAAGAGTGTTGTTTGGTAGAGGGCATGCATCAGTATATACTTGTACCTTTTATTAAATCTTTAAATTTGAGTGTGGTTGTGGTGGGTGGCTTTGAGTTGCAGAAGGAGCCTATTTTTTCATTTAATTATTTAGTTTCTATAAGGAAAAAAGGTTGCAAAGTGAAATATTTTTCCTCCGTGTTTGTGAAATTTGTACTATGCATTTGTTTTACCATGTGATTTCTGCCCATGGGCCATACAACCAGTGCCAGGCACTGGGTGTATGAAACAATTGTTTCTGTGGCATACATTGTTTTAAAACATCTATGATTTGGGTATGGCATTGGATGAAATGCAAAATGTGGTTTTTTTTGTATTTCAAATTTGTTTCAGCAAAAAGTGTATTTTGGTGGGGAAATATTTTGATGCCTTGGGAAGATATGTGTTGTTTGAAGATTTTTATAGCTACTAATTTTTGTTTTTGGCATTGCTGAATTAATGGCAGTGTCTTCTTTGTTTACTATGCCTCCTTCGTTTGCTGACCTAGTGGCATTTTTTTGCCTGGCCAGGATGTGTATGTTTGCCAAAAGCCACCATTTTGTCTTTGTTCTCCATGCCATGTGGCTGGCGGCCATTTTGTGTAGTTAGTGTCCATAAACCTGCTATTTTGTGTAGCCAGCAGTGTGCTGTTGCCATAGGCCTACAAGTGTTCTTTGCTGTCCGTAACTTATTTCTTGTTGTTTGAACATGTAGCGGGTGGCCATTATATGTAGCCAACTAGTGTGCTTTTGCCATACGCCTGAATGTGCTCTTTGTTGTCCATGCCTTCTTGCATATTGTTGTTTGAACATGTGGCCCACGGCCGTCTTGAGTAGCACTGCCAGTGTGCTTTTGCCATAGGCCTGCATGCGTTCTTTGTTGTTCTCCATGTCTTCTTGCTTGTTACTGTTACTTGTAGTCGGCGCAGTGGTGGTTAGTATTTGAAGGCAGTGGGGGGACAGGTCACAGGGGAAAGGGGAGGAGGTAATGGATAAAAAAGACACACTTACCTGTCGCCCGCTGCCACCCGCCATTGCCGCTGCCTCCTCTTGGTCCTCTTCCCCACTTCCAGAGCAGAAAGAAGGATGCACCCGGCTCCCAGCCTCCTGCTAGCCAATCACAAGCTGTGTGATTGGTCTGAGTGCTGCCAGAGAATGGGAAGCTCGGCATGCTCTCCATGCAGGCTGTAATGCAGTCTGCATGGAGAACATGCAAAGAGCGCATGAATGTTTGGCCGGCCCCATAGGACCGGCCAAAAATTCATGCGCAATTTAGGGAATGCAAACCACTCCTCCCCTGCTCTGTCAGCAGAGCAGCCCCACCCCGTCCTGCCCACAAAGCTGCTGCAACAAGGAAAAAATGAAATTATAATAACTTAGAGTTGTTATCATTTTATTTTTCCTTTAGTAATACTGCTTAAAAGCAGTGGGGCGATGCTCCTCTACCTTAATGAAGGTGCAGCCACTGAGTCAGCGACCATTTTGTGTAGCCAGAATTAGCTTTTGCCATAGGCCTGCATGTGCTCTTCGTTGTTGATGCCTTCTTAATTGTTGTTGTTTGAACATGTGGCGTGCAGCCATTTTGTGTAGCAAGCTAGTGTGCTTTTGCCATAGGCCTGTACTTGCTCTATGCTGTCCAAGTCTTCTTGTTTGTTGTTGTTTGAACATGTGGCCGGCAGCCATTTTGTGTAGTCAGCTGTTGTGCTTTTGCCATAGGCTGCATGTGTTCTTCGCTGTCCGTGCCTCCTTGCTTGTTGTTTAAACATATGGCTGGCGGTCATTTTGTGTACCTAGTGTGCTTTTGCCACTGGCCTGTATGTGTTCTTTGTTGTCCATGCCTTCTTGCTTGTTGTTGTTTGAGCACGTGGCCAGTGGCCATTTTGTGTAGTCAGTGTCCATAGGCCTGCATGAGTTCTTTGTTGATCATGCCTCCTTGCTTGTTGTTGTTTGAACTTCTGACGGATGACCATTTCATGTAGCGGTCAGTGTGCTTTTGACGTAAGCCTGCATGTGTTCTTTTGTGTCCATGCTTTCTTGCTAGTTGTGGTTTGAACATGTGGCTGGAAGCCATTTTGTGTAGTCAGCCAGTGTGCTTTTTTCATAGGCCAAAAGAAGAAGGCAAAAAGAACAAATGATGGATGGAATGCTGTACAATGTCAAACATTCAACCCCAGTACAGAGATCTGAACCTAAATTTATTGTTTTTTTGCTCACCTCACCATTCCAGTTTGGAACCAGCCACATGCAATTAGGCTCGGGTGGAGTTTGCAGAGTTGTACTACTTCTTCACCGGGTCCTAGGAGGCAGAGTCAGCACTGGTCATAGACCGACGCCCCTAGAGTACCCGCTGTAACCCACAACAAGGGATACCAGGTTCTAGTTGAACGTATATACAAGGGAATAATCATCATCCCTTTTTTCACAAGAGACCCTCTAAAAATTAGGGTACTCATCACTGCGCCAGGTCCTGAAGAAAGCCCGCCTGACCCTTCGGGGCTTATAAGGGCTGAAACATGTCGATCTTTTTATGGACACTTTTTTAATAGTGCACTAGACCATAACAAGTCTTATACGTGCACACTTGCAATACAATCTTTTAAAAAATCCATCTTGAACCCAGTACTATTAAAGACATTTACTGGTTTTACGAGATTTTTACCAAGTACTCTTTCACCACACGTCACCTCACTTTTTTATTCACGATCACTACTGAGACTACCAGTGGTACAACCTCCGGGTGGAGGAAGCATTGGATTAACCCAATGGTGATGCTGTCACGTTGATAACAATTGAGCGGAGAACCAAGATATACCGCTTCACTCGATCTTTTGCTAAACGTAAATGAGGGTTTCTTAAACAGTACCAAGTACTGACTTTGCAATACCCTGGTTCTTTCAGGACTAGTGATCCACTCTCCAATTGATTTTTGTGATTATTGAGACAAGAAAGCTGAGTGGATCTAAGCCTCTTCTTTCTCCCTCCTGTCTGATTTTTGAACTACTTCTGAATTCAGCAAAGTGGCTAAAAAACTCCACCGTGCTATGTGGAGTTCAGTGGGTGGGCGGATTTGCCAGCATGACTGTTTGCTTTACGCAACCCAGATTATGTCTTCGCATTCCAATTTGTGCGCAAACAGCGCCATGCAGTTCTCATGGGTGCGGCCATCTTGTTTTCTACTCTGTTTATGGTGCTGGGACTAATTTTCAAACCATCTGTTATCTTGGCAATCCTCCGCCCTCCTAATTACCTAGCCCTAATTTTTATTATTGCATTATTGTGTCTGTGTATTTTTCAGATAAAAAAAATGTGTTTTTCATTACTATTTGTATTTTGTTTATTTTTCCTCATCTTTCTTTCTTCTTTCCTTTCTTCCCTAATCTTTGCCCCACCCAGCGCCATGGCAGAGCAGGGTAGGCTACCTTGTGGACGGCACCGCTGCCCAGGTGTGCAGCCCGAAGCAATCTTCAGCGAGGAAGTGGTGCCAGCACTAGTTTGTTACCTCCCTCACCTCCCTTCCGTGCTGGCTGCAGGCCCGGCAGTGCATACCCCCACAGGAGCATTGGCTGCTCTGGGAAAGGGTGCACCGGTGCGTGAGGCACACCAGCCAGGCTCAGCACACTGAGCAGCAGCTGAAGCACCGCTGGGCGGATATCCTTGATCGGGAGCAGGACCTGCTCGGTGTCGAGATGCCAGGGCTTGTGAGGTTTACTTATTTGTTGTGTTTCTACGATGCTAACATTAGTTTTCAGAATAGCAGCTCAAACTCAGAGGTAAGTTACAGAATATTATTATGTGACCCAGTTACTGCTAAGCAGATGCTCAGCACTACCTAATTGTACTCATCATTGTCGCTCGCTTTTGGCTGATTAATTAACAAGCCATTGCAGACTCTTCTGCACTCCTGTCACCATAGTGAATCAGTGATATAGTGAGTCAGCATCTCTGTTACTGTTTATGTAGCTCGGACAGTTCCAAGCTCTTTCACAGCAATGTGTGGTATGCATCTATGCATTGCAAAAAAAGAAAACTGAGTTGGTTCATCAAGGGGGTTGAGGAATGAGTAGGGCCTAGAAATGAGAATAGAATCAAAGCTCATTCACTGCAATGCATTAGTTCCAAAAGCAGTTTTTGTTCAGGAAATTTGGAATGGGGATTTTAGGATTAATATGGGCAACTCAACGATAGTCGATAGACTCAAAACTAGTACTTTAGGCGATCTGTTTTAGAGAAGTACAAATATCTGAGTGTGTTTGCCTGTCATAAAAAGTTTGTGGTGATTACTAAATCATTAATCTATTTTTTTTAACTTCTTCATTTCTTACATCAGCACCGAAGTGCAAGAAGAGGAACGTTGCAGAGTGTCCAGCAGTAGCTGGTCATCAGGAGGCGCTGACCACCAGCGGTGCTGCAGAGTGCTCTGCCAACCTCAGTAAGTCCTATCATTTATTATTATCATTTCTCTATGGTTTTATGATTGTTGTGGGCTTAGGGTAGAATCTTGGGATATTGGAATGTTGGTGCTGGGTTCCAGGATGGGAGTTGCTGCCTGAAGACTGGTGTTTCTGGTGAGAAAAAAAGTTGCTCTGACACCCTTACCTGCTGCTTTTCTTTCATTTGGTGACAAGGATGGGCTACGAACCCACTAGTGTAAAGTACAATGGATTGCCTCTTTTTCCTCTGCCCACTATGCTACTTTTAAATTCTGCCTTGCTTATTTTTTTTTATTGTCTCCCTTTTTCCAACTCCCCTATTAAACCTTTTTTCATCTCTGTTATCCCTGCATTATATTTGTTGCCTTAGTACATGGCTTTTTTTGGTAGCTGCTGTTTCTGGTATGTACTAGTCTCTAGTTCACTTATCTTCTGCTTTGTTGGTAATAATCTTTCCCTCTCTCTTATGTATCTTGTGGTATTGTAAGACTAGGAACACCTTTTTGGTACTCTACTGTTTACAGTGAAGATTGCAGGCCCAAGCAAGCTAGCATTATAAATAATATTTGCCATGAATGTTTGTTGAGAAGGCTTTCTTTATCCTGCTCATGCTCTAACAGTTGAGTTAACGAGAGAGTGGCCATAGTCATGGACCCCCTCTAAAATGTTGTGTGCTGTGTAATTCATTTGTACAGTATACCAGCAGTTCCCATGACACTGCAGCATGGCTGGAAAAAAGTATGAGGTTTCATTGCATTTGCCAAATAACACCATATGTCTTTCATTGCCCATTATTCCACCCCTTCATTGTGTTTCAATGACTGAGTCATGTTATGTTATGTTATGTTAGTTGAATTTATAAAGAGCGCGCAATTACCCTTAGGTGTTCTGGCGCTGAGCACTACCTAACGTTAGTCGGCGAGGTTCAATGAGTAAACAGCCAGGTCTTCAAACCGTTTCTAAAAGAAAGGAGATCTGCAGCCTTCCTCAGGTGGAACGGCAAGTCGTTCCAGGTTTTGGATGTGCAGGTAATAAAGCTCCTGCCTCCCCAGCTGCTTTTTTTAAAGATGGGGATTTGGACATTTTTAGCTCCCGTGGACCGCAGGGTCCTAGAGCGGGTGTACCATTTGATTCTTTGCCTCAGATGGTCAGGGCCAGTACCATTGAGAGCTTTGAAGGCTATACAGAGGCCCTTAAAGCGAACCCTTTGTTTTACAGGAAGCCAATGTAAGCGAATTAGTTCTTTTTTTACAGAAACACATTTAGGAGTGCCTGACAATAGCCTGGCATCTGCATTTTGGGCTATCTGAAGTCTATTGATATGCTTATTTTGGGCATTCAGGTAAATACTGTTGCAATAGTCGAGTCGTGCCAATGCAAGGACTGTAACTAACGTCATGAAGTTTACTTCTGAGAGGTAAGGTTTTATTTTCCTTAGAATTTGCAGTATCAGAAAGAGAGAGGATACTACTGAGCTTATATGGTCACTGAAGGTCAATCTGTTGTCCACTGTAATCCCTAAATTTTTTACTGGATGGATGGGTGAATGGATGGTTTGGAGAAAAGGTGGCTATTGGATGGATGGATATTGGATTGGAAATGTTGGTGAAAGATTGGATGAGAGAAAGTAAAGCTTACGTCATGGTGGCTATGGGTGAATTTGAATGAAAGTATGAATAAATATTTGGATTGCTTGGAAGAATAAGTAAGGCAAATCTTCTCATGGAGAGGGAGATGCTACTCACCTACTTCACTTGCTTTAGTTATGTAGGGTTATCATCAAAGCTATGGTTCAAAGTGGGGGGTATTTTTAAATTTTTGTTCTACTCACTTGACTCACTGTATTTGTTAAGTGAGGTATATGTATCCAACCCATCATCATTTATCACCCCCCCTCCCTGGGCCACCCATGACAGACCAAAGTGCAGTATGGTTCAATTCGTGACTGGAGTGTTGGCTGTGCAATGTGCAACTGCTTCAGTTTATGCATTGCAAACCGAACACACAAGGTGAGTTTCTCTTTGCCCACCTATTCACCTCTTAGTACTTCACTCTTTTATTTTTTCTCAACTTCTTCCATCCCAGCCTACCAAAAAAATGAAAAATCGATTATTGGAATGTGCCACATTTGGTTTTATAGCCATGTGAATTGATTCCATAACATATTTCATGATTTTCCATAACGGATTTATTTTATGCCTGTTCAGATTTTTCCTTTTTGACTTCTTTCAACTGAATAAGCCAAAGATGACGAATCGATGATCAGTGTAGTGACAGTGATCCCTCTATTTTATATCAAAAGCTCTACCCTACCCGCCTAATCCCTCTACCCTACACTGCAATAGAGTTATTCAAGTTTCCTTTGCTTACTGTCCAATGAATACATTTGTTGGAAATAATATGTGGTGTTGAGCGAGGTCAGTGATCAAAGTGGAAATGAGTACATGATTTGATGTCAAGTTTGGAATATGGGTTACGCTGTGACAAACGTGCCAAATACAATCTATATATCCCGTTCCTTTCCCTATAGTGCAGTGCATAGTTTCCCCCCACGTCTACCCACTGCAGACAGGATAATATCTGCATTTGATATGTGAGGTGTGTGACATAGTATCTTATGTATTAGTCATCTGCCTCTTTGGAGTCAGGGTAGAAAGAGAAAGGTATTTGGGGAAGAGCAGGGCAAATGGATTTAAAAATAGATAATTGTCAACAACAGCTGCCCCAGCTGCAGACAATAGCAAAATATCCGACGAGCTGGTTAGCAATGAGCATGGCTCCATTAATTTAGCACAACACACAACTTGTACTCCTTTGACCACAATGACTTACTCATTAACTAAAGGTAATTTATTTTTCCAATCAAAGTTTCTGTTTAGTTACTTGAAAAGTCTACAGAAGAAAAAAAATCAAATCAGTTTGTGCTATTCTTATACTGCCTTAATACTTTTCTGCCACAGTCAGTGCTTTTTATGCGAGGCATGTGTTATTAAAACATGAAATTGGCCTTGTGACTCTCCTAATCATAATCACATCAAATTACAATTGCCTTAGGGGACCAGCAATGTACTGCTACTGTGCCACCCACTAATTGGAAACAATTGTTTGCACAAAGCATTATTTACACTTTGTCTTTTTTCTTTTTCTTTGTCTCAATATAGCTACTCCTGCTGATCCACACATAGCACCCAATAGGCAGGAGATAGTGGCCCATCTGAGGTAGCAGAGGCTGAACCATATCCAGCAGGAATACTGGCAACTGGTGATCCTGGAAGAAGAGGCACAAATAGCTGCGTCTCAGTCTCAGCTGGGTCCCAGTGTAGCCAGTCCCCATCAGCCTTTAGCCTCTTGACCATCCCATCACTGGTGCCACTGCCAGCTCACAGTGACTACTGCCACCCCCTCCCGCTCTGACAGCAATTTAGTGCTGCGGCGCATCCTGCAGCGGCTAGACACTATAGAGAGCCAGCTCATCAGGATGGGGCAACGCCTGTACAAACGCCAGACACAAATAAACCATGACCTCTTTTAGTCCTTTTTCAATTTTTTTGTTTATGTGGGAAGGACTTTTTGTGGGTGGAGAGTGTGGGAAGTGAGTTGGAACCAGATTTTTCTTCTACGTTGGACATTTTACATTTTTGGACATTGGTGGTTGGGTCAATATGTTTGGGGAGAGGGTTGGGCCTGTTTTAGGTGGACAGGGTGGGTTTGCTTGTAAACAAATAAAGGGAAAAGTATTATATTTTATCAAAATATATGCCTGAAGTAGTTTTCTTGCTTCACTTTTACTTTTCACTGCTGCCTTTAGTTTTTACCCAGCCTGTTTATCTGCTTGTAAGAGAGTATTATACCGCTTAATTATTATTATACCTCTACCAACTATCTTGAGCCTTAGGGGGATGCTGTCATGACCTATATTGTCTACAACAACCTAGATAAATGATTATTTGCAGCAGGAGGAGGAGGGTGATTGATTAGACACAAGTGTGTTAGCTGACCAACTTCTGGGTCAACCCCTTGAGTTTGAGGACAAACTCTACATCCCTGACTGAGTAGGCCACAATAGAACTTTTACATTATTGTCAAACTGCTTTGCAAGAAATAAAATGAACATGGATAGAGGAACATGAATATAATAAGTGTCTGACTTATGTAGCCCACCATTTGCTCACATGTATGGACTGGACTGGAGATGGACCAGTGTGCACAGAAGAAGCCTCCCTATATTTTTAAAATGACATGAGGCCAATGCCTCCTATCCCTATCCTTCTTTTTTCATACCTTAGCTGGAATACCCCAGTAAAGATCATTAATTTTCAAGACTGCCATTGATTTTTGCTTCGATGGGAAAAGAAGAGATACAATAGACAAATGTGTAAACCATGCTCGGATCAGGTAACTTTTTCACCACCAATGAGTGATATATTTAGTGAGTGGGAGTGATGACAATTTGTGTGGTGGCAGATGGTGAGGGTGTTGTTCAACTAATTTGTAAGCTTGATTTGCAGTGTTTGGGGCCCATTGCCTTACTGGGAGCAGGTCCTCGTGCCAGCATACCCTGCGACAGTTCTTGTGTGCAGCTTGCCCGCAGTCCTCTACCCTGTGCTGCCTGCCTACCTTGTGCATCCTCTGCTCGTCTTTTGCTTTGTTGTGCCCTCTTTTTTGCCTTTTCTGCTTGCTTGTTTTTCAGTCCTTTGTTTTGCCATTTTCTGCTCGTTTATTCTCTCTTTCCGCCGTTTCCCCAAGACCTGGCTTTTTGACTGAGACCTTGAATCCAAGTACACTAATGCTGATTGATTAATTGAGTTTGATGTGATTGGCCCTTTCACACTTCACTATAATTATTTACATGGTCCACTCCTTGCTGTATTTCTTCTTTTTCCGGGTTTTTCACAGACCAGACCAGTCACTTTAGTTAACAAAACTATACAAAATCCTTACATTCTTTTTCTCTTCTTGTTCATCAACAGCGCTACAGGCCTTGGGTCGGGACTCTTATTTAGGACGAAGGACAGGACTAACTCAAAAGTCAGAAGAAAGAAGTTATGAACAATGCTTATGTCCTGTGGACTGGAGAGAGATGCGTTCAATTGGGAAATGCTAAGTAGTGTGCAGTGTCAAATGTCAAACTGCTCTAACACAGTGGATGTGGTCGGGAGCGGACTGTAACTGGAGACATGTCCAATAATGGATGGATTAGTTGTAAAATTGTGCTCACTTCTCAGTTAATCACACATGACTGCACCATCCAGTGCTTTTACTCTGCCCTCTTGATCCTCATCCACCATGAAGCTTACTTTCTCTTTAACTCTAAAATGTTGACATTTACTGTTTTGCAATACACAGGACTTCTGTTCTTCTGCATAAATGCTCCATAGCCCTCTGTCTTACCAAACTGGTTCAGCCATGCACCCAAGTTGGTCTTTCCGAGAAGAAGAATGCAGATGCACTGCCCATTTTGGCATTCATTTACAGTATCATTTTTCTTTTCTTAACAATCACAAATTTTAGAACTGTGTGTATCCTCCCTATTTGTATTTTTCAAACCCAGGTGACAGAACTATTAGATTATAATTTGGGACTCTGGTCACGAAGGATTGTTTTCAATTACAATGCATTTATTAACTGAACTCTATCATTCCTTCATTTTCTTCCCACAACAGATATCATGATGATGTGCTGCTCATCTAACTGATGAATGTTGCTGTTGTGTTTGTCTTTGTTACAACTTTCCCAAACTCCCCATTCCCATCCATTCATCAAACCGCTAACCCTGTTTTCCAAGGTTGTGTGATATATTGAGGTGTGACTTAAGAATTTACACCATAAAGGGATCACACACTTGGCGGGGCAAATTTAGTGAAAGCGACACCAACTCACTGTGGGATGTTCTTACCTGAACAATACCCACTCCAGCCGGATGTATGATGGTACAACGCGTACCATCACAATGCGGTATGTTACATCGCGGTTTTGACAACGCAAGTCGTTACATTGACTTGCGTTGGAGGGCGCTGGATTTGGGAATAGTGTGAATTACTATTCCAACTCTAGTCTACGTACAGTAGGGAAGGTGTTGGAATAGTAATTCACACTATTCCTTAGTCTAGAGCGCCCTCCAGTGCAAGTCGGTGTAACGACTTTCGTTGTAAAAACCACGATGTAACCATACCGCGTTGTAATGGCTGCGTGGTAAAGGATGTTTCCCCTCCAGCCCCACCCCAACATAAAAGGTACAACAACATTATCATGGTGCAGAGTCTTCGTTTTGCCATGTTTGTCCCATAGTAGGTAGTACTAGTGTGCACTATGTGGCCTGATTCTTAAAGGTAAATTTACACTTTTGGAGTAAGTTCACTCTTGCAGTTTAACTGAACTCCCAGCAACTTTATGAGTAGTAAGTAACCTTATGAATAGTAAATGACTAGTAGTAATCGTAATTTCTTTTAAAGTAATACAGATAACCTACTACATGTAAATGTACTACTCGTAAAGTTAGTGATGTAAAAGTAACTAGTTGTAAACTTACACTGCAAGAGTAAACTAACACCAAAAGTATAACATACTTAGCCTTTCTGAATCAGGCCTTGTGTTGCTTAAAAGTTAAACTACCTAACCTTCTCCTAAGTCCTGACTCATGACTCGAGGATTTCGTAAGTTTTGTTTTAATTGTTTTAATAAATTAAACACTAGCTCCCCGGATTTCTTAGAAGTTACTACTGCTAGTTTTTGTAGTATGGGTTATTTGTCATGGTGGTGGTCTGATCGCAGTCTTTGAACGAAAATATAAAGTGGGTTATCATAATTTATCAGTCTAGTTGCCTGTGATGGATAATCCTTCAGTTGGAGTACCCCTCATTCAGAATAGTTGGGAGTGTGATCTCGCTTGTGATGTCTTCCTTGTTAGCACTAGCCCACTACTACTAGCACCATTAAGAAGGCCCTTTGGGAATCCCTGCAAAAGGGTTTTGAAATATTGAGAGAGGAGGCAGCCTTCAGTTCATCTCTTCAAGAAAGAACTAAGAAGTGAACTAGTTAGGAACTTATTACTTATTACTGAATTTTTTTTCGGCATGCAGAGATAGATAAGTAAGATTAAGATTTTTGTGAATGTTTTAAGCATACCCCCCTAGTGGTCAATAGTTACAGAGGGTAGTAGATCATGGATATTATTAACTAACTAGTATACACTATGATAAGTGACTGGGGGCTGCAAAAGTGGCAAAACCTCATCAAGCAATAAGTGAAACAGACCTAGTCTGTTGTTCTCTTTCTCGTAGTGGGGTATACTGGACTGCAGGAAGAGGTGAGTAAAGAAACCTAGAAAAAAATATATGACAAGGTACTTCAGGTAGAGAAAGTCAACAAACAAAAAAAAACCACAATCCTACCCTAAAAAGTGGTGTAAAGACAAAAGGCACATAGTGAGGGATATGCATTAGAAAGAAAAAAAAGTGTTTTTTCACAAAGGACACCAACCCTCTCCAAGCACAACAGGCCTACCCCTCTCCCTAAGCAAATACCCCCCCAAATGTCCCATAATGTTGACTCTTTCCCCAACTTCCATTCCGAATAACCACACTCTCCACCCACAAGAACGCAGTCCCTCCCACCTAGTCAATTTAAAAACAGCCTCAGAGGGCATCCATATGGGTGGGCCACTTCCTAGGCCAGATTCTGCTGGCCTCGCTGAAGCAACGCCAGCTCACGTAGGGTGCGGCGGAGGAGGCGATTTGTTGATGTCGACAGCGAGAGGGGGTGTTCCACGAGGTATCAGTGAACACTGGCTGCTGTAGGCGCTCCCATTGGTGTGACGGGTGTAGGTGGTCTAGGCTAAGGGGAGTAACTGGAGGCATGGGCCTCCTAATTCTCCAAAGCCACCAGCTGGTGATAATCCCCCACGTTGGTCTCCATTCAACGGGTGGTTATCTCCTGCTGGGTTGGGCGACCTCAAATTGAACGAGTAGCTATATCAAGAAAGAAAAGAAAATGAAAAACACAAATTGTAATGCTCAGTGCCAACACTTGCTAGTGATGGCCCAGTATCAGAACACTGCTGATCTTTTAGGGCCACTGGAATGTTTCATGTGATTATTCACAGGCCAGTTTTCCTCACACATGCATCTCATACTAAAAGTACTGACGCATCCAAGGTACTTTGTGTGGAAAGTGTTGCATCTATAGGTTGCTATGGACAGAACTGTTTTTACCTTCTAAGAAGAAAATGTTCATTACTGTGTTGTGGATTTTTGGTGTTTTGGTCTTGTTTGGTTTAGATAAAGATTACTTATTTTTCTAAACTGGTGAGGTGTCCATTTGTTGTGTTTTCACTGTATCACTGTATGTGTGCACAAATGCTTTACACACTGCCTCTGAGATAAGCCTGTCTGCTCGAGTCAAGCTACCAAGGGGGTAAGCAGGGGTTATTTTAGGAGTGTACACCCCTTAACCTGACTAGGAAAAAGAGTCCCTACTTGGACAATGGTGCAAACCATTGCCAACTGGAGACCCCAATTTCTAACAATTTCTAACAGTGATGAAATGTTGTGGGCATGGAAGTGATAGGTGGGATATCTGCCTTGCTTAACATATACAGTATTGTCAATTTGCAAGCAAGGTGACTTACCACTTTTACCTGCCATCGCTGGGACTGCTCCCCTCCGACTGTCTTGGCCTCCTCTGTCCCACTCCCTGTCTGGCTGCTGCCACTGACTGGAGCACTGCTGGTCTGTGCAGCTTGAAGAAAACATAAATTACCCATTTTAGATACCAGGTTCGCCACCTATGTAAGTATTTTGCACAAAGTACAACAGCAATATTTCACAAAAGTTCTGTTAGCAGTATCTTCTAAAAAAGCTATCCCTTTGGGAGGTCTGTTGGTTGACAACATGTTAAAAAAACAGGTAGTAAAGTCAACCTAAAACCTTTTTCTCCGAATGGCGGGACAAGGATACGAAAGGATGAGAGTGAAGTGCAATGAAGGGGTGGAAGGACATAGTCAATGAAGGACATATGGTGGACATATGGTATTGGTTGGTAATGGCATCTGATTCCTTTTTTGCCATGCTGCACTGTCATGGAAACTGCAGGCATACTGTATAAATAAGACACCATTGGGGGTCCATGACTTTGGCAACTCTATCTATTTTTGACTGTTTAATGAAGAAATCCATCTCAGGCAACATGTTTGGTGGATAATAGTTTACTTGGGGCTGTGATCTTCCACGGTACTAAAACTCTGTTCTCTTAGTCTTACAGTACCACACAACATATAACAGAGTGGCGAGGGAAAGCTTACTAAAAAAGAGAGCAGAAGATAGCTACAGGCAGGAGAAAGACAGCTGCGGAAATAGGAAATAAAGAAAATCAGGATAATGCAGGGATAAACAACATTAGATGGGGAGAAAAATACACAAGGGCAAATTATTTTACTAGTGGGGAGAGGTAAAATTAAGAAACAATAAACAGGACTTACTATGGCCAGCAGTACCATCTGCCGTGTCTGAGGCACTGGTGGTGGTGCTGGTAGTCCCTCCTACCATGTAGCTGGAGGTGGTTGCTCTTTTGCCGTGTGATGATGCTCTCTTGCCCTTGGGTGCTGACGTAAGAAATAAAGAAGATTAAAAAAAGGACTAGTGGTATTCTCTAAAAAATATTTGACAGGCACAGCATTGTACTTTCTAAATCAGATAGCCTATTCCTAGTTTTCTCAAGCTAAAATTACATTTCAAACTATGCATGCATTGCAACGAATGATTATTGCTACTCCGCCCACAGTGCCCAAGTCAGACTCCCTTTGCAATACATACTACACATTGACAAAATTGGGACTGTATGAGATGCATAAAGGCACAGTAAAGAAACGCTAGCACCCTGATATACTTTTATCTTAATAGTGACAGGACAGGATTAGGGATCACTTCTTAAATCAACCCAAGCGATCGCTGAGTGCTTGGCTAGCTCACGCTGGAACAGAATCCAGACAGCACCATTCATTTGACATCCAATGCTTTGGTAACTTAACATGCCTCCAGATAGCAGAAAATCATTTTCTCAGACGCCTCTTGGCGGTTCCTAGCAGCTTGCCATCTATCTTATTTCATAGGGAGCTAGGTTCAATCCTGCTAACGCATTGTGTAAAGATAGCCCCGATAATGTTGTGGTACTCGGTGTTTGTTCGCGCATTAATATTAGATTGTCTTAGCCTAGAATGTACACAGGAGATTCCCTGGTTTCGGCACTTCAAGATAATGCTAGAACGAGTGGGCAGAGGGGAATGTTTTAGCACTCCAGAAACAATGGTACATATATCCAAGCAGCAGCAGAAAAAGGATTTGTCATCCATGTTAAAACTAGATAATGAGCACATAGAGCTGGGTAAGAAGAAAGTCCAGGCAGGAGTATTTGCCATTTGTCTACGCTGACAACATAGAACCTTATTTATTGTTCCCCCTAAGTCATATGGCAAGATTTCACTTGGTCAGATTCAGGTTCAGGATAGCCCACCTTTTGGTTTCCTATCCCCGCAAGGCGTATTGTGACGCTGAGCTCCAATTATGCCCGTGCGATTCAGAGTCAAAACAAAATATGGTGCATTTTGTATTCTGCTGTCAGCTTTATTCAGGGCCACGGAGAAATGTTATCATCCCACTTTTAAACATTTTGAATATAAGGAAAGGTGGACTGGCTCTGCAAACAGAAGAAATTTGCCAGATGATTCCTAATTTTATTTCCTCAGCGGTACCTCTGCGTGATTTAGTGGGAAAATGATCGACATGCTGCTTTTCACACAGTTAATGAATGACATCTTTTTACGTATAACGCATTTCCCTACTTTGGTTTTTTTGACTGTGTAACAATGAGTCTATATAGTGTCTATTGATTTATGGTGACTATTTGATAAATTAAACAAGACTGATACAAGTTGAAAGTAACCTATTTTACATGGATGTAATAGCTTTTATTAAATTGATTTGCATGCACTTTGGCACTCGAGCAATTTGCTCACTGATTCCTTTTTGAAAAATTACTATGAATTGTCTATCTTGCTTGTTTTAACCACATATAGTCATGATTAATATTCTTAACTGCATTTTAATTGTATGTTTGATGAACTCTTTCATGGTAACGAATATTTTGATTTTGATTTGACATCCAATGCACTCCTACAGTTCAACACCCACCCAGTCAGACTGACACCAAGCACCACTACTTCTAGCCCAGGGCCCAGATTTATCAGGGGTTTGTTGTTTGTGGTTGCCTTGCCTATAAGGATTGTTTTTGTGCAGGGAGGTAGCCCCTTCCAGCACCAACAATCCAGAGTCCTGTGTCATGTATGTGGCACCCTTGGCACCAATATGCAAGGGTTGCTGCATTTGGTTGCACCAGAATAGTGCGAGAGCAGGATTGCACCATATCTTGATAAATTAACATTGAAAATTAAGTCACATACCTGCCATCTTCCTTTGAAGCAGCACATCAAGTTTGCAGCCCTATGGTGCGTGAAATAAATGCCATGCCTGCCTTTATGCAGCTCATACAGTCCCAATATTGTTAATGTGTAGTATGTATTGCAAATGGAGTCTGACTTAAACCATCAAAGGGGGCGGAGTAGCATGCATAGTTCAAAATGTAATTTTAGCTTTACAGTTTACACGAATAAAGAAGCAAGGACCTGTGAGTGCTCTCCTGTTTACGCTGCTGGAATCACTGGGCGTGTGAATATATATCTATATATATCTATATATATCTATATATATCTATATATATATATATATCAAGTTTCACAAGTGTCCACACTTCAGGATGCACTCACCATCGGCAACTTCATTCCAGGCAGCAGCGCATACAACAATCCA
Source organism: Triturus cristatus (assembly GCF_964204655.1). NCBI lineage: Eukaryota > Metazoa > Chordata > Amphibia > Caudata > Salamandridae > Triturus > Triturus cristatus. Next base: position 689,712,036 of record NC_140595.1, read on the forward strand.
TGGGTAATATCATCAGCCTTACGCGTTTCAGACATCTCCTTTGTCCTTGATCACAGGCAGCAAGCGGCAGTTAAATAAAAGGCAAAAAGACGGCTACTTAAATAACATCAGTTCCTTTATTGGCCCCAGGTGCAGCCTCATCAAATATCCACAGTGTCTTATGGGAGCAGTAGTCTTTATGTAAAGCCTCGATTCATTTTAGGATTCATACTGCCACTTGAAATAATAAAAACAATTCCGCCATAAATGGGCTCCTCATGGAGTGTGTAATGCGTTGCCCAATAAATCAATGCCCTGCCAATGGTCCGACAACGGCTCGAAATTCACAGAGCCTCCGGGCTGCTTTATCTGCGGTGGTGCAGTCCCCACGGCGGGACTGCCGTGTTATTTACCAAGTTTCACAAGTGTCCACACTTCAGGATGCACTCACCATCGGCAACTTCATTCCAGGCAGCAGCGCATACAACAATCCATGGGTAATATCATCAGCCTTACGCGTTTCAGACATCTCCTTTGTCCTTGATCACAGGCAGCAAGCGGCAGTTAAATAAAAGGGAAAAAGACGGCTGCTTAAATAACATCAGTTCCTTTATTGGCTCCAGGTGCAGCCTCATCAAATCTCCACAGTGTCTTATGGGAGCAGTAGTCTTTATGTAAAGCCTCGATTCATATTAGGATTCATACTGCCACTTGAAATAATAAAAACAATTCCGCCATAAATGGGCTCCTCATGGAGTGTGTAATGCGTTGCCCAATAAATCAATGCCCTGCCAATGGTCCGACAACGGCTCGAAATTCACAGAGCCTCCGGGCCGCTTTATCTGCGGTGGTGCAGTCCCCACGGCTGGACTGCTGTGTTATTTACCAAGTTTCACAAGTGTCCACACTTCAGGAGGCACTCACCATCGGCAACTTCATTCCAGGCAGCAGCACATACAACAATCCATGGGTAATATCATCAGCCTTACGCGTTTCAGACATCTCCTTTGTCCTTGATCACAGGCAGCAAGCGGCAGTTAAATAAAAGGCAAAAAGACAGCTGCTTAAATAACATCAGTTCCTTTATTGGCCCCAGGTGCAGCCTCATCAAATATCCACAGTGTCTTATGGGAGCAGTAGTCTTTATGTAAAGCCTCGATTCATATTAGGATTCATACTGCCACTTGAAATAATAAAAACAATACATAAAGATGTTATTTAAGCAGCCGTCTTTTTGCCTTTTATTTAACTGCCGCTTGCTGCCTGTGATCAAGGACAAAGGAGATGTCTGAAACGCGTAAGGCTGATGATATTACCCATGGATTGTTGTATGCGCTGCTGCCTGGAATGAAGTTGCAGATGGTGAGTGCGTCCTGAAGTGTGGACACTTGTGAAACTTGGTAAATAACACGGCAGTCCAGCGGGGACTGCACCACCGCAGATAAAGCGGCCCGGAGGCTCTGTGAATTTCGAGCCGTTGTCGGACCATTGGCAGGGCATTGATTTATTGGGCAACGCATTACACACTCCATGAGGAGCCCATTTATGGCGGAATTGTTTTTATTATTTCAAGTGGCAGTATGAATCCTAATATGAATCGAGGCTTTACATAAAGACTACTGCTCCCATAAGACACTGTGGATATTTGATGAGGCTGCACCTGGGGCCAATAAAGGAAGTGATGTTATTTAAGCAGCCGTCTTTTTGCCTTTTATTTAACTGCCGCTTGCTGCCTGTGATCAAGGACAAAGGAGATGTCTGAAACGCGTAAGGCTGATGATATTACCCATGGATTGTTGTATGCGCTGCTGCCTGGAATGAAGTTGCCGATGGTGAGTGCGTCCTGAAGTGTGGACACTTGTGAAACTTGGTAAATAACACGGCAGTCCAGCCGTGGGGACTGCACCACCGCAGATAAAGCGGCCCGGAGGCTCTGTAAATTTCGAGCCGTTGTCGGACCATTGGCAGGGCATTGATTTATTGGGCAACGCATTACACACTCCATGAGGAGCCCATTTATGGCGGAATTGTTTTTATTATTTCAAGTGGCAGTATGAATCCTAATATGAATCGAGGCTTTACATAAAGACTACTGCTCCCATAAGACACTGTGGATATTTGATGAGACTGCACCTGGGGCCAATAAAGGAACTGATGTTATTTAAGCAGCCGTCTTTTTGCCTTTTATTTAACTGCCGCTTGCTGCCTGTGATCAAGGACAAAGGAGATGTCTGAAACGCGTAAGGCTGATGATATTACCCATGGATTGTTGTATGAGCTGCTGCCTGGAATGAAGTTACCGATGGTGAGTGCGTCCTGAAGTGTGGACACTTGTGAAACTTGGTAAATAACACGGCAGTCCAGCCGTGGGGACTGCACCACCGCAGATAAAGCGGCCCGGAGGCTCTGTGAATTTCGAGCCGTTGTCGGCCCATTGGCAGGGCATTGATTTATTGGGCAACGGATTACACACTCCATGAGGAGCCCATTTATGGCGGAATTGTTTTTATTATTTCAAGTGGCAGTATGAATCCTAATATGAATCGAGGCTTTACATAAAGACTACTGCTCCCATAAGACACTGTGGATATTTGATGAGGCTGCACCTGGGGCCAATAAAGGAACTGATGTTATTTAAGCAGCCGTCTTTTTGCCTTTTATTTAACTGCCGCTTGCTGCCTGTGATCAAGGACAAAGGAGATGTCTGAAACGCGTAAGGCTGATGATATTACCCATGGATTGTTGTATGCGCTGCTGCCTGGAGTGAAGTTGCCGATGGTGAGTGCGTCCTGAAGTGTGGACACTTGTGAAACTTGGTAAATAACACGGCAGTCCAGCCGTGGGGACTGCACCACCGCACATAAAGCGGCCCGGAGGCTCTGTGAATTTCGAGCCGTTGTCGGACCATTGGCAGGGCATTGATTTATTGGGCAACGCATTACACACTCCATGAGGTGCCCATTTATGGCGGAATTGTTTTTATTATTTCAAGTGGCAGTATGAATCCTAATATGAATCGAGGCTTTACATAAAGACTACTGCTCCCATAAGACACTGTGGATATTTGATGAGGCTGCACCTGGGGCCAATAAAGGAACTGATGTTATTTAAGCAGCCGTCTTTTTGCCTTCTATTTAACTGCCGCTTGCTGCCTGTGATCAAGGACAAAGGAGATGTCTGAAACGCGTAAGGCTGATGATATTACCCATGGATTGTTGTATGCACTGCTGCCTGGAATGAAGTTGCCGATGGTGAGTGCGTCCTGAAGTGTGGACACTTGTGAAACTTGGTAAATAACACAGCAGTCCAGCCGTGGGGACTGCACCACCGCAGATAAAGCGGCCCGGAGGCTCTGTGAATTTCGAGCCGTTGTCGGACCATTGGCAGGGCATTGATTTATTGGGCAACGCATTACACACTCCATGAGGAGCCCATTTATGGCGGAATTGTTTTTATTATTTCAAGTGGCAGTATGAATCCTAATATGAATCGAGGCTTTACATAAAGACTACTGCTCCCATAAGACACTGTGGATATTTGATGAGGCTGCACCTGGGGCCAATAAAGGAACTGATGTTATTTAAGCAGCCGTCTTTTTGCCTTTTATTTAACTGCCGCTTGCTGCCTGTGATCAAGGACAAAGGAGATGTCTGAAACGCCTCAGGCTGATGATATTACCCATGGATTGTTGTATGCGCTGCTGCCTGGAATGAAGTTGCCGATGGTGAGTGCGTCCTGAAGTGTGGACACTTGTGAAACTTGGTAAATAACACGGCAGTCCAGCGGGGACTGCACCACCGCAGATAAAGCGGCCCGGAGGCTCTGTGAATTTCGAGCCGTTGTCGGACCATTGGCAGGGCATTGATTTATTGGGCAACGCATTACACACTCCATGAGGAGCCCATTTATGGCGGAATTGTTTTTATTATTTCAAGTGGCAGTATGAATCCTAATATGAATCGAGGCTTTACATAAAGACTACTGCTCCCATAAGACACTGTGGATATTTGATGAGACTGCACCTGGGGCCAATAAAGGAACTGATGTTATTTAAGCAGCCGTCTTTTTGCCTTTTATTTAACTGCCGCTTGCTGCCTGTGATCAAGGACAAAGGAGATGTCTGAAACGCGTAAGGCTGATGATATTACCCATGGATTGTTGTATGAGCTGCTGCCTGGAATGAAGTTACCGATGGTGAGTGCGTCCTGAAGTGTGGACACTTGTGAAACTTGGTAAATAACACGGCAGTCCAGCCGTGGGGACTGCACCACCGCAGATAAAGCGGCCCGGAGGCTCTGTGAATTTCGAGCCGTTGTCGGCCCATTGGCAGGGCATTGATTTATTGGGCAACGGATTACACACTCCATGAGGAGCCCATTTATGGCGGAATTGTTTTTATTATTTCAAGTGGCAGTATGAATCCTAATATGAATCGAGGCTTTACATAAAGACTACTGCTCCCATAAGACACTGTGGATATTTGATGAGGCTGCACCTGGGGCCAATAAAGGAACTGATGTTATTTAAGCAGCCGTCTTTTTGCCTTTTATTTAACTGCCGCTTGCTGCCTGTGATCAAGGACAAAGGAGATGTCTGAAACGCGTAAGGCTGATGATATTACCCATGGATTGTTGTATGCGCTGCTGCCTGGAGTGAAGTTGCCGATGGTGAGTGCGTCCTGAAGTGTGGACACTTGTGAAACTTGGTAAATAACACGGCAGTCCAGCCGTGGGGACTGCACCACCGCACATAAAGCGGCCCGGAGGCTCTGTGAATTTCGAGCCGTTGTCGGACCATTGGCAGGGCATTGATTTATTGGGCAACGCATTACACACTCCATGAGGTGCCCATTTATGGCGGAATTGTTTTTATTATTTCAAGTGGCAGTATGAATCCTAATATGAATCGAGGCTTTACATAAAGACTACTGCTCCCATAAGACACTGTGGATATTTGATGAGGCTGCACCTGGGGCCAATAAAGGAACTGATGTTATTTAAGCAGCCGTCTTTTTGCCTTCTATTTAACTGCCGCTTGCTGCCTGTGATCAAGGACAAAGGAGATGTCTGAAACGCGTAAGGCTGATGATATTACCCATGGATTGTTGTATGCACTGCTGCCTGGAATGAAGTTGCCGATGGTGAGTGCGTCCTGAAGTGTGGACACTTGTGAAACTTGGTAAATAACACAGCAGTCCAGCCGTGGGGACTGCACCACCGCAGATAAAGCGGCCCGGAGGCTCTGTGAATTTCGAGCCGTTGTCGGACCATTGGCAGGGCATTGATTTATTGGGCAACGCATTACACACTCCATGAGGAGCCCATTTATGGCGGAATTGTTTTTATTATTTCAAGTGGCAGTATGAATCCTAATATGAATCGAGGCTTTACATAAAGACTACTGCTCCCATAAGACACTGTGGATATTTGATGAGGCTGCACCTGGGGCCAATAAAGGAACTGATGTTATTTAAGCAGCCGTCTTTTTGCCTTTTATTTAACTGCCGCTTGCTGCCTGTGATCAAGGACAAAGGAGATGTCTGAAACGCCTCAGGCTGATGATATTACCCATGGATTGTTGTATGCGCTGCTGCCTGGAATGAAGTTGCCGATGGTGAGTGCGTCCTGAAGTGTGGACACTTGTGAAACTTGGTAAATAACACGGCAGTCCAGCCGTGGGGACTGCACCACCGCAGATAAAGCGGCCCGGAGGCTCTGTGAATTTCGAGCCGTTGTCGGACCATTGGCAGGGCATTGATTTATTGGGCAACGCATTACACACTCCATGAGGAGCCCATTTATGGCGGAATTGTTTTTATTATTTCAAGTGGCAGTATGAATCCTAATATGAATCGAGGCTTTACATAAAGACTACTGCTCCCATAAGACACTGTGGATATTTGATGAGGCTGCACCTGGGGCCAATAAAGGAACTGATGTTATTTAAGCAGCCGTCTTTTTGCCTTCTATTTAACTGCCGCTTGCTGCCTGTGATCAAGGACAAAGGAGATGTCTGAAACGCGTAAGGCTGATGATATTACCCATGGATTGTTGTATACACTGCTGCCTGGAATGAAGTTGCCGATGGTGAGTGCGTCCTGAAGTGTGGACACTTGTGAAACTTGGTAAATAACACAGCAGTCCAGCCGTGGGGACTGCACCACCGCAGATAAAGCGGCCCGGAGGCTCTGTGAATTTCGAGCCGTTGTCGGACCATTGGCAGGGCATTGATTTATTGGGCAACGCATTACACACTCCATGAGGAGCCCATTTATGGCGGAATTGTTTTTATTATTTCAAGTGGCAGTATGAATCCTAATATGAATCGAGGCTTTACATAAAGACTACTGCTCCCATAAGACACTGTGGATATTTGATGAGGCTGCACCTGGGGCCAATAAAGGAACTGATGTTATTTAAGCAGCCGTCTTTTTGCCTTTTATTTAACTGCCGCTTGCTGTCTGTGATCAAGGACAAAGGAGATGTCTGAAACGCCTAAGGCTGATGATATTACCCATGGATTGTTGTATGCGCTGCTGCCTGGAATGAAGTTGCCGATGGTGAGTGCGTCCTGAAGTGTGGACACTTGTGAAACTTGGTAAATAACACGGCAGTCCAGCCGTGGGGACTGCACCACCGCAGATAAAGCGGCCCGGAGGCTCTGTGAATTTCGAGCCGTTGTCGGACCATTGGCAGGGCATTGATTTATTGGGCAACGCATTACACACTCCATGAGGAGCCCATTTATGGCGGAATTGTTTTTATTATTTCAAGTGGCAGTATGAATCCTAATATGAATCGAGGCTTTACATAAAGACTACTGCTCCCATAAGACACTGTGGATATTTGATGAGGCTGCACCTGGGGCCAATAAAGGAACTGATGTTATTTAAGCAGCCGTCTTTTTGCCTTTTATTTAACTGCCGCTTGCTGCCTGTGATCAAGGACAAAGGAGATGTCTGAAACACGTAAGGCTGATGATATTACCCATGGATTGTTGTATGCGCTGCTGCCTGGAATTAAGTTGCCGATGGTGAGTGCGTCCTGAAGTGTGGACACTTGCGAAACTTGGTAAATAACACGGCAGTCCAGCCGTGGGGACTGCACCACCGCAGATAAAGCGGCCCGGAGGCTCTGTGAATTTCGAGCCGTTGTCGGACCATTGGCAGGGCATTGATTTATTGGGCAACGCATTACACACTCCATGAGGAGCCCATTTATGGCGGAATTGTTTTTATTATTTCAAGTGGCAGTATGAATCCTAATATGAATCGAGGCTTTACATAAAGACTACTGCTCCCATAAGACACTGTGGATATTTGATGAGGCTGCACCTGGGGCCAATAAAGGAACTGATGTTATTTAAGCAGCCGTCTTTTTGCCTTTTATTTAACTGCCGCTTGCTGCCTGTGATCAAGGACAAAGGAGATGTCTGAAACGCGTAAGGCTGATGATATTACCCATGGATTGTTGTATGCGCTGCCGCCTGGAATGAAGTTGCCGATGGTGAGTGCGTCCTGAAGTGTGGACACTTGTGAAACTTGATATATATATCTATATATATATATCTATATATATATATATTATCTACTGGCGGTCGCCAGTAGATAGTTATAGTTAGGACCTATTTTCCATAGGAAATCCGCAACATATTGGGAATATCTTTGGCGCCGGTTGACAAATCCTCGCGAAATTTTCCAAACTTTTGGCCAGCTCCGCTCCGCTCCTACCCTGAAAGTTTCGTGGTCATCCGTCAAGCGGGGGCAGAGAAAAAAGGGGGGTCCCAAAACGCGTTTTCCCCTTGCAATTTCCCATAGGATCTACTTGTCGCAGCTACAGCCCGAACCGCTGAACGGAATGACACCAAATTTGGCAAAGAGGTAGTCCTCAGTTCGGACTCGTGCCTTTTGCATATATGATGTGAATCTGTTCAGTAGTTCCTGAGAAAATTAAGGTAAAAAAGTTAGTGATATCTATGGCCGGGGAGGATCAATCAATCAATCAATCACTGCATTTGTAAAGCGCGCTACATACCCGAGAGGGTCTCAAGGCACTGGGGAGGGGGGGTGCTACTCGTCGAAGAGCCAGGTCTTGAGGAGTCTTCTGAAGGCCAGCAGGTCCTGGGTCTGTCGTAGGATGGTGGGGAGAGTGTTCCAGGTCTTGGCGGCGAGGTAGGAGAAGGATCTGCCGCCGGCAGTGGTTTTTCAGATGCGAGGGACTGTGGCGAGGGTGAGGTTGGCTGAGCGGAGGCTTCAGGTGGGGGTATGGAAGCTGAGTCGGTTGTTGAGGTAGGTGGGTCCGGTGTTGTGCAGTGCTTTGTGTGCGTGGATTAGGAGCTTGAAGGTGATCCTTTTGTTGACGGGGAGCCAGTGCAGGCCTCTCAGGTGGAGTGTGATGTGGCTGCGGCGGGGGACGTCGAGGATGAGTCGGGCCGAGGCGTTCTGGATGCGTTGGAGTCGTCTCAGGAGCTTGTTTGTAGTTCCTGAGTAGAGGGCGTTCCCGTAGTCGAGTCTGTTGGTGATGAGGGCCTGGGTAACGTTTTTTCTCGTGTCGAGGGGGATCCATTTGAAGATCCTGCGGAGCATACGGAGGGTGTTGAAGCAGGACGCGGACACGGCGTTGACTTGCCGGGTCAGGATCCGCGGACCGTACCCGCACCGTAAGCGCACCCTCCCCGAACCGAGCGCGCACCCTCCCGATCGCGCGCTGAATGCTAATTGGCTGTCGAGTGTCTCTCTACATTCGAAACCAGGAACTGTTGGCGGCCATTTTCTGCCTCGGTAGAAGTGAGGCTGAAGAAGCAAGGGGAATAAGTGTGTAAAACATATAAAGGGGGCAGAGTGGAAATACTCTGACCCTCTAGAGGTGCTTAGGGGGTCCCAGAAGGATCCCCTGGGGCCCCCCTTTTTTGAAAAAAATAAACGGCGAAATACGCGCACGGTGTGTGCATCCTATCGTGTTGGATACACGGATTCTCTCGTGGTGGGTGCGTGGATCCACGGCAACGTTTTTTTTAAAACGACAGGAAATCATGGTTGTATGACAACTTTCTACACTGAAAGGTAGGGTGTATATTTTTGTTTTTTAAAGGTATGATTGTTATTGGTTAACAAAAACAGATTGTAAGGAACATTATATATGATAAGCTGATATGTTGAAAAGTCAAGCACACTTCCTGTCTTGTGTAGGAACATTGTGTGCTGAACTTGTGACCTGTGAGTTCAGTGCAGTGTTCCATGACCTGTTTCTATGGTAACAGGCAGAAGGCAGATTGGGGGAAGGGTTGAAATGTATTTCAGTTGGAAAGGGTTGAAATATTTAACCAATAGAAATGTGTGTTTGCTTTTGAGTTTATGTGCGAAGGATTGTGATTTGATGTTTACATGTATATGTGTGGAAAATGAAAGGGAAACTTTTTCATTCTTTGCTTTTGCTGAGAAGTGCACAGTGCAGAGATTCTGTAAAAGAAAATATGGTGAGTGATTGATATACTCCTTAATCTACAAAAGAACTTGAAAGATAAGTTATTTAATTGTGAGGGGATGTATGTAGACTATTTTGATTTTAATCAGACTAATGTATTTTTCCTGCTAAAGTGTAGGGAGTACTTTTTTTTCTCTACAATGTGTGTGCATGTAGAAACCATTCTGTGATAAGCATTTGTGGTTTTCATGTGTTTGTAAACAGATAACTGTGCAGTTTTTATATTTTGGTAGAATTAGAAACCAGTCATTGTTTATGAATTTGTGAAATGAGTTATGTTATGTTTCTATACTAAAATGTAGTACTACTTCTAGGTGAAGAAATGTGTTTTGATATAGTGCAAGGGATAGTGTTGTTTTAAAAAAAAAAAAATTCTCCTTTTTTAAAAATATTTTTTGTCCTCATTTGTCAATATGCAAGAAACCATCAGGAAAGGAGTCAATTTCTACTAGGGCAGAGGTACCCAGTCACTCCATAAGGAGGAGATGATCTAGATCATACAGAGTAACCTAATAAAGGTTTTTCCCCCCTGCCCGGTCGAAAAAGGCTAACTTCACTGACATTGGCGAAAAATTGAGATATAGGCAGAAGGTGTACAAGCCTATACAGCATATTCTTAATCATAGGACAAATGGTTTTACCAAAGAGAAAAAAAAAAAATAGATGGCAGCAGAGAAAAGCTATCTGGAAACCAATCCTTATATCTACATTCTAAATTGATAGCAATCATATCTATATTCTAACTAATTTCTATAGGTTCCTATCCATTTGTCCCATAATTCCCAGAATTTTGTCTTTTTACTTAACTTAATTGCTTGATCTAAACTTGCCACTCTTTGAACTGAATGGATCCATTCCACCTCTGTCGGAGGGCATGGAAATATCCACTTAATGCACAATTTCCTTCTCGCCAACAATATTAAAACAAAGATAATCGTTTTTTGATAGTTATTAAAGCTCCCATTATCAGCCAATCCTGTTAAAACCCCAAAAATAACAATATCGAAGCTCACCTCAGATTCTTGTGCCGTTATCTCTGAAATAATCTTACCCACTTTCTCCCAGAAGAGCTGGATCGAGGGACACTGCCAGAACATATGTGCTTCATTCGCGTTGTTTTCACCACATTTCGGGCATTTTCTTTCTGACCGACTACCCATCTTTGATAGCCTTCGGGGAGTCCAGTATGCCTTATGGACAGTAAAAAGATGTTTTTTTCTTAATGGGGCAGATCTCACATAACGCCATAAGTAAGCCATTGATACTTGCCATAATACTTCTTGGTCTTTATTCGGCAGTTCCCTCTTCCAGCTTTCCATCAATGCCTTCTGGGACCCATCTTCTTCCTGAATAAATATCCAGTACCATTCTGCTACTTCTTTAGGAGCTTTGGGTCTTGATTTTATTCTTGTTTCAACCTCCGAGTTTGGATCCCCCTTTTTTTCTATTGTCTTTGCCCAACTAGCCAGTTGGTAATACTTAAATTTAGAAACAGCATTGTTAGTTGTCTCAGACATTCTCTGCCATGAAATCAAGTTGAAATCTTCCAGGAGTTGACCCCACAACTTAAATCCATTCTCTCGAAATGGAGTTGCTAAAGAGTCCAAAAGGGATAGTGCTGTTTGTCTAGAATCACACAGTGAGTCTGTGTGCATTTGGGAACCACTGTGAGAGAAGCATTTGGTAACATTGTGTATTTGCTGACAGATAACTGTTTTAACTTGTCATGTTGTGAAATTTTAGTAGCATTAGAATACAGTTATGGCTTATGATTTGATTAAATGAGTCAGGCTTTGACAGAAAAGTGCGGTCCTGAAATATGTAGATTGTGTGCAGTTCCCTTACCAGTTGCACTGTAGTGAATGAGTTTTGGTAAACTCCTAGGGATAGTGGTGCATGTCTAGAATCACAGTGTGAGTTAGTGTGTATTTTGGATCAGTGTGAGAGAAGCATTTGGTGATATCATGTATTTGCTTATAGATAACTGTTTTAAAACCTGTCATGTTGTGAAGTTTTAGTAGCATTAGAATCCAGTCTTTGCTTATGCGTTGATTAAATGAGTCATGCTTTGACACTGATGTGCTATACTTAAATATGTAGATTGTGTTCAGTACCATTAACTCTTCCAGACTAGTGAATGAGTTTTGGTAAACTCCTAGGATAGTGTTGATTGTTTAAAATCACACTGTGAGTCTGTGTGCATTTGGGTAAGGGTTGTGAGAGAAGCATTTGGTAACATTGTGTATTTGCTGACAGATAACTGTTTTAAAACCAGTCAGGTTGTCAAGTTTTAGAAGCATTAGAAGACAGTTATGGCTTCTGCTTTCATTAAATGAGTCAGGCATTGACAGTAAATTGCAGTCGTGAAATATGTAGATTGTGTGCAGTTACCTTACCACTTGCACTGTAGTGAATGAGTTTTAGTAAACTCATAGGGATAGTGGTGCTTGTCTAGAATCACACTGTGAGTTGGTGTGTATTTGGGATCAGTGTGAGAGAATCATTTGGTCACATCATGTATTTACTGACACATAACTGTTTTAAAATCTGTCATGTTGTGAAGTTTTAGTAGCATTAGAATCCAGTCTTTGCTTATATGTTGATTAAATGAGTCATGCTTTGACACTGATGTGCTGTACTTAAATATGTAGATTGTGTGCAGTCCCCGTACCCCTTCCACAGTAGTGATAGAGTTTTGGTAAAGTCCTAGGATAGTGTTGATTGTCTAAAATCACACTGTGAGTCTGTGTGCATTTGGGTAAGGATTGTGAGAGAAGTGTTTGGTAACATCGTGTATTTGCTGACAGATAAGTGTTGTAAAACATGTCATGTTGTCAAGTTTTAGTAGCATTAGAAGACAGTTATGGCTTATGCTTTCATTATATATATATATATGTTGTGAAGTTTTAGTAGGATTAGAATCCAGTCTTTGCTTATGCGTTGATTAAATGAGTCATGCTTTGACACTGATATGGTGTACTTAAATATGTAGATTGTGTGCAGTACCATTAACTTTTCCAGAGTAGTGGATGAGTTTTGGTAAACTCCTAGGATAGTGTTGCTTGTCTAAAATCCCACTGTGAGTCTGTGTGCATTTGGGTAAGGATTGTGAGAGAAGCATTTGGTAACATCGTGTATTTGCTGACATATACCTGTTTTAAAACCGGTCATGTTGTGAAGTTTTAGTAGCATTAGAAGCTAGTCTTTGCTTATGCTTTGATTATATGAGTCAGGCTTTGACAAAAAAGTGCAGTCCTGAAATATGAAGATTGTGTGCAGTTCGCTTACCACTTCCACAGTAGTGAATGATTTTTGGTAAACTCCTAGGTATAGTGGTTGTTGTCTAGAATTACACTGTGAGTCCGTGTGCATTTGAGAACCACTGTGAGAGAAGCATTTGGTAACATCGTGTATTTGCTGGCAGATAACTAATTTAAAACCTCTCATGTTGTCAAGTTTTAGTAGCATTAGAAGGTAGTCTTTGCTTATGCATTGATAAAATGAGTCAGGGTTTGAAACTAAGGTGCTGTGCCATGTAGTATTTTGTTCACTGTGGCAGAACTGAAAATGTAAAAGTTTTACCTAAGCACTGTCCTAGAAGTAGTCTGATTATTTAGTCAGTTTCTAAGTACCAAATAGACTGCTTCAAATGTATATGCAGTATGCATGTAGTGTTCTAACATACTATACACTTGTCTTTTACACCTTCAATTCCCTAGTCAGTACCCATACACTTCCAGGAAACATCCTGTCTCTTCCTTTGCAGTCTTCTAGATACCCATTCAACAGCATGTACTAATCCATTCACTGTGCCAAAACCCAAACACTTATAAATTCACCATGACACTCTCTTTCCAGTACTCTAATGATTCAGTCACTGCCTAAGTATTCATGCACTGAGCCAGGTCTTAGCACATGGACTTCTTCAAACCCCTATCCACTATGCATGCAGTCCTCTAAGCACCTACACACTTGTCTTTCACACCTTCAATTTCAGTATCCGTTCACTTCCAGCAAACACCCTGTCACTCCATTTGCACTCCTCTAGTGACCCATTCAGCATCATGTACTAATCCATTCACTGCGCCAAACCCTAATAAATTCACCCAGGCACTCTCCTTGCAGTACTCTAATCATTCAGTCAGTACCCAAGTACTCATCCAGTGACCCAGGCCTTAGTATATGGACTGCTTCAAACCCTTATCCACTATGCATGCAGTCCTCTAACCACCTACACAATTGTCTTTCTCACCTTCAATTCCCTAGTCAGTATCCATACACTTCCAGGAAATACCCTGTCACTCCCTTTGCAGTCCTCTAGTGACCCATTCAGCACCATGTACTAATCCATTCACTGTGCTAAAACCCAAACACTTATAAATTCACCAAGATACTATCTTTGCAGTACTCTAATCATTCAGTCAGTGCCTAAGTGTTCATACACTGAGCCAGGCCTTAGCACATGGACTGCTTCAAACCCCTATGCACTATGCATGCAGTTTACTAACCACCTAGACACTTGTCTTTCACACTTTCAATTTCCTAGTCAGTATCCATACAGTCCAGCAATTGTGACTGCCTTTGCACTCCTCTAGTGACCCATTCAGTACCAAGTACTAATCCATTCCCTGTGCGAAAAGCCTAGCACTTATAAATTCACCTAGGCACTTTCCTTGCTGTACTCTAATCATTCAGTCAGTACCCAAGTAGTCATGCAGTGAGCCAGGCCTTAGCACATGGACTGCTTTAAATGCCTATGCAGTATGGATGCAGTCCTCTAATCACCTACACAGTTGTGTTTTACACCTTCAATTCCCTAGTTAGTATTCATACTCTTCTAGCAAACACCCTGTCACTCACCCAGTGTGTCTCCTTATAGTACTGTAATCATTTAGTCAGTTAGCATGTAGTCTTTTAGTGAGGTAGGCTTTAGGGCATGAACTGCTTCAAAGTAGTATGCACTGTGCATATAGTGTTTTAACGATCGTCACACTTGTGGTTCAGGGCTATAGTTTCTTAGTCAGTTTTTATATAAAATGTGTTTGTACAGTAATGGAATAGTATAAATTTGAAAGTTATTAATATACATTTATTTGTGATTCTTTTTTACAGATACAGAACAGGAGTGTTTCTCATCTGTTTGCACTCTTCTCATGCAAGATTGTTTGGATAAAGGGTCCTTAGGTGTTTCATCATACTTGCTGTGCCGCACGAGTATTTTTTGTTAGGATCCCCTCGTAACAAAACTCTTTGGCAAATCTTGCGAATGAAGAAGGTGGCATTGGTCTTTGTTTGCCCCTTGGAAAAAGTTAAAAATTTCTTCACCACTGAAGAAAAACGTTGTGGGCGTGGTGCGTTCTGCAAAAAAATTTCTTCAGATTCGGTAAATATTTTAAAGCGGCAACATTTACAGTTTTTGTAAGTTAAACTTATAAAATTTTGTTAGCTGTATACATTTTATATATCTGTGATTTGTTTCTTGTGGTATTTTGTTGAGAATACCATGTTTTTTTTTTTTAACAATCTGTCTGATTTTCCAGGTCTGTCGTCGACATCCGTGGTTCCCACAGGAGTGTTCCGCCTTGTTGTTTTGTATTATTGTTGTTACATTTTGTTTATTAGTTTATATTTATGTTAATAAAAAAATAAAGTTTGAAAATAGTTTATCGTTTATATATTTATTATTATAAAAAATAAAGTTTGAAAAAAAAATTAATAATGTTTTTGGTTGTTCTCTTAACTGCTGTGTGACTCTTTCTTGTTCTTATTACTGTTATTTGATGGAGTCCACCATGGTGTTAAATGTTGGGGCACTTATCGCTGGAATACTGGTGATATCTGCAGTTTGCACCAACTTCTGAATAGTGTGTTAGATTTATCTCAACTTTACTTCTGTTAAAGTGCTGATAGTGAAATGGAGAGTAGCCGTTCCCGTGCAAAAAGACAAGAGGAGCACCTTTGCGATTTATTCTAAATAGTAAAATCCTGTATTGTATTGCACTGAGGTATTGGCTGTACTTACAGTGTACACACAAAATCTATTAAGAAATCTCATTGTATTTAAATTGATTGGGAATAGTGCGTCAGGTGCTGGATCTTGACGAGATACACTGCTCAGTTCGTATATTGTTCTGCACACGAAAAAAATCACATCACAAATTTCACACCAATTGCAATGCGAAACAAATTCCGGCGATAAGACACGTTAGCACCAGGGATTTTACACCTGCTTTCTGCTGGTGTTAAGCAGGACAGCTGCCTGCACCATGAAAGGGAACACACCCAAGAGCCACACCAGAACACCCACAGGTGCCATAGAGTCAATGAGCATGATACAGGGATACCCATGAGGGCCAGAAGACTCATCTCAACAACTCCAGGACCGCCAATGCCCCCCAAACCCACATCTTAGTAAGTGTGTCCCAGTGGTCATTGTCTTAGCATGATAGGCACGAGCCCTGCAACATCACAGTGTGCTGTCACCTCAGCGTTGGCAGTGAACATGGATGTGTAGCTACGTACACATCCTCCTGCATGCACAACTGGCGTGTGATTGTCTGTCGTTCACAGGTCAGTTCAGGGGTGTGCCTATCCGGCAAGGGGAACGGGGTGTCTCGGACATGTCCGTGTACAGGAAGTGCGGTAAGTGTGTCTCTGTGTTCTGGTGTGGCCTGTTACAAGAGCCGCAGCAGTCGATGTTGTAAAGTGGCATGCACCACTTCCAAACGGCACTGTGGTTTTGTAGTTGGAATGTAGCAGGACATGCGCAAATAGGCATTACAATGGCGTGCCGTACGAGTGCACGAGATACAACAGCTCACCGTACAAAAGTGTGGGGGCTCGTGGAAGGGATAGCAGCCGTTTGGCAACATAACACACAGTGAACTCGACCATGTGCCATATGCTGGGCATCTCATCCATGATGACCACGGTCGCAGACATCCCACAACACCAACGACTGGCCTTTGTACACATCCTGTATGAATGCAGTGTGGTTTTCACTTCTATGCTCGTTCAGTGGTGTGATGTTGGCAGGTTGTGTGACTTGTGCCATTGTTAGTCTATATGTGTGTTGTACTTAATTGTGCATGTGTGCCATTCTGCCCATCTCCCCCCTCCCCCCCCACTCCCTGCTTCTTCCTCTTCCTAGTGCTGTTGTGTCTATAATTTTGTTGCTGCACACATAAATACATTTAATGAATAAATTAGAATAGTTCCTTGATTCTTTTAGGTTTCAAAACTTTTCTATTGGTTTCTTTTTAATTTTCCATATGAACCGTTTTTTTTAAATATTCAACAACATATAGAAGTCAGAAGTGCAACGTATTCTATCAACACACTTTCTAGAACATTCTACAATACGTGCAGGTTAAAAGTTCATCAATTTTTTTAAACTTTATGATATTTTTTTGTAACATTTTCTTGAACATTTAACGACACGTGCAGGTTAAAAGTTGACGATTGTTTTAAGTTTGAACAGTGCCTTCCAAATGCAAGTAGCAGGTGTGGTTGAGCTGAGCAAATTTTATCCTATGATATGTACTCCACGTTGAAACTGATTTTTCTTAACCAATCACAAAGGTGCTTTTCCACAAAACTAATGTGCACCCTACTTTTAAAAAAGAATGCTTTTCATGATATCTTCAGAGATAAGTTAAAGATAGGAATTAGCATTTAAAAAACCTTTGAAATTCACTGAAAAAACCATAGGTTTCATGCACGTTATAGTTAGGAATTGGCATTTAAAAAACCTTTTAAATTCACTGAAAAAACCAAAGGTTTCAGGGGCGTTATAGTTAGGAATTGGCATTAAAAAAACCTTAGAAATTCACTGAAAAAACTATAGGTTTCATGGGCGTTATAGTTAGCTGGACATTTCCCTCGTACAAAACCCTAGAAATTCCCCTGTTATAGTTAGTTCAGCTAACTATAACTCGCACCCCCGCAATGCACTGCTGATGACGTCACATATTACATCACTCATGACATGGTCAGTGACATCACTGATGACATCACTGATGACATCTTAAATGACATCACTGATGACATCACTGATGACATCATCCAGTGAATGTGTGTTGTTCTGAAAAGTTTAAATATGTTTTATATATTTATAGTGAAAGGCCTATGGAAGAATGAGTGGGTGTATAAGTGTGTGAATGGGTGATTTTCTAGGTGCGTAACTGACTCTATAAGTGAGTCATTAAATGTATCTTTGGTTTTTTCAGTGAATATATATATTTATAGCTTGGAGTAACATCAAGTTTTGGCTGGACTAATTGGTGGTGCCTAACATGTATGTGCATTCAATAATTGTACTTACTAAGCATCAAAGCCAAGGATTTTCAAAATTACCGGCTCTCCAATGGTAGTCCTGGGGAGGATGCTGCCCTCCCATTGGCCATGAACGCACCAATTAAATCATTGGATAATTTAAACAGTGTGCCTGTATGTCAAATGTTTTTACTGCACTGAAGAAAGCATAACGCTAAAACGCATCTGCGAAGAATTTTGACACGTCCTGTGAGTGCACCCATTGAGCTTTGGTTGTTGTGTAACAAACAGGTTCCATCCCCGTTTTCTGGTGCACCCACCGTGAGTTCGGAAACAGGCTTTTGGTGGAAAGTTGGAGCATTTGTAAAATAGCCTGACTGAACCGCCGCCGACACAACCCCGTCGACCAAGAAGGTCGTGAATTATTCAAATTCAGGGTTGCCCAGCCATTTGACGGACACCTGCGGTACGCTGTGTATTAAAACCGGCGGCAGGCAAAGGACTTTTGCGGCACATTGAACTGTTGAAATGGCAGCTTGGAGTAACATCGAGTTTTGGCTGGACTAATTGGGGGTGCCTAACATCTATATGCATTCAATAATTGTACTTACTAAGCATCAAAGCCAAGGATTTTCAAAATTGCCGGCTGTCCAATGGTAGTCCTGGGAAGGATGCTGCCCTTCCATTGGCCATGAACGCACCAATTAAATCATTGGATAATTTAAACAATGTGCCTGTATGTCAAATGTTTTTACCGCACTGAGGAAAGCATAACGCTGAAACGCATATGCGAAGAATTTTGACACGTCATGTGAGTGCACCCATTGAGCTTTGGTTGTTGTGTAACAAATGGGTTCCATCCCCATTTTCTGGTGCACCCTCCATGAGTTCGGAAACAGGCTTTTGATGCAGCGTTTATATATATATATATATATATATATATATATATATATATATATATATATGTATATATATATTCACTGAAAAAAACATAGGTTTCACACACGTTATAGTT
This sequence comes from Triturus cristatus, assembly GCF_964204655.1. Taxonomy (NCBI): domain Eukaryota; kingdom Metazoa; phylum Chordata; class Amphibia; order Caudata; family Salamandridae; genus Triturus; species Triturus cristatus. The sequence goes on from NC_140595.1 coordinate 689,730,786, forward strand.
AGGAATTAGCATTTAAAAAACCTTGCAAATTCAGTGAAAAACCATAGGTTTCACACATGTTATAGTTAGCTGGACATTTTATTGATAAAAAACCAATGAAATTCCCCCGTTATAGTTAGTGCAGGCAACTATAACTCACGCGACCGCAATCCTCTGCTGATGCTAATACTGTATTTAGACAATTATTTGCCCATGTCTTCTTCCATTAAATTTTAGCTATACATATATTACAAATATTTTTTTTTCATAAAGACACATATGTCATCAGCAGAGGATTGCGGTCGCGTGAGTTATAGTTGCCTGCACTAACTATAACGGGGGAATTTCATTAGTTTTTTATCAATAAAATGTCCAGCTAACTATAACATGTGTGAAACCTATGGTTTTTTCACTGAATTTGCAAGGTTTTTTAAATGCTAATTCCTAACTATAACGTGTGTGAAACCTATGGTTTTTTCAGTGAATTTGTACGGTTTTTTAAATGCTAAGTTACTTTACGCCATTCGTGGCGTGCGCCCCCACTTAACGCAGTTCGTTCCGTGCACGCACGGTGCGCTTCGCGCACCGTGCGCACACAGTGAGCACGCGGTGCGCTTCGCGCACCGCGCGCCCACTTTACGGAGTTAGTGCCGTGCACGCACGGTGGGCACGCGGTGCGCTACGCGCACCGCATGCCCACGTTACGCTAGATGGGCCATGTACGCTTGATGCGCTTCGTGCACCGTGCGCACATGGAGGACATATGATGCGCTTCGTTGTGAAAGGTAATATTTAATTTTTTTGACTTATCTAATAAGCTATGCACAAATGGTGCCCTTCGGGCACCATTTGCACATGGGGTGGGGAGAGAATGGATGTTTTTTTTTAAAAAAAATTTATACCGTACGCGTACGGTAAGCGTAATCGCCGAAATTATCGAAAAATTAAAAATTCCGTTTTTTGCCTTAGGGGATCTTTGGGGACTCCCTGAACATGGTTAGGTGCTTAGGAGCTGTCTAAACAGCCCCTTTACATGTTTATGCCCTTTGTTTTTAAACCCCCTCTCAGAGTGCGAGAGAGAAAATGGCGGCCGCCACTTCCTGGTTTCGACCGATTCGAATGTTTACTAAGATCTAACAGCCAATCAGATTCGCGCTCGCGCACGTCACCGTACGCGTACGGTAAGCGCACCGTAAGCGCACCGTAAGCTGGCTCAGATATATATATTGATTTAAAGGCTATTTTCTCAGTAACTACTGAACAGATTTACACCAGACCTACAAAAGGCACTTCCTTGACCTGAGGACTACCTCTCTGCCAAATTTCACGTAACTCTGTTCAGCCGTTCGGGCTGTAGCTGTGTCTAAAGGTCCTATGGAAAAATGCATGGGAAAAATGCGTTTTGGGACCCCCCTTTTATCTCAGCCCCCGCTTGACGAATTTTGAAAATTTCGCGAGGATTCGTCGACCGGCGCCAAAGTTATTCAAAATAGAATGTTGCGGTTTTCCTATGGAAACAGGGTCCTAACTATAACTATCTACTGGCGACCGCCAGTAGGTAATATATATATGTGTATATATATACATATATATATATATATATATATATATATATATATATATTCACTTAAAAAACCATAGGTTTCACACAAGTTATAGTTAGCTGTACATTTCACTCGTAAAAAACCAATGAAATTCCACGTTATAGTTAGATCAGGTAACTATAACTTGCGCGCCCACAATAAACTGCTGATGACGTCACATATTACATCGCTTATGACATGGTCAGTGACATCACTCATGACATCAATGATGACATCTGAAATGACACATTGTGCATTGCGGTCGCGCAAGTTATAGTTACCTGATCTAACTATAACGTGGAATTTCATTGGTTTTTTACGAGTGAAATGTACAGCTAACTATAACTTGTGTGAAACCTATGGTTTTTTAAGTGAATTTGCAAGGTTTTTTAAATGCTAATTCCTAACTATAACGTGTGTGAAACCTATGGTTTTTTCAGTGAATTTGTACGGCTTTTTAAATGCTAAGTTATGTATTTATTTTTAATTTTTGCGCGCACGGTGCGCTTCGTGCACCATGCGTGCGCTGTGGGCACTCGGAGCGCTTCGCGCAACGAGCGCCCACGTTGCGCATTTCGTACCGTGCACGCCTCGCCATTTTTTATAAAATATCAATTGTTTTTTTCTCCCTTGGGGGTCCTTAGATTTATATATTAAATGTGATTGTTAATTGTTTTATTGTTTTTTTTTTTTACCGTACGCGTACGGTAAGCTTACCGTACGCGCACTCCGCGATTTTTTAAAAAAATTATTACATTTATTTTTCATACTTTTTGGTCCTTCGTGAACCCCCTGACGAACGCTAGGGGGTCTGCAACTCTCTTCGTTGCCCCCTTTTCATGTTATCAACCTTTGTTTTTCAGTGCGAGAGACAGAAAATGGCGGCCGATACTTTCTGATTTCGACCGATTCGAATGTTTACAGTCATGTAACCACCAATCAGAATTGAGCTCGCGCACGGCACCGTACGCGTACGGTAAGCTTACCGTAAGCGCACGGAGCGCGCTTACAGATATATATATTGACTTAAATGCTATTTTCTCAGGACCTACTGAACAGATTTACACCAGACCTGCAAAAGGCACATCCCTGACCTGAGGACTACCTCTCTGCCCAATTTCAAGTAATTCTGTTCAGCCGTTCGGGCTGTAGCTCGGACTAAAGGTCCTATGGGAAAATGCATGGGGAAAACGCGTTTTGGGACCCCCCTTTTTTCTCAGCCCCCGCTTGACGAGCGTAGCGCCCCATTAGTTTTGAAAAATTCGCGAGGATTCGTCAACCGGCGCCAAAGTTATTCCAAATAGAATGTTGCGGATTTCCTATGGAAACACGGTCCTAACTATAACTATCTACTGGCGACCGCCAGTAGATAATATATATATATATATATATATATATATATATATATATATATATATATATATATATATATATATATATATATATATAGGCATGTGAACAAGGGTTCTTGAAGCCCGAAAAGCGTCGTGCGTGGGTTGGTGATTTTAGAACAATAAAACATCTTGCCTCAAATACTGCGGGGTCTGGTCTCCTTCTTCGCCGCCTGGAGGCTGGAAGTTGCAGGAGTTGAAAAAGTTTTCGATATATATATATATATATATATATATATATATATATATATATATATTTGTTGATGTAATTACAAATGTAAACAACATGTGTGTTACTTGTGTTTATTTATGTGTGTATATCTATCCTTTTACCTATTTTAAACATTTTAAATATATGTATAAATATATAGAAGAGATATATAGATATATCTTTGCTTAATTATCGTGCCCTCTGTTATATATTAGGGTCGCCAGTAGGTACTATAGTTAGGACCATGTTTCGGTATGAAAAGCATTTTTTGACTCTTTGCCGCTGTTTGATGAATCTCCACAACATTTTCCATAGAAAGCGCTCCAGTAAATCTTTTTGCGCATAGAAAGTTTCAAGGCGATTCATGAAGCAGAAGCTGAGAACAATGAAAAGGGTGAGTTTGCAATGTTAATTCCCATAGGACCTGTCAACACAGCTACAGCCCCAACTGCTGGACGAAATTACACCAAATTTGGTAGAAAGGTAGATTTGGTTACGCTAATTGTGCTTTTTAGTATTTGATGTAAATCCATTCAGTATGTTTTGAGAAATTTAAGAAGAAAAAGTAGGTGATATCTGTGACTGAGGATATTTCATGGAGACAGCACGATTAACCGCGACAACTCGAGACAACAGCAATGATGTGATTGGCTGGCCGCAACTTGAAAAGAAAATTGCAGCTGCCATTTTATGAATTGGGGAATAGTTCCCAGGGATGAAAAGGTCTGCAAAAACTGATATAAGGGGTCAGGGTGGAGGTACTCTGACCCTATGTTTGACAAATGGGTGTGTACTCTGACCCCATGTTTGACAAATGAGGGTGTTAATGACACAAGTTATGTGTCTAAAATAGATTTTTCTGACTATGCACGATATTCGTGACAGCACCGTGATCGTCAGCACGGACCCCTTGTGTAACTCTGCAGTGATTTCACCACTGTTGCAACAACTTCGCACGCATTGGTAAAATGTAAAAAAAGTATATATACATTTTTACACACCTGCCCTGACTTTTACTTAAGCACTCACACACTCAGTTACAGACACTTATGCACCCAGTGAAACACCCATTCAGAAACTCCTACACCCACTCATAGTTTCTCTATGACCCTGCACACCCACTTACAGATGTAGTCAAAAGCTACTTCTGCACTAATTCAATCATCCATACACAACTCATGCACTCATTCAATCACTCATGCACCACTTATGCACTCATTTTAAAATCCATACACCTCTCATGCGCTTACTCAATCATCCGTACACCTCTCTACACTCATTCAATTATTAATACACCACGTACACCCTCATTCAATTATCCATGCACCTCTCATGCACTCATTTATTCAACTATGCACCATTGATGCACTAAATCAAACGTCCATGCATAACTAATGCACTCATTCAACCATACATGCACCACTCATGCACTCATTCAATCAGCCATGTACCACTCATGCCCTCATTCAATTATCGTTGGAAAACTCATGCACTCATTCAATCAACCATTCAACACTAATGTACTCATTGAATCATCTATTTAGCACTCATGCTCTCATTCAATCAACCATGCACCAACCACACTCTCATTCAATCATACATGCATCCCTTATGAACTCATTCAATCATCCATGCACCACGCATGCACTCATTCAATCGTCCATGCACCACTTATGCACTCATTCAATCATTCATGTGCCACTCCTTCAATCATCCATACACCACTCATGCACTCCTTCAATCAACTATGCACCACTCACACCCTCATTCAATCATGCATGCACCACTCATACACTCATTCAATCATCCATGCACTACTCATTCAATAATGTAATCATCCATGTACTTCTCAGATCCTCATTCAATCATGGTTGCACCACTCATGCACTCATTCAACCACCCATGCACCAAGAACATCCTCAGTCAGTCATGCATGGTTACAGTGACATTATAGTTAGGAAATAGAATGAAAAAAACTTAGAAATTCACTGTCAAAACCAAATGTTACAGGGACGTAATAGTTAGGAACTAGAATTTTAAAAAAACCTTAGAAACCCACTGCAAAAACAAACATTACAGGGACGTTATAGTGAGTAAATGTAATTAAAAAATCCTTAGAAATCCACTGAAAAAAACAGAGGTTACAAGGACGGTATAGTTAGGCTCACATTTCACTAGTACAAAACTGGAAAAATTCTGCAGTTATAGTTACCTGAACTAACTATTACTCATGCCAATAGGTCTCGCTTTTGGGACCTTATAAGTATTTAGCTATGCAGCACAATATCCTTGGTGCAACAACATTAACTGTTGCATGGTTAAACACTTGTAACGCCCTAAAGGCGAGACCTATTGGCTATGCCAATGCTTGTTTTTTTTAATTAAAAGGACAAGCAGTACTATCAGGCTCCGGCTGCCACTTAGAGGTAGAGAGAGAGAGGTGTGTTGAGAGAGAGAGAGGGAGGTGTGTAGAGAGAGGTGTGTAGAGAGAGGTGTGTAGAGAGAGGGGTGTAGAGAGGTAGAGAGAGAGGTAGAGAGAGAGATAGAGAAGGGTAGAGCGGTAGAGAGGGAGAGGTAGAGGAAGAGGTAGAGAGCGAGGTAGAGGTAGAGAGGTAGAGAGAGGTAGAGAGAGAGGTAGAGAGAGAGACGTGGAGAGAGAGGTAGAGGTAGAGAGAGAGAGAGAGAGGTAGAGAGAGAGGTAGAGAGAGGTAGAGAGGTAGCGTGAGGTAGAGAGAGAGAGAGGTAGAGAGAGAGGTAGAGAGAGAGAGAGGGAGAGAGAGAGGGAGAGAGAGAGGTAGAGAGAGGTAGAGAGAGAGAAAGAGAGAGAGAGGGTGGAGGAAGAGAGGTAGAGAGAGAGAGAGGTAGAGAGAGAGAGGTAGAGAGAGAGAGATGGTGGAGGAAGAGAGAGAGGGTGGAGGAAGCACGTGTGTGTGCGGGTCCAGGAAATGGCATAGGGTCTCATGACCCAGAGGTAGGAAGTACGGGAAAATGAAGGGTGCCAGGGGTGTGTTAACGAGTGTATGTGGTGTGTAGTGATTGCCTCTTTGTCTACAAAGTAGTGATCTCAGGGCAGTGAAATGAGGAGGAATGAATGAGATTCAGGAGAGATCACAAGCAGGGCCCGGGGAAGCTAGTGCTGGTGAGGTGGTGCATGCCAGGGGCTGTGTCCTAAAAGCAGGGAATGTGCTCTATGCCAAAGAGCATGCATGGTGGCACAAAGAAGGCACCCTGTATATTGCACAACTACCAGCTTCCTACTGACATTCGTGTGCTCTGCAGACCACAAGTTCGAATCTAATTCCCAGTCTTCCAAAAACGATAATGTGTAATACTAATAATCTCTACAGAGCTCAGAGGCAGCTAGAGTGTGGTATGAAAAGTTACATAAAAACTGCACATTATCATTAATGAAATAAATCAGCAGATTTTCACTGGCAAGAAAGACAGCGTGTGTTTCCTGCAAGGTGAATACCATGGTGTCCCTGTTGCTGGATAACATGGGCCGTGCACATTTCAAAGGGGCGCAAAGTGCCCTGAAGGGTAAGTCTTAAGCGCCAGCCTGAGGATGGGCACAGGTACAGACAGCTGGCCCCTCCTGCTGAGACCCAAGGATACAGAAAGGGTTAAGAGTACACCCGGCTGGGGCCACCCTGCTGCTTCTGGACTTCAGGGCACCACCACGAGGGGTGCGCGCGACCCGTACTACACCGCAAATACTAGTTTCGCGAGTTAAACGCTTGCCACTGAGACATGCGGTGATCTACGGGTCTCAAGTTCACATCCCCCTCAAGGCTGACTCGGCCTTCCAGGCTTCTGCGGTGGGTAAAAAAAGTACCCGTATTTACATAACAGTAATAGCAGCTATGGATGGAGAGCCTCGCTGTCATTAAAGCGGGAAAATGTTGGCGATGGGGAGAGGCCCTGGGCAGCTGCCAGTGGTTAAAGCGGCGTTCACCCTTGTTTGCTAACGAGACTTGGGATAGACCCGAATTATCTGAATGGGACAACACCTATCAAGCTAACTTTTCCTCCCAGAAAGGTCACAGATTACATCCTGAATAACTGTGTAGAAAGTAAGTAGTGAAAATAAATTTGGTGCAACCATACACCTGCGATGTGAATTTGAGGACCACAGCTGCAGAACAGGTTCAAGGTGACATTACTTGTGTCTGCACTACCGTCAAACTTAGATTCAAAGAGCACGTCTGTTGATTGGGGACCAATGCTCCAGTTAGGCGTTTTAAGTACAGAAAAAGTCAAAAGCACTCACCCAAAATGTTTTACATGGAAGCACTTAGACTTTTTTTTAAATACAATTTAATTGGCTTCCCTAATAGGAATATATTTGAAGAGTGCGTATCCAAAAACATTAACGAAAACTCTAGCTGTGGCTAGTCCACGTTTTTTGCCTTTTTGTCTGCATTAGCTCTTTCCTAATGACCATAAAATAGTTGGGTGCTGAAGAACCAGAACCTTTTGGTTCTGGCGGCGCAGGGTACGCCCTAGCCTCCAGAGTTCTCCTGCTCAGCTACACAGAGACACGGGACACTCTGTCGGCGTTAGAAGATCAGATTTATTTAGCTGCAGCTAGTACAGTTATCCTAGAAGTACACAAAGTAGGTTCTCAGGAGACTGCCACTTCACTCTGTGGCGCACAGGGTGTTATACTATATAAGGTTCATATACATTAACCAAAAGCACTCCCAGAACACACAAGAAAGAGCCAATAAGGAAAGTTGGAAAACAGGATAGAACCAATAGGAGAGATTGGAAAACAAAAGTGTCAGATGACTCGAAGAAACCTCTCCTCCAACTATGTTTGTCACCCCTCCCTCAAGCTAATTCATCAACAGACTCATAACTAACTTGCAGGTGGCGAGATACGTTTGTGTGTGTTGGAGGACAGTTGTGAAACGAGAGAATGCTAGCAGAAGACAGTGAAGGCCAGAGGATAAGATAAAGTCAGGAAAGAATGGTGTGAATCAACAGATAGTTGAGACGGGGATTAGGAAAGCCAGACAGGGATTAGTGTACTCGGTCAGTCCTAACACCAGCTTTGTAAATAGTGGCAGAAAGCGTATTTCGACACCAGGTTGCAGAAAAAGCAGAATAGACTTTGCTCGCCGTGCTGCCAGAGTGATGGCAACACAAAATGGCAGCGGAGCACAAAATGGCGGGTCGATTCGATCGCGATCAGAAATCGAAGTTCCCCAGTGCAGGTACTATGTTAAGACACAACCTGGATTGTACACTGCTGTGCTCAGAGAAGCTGAGCCCCATAGCACAATGAAGGACAAACTCAGTGACTGGCTGCTTGGGGGGCGGTCCTATTTTACAAAAGTATGGGGCCTGCAAAGCCAATGCACTCTTTAAACAAGCATTGGCCGCGCACACAAAGTTAAACAAGCATCACAAGCAATAGCTGCCCGGCCGTGAAAGTGACACGGCCGTGGAAAAGTGAAAAGAAAAAAGATGGCGGCTGCACGCGCACGCTCGCGTGAATGCAAGCTCTAGGCCACCAGGCAGCACTTTGAAAACCCTGATACTAAATGTCTCGAAGCAGCGCATGCACTGGCTCAGCGAGACCTAAAAATACAATCCATAGCAATAGTGACAAATTATCCAATATCTCAGAGTTTAGATTCATCACAAGATTTCAGTTACATTAATCCAAATAATTTTAAACAGAAATGGTTTATCTGGATTTCCCAGTACTTTTTTAAAAAGGAGGTATCTGTATTTGTAAAACATTTATTTTCTAAACATTGGCAAAGATAAAAATGCTGGTCTACATTGTAACCATTCCCCTAATCTTAAAATTGGTAGAATCCATCTCCTTCTTTGCATTTTATAAAATTTACAAAATAAAACCATGTGAATTGTCGATTGCTGGGACTGTCTATCACATGGGCAGCTGCATAGCTTATTTTACCAATTATTTATTACTGGGAAGCTTATCGAGCGATGGAAAATCTCAAATCTGAAAAGGGTCAGTATAAATCTGTCGTAACCACTTAAAGCGTACTTTATATATGGCTGTATACTGTCAGTAGTTAATGTCAATTGGTGCGATTGTACCGACGGTTTATTTGCTTCAAGGGTGAATCTATTTGCCTCCAGGTGTGTCATACAGATGCTTTTAAATTCTTTCCTGGGGACAGTATTTATGGAGCCTGGAGAATTATAGTACTCAGGGTAACTGAGAGCATACATGAAATTATTTATGTATTTTTAACCATGGGATCTCAGTAGCCCGATCCAGCTTCATGCTGTCACTAATAATATCACAATTAAAGCCAGTTTATGGGGAAATCCAAATCCTGTGCCACAAGAGAACAGGTTGGGCTTCAATGATATCCAAAATATACGGAAACCCCAATTCAGCATGGCAATATATATATATATATGAGTCAAGCGGTCGGCGCTTGACTACTGGCACGCCTCTTGGTCTGGTGCTCCGCGACTTGCCGACAAAACTTTGGTTCGAGCGTATGATGGTACGCATCGCGGCGCCCCCCCAGCAGCGGCACTTGTGTTGGTACACTGGGGAAAGAGCAGCAGATTGTCTGCTGAAAGGACGATTGGAGAAGCCAAATCACCGTCTGCTTGCAGCAGTTGGAGAATGCAGCCTGACAGCTGACGGAGTCAGAGCATTATCGCATGCAGGGTATGCAGTCACTGAACTATGTCCCCGGATTCAGACTGTACTTTCCACGCTAGCAGCATAATTTGGCTAACATCCTGCTGCACACAGGGATTTTGATGTGTCGTGAGTCAAAGGGGACAAAACACAACAGGCGGAGTGAGTACTATCCTGAACCCGCAGTCCTCTCTCTACGACCACGAGTATCCTCCAATGGGAGTTGATGTGTGAACCTTTCAAATTCCCTGTTCGCATGTCTCTGTCACACACAGCGGCATTGAGGAAGGCAACAAAGCCGAAACGCGTCTGCCAGGTGTTACAGCAGTGGCGAACCTTTAAACACAGCAAGATGTGCCAAGATGGTGAAAATAAAGCTTCTCTGGATCGTACCTGAGCATGTGTCAGCCCGTTTTTCGTGTGAAGCGGGATTGGTGGAATATATACATATATATGTATATATATTATCTACTGGCGGTCGCCAGTAGATAGTTATAGTTAGGACCGTGTTTCCATAGGAAATCCGCAACATTCTATTTTGAATAACTTTGGCGCCGATTGACAATCCTCGCGAAATTCTCAAAATAGGTGGGGCGCTCCGCTCCGCTCCTTCCCTGAAAGTCTCGGGGGGATTCGTCAAGCGGAGGCTGAGAAAAAGGGGGGTCCCAAAACGCATTTTCCCCATGCATTTTTCCATAGGACCTTTAGTCCGAGCTACAGCCCGAACGGCTGAACAGAATTACTTGAAATTTGGCAGAGCGGTAGCCCTCAGGTCAGGGATGTGCCTTTTGAAGGTCTCGTGTAAATCTGTTCAGTATTTCCTGGGAAAATAGCATTTAAATCAATATATATATCTATAGGCGCGCTCCGAGCGCGTACCATAAGCTTACCGTACGCGCACGCCGCCGTGCGCGAGCGCGATTCTGATTGGTTGTTAGATCTTAGTAAACATTCGAATCGGTCGAAACCAGGAAGTGTCGGCCGCCATTTTGTCTCTCGCAGTCTGAGGGGGTGAAAAACAAAGGTGGATAACGTGTAAAGGGGGCAGGCTGGACAGTTCCTGACCCCCTAGCCTTGGTCAGGGGGTCCCAGAAGGACCCCCAAGGGCAAAAATGTATTTTAATTTTTTTATTAAAAATCGCGGAGTGCGCGTAAAAAATAATAAATAAAGAAATACATAACTTAGCATTTAAAAAACCGTACAAATTCACTGAAAAAACCATAGGTTTCACACACGTTATAGTTAGGAATTAGCATTTAAAAAACCTTGCAAATTCACTTAAAAAACCATAGGTTTCACACATGGTATAGTTAGCTGGGCATTTCACTCGTGAAAAACCAATGAAATTCCCCCGTTATAGTTAGTGCAGGCAACTATAACTCACGCGACCGCAATCCTCTGCTGATGACGTCAGATATTACATCACTGATGACATATGTGTTTTTCTGAAAAAAAATATTTGTAATATATGTATAGCTAAAAATTAATGGAAGAAGACATGGGTAAATAAGTGTCTAAATACAGTGATGTAAGTGAAATGCCCAGCTAACTATAACATGTGTGAAACCTATAGTTTTTTAAGTGAATATATATATATATATATATATATATATATATATATATAATATATATATATATATATATATATATATATATATATATATATATATATATATATATATATATTCACTAAAAAAGTATAGGTTTTAGGGACTTTTTAGTTAGATGAACATTTGACTGATATAAAACCAGAGAAATTCGCCTGTTATAGTTAGTTGAGCTAACTATAACTTCGGCGCCCACAATGCACTGCTGATGATGTCACATATTACATCACTCATGACATGGTCAGTGACATCACTGATGACATCACTCGTGACATTACTGATGACATCTCAAATGACATCACTGATGACATCATTCATGACATCATCCAGTGAATGTGTGTTTCTATAAAATGTAAATTTGTTTTCTATATATATATATACCAAAGTGTATTGAAGAATGAATGCATTTACAGGTGCCTAAAGGAAATATTTTGTTAGTGTGTGACTGACTGTATAAGTGATTGATTGAACATATCTTACTGAATGCATGGGTTAGTGACTAAACTGTGTAAAAGTCTGTATTAGTTTCTCCATTGGTGTGTAAGCAACTGCATGGGTTGCTGAATACCTACATTAGTGTCTATATAGGTTATTGATTTGTTGTCTGAGTATCTGTATGGGTCTCTGAGTGTCTGTGTGGGTGGGTGGGTGTATGAGTCTGTGCATAGATGTCTGAGTGGGAGATTCAGTGGTTTTATGAATTGAAAAGTGTATCTGGAAAGGGCTGTATGGGTGAGTTAGTGTGCCTATGGGTGTGTTGGTGAGTGAATAAATGTCTCAGTGGTATATCTGTGACTAACTACATATGTTTTAAGCCACAATATGTGAGTGTTGGAGCATATAAATGAGTATACGTGAGACTAAGTTATTTCAAGAGTGGGTGTATAAATAAGTGTCTGCTTCTATCAGTGATTGTATAAGACAGTAAATATGTGTTAGTATCTGTATAAATAAGTGATGTGGTATATCTAAAAATAACGAAGTTGGTGTGTATAACTGTATACATGATTAAATGGGTATGTGATTCATTCTTTGCATTACTGACTAGGCATGTGAGTAACTCTATGGATGAGTGTTAGCGTGTGACTGCATGTATAGCTGTATGAGTGCATGTTATAGTCCTCTATTGATGAGTAACTACATGTATAAGTGACTGGATGTGTGTGTAGACCTAGGATATAGTGAGTGTTATGTAATATAGGGCATTCTTCTATGTATGGTTTCAAAAATAGTAGTCAGCATTTTAGAATGGGTGTATCAAAGTTTATATTAGAGCACCAGTATGTGCATCAGATTGTCACGTGGATGATGTCATGAGTGATGTCATTTGAGATGTCATCAGTGATGTAATCAGTGATGTCGCTGACCATGTCATGAGTGATGTAATATGTGACATTATCAGCAGTGCATTGCGGGCACGCAAGTTATAGTTAGCTCAACTAACTATAAAAGGCGAATTTCTCTAGTTTTATATGAGTCAAATGTTCAACTAACTATAAAGTCCCTGAAACCTATGGTTTTTTTAGTGAATTTTTTTTAAATGCTAATTCCTAACTATAACGTCTCTAAAGCCTATGGTTTTTTCAGTGAATTTCAAAGGTTTTTTTAACTGTTAATTTCATATTTTAATGTTTATAAAACCTATATTTTTCTATTATATTTTTCAATATTTTGGAACTCTATTATACTTCTTGTTTTTAACTTTAAAAATTATGTAATGTTTTAAATATTCCCCCAAAAATCTAGGGGAGAAAACTGCACTCCCATACCGGTAGCGTACCAAGCTCCATCACCACACTAATCCGATCCGCCATATTGCTAAACTCGTAAATGATGCGGATTTCGTATCCGACGAGTTCGTGACACCGCGTCCCGCGTAACATCATATATGCATGAAGTCACCCCAGATACTACTTTGGTATCCGACAGGTACGCAGTACCAAGCCACGCGTTACGTCATGTACATATGGGGTCGCGCCTGCTGCGCGTTGCGTATTCGACGAGTACACGCTGCCAGGCCCTGTGTTACGTCACAGACGTATAGTATCGCGCCAGGTACGCCATTTCCTTTTTTTTTTGTCTCAAAAGTATATCTAAATAACTTTAAACAGTATATGAGAGCACACGAAAATCTAAATTATTTTAAACATTTATATGTTTCTAACTGTAATAAACTATTATGATAAATATAATTTGTCAAAATCATGTCGGGTGCGGCCTCCTTGCGCGCTCGGTGCACGATTGCCATGTGACCTTAAAAAAAAGCATTTGATTGGTTCATAACATTTCTCATTGTAACAGTTGTACGACCCCACCCATTTTACTCATTCTCTCTACAGCGTTTGATGAGAGACACCTCTTCTGCTTAGAAAGCTTTTTTGAAAAGTGTTTTCCTGTATACACATATCTTATACTACACACAACATGCAACGATCATCTTCATCAATATTCATGCTCTGTACATTAGCCTTCCATGTGTGATTGCCATGCATCTCAAACGTTCCATCAAAAAACAAATATGTGTTACACGATGCCCCTGGTGTGTGTGTCTCCACATTATTGTGCTGCCTTTCAGCCTGGGTATTGCTGGCTCTAAGGATCATCATCAGCCACGGCAGACTGCACATCCTAGATCACATGCCATCTCATTAATTATAGTTTCCGCCCTCCCGACACATGCTACACTAATCTAAATTGCACACTCTACAAGGTCAAAACTCCAAAAGAAACACACATAAGTACACTTCCTGGCCAGGCAGGAACTGAACAACGCCCAAGTCCCCGGAATAATTATTCACACCTCTACGCTGGCCTGGCGTACGCAAGCCCAGCCCACTTTGCGTATGCCACACGTCCCTCTTCTTCCACACTACCTCAAATGATTTGCCGCATCCACCTCGCATATCACAATGCGTAATAAAAAAAAGAAATGGATCCATGAGGTGTACTCCATCCTGGCAATCAACACAGGCTATAAATTGTGAGCCCTACTGCCCGTCGTCTATGAAAGGGATCCATGTGAGCACTGCTGCCTGTAGTGTTTGCTCACACAACAATGACAGCAGGTAAGCAGAGCGGCCTGGGGGCACAGGACCTCCAATTGAGTGCGCTGCGGCGAGAGGGGTGGGGTGCTTCAGCCAGACTTCTCATGTGCGAATAAGCGATATTGCCATGTGTTATGATGTGATCTTTGACATCATTTAGTCACATCTCTGTCTCATTTTAAGGACCTGCTGGACTGTACTGTAGGCCTGAGCCAGCGGGCAGCGCTGCCCTACAGACACCTCTTCAGCGCGGTGCTGCGGGAGGGATGGGATGCATCAGCCAGACTGCTCAAGTGCGAATAAGCGATATTGCCATGTGTTATGATGTGATCTTTGACTTCATTCAGTCACATCTCTGTCTCATTTTAAAGACCTGCTATACCATAAGGTAGGCCTGAACCTACGGGCAGCGCTGCCCTACAGACACCTGTTGAGGGCAGTTCTGTGGGAGGGGTGGGGTGCATCACCCTGAGTGCGCACGAAAAAAAAGATGTTGCTGTGCGTAATGATGTGATCTCTGACCTCATTCAGTCACATCTGTCTAATTTTAAGGACCTGCTGGACCATACTGTAGGCCTGAGCCAGTGGGCAGCGCTGCCCTACAGACACGTGGCGTTGGCTTTTAGGACACTGTAGTGAGCGCCTTACTAAGTGTACATGCTCACATGCTCCCGCCACTGCATTACACGCACACATTATGCTTCTAGCATGCGCTCTGTTCCTTTGTATGTGAATGTTGGCATAACATATTATTATTTAACCTTGTGTATTCTCATGCACTCCAACTTCTCATTGAACCACGATTACCACTAACAGTTGGTAGATCGTACTTCAAAAACAAAGGATGCACTCAACTCCTATTTTCTATCAAGCTTGAAATGAACCTTCATTTACCTCCAGACGTTTCCACCATTAAATTATTTCTCCCTTTTCAGACATTCCATTGATTGCCACAAGAAGGGCGGAGCGGGAGCTGACCCCGCAATGATGCCCTGGCATTCTGACACCTTCCATCGTGGTATCAAGACACCGTCCCCGACCGGAGACCTGGTCTATCGTACAAACATACTCCGGACTAGAAGCATGCACCAACATGTCGTGGGACACACCAGTGGTGGCAGTTGAGCAGTGAAGCCTTGGTGTGCAAGACCTACAATTGAGGACAGTGCGGGGTAGCGGTTGGGGTGCAGCACCCTGGGTGCACAGGTGCATGCAAGTGATTTTCCCGTAGCTAATAATGCAGGACTATATTATCAAACAACGGCGATAACATTATCACCACTTTAGCGACAGGAAACTGCCGCTAAAGCGACGATAAGGGGTTGATAATATGCCCTTGTAAATTCCCATAGAAGCCCAGGTTCACACCAGAACCTGGGCTTCTAAGAGAATTCACAAGGGCTTTTTATCAACCTCTTATCGCCGCTTTAGCGGCAGTTTCCTGCCACTAAAGTGGCGATAATGTTATTGCCCTTCCTTCATAATATGGCCCATAATCTCTGGCCTCATGTATTTAATTGTAAGGACTTGCTGAACCACACTCTTTCTCGCAGACCCCAGCGTCCTAGACAAACGGGTGACGGAGGGTAAATACTAAGGGCTGGGTGCAATAGGCCGATGCTCTGTCTCCTCCTCCCTCTCTTCTTTTGACTCTCCCTCCCCTTCTCACTTCCACCCACTCCCCCTCCCTTCCATTCTCACTATGGTCCTTTCATTCGGACTACCTTTGTTTACCTCTTCCACATAGCACACATACTTATGTTTAATTTTTGTCTTGCAGGTTTCCTACACTGCTTCCACTGGAGTCCAACCCACGTATTTTTTTTATTATACTGTTCTATTAAAGTTACATTTCTATTTATTTCTGTTTTACTAAAGGTTACTTATTTTTTCAAATAAATAACTGAGTATATAGGTCTTCTTTTTCTGACGACACTTGTCTATTGTTTATTGTGAAATTCATCTGTTTATAGGAGATTTTAACATTATTTAATATTAGAGTGCACCTACCAAACATAATCTAACTGACTATTAGACAAATGAAGCCTGGGTAATTGTACACCTGCAAGAGTTCTATGAGTGTATCAATTTATAACACCATAAGTACTGCCTGTGTGATTACAGAACAAATAAGGCACTGCCTAGGACCACCGAGGCTTCAGGGACTGCCGAGGCTCACCCTGCATATTTAAATAAAGACCCGGAGTGTGGAGATCCCCGGACTTCAGTTGGCCTCGACCCCCCGAACAATTAGTAGACAATACCCGGGAAGGTGGCGCTCCCCTAGGCTGCAAAATGTCTCTGTGCCCTTCCGCACCTAATTTACATGTGACATTAAGATCCCCAGTCCTACAGAGACCCCGCAATATAATAATTGGATTGGCCACGGAACATTACCCACCCACCAGGGGCCTCATTTAAAAGAACGGGTGAGACCCCGTTTTTTTTTTTGTTCTTTTCTCTCCATTTTTGCCATCTGCATCTCCTCTATTACAGCAATACAAGGTTTTCCTCCTCTCGCTTCAAGTAGTTGAACAAGTATTGGCTATCACAGGGTGGAAGCCATGCACCACCCTCTAATAGCAAACACAAATGTCCAGCGAATGCACACCCTGGGACATTGCATGAGCTGCGCCTGAGAGGTCGCCCTCCCTACTACCATGATGCATTTGTTAGTATAAATGCATACTAACACTACTTACACACGTGTAGTACAGCGACCAGAATGTAGTGAAGAAGCAGAGGAAGCGCAAAATCTAAAAATATAAATCCTACCTGAAGTCGGATGACAGTTCAATGAGCCGACGACCCCTGGCATGAGTAGAAACAGCTACACGAACAAAACGGGTCTTCAGCACAACGCAAGCAATTTTGAAATATTGCTGAGTGGTTCCTTCTTTTTGCCTTCTCCCACTCATCGCCAAATTTATGTAGTGAAGAGGCAGACAGCAGTGAATCCAATAAGTAGATTTATTACAAGAAAACAAGACAACTGAAACAACCACCAACAGGAGCAGACAGCAAAGCAACCATCTAATCCAGCACCGTGTACAAACTCCGCAAGGTTCCCCTCATGACAGCCCTACATTCTAACATTACATACTGAGGGCCATATTATCAAGGAATGGCGTTAAAATTATCGTCGTTTTAGTGGCAGGAAGCTGCAGCTAAAACGGCGATAATGGGCTTGATAATATGCCGTAGAGAATTCCAATAGAAGCCCATGTTCTCGTGTCAACATGGGCTTCTATTGGAATTCTCTACGGCATATTATCAAGCCCATTATCGCTGTTTTAGCGGCAGTTTCCTGTCGCTAAAGTGGAGATAATTTTAACGCTGTTCCTTGATAATATGCCCCTTAGATTCCAGTAGAATTACATACTAACATTCTACTATGACTTACAATGAAATACTACACAGAGCACATGACTTTACAGCAATGAGCTCATAGTTTCATCCACGAGTCTTGACACCGGTAGGGGTAAGACTTTCGCTTCCCACTCCCTATATTGTATAAACGTAAACTAACACTTCTTCCACAAGTATGCTACAGCGCCCAGAGCACATCACTTTACAGCAATGAGTTCACAATTTAGGCTCACGGTTTAATCCCCGAGTCTTCACACCAGTAGGGATGAGTAGTTCGCTTCCCACTCCCTATATACTATAAACGCATACTAACACTACTTACACACTTATACTACAGTGGCTAGTATCCTACACCGCTGAGAGCCCATCACTTTACAGCAATCAGCTCCGTTTCATCCCCAAGTTTTCACACCGGTAGGCGTAACTACTTCGCTTCCCGCTCCCGGTATACTATCAACACACAGTAGCGGTCAGTAGTTTGCTTCCCACTCCCTGTATGTTATGAACGCCTACTAACACTACTTGCACACGTATGCTACAAACACCAGATCACATCACTTTACAGCAATGACCTCACGGTTTAGACTCTCGGTTTCATACCCGAGTGTAGCACCATATCATATCACCACTATGCCACTCTGAGCAACACCGCACTTTCAGACCGTTAACAGTGATAAATACCTACTGGCAACCTCCAGTAGGTAATCAAGAACAAATTACAATAGTTCCTTGATTCTTTTAACTTTCAAAAATTCTCTCTATTACTGTCTTTCTACTTTTACATATAACTAGTTTTTTTAGTATTCAAGTACACATCGAAGTCAGAAATGCAACTTATTCTATCAACACACTTTCTAGAACATTCTACAACACGTGGAGGTTAAAAGTTCATCAATTTTTTTAAACCTAACGATTTTTTTTGCAACATTTTCTCAAACATTTAACGGCACGTGCAGGTTAAAAGTTCTCGATTGTTTTAAGTTCGAACAGTGCCTTCCAAATGCAAGTAGCAGGTGTGGTTGAGTTGAGCACATTTTATCCTATATTATGTACTATGATATGTACGTGCAAACTGCTTTTTCTTAACCAATCACAAACATATTTTTCCACAAAACGAATGTGCACCCTACTTTTAAAAAACAATGCTTTTCATCTCCCAATCAGGTACTGTTTTGTATGCGAAAAGAAACTAGTTCCCCATCTTTAAACATATCTCTTATTCTACGAAGGTACTGCATGAGCTACAGACATCTTTCAATACCTTCAGACATACCTTCAAAATGCTAGTGTGGATCGTAGGACATAGCTATGTTTTCTGATGCAAGAGGTATGCAGAACAGAGACATATTGACTTAGACCTAAGTTTACAAAATGTGGACATTCAGGTGCCGATTCCGATCCGTTAAAAATAATTACCGTATGACTCGTATCCGTATTTTTTTACGTACGAATCGTACAAGTCCCGTACAACCGGTGAAGTACGATTCGTACGTGAAAAATACATACGAATGGCTTCGGGAAAAGTCTACGAGTTTTACATACAAATCGTAAAACTGAAGTCCGAGTGCGCAAGTACGATCCGTACCGCCCTTCCGAAAACACAAGCATATGGAAAACGTCCCGTACGGAGCGAACTTTGTACGACCCCTACCCCGGGTACACTTGTGCCCGGGGTACGACTCGTACCGCCCCCCCAGCCTTCCCCCACCCGTGTATGTCCGCACCGTACCCCCCCACCCGTGTATGTCTGCACCGTACCCCCACCCGCGTATGTCCGCACCGTACCCCCCACCCGCGTATGTCCGCACCGTACCCCAGGCGTACCCCAATCCTCGCTTATGTACGGACCGTACATACGCGAGGATTGGGGTACGCCTGGGGTATGGTGCGGACATACGCGGGTGGGGGGGTATGGTGCGGACATACGCACCGTACATAAGCAATGTTGGGGTACGCACCGTACATGATGTCACGTACGATGTGGTTGATGGCGTGTACGTCGCGTACCGGGCCCCCTTTTTGTCGTGCATCACAGCGTACTTAGCTTTTCCGGCACTTTTTGGCTCCCGTAAAAAGATAGCCGTGCGGAGTGCCGTAGGTACGAATCGTACTTGCTGGTCCGTAAAACGCTGCCTGACTCCGTGCGGACGTCGCGTAAGCGCTGTCCAGGATCAGAATAGTATGTATTTTGTAGCCGTACAGTGTTTTTTACGATTCGTACGGAAATGGTATTTCTGTACGAATCGTACTTGCTGGTTTGTAAGGTGGATTTCCCGGGTACGAGTCGTACGGAGAATACGCTCCGTACGACCATTCGTACCCGGGTTTTACAGGATCGGAATCGGCACCTAAATGGTTTGGACAGAGAGGATTGAAGTGGCACCAATTGTTGCCTTTGGTTAAAACCTGTTGGCATCTCCAACACCCTGACCTCATGATTGTGCACTGTGGTGGATACGACCTAGGCACATTGACTGGGGTCGATTTGGAAATGCTTATGAAGAACACCTTTGGACAATTGATGTTACTTTTGCCTCAAACTGTCTTTGTATATTCCAATATATGCCAAAGACAGAAGTGGAAATGGTCCAAACAATTTTGTCCTCAGATTGAAAAATCTCGGAAAAAAGTCAACAAAGCTGTCTCTGCATACCTCAGAGACCACAAAATGGGGTCCACATACAACAACAACATACGTTTTGATATGGCGGATATATACAGAAGTGATGGAGTACACTTCACAGATCAGGGAAACCGAGTTCTCCTGAATAACTGGAAGCTGTGCATCGGCACTTATATGGAGCTCCAACTAATGAACACAAGGGCTCTTTTTAGAGCCACCCTATAACTTACAACTTAGGCCCCCTATATTAGGGCCATATAACGCCAACTCCCGCACCCTCGCCAAAATTTATTCTCCACACAGCTGTGGCGCAGTGGCCAGACCATCTCACTGTGCAGCACAGACTTCTCGCTTTGATCCCCAGCTATACTCACCCATAGGGGTGAGTAGTTTGCGCTCTTCAAATACCATATTGATTTACCTTCGCACTCCCTATACAACACCACCTAAGCACCATACACAAGCTACAATGTTCTAAACAAAAGTTCATCCAAGAACCTATAACTACATGCTGACACTACTTGCACAGATGTGGCACAGCGGCCAGAGCACATGACTTCACAGTATATGACACACAGTTTGGGCTCACGCTTTAATCCCCGACTCCGGCAGCAGCTCAGCTTACCCGCATCAAACTCTACCCAATACCTCACTTAATTTCCGTAGCCAACAAATTACACACTGGTAGGGGTAAATACTTTGCTTTGCACCCCCTCTATAGCACACCCTAAACACCCTACAGAGGTTACAGTGCTCCTACCTTCCTACTTCCCACTTTTTTCCCCTTTTTTCCCCCTTTTATTACCTTACTCGCTTCAACGGAATCACAAAATGGCGGCCAACACTTCCTTGTTGCAACCACACGCACCGCTCACAGCCAATCAGCAACAAGCTCGTGCTCGTAACGCCTCAGCCAATCAGATGGCAGAGTTCCCAAATATCGATATCTGTAAATTTCGATACTTTTCAAAAAACTACTGAACAGATTTACACCAAATAAACAAAAGCGTGCTTTCTACACCAAGACCCTTCTCCCTGCCAAATTTGGGGTAATTCCGTTCCCCCGTTCGACCTGTAGCCTTGTCTAAAATTTCCTATGGAAATTAACATTGAAAAAACACGTTTTGGGACCCATCTTTTTTCTCGGCCCCCCTTCACGAATCACCCACAAACTTTCAACATAGGAGCTGATCTCAGCAAAGAATTAGTTTTGAAAATTTCCTGAAGATTCGTCAATCGACGCCAAAGTTATTAGGAATAGAATGTTGCCATTTTCCTATGGTAACTAGGTCCTAACTATAACTACCTACTGGCGACCGGCAGTAGGTAATATATATATATATATATCTTCATATATATCTAGACACACATATCAATCTTTATATAAAATATATATATATATTTTTTATATATATATACATACATATATATATATATATATATCTGTATGTATATATATATATATGCAACAAAGTTTGTCCAGAAAGAACGAGGCCGCACTCTACAGAAAGTATCTCTATCCAGAGTTTAATGACGCGTGAAACTGGCATGTCGTCCGATATATTTCATAGTTTCTGACGCGTTTCGGGCCGCATCAGCCCTTGTTCACAGGCAGCGAAGGTACCCTTGCATCCGCTTCCAAATCTCCTACATGGCTTCATGAGTTCTGTTTTTCAAGCCCCACGCTGAGGCCTCCCAGGTGAGTCCGTTGCTATTGGCATGCTGGGACATGTAATGTCTTTTGGAAACTACGAAAACATTTCATTTTATCCCTTCAGTGGGTGTGCAAGAATCATTCCGCGATTAAGATTATTGATTTTCTGAGATACTTTCTGTAGAGTGCGGCCTCGTTCTTTCTGGACAAACTTTGTTGCATATATATATATATATATATATTATCTACTGGCGGTCGCCAGTAGATAGTTATAGTTAGGACCAAGTTCCCATAGGAAATCTGAAAATTCTATTTTGAATAACTTTGGCGCCGGTTGACTTATCTTTGTGAAATTTTCAAAACTAATGGGGCGCTCCGCTCAGCTCCTACCCTGAAAGTCTCGGGGTGATTCGTCGAGCGGGGGCTGAGAAAAAAGGGGGGCCCTAAATGCGTTTTCCCCATGCATTTTCCCATAGGACCTTTAGTCAAAGGTACAGCCCGAACGGCTGAACAGAATTACTTGAAATTTGGCAAAGAGGTAGTCCTCGGGTCAGGCATGTGCCTTTTGCATATATGGTGTCAATCTGTTCAGTAGTTCCTGCAAAAATTGCAGTTAAATGTACATAAATATCTATATGCGCGCACGGTGCACGCACGGTGCGCGCACCAAATGTCCGCGAGCGTAATTCTGATTGGTGGTTAGATGTCAGTCAACATTCCAATCGGTCGAAATCAGGAAGTGTCGGACGCCATTTTGTGTGTGACAGTGAAAAAGAAAGGTGGAGAACGTGAAAAGGGGGCAGGGTAGAGAGTTCCTGACCCCCTAGCCTTTGTCAGGGGGTCCCTGAAGGACCCCGAAGGGTGAAAAAACATTTTATTTTTTTCAAAAAATCGCGGGGTGCGTGCACGGTGCGCGCACCGTGAAAAACCCTTAAAAAAAACCAAAAACATTTTAAACTGTTTATAAGTTTATAGAAGATATCAACTTTGCTGTTCAACTTTATCCAAATTAAAAAAAAAAGAGCTGAGCCATTCCATATTACAGGATACAGTCAATCTATACCTATATACATAGGTAGTTTATTGTAAAGTAAATATATAAAAAATATAATAATACATACATAAATTAGCATTTAAAAAACCTTGCAAATTCACTGAAAAAACCATAGGTTTCACACACGTTATAGTTAGGAATTAGCATTTAAAAAAACCTTGCAAATTCACTGAAAAAAACGTAGGTTTCACACACGTTATAGTTAGGAATTAGCATTTCAAAAACCTTGCAAATTCACTGAAAAAACCATAGGTTTCACACATGTTATAGTTAGCTGGACATTTCACTCGTACAAAACCATTGAAATTCCCCCGTTATAGTTAGTTCAGCTAACTATAACTCATGCAACCACAATCCACTGCTGATGACTTCACATATTACATCACTGTATTCACTAAGATACTGTTAATAAGTCAGTTATACAATTAATTTTACAAAAAAAACATTCATTTAGACACTTATTTACCCATTTATTCTTCCATTAACCTTTAGATATACATATATAAAAAATATTTATTTTTCAGAAAGACACATATTCACTGGATGATGTCATCAGTGATGTCATTTGAGATGTCATCAGTGATGTCATGAGTGATGTCACTGACCATGTCATGAGTGATGTAATATATATGTAATTTTCACTGTCACACACAAAACACACAAAATGGCGGCCGACACTTCCTGATTTCGACCGATTCGAATGTTGACTGACATGTAACCACCAATCAGAATTACGCTCGCGTACGTTATAGTGCGCGCACCGTGCGCGCACGGTGCGCGCTTATAGATATTTATGTACTTTTAACTGCAATTTTTTCAGGAACTACTGAACAGATTGACACCATATATGCAAAAGGCACATGCCTAACCTGAGGACTACCTCTTTGCCAAATTTCAAGTAATCCTGTTCAGCCGTTCGGGCTGTACCTTTGACTAAAGGTCCTATGGGAAAATGCATGGGGAAAATGCATTTTGGGACCCTTTTTTCTCAGCCCCCGCTTGACGAATCACCCCGAGACTTTCAGGGTAGGAGCTGAGCGGAGCGCCCCATTAGTTTTGAAAATTTCACGAAGATAAGTCAACCGGCGCCAAGGTTATTCAAAATAGAATTTTCAGATTTCCTATGGCGACCGCCAGTAGATAATATATATATATATATATATAGATATATATGTATGTAACATTTTTAGACATTGAGATTTATGTAAGGGATAACACACTACATACACGTACAGGCAGAAAATTCGATCCTGTACGCGAACAGCTTTCACCCCACTAAACTAAAAATGAACATCCCCTACACCGAGCATCTCAGGATGAAAAGAAATTACAGTGAGAGGCAGGCATTAGAGGAAGCGCAGAGCAATCTAACAAAGAGATTCAGGGAAAGAGGTTACAAAGAGCAGGTCCTGAGCCAAGCATTACACAAAGTCAGCAGTGTCAAAAGAGAAACCTTGTTAAAACTTAAAGAAGGGTAACTAAGAAACAGAATAAGGAGGAAACAAGATTAATCACTGGATACAGTGCCTACCACACAAAAGTGAGAGATTGTGTGAGTAGTCACTGGCATCTAATACGAAGTGATCCAATACTGGGTGCAGTAGTAAAACGGAGACCCCAGGTAGCCTTCAAAAGAGTTAAATCCATGAGGCAAGAGTTGGTGGACAGCAGTCCAGAATTAATAACATTTGAGAAACCTGGTTAAAGGCAAATCCGGGCTTTTACAAATGTAAAAAGTGGAAAGCCTGCACGATCGTCCAAAATACCAAACTTGTAATGTCCCCACTGATGGTGAACCCATGGAAAATCAGATGCTTTTTGAATTGCCGAAGTGATCATGTGGTTTACATTTTAAAATGGTCCTGCTCAAAGCTATATGTAGGAAGTACCATCCGCATGGTCCATATCGGCATCCTTCAACATATGAGAGCAGTAAAAAATAACGACAAAACTTACCCAGTGGCACGTCATATCAATGAGGTCCATAAAGGCAAATTGCAAGATCTGACATATTTTGCTATAGACCAGGTACCCAAAATGAGAAGGGGTGGAAATAGAGAAAAGAAATTGAGGCAGCTGGAGTCTAAATATATAATTCTTTTTAACACCAGAGTCCAGTCTGGCATGAATACAGATGAGGATTTACATGTACACCTTAGCCACTAGTAATATCCAGAAGAAATGAACTTGCCGTGTTAAGAGTAGGTTGTATGATAATTGAAAGAAATAAGATGCTTTCAGCATTTGGAGTTTTGATGTCAATATGCGGTAATATTGATGTAATAAAATTTACTTTCGGATTGGAAGGTATCAATTTCTGAAATGCACTAGCACTTTTACTAACTGTCAAAGGGTCGTAACAAAATGGAATTGAGGACGATTCATGAGTAAATTACGGTCATAGCACTAGCACTTTAATACATTTTGCACTACATTGTTATCCATTGTTATCCGTTGTATTGTACTATTTGTATTTGCACATTACATTTTGCACATTGCACTAGCACTTTAACAACCGTCTATTTGAATAGTATTCATTTACTCATGTAGTCTTTTATCAGTTTTATTATTAACATGGACTGACCATCTTTGAATTTAGGTAAAAACAAATTTTAGTTGATTGTGCACTGGCAGTTTATCCAAACTGAACATTCTTCTGAAAGCTACACGACACCCCTCCAAAACAAGGAACTTTTTTGAAAGGTATTAGTTGTGTAAATATGTAAAATACGTATGAATTTAAATATGGATTTTAGATAACTGATATTTGCACATGACTATTTGAGTAGGGTTTGCACATGCTACTCTTTAAGGAACGCCAGTAAGGTGCAGGATGAAGTGGACACTAAAATCTAAAATCTGAAACCTAAATATAAAATATAATAAAAGCAATGTACAAATATATTAAAGTCAATGAAATTTTTCCTGAAAGGATTGTGAAGCTGAAACATACAATTATGAATGTAAAACATGAATTTGAAATGATTTATATTGTTATACACGGTAACAATCCCTGTAAATGGATTGAATATTATGTGTGATGGAGTCTGTTTTCCATTGAGCACTTGTAGTTTTAAAAATGAAAATAATGGCGATCGCGTTGTTGGTGTGAGCAAGCCTGTGGATACAGTTGAAACGCGTTGCCAATACCAGAAACCACAAAAATAAAGAGAATCTCTTTTAATTCAAACCGGAGCCCTTTTGTTGGTATCCAGGGACTGGAGGGAAACTGGAGCTGGTGCTTATATATATATATATATATATATATATATATATATATATATATATATATATATATATATATATATATAATTATTATGTAATCATCATGTAAACTTAATTGAGGTATGAGCACCGCAGACCAGGAGGAGAAGCAGGTAGATCAAAATGGCTGCGTTGGAGCCGTTCAAACTGCGCAAATGGTAGAAAGAGTATTTTTCATCTGCAGAATTCTGCATAATCTCACAGAATTTTTGGATAACTTTACGGAATTCCACAGAGTGAAATTCTGCAAGTTCTGCCCAGGCATAATTATATGCCCAATGTCAGGTCTTTACTGCAAATCCTATGCAGAGGACCCCTGAATCCTTTAACCACTACCAATATTACATTACTGATTGGAGAGATACATTTGTTGGAGAACACACAGGTAACTAGTCACTGCCACACCATGCCAGAATGCAAACATGCAGTGCAAAGAAGTTGTCTCCTTTTTTCTCTTGTATGTTTTCCTACTCTGTCCTTCCCCTTCATTACTTGTATTCCTTCACTGACTCATATATGACAAATACTTGTTTTTTCATGCATAGACAATTATCAGAGCTTCCAGTCCTTGTTTTATGTTCTGCCATTACAGCCTCTTGAATGAATGTTTGCATTTTTTGCTGACCCATTTAGGGGCATATCAGCAACAACCGGCGATAATTATCGCTAAGCGCACTTAGCGCTAGGATAATTATCTCCGGCTAGCGTGGATTTTTATCGCTGAGATAGCGTGCTATTAGTAACGCTTATCTCAAAAGCGATAAAAATCCTCGCGCTAACTGCCTAACGTGAGATTATCGCTGGAAACCCAGCGATAATCTCATGCAATGGGGTGTTAGCTTGTTGATAGGGCCCCACAAACTTAGGCATAATGTCCACCTTCCATAGGATATCATGGCTGAATCAGTCCTGAAGCAGGCGTAAGGAAAGTACCAATACCAGGGGTTATCGCTACTTTTCTTGCCGCTATGCTCCATAGCGTGGAGCTTGATGATAGGAGAAATGTCGCTTAGCGACATTTTTCCTGTCATGTCAGGTCAGGAACGCCCACTTTGCATCTCATTAGGGATGCAAAGCTGGGCGTTAGGAATTAGTTCGCTAATGCAAGGTTTCACGCGTTAGCGTCACCTTGCTAATTAGGCGATAAAATTATCGCCGCTTTTCGGCCGAAAACGGCCGCAAAAGCGGCAATAATTCTATCGCCTTGCTGATATGCCCCTAAATTCTCCTCATGTCTCAATTTATTTTATCTCTATAAACATAGGTGTTCATTTAGGATGGAAGGACTAAGAGTGGACACCTAACAAGTGGTTGAGAGACATTAAATGGCAGGGAATTTAAAGGCTTTCTTACCAACTACACACAAGTACTAAAATATCTAAAAAAAGGAAAGAACAAAATGCAGACAAATGGCTTCAATGTGTGGCATGACAATATTTGGGCGCTCCATGATCAGGAAATTAAAATAACCACAATATGAAAGTGTGGCCATTATTATCATTTTGTGGCAAAAAGAGAATTGTGCAGCTGCAGAATGTTCTTTTTGAATACTGTTTTTTTGCATAAAACGTCTGCTGCACAATTCACAGATTTTAATTAAAGGTAACTGACGAAAATAGATTAAAAAGTATTACAATTCTTGCGCACAGGGTGACTTTTTGAGCCAGACACCTTACATATTTAATAGGCCTGGGCGGAACTCGTGGAAGTTCACTCCATGGGATCATGTGAGTTACATAAAAACTCCTCGAGATTCCACAGGAGTTTTGCCACTGGGCAGAAAATGTATGTCCCGCTGCTCGCGCTCTGATTTTGCATTAGTAGTGCACTCTACGCTTAAAAATCTGAGTAAATAGCACCACAATGGTGCACAAGAGCACGCATCCATTTTGTTTTGAGATGTCATCGCAGAGCCTGGCCTACAAGAACTAAGGGGCCGATTATGATTTTGGCGGCTCTGCGCCAGCTCAGCACCACCAAAGCCGCGCAGGGACCGCCTGCCAGATTATGAGAAAAGCTCGTTTCTGGGGGGGCTTTTCCTTTCCTTAGCTTTCTCTCCCCCTGAAAACAGGCACCGTATTGGACACACAAAAGAAGTTCTAGAACGGCCGCATGCTGCCCTGGAACTTGGGGTGCATGAAAACAAGGGGACACATGTAGTGCACCCTGAATGCAACCCCAAGGCCGCTGAGCCGTTGGGGACCTGTATGGCCCCCTTTGTTTCCCCTCCGGCGGTGAGCCCCCATGAAAAGGCTTGTGGAGGGGAAACTTACATTATCCTCTGCGGACCGTGGCGGTCCAGCCTTGCATGATATTTAGGCCCTCTGCGCTGCACCACCGCCAGAGAACGGCGGTTTCCTGGTGCACCCAGCGCATTGGTGGCTGGTCCTAAAAGTCCTTCTTTATCAGACTCAGTACAATTGCATACCTATGCTATATAAATCAAGCGCTTTATCCATATACTGGAAATGTAATGAATGTTATTTGAAAGGTTTTGTTGGCCCAACCCTTATGGGTGTTGAACGAACCATTTGAATTGAATTCCAGACACAGAACCTGGGTATTAACAGTGTGTAGGGCGTCAAGAACTGATTACACATTTTGTTTTACTTTCATCCAGCCTGCTCTGTCTAGCTTTGCCTCAGGATGTTTCTGCTCCTAGTCCTCCTAGACCCGATCCCATCCAACTCAGCTCAATTTTTGATCCCAATGCCACTTTTTTAAAACGTTATTTTGATTATTTTCTGACTTTTTTGATTCCCTTCCCATCCCTGTTCTCACTATATCAGAAGCAGGCAGCAATGCTGCTGTTACTCCAGCAGCACCCAGTGCAGCATCAACCACCCACAACCCTGGTGGGTGACGGGTGGGGGTGTAGCCCCTCCCTATCTTTGGCAAGGCGGCGGTGGCAGCACTTGTGTTCCGGGTGCAGCGACTGCATGTGGCATGCCTGTTAAAGGCTATGCCCTACAGGAGATTTGGGTGCTTTGGGGGCCAGTGCTGTGCTGTATACACTGCAAAACTGACGTGCTTCACACCCTGCAGCAGCTGACACACTGCTGGGTATATTTCACTGACAAGGAGCAGATCCTTCTAGGCATCAAGGTAGCTCGGTGAGCAATGTTCTCGTACAAAATCAGTGAAATTCGGCAGTTATCATCAGTGTCATTTGAGATGTCATCAGTGATGTCATTGACCAGGTCATGAGTGATGTAATATGTGACATCATAAGCAGTGCATTGCAGGGGCATATGTTATAGTTAGCTTAGGCAACTATACCTGCTGAATTTCACTGGTTTTGTACGAGTGAAATATGAGCCTAACTATAAGGTCCCTGTAACCTTATAGTCTGTGTTTGCCTTTGGAGTAGGGCTATACATGGGACAGCAAGAAAAATGATTGTTTAAAGGACATTACCAAGGTTAACCTATTGAAAGTAATTATAAGAACTGTGACATTTATACATAAAGGTGTATTCAAGTCAGATTGCACTTTATGAAAACATGATTATTTTGATTTCCTATTTAGATCATAATGCATCATCTGCAACTCTGATGGGCTGTTGTATAAAGGATAGCAGTCATGTGACAAGCTGCTTTGCCTGCTACACCCAGGAGTAAGGTCGGGAGACCAAAACACGTCGGGGAGGCACCCTTGTGTTATGTTCTGGTGAAAATAAAATAGATTGAATGCTTGCAGTCGAGTGCCTCTCTCTTTCTCAATGGGTATCGGAGAAGTGAATATATATATATATATATATATATATATATATATATATATATATATATATATATATATATATATATATATATATATATATATATATATATATATATATATATATATATATATATATATATAAATATCCCACATGGATAGTTAACTCAGCACTCCTTTTGGCTTTAAAGATGTTTTTTATTCAATCGTCAATCTCCTACGCGTTTCGAACTCTGTTCTTGATCACGGTCGTTTTGACATAGTCCTTTGTCAATTTCTCATTATTTATACATGTGGTAAGCAAGAGGTATTGTGGGTAAGGTAGTTTACACAATAATATGTATTGTATATATTTACAGTCACCTGTATTGTTCACATTTACCTGGCTGTATGATCATGCCATCTCAACGGTCATACTTGTAATTTAATGAGAACCGATAAAGTGCGGGATATTTTATTTCAATCTCACGCACGTAATGTGTCACATGACACAGGGTTAGCAAAGTTCCGATTTTCTAGTATTCGGCTAATATCAGGGCTCATATATGGACTGAGTGTCCTGTACAATAACGGCTGAGTGCCTTACTAGACCGTCGTGATATTGTGATCTCCAGCGAGGCAATGTGACTATAATCACTGCATTTGTATTGGTCATTCAATGTTTCACATGAGTACTTATAATCGGAGACTTCGACTCTTATCATGACATAAAAGTAAATGGGCCAAAAGTAAATGAAAGAGAGAAGAATTGAGAGAGTAAAAAAAATAATAATAGGGTAGAGGGGAGTTGATCAAAGGGACAGATATAAATGTCCACAGTATGTATGATGTTCTGTGTTCATGTCCTTTTCATATGCATTATCATATGCCACTGGATGTGTATTCTTTCATCTTCTTGTTAAAATTCAATTATCATAGATGTACATACATCTCTTCGTCCCCGTTCATGCCCAGGGGTTGTTTTGTTTTAAATCTTATGATCAGCCTTGATTCCAATCTCCTGAGTTTTTGAGTTCTGTTCCCCTCCGTTCTTGTAGGGGGATCGTCGCTAATCCAGAATATTTTATGTCCAACGATGTTTTCCCTTGGTGAGTACTCAGATGTTTCGCCATGGCATTTGTATGGTCTGTGTTTTGTATGGCTCTTGTATGTTCCAAAACGCGTTTTTTAAGGGGACAGATGGTACTCCCTATGTATTGCAGGCCACAGAAGCATTCTAAAACATATACCACATAGGTTGATTCACATGTGATTGTTTCTTTTATTTGAAAGATTCTTCCACTTGGATCTTTTAGGGACTTTAGATTTTTACCAATTCTGCAAGCCTTGCATGTTGTGCACTTGGTAAACCCTTTTGATCTTTCCTGGAGCCATGTTTCAGGTTTTTTATTTTCAAAGTGACTTCTTACCAGTGAGTCAGATAAGCTTGATGTTTTTCTGTACAATACCATTGGTCGGTCCCCAAGTGTATTGCCAATGTCTGTATCTTTTTTCAAGATACTCCAGTATTTTGCTAGTGTTTTTTTAATCTTAAAGCTCTCTTTGCTATATGTCAGTATAAGGCGTGGTTGGTCTTCGTTCTTTCCTTCTGTTTTCTTCTCTTTGATGTTGCCCTCATTGTAGGATTTTTCCTTTCTATTCACCAGAGTTACGGCTCTTGTTTTCTTTTTTGCTTTCTCCTCTCCACGTCTAATGTCTGCATATTTGTATCCCCTCTCCATAAATCGGATTTTTGTTTCATCAAATGTCCTCGTCATTTCCAACTGTTCCGAGCAATTCCTCTTCATTCGTAGGAACTCCCCGTAAGGTATGCTTCTTTTCAATGATTGCGGATGGAAGCTCAATCCATGTAGTAGGCTGTTAGTTGCGGTCTTTTTTATTATGTACCGTTGTGTGTAACTGATTGTCTTTGACATAGATCTTAGTGTCCAAGAATTCAATTTCTTTTGAGTTCAGATTGTGTGTGAATTTGAGCCCCACATCATTCTTGTTAAGAACAGTTATATAATCTAGAAATTCAATTTCCGTCCCTTTCCATAGCAGGAATAGATCATCTATGAATCGTAGCCATAGGGCTATGTTCATAGTGTGATGGTCCTTTTCCTCTCTCCAAGCTATGTTCCTCTCCCACCACCCCATCATGAGATTCGCATAGCTTGGAGAGAAAGAAACTCCAATTGCAGTACCACAGCATTGTGTATAGAATCTCTTGTTCAAGAGGAAGACATTGTTATGCAGACACATCGTTATCATGTCTATTAGCATGTTTGTATGTTGTAATTCACTCTATCAGGAAAAAAGGGGAGGGGCAGGAGCTTGTTGTGGTCCAGTGCCTGTGCTCCTTGTGTCAACTGTGTCAATCAAATCAGGAGGCACTGTTCCATCAGAGGGGTGCGAGTAATCACCCACTCAATCAATAAAGAAGAAGAAAGGAATGTAAAGAGGGTCCTAGGCTAGAAGAGACCCATGTGTCGAAGGGAAAAGCAGAGCTTGTCTCTTGTTGCCCTCACACACCCCGAGAGGTGTCATGCTTCATCATCGGGCGTTTTGCTCCTCGTTGGGCTGTTGTAATTCACTGACTGGTCTTTGGTTCAAAAAGTACTGGATGGGGGGGCGTGGCTAGCAGCCGACGGAGATGGCAGCCGCCTAAGCAAGCTCCGAGCCGCGCATGTCGGATTGTTTCATCCTGTGCCATCCAAAACGCCTAAATGCGAGGAATGTGAACCGTGAAGCCATACACCATACCTGTCGAGAATCCTGCCCCAGTTGGAGCTGTAGAACTTGACCCGGGACCCCCCGAAAGGATCGCTTGCTCATACCCGAGGCGGCACGGCCCGGGACCCGAGGGAGCAGATACAAGTACTGACAGGTGGAAGACAGCGGGGCGGCGCTGATGTGGTCCCGAGGTGGTCGCGGGACGTGGCAGGTGCCGAAAGTGCAGCGGAGTCCGGGCGGGGAGGGGCGCGAGGCCGCCCTGCTACTAGCGGAGCTGTGGGGGGAAGCGCTGAGAGCCCGTCGGCTCCCCCCCCCCCCCCCGGTGGGACTCATCCGGTATCAGTGCTGGTGAAGGCGAGTGGAAAATTACGTACAGCCGTCCAGAAAGAAGCTGACGCGGAGGCAGAAACGCCGAGCAGCCTAGATTCTTGGCCGAGGCCCCGGCTTTGGGGCCTATTTTGCTGGGCCTCCCCCGGCGGGCCTTGGGGCGCCGCCTTCGCCGCTGATGCTCCGGTATCCATTTGCTCCCTGGTGGGGGCGAGGAGCGCTGAGAGGCCCCAGGAATAGACAGCCGCCCGACGCAGGAGACGGGGGAAAGCCGTTGTATGCCGCGCTGACGGCCCCGAGGATTATGGATGCCCAGGACTGGAGCCGGGGGCTCGCCGTTTAGCGGAGAGAGGACCGCAGAGGCGATAGTGGTATAGGAAGTGACGGCGACGTGCGGCCTACGATCTCCGTTGGGACACCTGGCGAGGGAACCTGCGGGTAAGGACTGCCCCTTATCGGCCCTGGATTGAGGTGATACCGTGGGGCGAGGCTGGACTGTGTGACTCTATATATGGCAGTGGTAGCGGGGACTAGAGCCTCGGCCTTTCCTACCACATTGAAGACATCTGCTGGGGCATGATTGGCCTGAGACAGGCGGCAAAACTTGTGGCGCGCCGGAGACAATGCAGAGACAGAGGTGATCAACAACCGGCGGAAGACCTGGGCAATAAGTCTGGCGGGAGGGTGGGGGCACTGAGCGCTCGATAGTCAGTAGACTTTAGAGCGTAGTGGACTGTGCGCCGCCTGCCCGGGACGCCAATTTGTGGGTGAAACGTCGAGGGATCACCTAGTTGCCCCGAAGCCGAGGGTGGGCGGACTAACTACGAAATGCCGGAAGTACATTTGGGGCAATAGGATACACAGTCGGTGGGGAAGACTTCGCTTGGAGCGGTGCTGGTCTCGGAGCCGTCCCTGACAGGGGGAGACCCGCATAAATGGCAACGGGAGGAAAAGGGACTAAAACGCATGTACAAAAGCAATTGGCTAAGTTCGCCCGATCGAGTACAGGTGAAGCAACTGAATCACCACCGATGGAGAAGGATCTGTCACAGTCCAGCTCCGAGAAGGGGCCAGAGCCGACGCTGCATGATGTTATGGCGGCTATAAAAGGAATGCGTGCCTCATTGGATTCGGCGACAGTGGAGGTCTCCTTGATCAGAGCAGATCTCCGGAAAATGGATGAAAAAGTCCAAGAACTAAAGACAGTGACCGGCGCTTTACAAGTGGACACATCGGAACTACAAGCGCAAATGGCCGATATGCAACAGAAGCAGAATCGAATGGCAAGGCAGCTTGATGAGTACGAAGGTCGCGAGCATCGCAACAATGTGCGCATCCTTGGGATCCCGGAGCGGGAAGAAGGGCCAGCGACGGACCTGTATGTGGAAGACCTAATCACCTAGAAGTTCAAACATAGAGCCTTGTCCAACTACTTTTCAATCGAGAGAGCACATAGAGTACCCGGGGGAAGACCTAGGCCGGGGGCCCCTCCACGACCGATTATTGCCAAAGTATTCAACTACAGAGACAGAGACAGCATCTTGCAGGCAGCTAGGCGCTGGGCCCCCACTGAAAGTTGGAAATAGTGAAGTGGCCTTCTTCCTGGACTTTACTGCGAAGGTACAAGCCCAAAGACGCAGCTTCCAAGCAGTGAAGTGGGAACTGCGGGAGCGAGAAATCAAATATGCGATGATGTTCCCGGCAAAACTGAGGGTAGTATCGGGCGGGACCACCTGGTTCTATGAGTCCCCGGAGGAGGCATGAGACTGGATGGAGGGTAAGGCCGGAGCTGGCAATCAGAGGCTAGGACGCAGTGGCAGACCACGTCGGCGGGCTGGGGATCGCCCGGCGCCGCTGGTGCCCGAGGCCCCGGAGGTTGGGAGCCAGCCGGAGAACCCATAGCAGCTACTCCGGGAGATACATGAGTGCGGAGGCGCCCTGCCGCACCCGCAGGTGAGATCGAGGAAGGTAAACGGTGGAACTATACTTATCCCAGGACACGATCGGAGGATATCGATGCTGAGGGTGGGGGGCAGGGCCCTAAGACAGGGTGATGGACTAGAGACTAAATAGATAATATCAGTGGATGGCAAACCATAAATATTGTGATATGATTATGCCGGGCTGGAGCTGCTGACCCCACGAAAATTTTTCGCGGTCTAGGGGTGGTGAGAGGCACTCTGCCATGTTGGGGAGTGGGTAGTTTTAAATCCACGGGCAGGGGGGCAGGGAGGGGGGAGGGTAGGGAAGGGAGGGAACTGGGAGGGGGTGTGAGAAAGGGGAGTTTTGTTAATTTGCTAAGAGGAAAGCTTATGATCATAGACAGCTTTGGCCATCCGGAAAGAGTAGGGACTGAACGCAGAGGTATAGCAGCACTGAGACGCCAGATACCATTCAGATTGCGAACGCTATTGTTAAACCGTCACACGTGGCTATACCACTACTACGATGACTGGGGGTGATAGAGATGTGACACTTTCCGTCCTTACCTGGAACGTCAATGGGATGGGAGATAAAATAAAGCGAGGGGTGGTACAGCAGTATTTCAAGCGCCAATCTCCAGACGTAGTGTTACTTCAAGAGACACATCTAGTTGGGAATAAAAGCAAAGCTCTCACGCGATGGGGATATAAACTTCTGGTACATGTGGATTACACCACAGGTTCCCGAGGAACAGGTATTCTAGTCAAGAAAAACTTAGCACTGATCGTGCACCGAACATGGGCTGACCCTCGGGGTAGATTTGCTATCTTTGAGGCTCAATGGGAGGGGAGAGCATTAAACATTATTTCAGTATACTTTCCACCAGCATTAGGTAAAGACGCCCTAGCAGACTTGGGCAAGATATTAATAGACCTCCCCACAGGCACCTTGATTCTGGGCGGCGACTATAACCTCACCATTGACGACACTACTGACAGACATCCGCAGCGGCCAGGGGTTAAACCAAATAGGCTCATGCTAGACTTCATGACGGCTATGGGCCTCGTAGATATCGGACGCGAGGTGCACCTGCTAGTGCCGCGGTTCACTTACTATTCAAATGCGCACAAGAGCTCATCCCACATTGATTACTTCCTGACGTATGCGACCACAACAGGAGGTTTTTCGCAGCCTCGGGTCCTCCCGAGATGAATCTCTGACCACTCCCCAGTGTGGATCGAATGCACACACTGGGAACGACAACCCCGGACCATGATCGTAATTGACCCATGGTTGTTAAAAATGCCTGATATCAAAGAGGACCTCTGCAATAGTACCAAACACTATTTTGACGAAAACCTGGGGTCGGTGGAATCGGCCCTTACTATTTGGGAGGCATTTAAGGTGGTGCTGAAGGGGCGGGACTTAGCATTGAAGACCGGCTATCTACGTAACAAACGCAGAACGCTTCTCCAGTTGGAGGATTAGCTTCAAAAATTGCCTCGCACTTAAGAGAGAGGAGTACAAGCTGAAGACGAGGGAGCATATGATGACTAAACATCTGAATATGCAGCATAGACTGTATGAACTGGGAGATAGGGCGGGAAAAACAATAGCATGGTTAGAGAAAAGGGATCACGGAGATAGGTGGGTCCAGAGACTAGCTCTGCCCAATGTGGAGACGGTTACACACCCCAAAGACATAGCAGAAGAGTTTGTGGAGTACTTCGAGAAAGTCTACTCCCCATCCACCACATACACTGCAGAAGACTTCCGACAGCTTCTTGCGGATAGCGTCCTGCCTACCCTTCCTGAAGAAGATAGACACACCCTGGATAGTGACCTCTCAGATGAGGAAATCCAGAAAGCCATTGCCCATATTCGTTCAGGCAAGGCGATTGGACCTAATGGCACCCCTATTGAGTTCCTTAAAGTGACGAGTTCTCAGATAGCCCCACATCTCCGGGCCATGTACAACGAAAGCTGTGAAGCGGGCAGACTCCCGCCTGACCAACGTCTAGCAACTATAGTTGTGATTCGCAAACCCGGAAAGCCCGGGGACGAATGTGGGTCATATAGACCAATTTCCCTGATCAGTGTAGAAGCCAAGATTCTGGCGAAAGTACTGGACACCAGGTTGGTTGCGGTCATCTCCTCTCTGGTACACCCGGACCAATCTGGCTTCATGCCAGGGAGGAATACGACATTAAACATTCGTCGTCTCCAGAACGTTCTGGCCCGGAAAAGCCTCTAAGAGGAGGATGCGGCAATCCTATCATTGGATGCCTCCAAGGCTTTTGACTCCATAGAATGGCCATATCTATTTGAGGTACTAGTGCGCTTCGGATTTGGTCCTAAGTTTTTAAAATGGGTACAACTACTCTATGAAGACATATGGGGTCAAATACGGGTTAATAATCACACACCCAGGGCCTTCCAGCTAAGAAGAGGAACCCGGCAGGGCTGCCCACTCTCGCCGCTAATATTCTTCCTCATGCTTGAGCCACTGGCGGCATGGATTCGGCGGGACGTCATGGTAAGAGGGTTGCAATGGGCACCGGATTTGGAGGATAAAATATCACTGTATGCAGATGATATCCTACTCTATCTTGCCTCCCCCTATCAATCCATCAGAGTGGTATTAGATATATTCACTGACTTTGGTAGGTATTCCGGATACGCCATTAATTGGACCAAATCCATATTGTATATGCTCCACGGGAAGGTCCCTCCCCTCCCGGCTGATTGTAAGGTGGAGGTGGCAGAAGATGGGTTTCGATACTTGGGAGTATATGTCACGGCGAACCCGGCTCTGTTTTACAGCCACAATCTGGCCCCCCGCTGGCCCGGCTGAAATCTGATGTCGAGCATTGGTGGTCCCTGCCGCTCTCCCTGGTGGGCCGAGCTGCCCTCTTTAAAATGCTTGCTCTCCTGCGATTCCTGTACGTCCTTCAAAACTGCCCAAACACAGTTCCAGATGCCTATTTTACGGCGGTAGAGGGCGAGGTCCGTACTTCACTATGGAACGGAGGGGCCCCCAGGATATCGATGGGGAAGCTTACCAAAGAGTGGTACGATGGCGGTATAGCCCTGCCGGACCTGAAATCATATTATTGGGCCTCGCAGTTGGTAAATCATTGGATGTACCGACCCCCCCACGACCCGGCGTTCATATTAGATAAATACCAAACGGGACGTGCAGGATATCTGGGAGTGCTCTACTCCAAGGGCAGGAAACAGACATACAGTCAGCATTTGGCGCCGAGCGAATTCCCAACTGGGATGGGCAAACACCCTCACAAAAGCGGCGCCACTATGGCAAACGCAAGGACTCGGTACCCTTTGTTTCCAGCCAGGGTTTGACAAATGGGACATGATTGGCATCTCAAAGGTCGGTGATCTGATACAAAAAGGTGCCATCCTCAGCTTTGAGGAACTGAAGAGAACCTACCATATGGCGCAGGGTGAGCTATTTCGCTACCTTCAGGTTCGACATGCCCTCCGGATGGCGTTTACTAACTTACATAACATTCCTGACGTGTCGCCCCTGGAAGGCAGACTCTTAGATGGCCAACTGCAATCGAAGGCCCACTCCCTGACCTATAAAAAGCTTTGCAATAACCTCCCTGATAAACTCGAGAGGCTTTGAGAAAAGTGGCAACAGGACATAGGACCCCTTGAGGAAGAGGACTGGAGGGAGGCATTGATGTCTCCTAGACGTGCGGAGATTACCCTCAGATACTGACTGATGCAACTACGGATTCTACATAGGTCCTATATGACAGGGGTGGTCCTAGCACGAATAGGGGCCAAGGAAGATTCACTGTGCAGTAGGGGATGTCGGCAGGAGGCCACGTTCTATCACATGATATGGGAATGCCCTGCGATCAAACCGATATGGGAGGGGGCTACGACTAAGCTTCAAACCGCGCTGGGGAAAACGCTGACCCTCACGCCTCAGGTAGGCCTACTTAATATATGGGAAGCTACAGACCTCACCGAGATCGAGCAGCAAATGGTAACTCTAGGCTTCACTTTGATCAAGCGAGAGATAGCACGCCACTGGGGGGCTGCTGGGACACCATCCATACGTGTATGGGTACAGGAGCTCGACAGATGCATGATAGCTGAAAAGGAAGTGTTTATCATTAGAGGGTGCCCTAGAAAGTGGGAAACGAAATGGAAGGCGTGGAATAGTTATAGAGGGTCCCTATGTACATCCCCGCTGATAGACCTGACATTAAGACGGAAAGAACTCAGAGAAGTGTTAACATTGTGAATGCAATCCTATCTATGTTATTCATAAAAGTGTTCTATGGTGCTGCGGACATAAATGTGAATATATCTGTGTACTTGACAAAATTAATAAAATGTTATTCCAAAAAAAAAAAAAGTACTGGATGACATTAAGACCTTTATCATGATCCAAGTGTACAGTGAC
The DNA here is from genome assembly GCF_964204655.1 of Triturus cristatus. NCBI lineage: Eukaryota > Metazoa > Chordata > Amphibia > Caudata > Salamandridae > Triturus > Triturus cristatus. Next base: position 689,770,329 of record NC_140595.1, read on the forward strand.
AACACGTCAATTGTGACTAGCAGATAGTTAGGCTGCCATTGGGTGTCCATGAGTGTGCGGAGGAAATCCCCCGTGTCCTTGATATATGAACTTAGTGTCGGAACAATCGGTGCCAGAAAGAAATCTACATATGTAGATACATTTTCATATAGACTGCCACAGCTTGAGATAATCGGGCGCCCTGGTGGTTTGTTGAGTGTCTTACGGACTTTTGGAAGAAAGTATATAGTTGGAACTATCTAGTTGTCCACCATTAGGAAATTCCTTTCGTCTTCCGTTATCAGACCTTTGTTCTGCCAAAGTTCTAGTTTATTTCTCAAATCCATCATTAGTTCATTCATTGGGTTCTTTTTTAGAACCTTGTAGTTTTTTTCTTAATTTAATTACCGCCTAGCTTCTTCCATATAGTGTTTTTTCTCCATTACCACGATGTTCCCACCTTTGTCGGCTGGTTTTATTTCTATTTGATTGTTATTTCTGAGTGTTTCAATAGCTGCACATTCATTTTTGTCACAACGTTTTTTAGTTGTGACATTTTGCATGATATCAAGATCTTCTGTAACTAAATCATGGAATATGTCAATTTTGTTCCCAGGATGGAGTGCCGGGCAGAATCTTGATTTTCTCTTGAAATGTGTTGGTGTCCATTTATTAGCGTTCACCCCCATCTCTTCCAACATTTGTGTATCAGTTGTGTGCGAGTTGGCCATTTCATTTGCCAGCTCATAGGCGACCCGTAGATGTGGTATTTCAGAGATTGAGTATGTTTCAGAGTCCTCTGATGTAGGTGTTTGGCTTATTTGACCTCCGGTTTTTGGAGGTAACTTGGCAAAAAAAACATTTAATTTAAATTTTCTTATGTATCTATATACATCTATTTTTGTTTCAGTTGGGTCTTGATGTTTTTCCGGACAGAAAGATAGTCCTTTATTCAAAGGCTATGTTCCACTTCTGTCAGATGGTATCGAGACAGATTGATGACTACATTTTAACTTTTTAGTTCTTTTAATCTTGTTATTTTCTCATTACCGTACGGTTCCTTAGATTGTATCTTCCGTTTTTTCTGGCTGCCTCTTCTTGTCTTCCTTCCTGTTCTCTTGATGGATAAAATCCCCTTCTCTTGATCTCATTCTTCCAAATCCTCTTCCCCGGGTTTTGCCCTTTGGTATTTGTTGATCCTGATATAGTATCTTAATTTCCTCTAAAAAAGAGAATTTACGTGATCCCAATGACCTCTGTTCTACCTCGCTTAAATCTGATTCAGATTCACTGGTAATTTGGTTTGTTTTTCTCCAAGATTTGTTGTTTTCTTGTCCCATTGTTGTTTGAATATCTCACACCTTTTAGCAAAGGTGAAGATGGTTCCATATTCATAATCATCTTCATCCCTACGGAATTTTCGGTGTTTCCGTTCTTGTACTTCAGTCTCATATTTGTCGAGGTTTCGCTCCATGTCTGCTTGTAGTTTTTTGATGATTTCGTTCTCCTCATTTGAAGACTTTATTTGAGTTTCTAACTCTGCTATTTTGTCATGTAGTTCCTCCACATCCTTTCTTGCATATTTTATGATGATTAACATCATATTTTTCGAGCAGGCCATATTATTTTTGCCCCATTCCTCGAGCATTTCCGGTTTCGTGTCTGGATGGTTTGGTAGAGTAAATATGCGGAGACCCCTTGGTACCATTTCACATTCCACATATTTCTCTAAAGTAATGATTTCCCAACTTCTAGAGATCTCCTTCCGCAATAATCTTTCAAGTTGTATGAATATCTGTTTTATTGTGGTTGTTAGGGACTTCATTGTTTTGTTTGATTCATCAGCTTCTTTTGACTTTGGGGTACCTCTTTGAAACATACTTTTGGCCTTTGAAACACGTTTGGCCGCTCTCTCTTCCATATTAAATTGACGCTTACTTTCCCTTTATTGTGATAATGTGTTTGAAAAAACGATAGCGTCTCCTTGTCCCACTTAGTTGCTTTAAGTCAATTCTATGTATATTGATATTCAGGACTCTTGTCTCCACTATTCGTTTTGAATGAGAGTGGGGCTATGTGTTGTTTGATTGGCCCCCTATTGCGATTGATATTATCAAGCCAAAGAGGTTTGGAGAAATATATAAGATTTTTTTCTCCTGTGTAAATTCGCGCTTCTTTTTTGCTAGTAAAAGTACTTAGATGAGGGCTTTGTACCTCGCTGCAGCGTTCGTGACCTTGCCCCCGCAAATACTAAAAGTACGCTCTTACCTGGGAGACTCCCGGTCATGTCAGCGTCCTCCGACCCCGCACGCCGGCGCGCTACCCGGTATTCGTGGGGCGTTTGGTCAGATTTTCACTTCAACTGCTTCCTTCGGCGTGCACTTCCCACCACGGACAAAAGGTTTTGTTCCTTGCCTCCGGTGGCAGGTGGTTTCTTCTCTCACGCTCTGCAACGAATGATTCTGGAGCAGTTTGAAGGGTTATGCTGGGCTCTCTCTTGTTTATTATCCAACGTACAGGACGCTGTGCGATTGGATATACACATATATATATATATATATATAGATAGATAGATAGATATCAATCCCGTTATATCGATGAATCCAATGAACCCCCGGGACACAGACTTCTAAACCTTGTTCACACATATATATGTAATCAAAGGTTACAGGGACATTATAGTAAGGTTCAGATTTCACTCTACAAAACCATAGAAATTCAGAAGTTACAGTTACCTGAGATAACTAGAACTTACACCCTCGCAATGCATTGCTTATGACCTCACATATTACATCTCCCAAGACATAGTCAGTGACGTAACGGATGACATCTCAAATGACATCACTGATGACATCATCCAGTGAGTGTAAGTGTTTTCTAAGAATTTATGAGGGTTAAACATATATACTAATTAGTATACTGGGTGTACTACTAATGAGTGATACTTCAATTAACTTATCATATGTTAGTGCAGCGTTTCCCAAACTGTGGTCCGCGGATCCGCTGGACTGGAGTGCCTTCCGACATAAACACTGAAGAGCCCATGCGCTACAAGCCCTGTGAATGACAGCACAGGGGCGGCGGAACCACAGCAAAATTGGGCCAATCACCATTTCAGCTTTAGGTGCAAGCTGAAGGGTGATTGGCTTCTTTCATAGTTGCGCGTGCGCTAAAACGGCAGTGTGTGTTCCCTCGCGTTTGTGTCCAGCCCCGGAGTATTTTGCCGCCCAATGTCCTGTCTCCACTACTGCTGTGCCTCTCGTTTCAAGGCTAAACAGCATTCCGGCACCTCGGACCAGCAGGAGGGCACTTCACCCGATGAGCACGTGAGTGTTTTAAAATTTAATAATAGATAATGCAGGTGTAGATTTTAACAATGCTTTTATGTGTTTAAAACAGTATTGTTCTAAAAATATGCTTGTGGAGGCGAGTATTAGCAGACAAATGTAACTAGCAAAAATGTGCATTTAAATGAATCGTTCATTGAGTGCCTTTCGAAAGGTGTCGATAGAAAACACGTTTTTTTCCCTGTGAAGCCTATATTCTAGCTAGCGCCGAACGGGTATGTGAAAGTATTTGTAGGAAATATCTTGGAAATAATCCATGTACCCGCACTGCAGTTGTATGGTGACTGTGATTTACTGGAGTTTTATTTTTGGGCGGAGGTCCGTACTTCTGGTTATAGAATGCCACACACCTTCACCTTGTTGTTTGTTGTATTATTCTGCAACTCTCTCGTCCCACATGACGCTATATTTAACACTTCCCTTGAGATGTGGTCTTTGTAAGAGATGAAAGAGCTTAAAGGAGATGTGGGTGTTCTAGGGGAGGCACAGTAGTGAGGTGAGGCAGTTGTTTCGGTGAGTTTTTTGTACACTAGTGGTGAGCTGAACATTCAAGAGTAGGTTTACTTTTAGGAGGCCTGAAAAAGAAGTGATTGTCATTGCCACTCTTGATTGGGGGTGGGGGGGTCAGGGGAGGTTAAAAGCGACACAGATGACACTGGTAAGATTAGAAAAGGGTTTTGGCATGGTGGAGAAGGATAGCAGGTAACCACCAGTTTGGTTAACTATGGAATTATGCATTTTAGCAACCAGGACTAATGTGAGGCTAATTCCAAGATAGCTAATTAAGTGAGCCATTCATGGATGATGTACACATCAGGTTAATGTGTAGTGCACATAGTGTACTGTAAACATCCTGAATGTCTCTCTCGTGATCAATCTGTGGGCAGTTTTTAGATCTCTAGAATAGATAGATTTTCTTATTTTGGTTCTTTTTCTTGACTAAAAAGAAGAAAGAGTAGAATCCTTGTATCTCAGATATGCTTGAACATCATTAGTTCTCTACCCATTTCTCCTCTGCAACTTTATATAACACTATGCAACAGTTAGTGATGCCCTTCTACTGGTGTCCTAATGATGATGGCAGTGATGGAGTCAATACTTGGCTGGAGTTTCTGAAGGCTTCTGATTTCCTGTTCCTCTGGCAAGTTTCAGACATGGAGAGCAAGATGTTTGATTATAAGAATGGTGCAGCTGTAATTGTCTCTAGCTGTGAAAGAGTGCCTCCCACGCTCCGCTTTCTAATGCAGCCCCAATTACAGCTCATGTGGTCAGCGTCAACCGAGTGAGTCTGCGAGTCACTCATCTGATTATAATAAATTATGAACGTCTTCCAGACTGCTTGATCTATTTTCCGCAGTTTTGGGTACAGTCTGATAAATGAGTTGTTTAACAATTGTTTGTTATGCTTTGAAGCAGTTAACTTAGCCTTTCCTGTTGCTCATATTGGTGTAATTTCTGATATTTATGGTTCCCTCCTCTTCATTGCTTTATTTTGCTTGTGAGCAAGTGTCACTCCTAGTCGCTGAAATGTCACTCATAATTACACTGTATTTATGACAATTTTATTTTATTTTTATTTTATTTAGAAATTTATAAAGCGCTCAGCTACCCCCAACGGGGGTGTCCCGGCGCTGACAACAAGAGAATGTGACGGTCAGGGAGGAAGAACTGAGGAAATTGGAGCTAGAGGCGAGAGAAAAACCAGGTCTTCAGTTGTCTTCGAAACAGAGGCTCAGAAGTCGCAAATCTGAGTTCCATCGGTAATTGATTCCATAATCTGGAGGTGGCTACAGCAAAAGCCCTGCCTCCCATGCGTGCCAGACGGAATCGTGGGCAGAACATAAGGTGAAGATGATTAGATCTCAGATTACGGGGAGCCTGAGTTAATCTGAGTCTCTGCCTTAAATATGCAGGACCACGACCATTAAGTGCTCTAAAAGCAAGAACTAGGGCTTTAAACTGAATGCGATAGTTCACTGGTAACCAGTGCAGTTTGGCCAAATAGGGTGAAATCGAGTGGCGATATGGGATGTTACAGATCAGCCTGGCAGCGGAGTTCTGTACTATCTGCAAACGATTAATGAGGAACGCTGGCGCCCCAATGTAAAGACTGTTTGCATAGTCTAAATGAGATGTTATTAAGGCATGGACCACTGTTCTGCGGGACTCCAGAGGTAGATAAGGGATGATTTTTTTTATCATACGGAGTTTTACAAAGCAGTAGGAGGAGACTTTATTAATTTGTGTTTTGCAAGAAAGCTGTGTATCAAATTGAAAACCCAAATTTCGAGCAGTCTGAACTGGCTCCGGAGGAGGATTAAGTTCAGCTGGCCACCAGATGTTGGCAGGGATGGTCGATTTCTGATTGAAGAAAAGAACCTCCGTTTTGTCAGCGTTCAATTTCAAGTTGTTGGCAGACATCCAGGATGCGATGTTAACCAGGCAGTGGCGAAAATTGACTAGGGAGCTTTCAGAGTGATCTTTGAATGAAAACACAAGCTGAGTATCATCAGCATAGAAGATCACTCTGACGCCCCAAGATTCGACCACCTTCGCCAGTGGCCTGAGATACACATTGAATAGGAGGGGGCTCAGGGCAGAGCCCTGGGGTACCCCCCAAATCAATGGTTTCTCAGTGGACACAAAAGAGCCCAGGGTGACCTGTTGGGATCTGCCCGTCAGAAACGATTTCACCCAGGCCAGCGGCGTTCCGCCAATGCCCACTTCCAGAAGACGATTTAGTAAGATGTTATGAGAGATGGTGTCGAATGCTGCGGATAGGTCGAGGAGGACCAACATGGCCTCCTCTCCTCTATCCACACATTCGCGAATAGATTCAGTTGCTTCAAGCAGGGCTGACTCGGTACTAAAGTTTGGCCTGAATCCCGACTGGGTGTCATGTAACAGATGATTAGATTCTAAATAATCCGACAATTGTTCCTGTACCGCCTTCTCTAGTACTTTTGCTGGTTTAGGGAGAAGTGAGATGGGCCGTTAGTTACTGAAACATGATGGGTCGGCACCCGGCTATTTCAAGATGGGTAGCAACAAAGCGTGTTTCCACAGAGAAGGAAAAAAGCCTGATTGCAACGATGCGTTCCATATTTTTAGCAGTGGTTTGATCAGTAGCGGTGATAATTCGTTCAGAGTCTGAGCTGGAGCCGGATCAAGGGGAGAGCCAGACTTACATTTTAGAAGCAGGGACATAGCGTGATCTTCAGACAGCGGATTAAATGAAGTAAATGTAGTTGCGCAGGTGATGTCATTTTCTGGGACAGTAACTGTAGGAGTCTGTTGGATGGCAGCCGTGATGTTCGCGATTTTCTCAAAAAAGAAATCCGACAGGCCATCGCTAAGTAGTTGACTGGGGGCTACAGAACATGTCATGGCCAATGGATTAGCGAATTCCTTGACAATATTAAAGAGCGTCTTGGTGGAATTTTCAGCTTTTTTAATTTTGTCCATAAAGTACTGTTTCATAGCAGTGCGTTTAAGTTTGTGAAACTCTTTAAGTGCTGATCTATAGATGGCTTTGGACTCATGGTCGTAAGAGCGGCGCCAAATGCGTTCCAGTTTTTTGCATTTGCTTCTGTTATCCCGTAACAATGTTGAAAACCAAGGGGCTGAGGGCTTCGAGCGTAGAGAGGAAAAGTTCTGCAAAGGAGCAATTTGTTCAATGGCAGCGGCCAGGTCGTTATTAAAAGTAGCTACGGCTGAATTGAGGTCATCAACTAGAATGTCGGAACTGTTCCTAAGCCGTTGTTCCAGCGACATATAGGTAACTTTGTGGCACTTTCTGTCCTGGTCCCTGATAGTCAAATTCGGCTTGGATGGGAGATAAATGGAAATTTCAAACGGAATCAGGTAATGGTCAGACCATGTAAGGGGCAATGGTGACAAAACCTTAAGGTCAGACCAGCTGGAGAAAATTAAGTCCAGGGTGTGTCCTGCTGAGTGAGTGGGGCCTATGACTTTTTGAGTTAAATTCAGACCTTGCATAGAATCAAGAAGATTCTTGGCACGGATGCAATCGTGAACATCAATATGGTGATTGAAATCTCCAAGTTTCGTGAAATGCGGATGTTTAAGGGAGTGATCAGCAATGGCCGCCAGCAAAGAAGCAATAGCGGGCTGGGCAACATTAGGGGGGGAGTATACCAAGGCACCTGAAAATAAGGCGGAGGAGGTATCTGAGATGGAAAAATAAAGTGCCTCTATAGAGCCTAGATTGGGGATTTTCCTCGAGGTAATGGTTAGATGATTTTGTAGAATAACAGCAATACCACCACCGGTTTTTCCTCCCTCGCGGCTAATTCCCGTTAGGGGATATCCTGGGGGAGTGGCCAGAGCGATATCTGGATTAGAGGAATCCTTAATCCAAGTCTCTGTAAGAAAGAGTATATCCCATGAAGTCTCAGATAGTAGTAGCCATATATCACTAGAATGACACGGCAAAGAGCGGCAGTTTAATAAGCCGGCCGTGTATATCCGGGTAGGAGTGGGAAAAATGTGTGTGAGAGGAGGGCTAGATTTAATATTCACAACGGAGAAGGAGCAGTGCTTACATTTAAAATGAGGCCAGGAAGGGGAGTTCAAGTTGTAGCGTGTCTGAGAAATACAGGCTTGTGTGTTCAAGGCCATCAGTTGGGATCTGGACCAGATGTGTCTTTGGATAGGATGAGAACCGGCAGTATAACTGGCCCTAGGCCCGGAACTGGCATGGACGGGCACAGACGGGCTTGCCTTTGGCGAGCCTTCGGCGCGCCGCCGGCGCGCCCGCTGCGCCCGTCCGCTGCGCCTCCTATGCCCGGGAACCATTTTATGCTGTGCGGCGGGAGGGTCCGAGCACTAGACCGCTCGCCAGCTCCACGCCTCACTCAAGATGGCGGCCGAAGTTGACGCCTCACGCAGAACCTAATCGTCTGCAATGGGCGCTTCAAGGAAGAATGAAGGAGTCAAACAGGTGAGTGTCAGCTCAGCGTGCGCAGAGCCAATAGAGAGAAATGAAATCTGGCTCAATAGTGAGCAAGTAAAAGTGCAAGGAACAATTAAAAAGGAGTAAGCACAAAACACGAACTCATCAGACGCTCTCACAGGGTCCCGGCTTTCCGCCTCAGGACCGACACATACCTCTGCAAGTCAGCGAGTGAGGAGAAACTACCAGGTTTTTATGCTGTGCGGCGGGAGGGTCCGAGCACTAGACCGCTCGCCAGCTCCACGCCTCACTCAAGATGGCGGCCGAAGTTGACGCCTCACGCAGAACCTAATCGTCTGCAATGGGCGCTTCAAGGAAGACTGAAGGAGTCAAACAGGTGAGTGTCAGCTCAGCGTGCGCAGAGCCAATAGAGAGAAATGAAATCTGGCTCAATAGTGAGCAAGTAAAAGTGCAAGGAACAATTAAAAAGGAGTAAGCACAAAACACGAACTCATCAGACGCTCTCACAGGGTCCCGGCTTTCCGCCTCAGGACCGACACATACCTCTGCAAGTCAGCGAGTGAGGAGAAACTACCAGGTTTTTATGCTGTGCGGCGGGAGGGTCCGAGCACTAGACCGCTCGCCAGCTCCACGCCTCACTCAAGATGGCGGCCGAAGTTGACGCCTCACGCAGAACCTAATCGTCTGCAATGGGCGCTTCAAGGAAGACTGAAGGAGTCAAACAGGTGAGTGTCAGCTCAGCGTGCGCAGAGCCAATAGAGAGAAATGAAATCTGGCTCAATAGTGAGCAAGTAAAAGTGCAAGGAACAATTAAAAAGGAGTAAGCACAAAACACGAACTCATCAGACGCTCTCACAGGGTCCCGGCTTTCCGCCTCAGGACCGACACATACCTCTGCAAGTCAGCGAGTGAGGAGAAACTACCAGGTTTTTATGCTGTGCGGCGGGAGGGTCCGAGCACTAGACCGCTCGCCAGCTCCACGCCTCACTCAAGATGGCGGCCGAAGTTGACGCCTCACGCAGAACCTAATCGTCTGCAATGGGCGCTTCAAGGAAGACTGAAGGAGTCAAACAGGTGAGTGTCAGCTCAGCGTGCGCAGAGCCAATAGAGAGAAATGAAATCTGGCTCAATAGTGAGCAAGTAAAAGTGCAAGGAACAATTAAAAAGGAGTAAGCACAAAACACAAACTCATCAGACGCTCTCACAGGGTCCCGGCTTTCCGCCTTAGGACCGACACATACCTCTGCAAGTCACACATAGCAATCTGAAACCTCAGCAGCTATGAATTAACAGCAGCCTTTTTATGATTCTTCTTGTGTGTGACGAGTGATCAGCTTGTGTGCTGGTGGCAGTGACATTATGGTTTATTCCTGCCTTCAGGGTTGGTTTCATGAAAAGTGTGGCTGCAAGTGTAGTCCAATTTATTGAATTTATTTTAAAATGGTTTATTTTAAAATGGTTTATTCATGGCACATTTTGCATTCAATGTGTGTCATGATGTAATCCTTATTCTGAAAACTGTATTTACCCAAAGCAGGTGCAGCGTGATTGTCATCACAATGTCACATCATAAACTGAGTACTTTCGCCCCGCAGGACACACAACCCTGCCTTGATGAAATATGCATACGTTAAAAGCGCGTGCACACATTTAAAAAGTGTTTCCTTTTTTATTTATGTTATCCGCCTCATGGAAGTGAAAGAGAACAACGCAACGCCACAAAACAACAATCGATGTACAGAATGCAGAACAATGTCTTACATTCACCCCAGTACAGAGATCTGGGCCTAAATCCATCGTTTTTTTGCTCACCATGCCATTCCAGTTTGGACCCAGTGATATGCAAATGGGTCCAAACTGGGGTGGCTAAGTGAGCTAAAAGGAACGATGATGGATTGAACCCAGATCTGTGGCTGGGAGGGAGTGTCCGAAAAGTTTCAGCACTCCGTCTATCATCTCCTTGTGTTTGTTATGGCTGAGAGCAGAAGCCTTGTACTGCTAAATACACCACTGCATCCATACATTCCAATAGACCTGAATCAGGCTGTCTCCCGCCTCTTCTTCAATAGATGTAAATGGAGGAAATGCTTTCTCCCAAGTATATTTTTTAAATAACCCACTTTCCTCTTCTAAAATGTTGGCATGTATTTGTATGCATTTAATTTAACTATTCTCGGTGTCACATCAGCTGCTCATGCCATGTGCCATGGCGGCCAGCAAGCCACATAGGAAACGTCTGTGACATCCTGGTTTGAATTTAATCTCAACCTCAACACAGTTACGGCCAGTGTGTAGCAGACAAAATGACTTTCTGAAGTGTTCTCGCTTAACTCCAACTCTGCTCATATTTTCCCATACTATCGTGCAAACCTCTCTGTGCAATCAACAATGGACTGCTTCCACAATGAATGAGCTATGTTTAATTAAACTGAGCAAATGGAATTATCTTGAAGTTTCAATACATAAAATTGCCATATCCATGCACATGATTTGCTAGTGTCCTCTGTCTTTTCCTCGAAAGCAGTGCTCATACAGTGTTAAAATCTTCTTTTAGGCGCTGCTTCATCTCTCAACATCAAAGCATATGTAGTCTGGAAACATCTGACGAGGGCAGCCTGTAGTAGATAAAGTAGTGAAGGTCTAAATACGTGCTTTATCAAATAGCTTTGCTAGAAAATGATTCCATATCCGAATGTGATTCAATAGACTTGTCAGCTGTGGGTATCCTAAAAAACATAACAATGATGGATCACTGGCTTAACCTTAAGCGAAATCCACTGAAGACATCAATGATGGGCCTTCATGCTCAAAACAAAGGGAGTTAAGTGAAAAGAAAAGGAAGTTTCGCAAGTACGATGGTGAATATTTATCATTGGGTTTCACATGTTCAGGTTCAGAACATGAACAGCAACCACAATGCGTGCTATGCTATGAAAGCTTGTCAAATGAGGCCATGAAACCTTCAAAATTACAAAGACACTTGGAAACTAAGCATAAAGAACATGCAACTAAATCCATAGAATTCTTCAAGAATAAGGAGCAAGAGCTACTAAAAAGTAGAAAAATAATTAAGAAAACTGCAACAGGATCTGTTAATGAAAATGCTCTGAAAGCTTCATATGAAGTGTCCATGCTCATAGCAAAAGCTGGAAAACCGCATACAATTGCTGAAGAACTAATAGTACCTTCTGCTAAAGCCATGGTGACAGCAATGGTTGGAGAAAAAGCAGCAAAAGATTTAAATTTGGTTCCATTATCTAACATCACTGAAAAAAAGCGAATTGACAAACTTTCAGACAACATGAAGGAACTGTTGGTCAAAAGAATTTGTAAAAGTCTGCATTATAGCCTACAAGTAGATAAAAGTACGGACATAGCAAATAAATCTCATCTCCTGTGTTACGTTAGATACGATTTTGAGGGGAACATTTGTGAAGATATACTGTTCTGCCGCTATTTGATACATACCACTGCTGAAGAGGTCTTCAGCAGTTTCAATGACTTTCTGACATCAAATGGAATTCAGTGGTCCAAATGCATAGGAATCAGCACAGATGGGGCACGTGCCATGTCTGGGAGACTAACTGGACTTGTAGCACAAATAAGGGAAATTAAGCCTTCAGTTGTATGGCATCATTGTTGCATTCATCGAGAAGCATTAGCCACTAAGAAGATACCAGAGGAATTAAAAAAGGTCTTGAATGAGTCAGTCCAAATTGTAAATTTTATCAAAGCTAGGTCACTAAATTCAAGGCTTTTTGAACAGCTTTGTCAGTCCATTGATAGTGATCATCATCAGCTTTTGCTGCATACAGAAGTCCAATGGCTGTCACGTGGTAGAGTTTTGTCTCGGCTTTTTGAATTAAGATATGAAATCAGAGTTTTCGTCACTGAACTGGAATCTCCATTTGCACTTGATGAGGGCTTACATGACTATACTTGGTTAGCTATGCTATATATGGTAGACATCTTCACCCATTTAAATGCACTCAATTTGAGTATGCAAGGAGTAGGTACCACAATTTTTAATGTTGAAGACAAGATTGAGGCAATGATAGAAAAGTTAGACTTATGTGCTCGTCGCTTAGCACAAAGAAATTTTGATTCTTTTCAGAACCTGAAGACATTCTTGGAATCTGCTGATGATGAATTATCGAACAAAGTCTTAGAAATTTTTATCCAGCATCTCCAAGATATGCGGTGTAGTTTTCGTCAGTACTTTCCACTTCCGGATGAAAGCAAAAACTGGATTGAAGATCCTTTTAATGTAGATATTGACAATTTAATGGGGCTGACAGCATCTGAAGAAAACGGTTTGATTGAAATCTCTACAGATAGTGCACTTAAACTTCAATTCAAGGAAAAGTCTCTGAGTCTGACAAATTTTTGGCTGCAAGTACGAACAGATTATCCTGAATTATCGTGCAAGGCACTTAAGGTTTTGCTTCCTTTCCCCACCACATATTTATGTGAGAAGGCTTTCTCAAATCTTATGTACCTTAAAAATAATAAGAGAAATCGCTTGCAAAATGTAGAATCTGACCTAAGGATTCAACTTTCCGAAATAAAACCAAACATGGAAAAGTTAGTTGCCGAGATGCAGCACCATCCTTCCCATTAAAATGTTTTTATTTTTGCATTTTTTCAATATAAAATAATAAAAGCTTTAGTAATGCAAGTATTTGTTTGGTGTGTACTTGTTTGTGTATTTTTTGCGAATTACTGTTTTAATTTTTTGAAATTTAAATTGTAAAAATTGCTTGGGGGTCCCCGGCCTCCAGTAGTGATTCAGTGGGGTTCTTCAGGAGTCAAATGTTTGGGAACCACTGTGTTAGTGACTGTGTGTATCTGTGTAAGTGGGTGTCTCAGTGGCTATATGGGTATGTGAGTGGGTGTTTGAGTGGCTGTATGGGTGTATAAGGGGGTGTGTGAGTAGCTGTGTGGGTGACTGAGTGGCTGTGTGAGTGGCTACATTGGTGAGTGAGTGGTTGTGTCAGTGGTTGTATGGGTGGGTAAGTATGTGTGTGTGACTGTATGGGTGAGTGAGTGGGTGTCAGAATGGCTGTAAGAGTGAGTGACTGGGTGTGTAAGTGTGCTGTATGGGTGAGTGAGTGGCTCTTTGAGTGAGAGTTTGGTTCCGAGTTGGTGTGTGAGTGGCTGTATTGGAGAGCATGTGTCTGCGTGACTGGCTGTATGTGTAAGTGAGCAGAAATATGAGTACTTGTATGGATGTGTGAATGGGTATGCAAGTAGTGGTGTGGGTGTGTGAATGAGTGTGTGATTGGTTGTATGGGTGAGTGATTGGGTGTGTGAGAGTCTGTATAGGTGAATAAGTGGGTGTGTAGTAGGCATATGGGTGAGTGTGCTGCTGTGTGAGGGGTTGTATGTGTGAGAGACTAGTTGTATGAGTAGCTGAGTGAGTGAGTGGGTGTGTGAGTGTCTCTGTGGATGAGTAAGTTGATTTATGAGTACTGGTATGGGTTTCTTAATGTCCCCAGGCATCCTGCTTCCCTGCCCTGGCTCCAGACTAACGACAGGGGAGATGCAGCTCTTTATATGGGGGCATCACACCACCTATTCAACTGTCACCAGGCAGGTCGCTCCCCTCACCGCCACGCAGCCCCCTGTGTGTCTGTGACCCTGCTGCTCCTGCACCCGTGTCAGCTGCCTGCTGCTGCCCGGTCACCCCCGCTGGCTGACTGCTCCTCTGTGGTTCCTGCCTCTCTGCTGTACCCCTAACCCTTCTCTTCTCTACCCCCTTTTCTTGCTCCCAGCTCCCAGCCTTGTTCCCCATGTGCCCCCTCTCTCCCCTTCTCTTCTGTATCCCCCCTCCCCCCGTGTCCCTCGCCGGTTTCTCCCACCATTTTTCCCGTTTTTTCCCGCTGCTGACCACTGCGGCCCCGCCCCCTCCTCTCCCATTGGCCTCCCCGCTCCCACCTCCCAGCTTCTCCTCCCTCCCTCTCCCCCTTATATGGAGGCCGCGCAGTGGCCGCGCAGCGGATGCGCGCAGCGGATGCGCCTAAGGCGCACCTAAGGCAAGCCCGTCTGCGCCCATCCGCGCCTGGACCGCGCCCAATGCCAGACCCCCTGGCCCTCGCCGACGCCAGCGCACCCGACTCACCTACGACACCACAACCCTCCACGCACTCAACGCCGGCAGAAACACCGCCTGCTACCGAGCCACCCCGAAACGCACCCACGGACCCTTCACCTGCCAAACCTGCCGCTTCACCTGCCTCCAAACCCGCACCGCACCAGCCAAACCGAGCCCCAGCAACAACCATCTGATGTGCATCCTGCTCAACACCCGCTCCGTCCACAGGCATGCCGTCGAACTCTGGAACCTCCTCGACTCGACAGCACAAGACATCGCCTTCCTGACGGAAACCTGGATGAACGCCTTCTCTTCACCCGACGTCGCCATCGCCATCCCAGACGGCTACAGAGGGACCGCATCAACCAGACGGGAGGTGGCATCACCATCATCCACAAGAACACCATCCGCATCACGACTAACTCGGATGACCCCTTCACCTCCGCCGAACACCTTCACTTCCAGATACACATCGACCCCAAGACCACGCTCAGAGGCACCCTCATCTACAGACCAGCGGGACCACGCACACGATTCAGCGAAGACATCACAGACTTCGTCAGCCCGCACGCCATCAACTCCACCGACTACATCCTCCTGGGGGACCTCAACTTCCACCTGGAGAACAGCAAGGACCACAACACCACCTCCCTGCTGGACAACCTTGCCAACCTCGGACTCAAGCAACTGGTTACCACCCCCACCCACTACGCCGGCCACACGCTCGACCCAATCTTCTCATCCAGCAAGTACGTCGCCTTCAGCCACTCCACCAAACTCCAGTGGACCGACCACATATGCGTCCACTTCAGCTTCAGAAGGACTACGACCCACCACCGCACACAACAGGCCCCTCGCAGGAGCTGGAACAAGATCACCGACAAGCAGCTCACCGCCTCCCTCAGCCAGAACCCCCCGCCAGCTCAACGGACCCCAACGAAACCGCCAACTACCTGACACAGTGGATCACCAACTGCGCTGACGTCCTCGCACCACTGGAGAACCCTCCCAGCAGACACGGCAGCAAGAAAGCATCTTGGTTCACCGACGAACTCATCACCTCCAAGAAGAACTGCCGCTCCCTGGAGGCTACCTGGCGCACCAACCAGACCACAGACAACATGATTGCCCTCAAGCACGCCATCCGCAAACACCATCAACTGATCCGCGTCATGAAGAAGACAGCCTTCAAGGAACGTCTGGACAACAACACCCACAACAGCAAGGAACTCTTCAACATCGTCAAAGAGCTCTCCAACCCCGACGCCGGAAACAACGACATCACTCCCTCGCAAGACCTCTGCAACTCACTCGCCGCCTTCTTCCACGACAAGATCACCGACATACACAGCAGCTTCGGCCCTCCAACCACGAACCCCACCACCGAACCAATGCCCCCCACCTCCACCCTCCGCACCTGGACCCCGGTCAGCACTGAAGACACAACCCGGACAATGAACACTATCCACTCCGGATCCCCCACGGACCCCTGCTCACACCACATTTTCAACAAGGCCAACGGCATCATCGCACCCCACCTTCGCGACATCATCAACGCCTCCTTTGACACCACCACCTACCCGGAGTGCTGGAAACATGCCGAGATCAGCGCCCTGCTGAAGAAACCTTCAGCAGACCCCACCGACCTCAAGAACATCCGCCCCATCTCGCTCCTCCCGTTCCCTGCCAAAGTCATCGAGAAGACCGTCAACAAACAGCTAGCCGACTTCCTCGAGACGAACGGATCCCTCACCCACTCGCAGTCCGGCTTCTGAGCCAACCACAGCACCGAGACCACCCTCATCGCGGCCACAGACAACATCAGAGCCCTACTGGACAACGGGGAAACAGCGGCCCTCATCCTCTTGGACCTCTCCGCATCATTCGACACTGTCTGCCACCGCACCCTAGTGCAACGCCTGAACAACATTGGAATCCAGGAGAAGGCCCTGAGGTGGATCATCTCATTCCTCGCCGGAAGAACCCAAAGAGTCCGCCTCCCCCGTTCCAGTCAGCGGCCACCGAGGTCATCTGCGGCGTTCCACAGGGATCATCGCTCAGCCCCACCCTCTTCAACGTTTACATGCGCCCCCTCGCAACCATCGCACGCCAACACAACCTCAAGATCATCACCTACGCCGACGACACCCAGCTGATCCTCTCCTTCACCAACGACCCGGCCACTGCCAGAGCCAGCCTACACGAAGGGATGAAAGACGTCGCCGAATGGATGAAGAACAGCCGCCTGAAACTGAACTCTGACAAGACGGAGGTCCTCATCCTGGGATCTTCACCCTCAGCCTGGGACGACTCCTGGTGGCCCCCTGCCCTGGGCACCACCCCCAAGCCAACGGACCATGCACGCAACCTGGGCTTCATCCTGGACTCCTCCCTGTCGATGACCAGACAAGTCAACGCCGTCTCATCTTCATGCTTCAACACCTTGCGCATGCTTCGAAAGATCTTCCGGTGGATCCCCACCGAGACTAGGAAGACGGTCACCCAGGCACTTGTCACCAGCCGGCTGGACTACGGAAACACCCTCTACGCCGGCACCACCTCCAAACTCCAGAGGAAACTCCAACGAATCCAGAACGCCTCAGCACGACTCGTCCTGGACATCCCCCTGCACAGCCACATCTCCGGACACCTGAGAGACCTGCACTCGCTCCCTGTCAGCAAGAGCATCACGTTCAGACTCCTCACCCACGCACACAAGGCCCTCCACGACCTGGGCCCCAAGCTCATCAACACCCGCCTGACCTTCCACACGCCCACCCGCCAGCTCCGCTCCGCCAGTCTCGCCCTCGCTGCCGTTCCACGCATCCGCAGAACCACCGCCGGAGGAAGATCCTTCTCCTACCTGGCTGCCAAGACATGGAACTCCCTCCCCATCCACCTCCGGACAACCCAGGACCACCTCGCCTTCAGGAAGCAACTCAAGACCTGGCTGTTCGAGCAGTAACGTTCCCCCCCCCCCCCCCCCCTCCCCCAGCGCCTTGAGACCCTACGGGTGAGTAGTGCGCTATACAAATTCCATGATTGATTGATTGATTGATTGATTGAGTAGGACTGTGTCCAGCCCTGCCCTCCCATCCTGCCAATGATGGCCTATCCGGGCACACCTAAGCTCTCTTTTGTGTATAGCTGTGTGGGAGGATTTCGCAAACCCCAACTGTCAGCTACAGGCACTAAATGGCTAAGGTAGGAAAATACCAACTTTCCAAAAGTGGCATTTTCAAACATGAAATGTAAAATCTGACTTTACCATGAGAGAGGATTTTTATTACACTTTTAAAGACAACAAACATGCACTGGCTACTTGCGCCCCTTTGGAAATTACAGCTTATTAAATGTAATAAGATAACTCGTATGTTAGACTACGGAGAAAGTAGGCCTTGCAGTAGTAAAAATCTAATGTAAGAGTTTTTCATTACCAGGATATGTAAAACTTAAAAGAACATGTCTATATTTTTAGATACACTTAACCCTGCCCTCTTGTCTGTCTACTGCTTGTCCTAGAAGTGACCTATATGCATTGAAAAGGAAGGATTGGGCCAGGCAAAAGGGTTGTTTTGCCAGGTTGAAAAGGCAGTTTAAGAAGTGCACTCAAGGGCGGCACTGACAGGCCTGGGGCATGTTTAAAGAGGCTACTTAAGTGGGTGGCACAATCAGTGCTGCAGGCCCACCAGTAGCATTTCATTTACTGGCCTTTGGTACATGCAGTACCACTTTACTAGGAACTTATAAGTAAATCAAATAAGCCAATGTTACCATGTTTTGAGTGAGCACATGCACTTTAGCACTAGTCAGCGGTGGTAAACTGCACAAAGTCCTAAGGCAGCAAAAATGAAATCAGCAAACAGAAGGAGGAAGGCAAACGGTTTGGGTAAAGACCACCCTAAGTCTGACAGGTCTAAAAATGTAATTGTGGTTTCTTATGTGCATATAGCACAGAGACAGCCATGGAACAAGTATCATCAATGTACACGAAAGACAGCATGAGTGTGCATATTTAGGGGTGAGTGACTGCCTGTTCTCCGTAATCTCTATCTGCTTGTGATGTTATTGATGTCATGATATGTTAGCTTCTCCCTTCCATGTTGGCTGTTCTTGTGTATATTGGTGGATCTGTCTTTGACAGTGTTTTCTCATTTCTTGACCAGTAGATCCATCGTGGTCCAAATGTTACCCACCTACTTAGACCTCCTTCCCATGCTGTACAGTGTGCCTTGGTGCCTTGGTGTTCAGTTATGTTATGTTAATAGAAATTTATAGAGCGCACGGTCACCAGAAGGTTTCATGGCGCTAACAGTTCTGTACCATAATTCTTAAACTTTCATTGTCATTATTAGGATCTGTACAGATTTAAGGGTGAGACATACTAGGGACAGAATTATCAATACTAGCTAGTGTCTTCCTTTCTACCTTAGGGCATTCAGAGTTGAAGTCATCTGAATATGGAATACACTTTTAACATGGGAGTTACCAGCTCAAAACTGATTCCAGGGACGTTTCTGCTAAAATTTGTCACCTGATTAGGGGTGGGCGGAATTTGCGAAAGTGACTTTCGCAAATTATCGCGAAAATGTTAAAAATCTCCACAAACACGCGGAAATATCGCGAAGATGCGGAAGTTTTTTTCCCGCCCGTTCGCGGTATTTTCTGCGAGAAGAAAGACGTGATCGCGCGACCAATGACATTACTGCGGGCGCGAACTGTCACGAAACAGCGCAAATGGCTACCAACAATCCAACATCTCGTGGAGAACGTGACCGGATCGGGAAAACTTGTCGGCGAACACGGGGATTCAGGTAAGGCGATCGCGCGCTTGAGAATGTATTATTTTACAGCGCGAGCAAGAAACAAATTATCGCTAAGCTGCGGAATGCGGAAATTTTGACATTTTCGCTCTCTCCGCGGAACGCGAAAATGTCAAATTATCGGAATTTCCGCGAGTGGAACGGAAATTTAGCCCAGGCCTACACCTGATCTGAGCATGTATTAAATGTGAGTTTAGTGGGGGCACAATGTGTTACAGTGAGAGAATTGTGGGTGGAGAGGGTGTCGGTGGCAGGGTGCACTAGGGGGGATCAGGTGTGGGAAGGGCTGTGTCAGTGCCCTCTGCCTGCCCCAGAGCCCTAGTGAATTTACCAGGTGTGGATGTGCACCAATTATAACTGGGCCCGGTATTTCAACAGCAGTAATTCTGTTATGGGAACCCGACCCATCTTGAAATTGGGTGAGGTGTTATCATCCCTGGGGATACTGCTCTGTCTGCCTTGTAAATGAGGACCTACATGGAGCTGCTAGAGCACCTGGAGTTCAAACGTGTTATCATCCTTCACGAGAATTTTATTAAATCATACTATATCTAAAGATATCATTTTTAACCGAGGTCCTCTTTTTGAAGGACTCACTTGTCCCATAAAGAACTTTGTGAGGTTTTTTTGACCTATTAAATCATAAAAACCATAATTCCTGTGAAATCCTTTCAATCCATTAGCTTCTCTTGGATATTTATTTTATCTCCTCTGATACCTTTTATAGTTTGATCTCTACTGTTCAATCATTGGACTTTAATCTTGACTCAGCTCTTGGTGTGTACACTCAAATTGCCAGAATGACCCAATTCTGTCACTTTCTGCTTCATCTGCTTCATCAAGTAAAACCATGCATTTATACATCTGACTTTAGAGTCATTTTCCAAGAACTGGTCAGGCAGGGGATATTTTGGGTCCTTCAAGTCTTGCTCCTTGTACATTATGTATTTAATACTACAATGAATGTGATGGCAGTTGTCAAAAAGTGGAAACTTAATACATCAACCTTGTTTGCTTTACACATATTGCTGCTACACTTTTTCCTATGCTCCATAGGACTAATAGATAAAGGGATTCTGGTCATAGGACTAAGAGTTCAAGGGGCTCAATAAAGCTTTTTCTACTACTCTCGGGGCATAGGGGTTGTGGGGAGGGGTAATCGTGAGATTAAGAAAATAGATTGTGATCCATAGAAGTGCAATTATAAGGCCTGTTGGTGATGTGTGCTGTGAAGTCTTGAGAAACCTAAACAATACCACCTCTTACTGTATTTGTAAGACTCATTTACCCAATGTTTCCTTGCACATTGATTCTATGTGCAGAATTTCTGATAAAGATGCAATAATACTACTACAAATAATAATGAGATAGATAGACAGACAGACAGACAGACAGACAGACAGACAGACAGACAGACAGACAGACAGACAGATAGATAGATAGATAGATAGATAGATAGATAGATAGATAGATAGATAGATAGATAGATAGATAGATAGATAGATAGATAGATAGATAGATAGATAGATAGATAGATAGATAGATAGATAGATGGATGGATGGATGGATGGATGGATGGATAGATAGATAGCCAGGCAGGCAGGCAGGCAGGCAGACAGACAGACAGGTAGGTAGACAGACAGACAGACAGACAGACAGGCAGGCAGGCAGGCAGGCAGACAGACTGACAGACTGACAGACTGACTGACAGACAGACAGACAGACAGACAGACAGACAGACAGACAGACAGACAGACAGACAGACAGACAGACAGACAGACAGACAGACAGACAGACAGACAGACAGACAGACAGACAGACAGACAGACAGACAGACAGACAGACAGATAGATAGATAGATAGATAGATAGATAGATAGATAGATAGATAGATAGATAGATAGATAGATAGATAGATAGATAGATAGATAGATAGATAGATAGATAGATAGATAGATGGATGGAGTGGATGGATGGAGTGGATGGTTGGATGGATAAATAGATCCCAAAAAAAATTAGAAATCCGTAATGGGGTAAAGGTACAGTCAACCAGTGGTTGAAGGGGTAGCTGGGTTCTGAGAACAAAATTGGACTGTTTTTGTGCTATTATTAATATTATTGCTATCAGGCCGCAGTTCGGCAGATGAGCTCGGAATCCTTTACAGGCAAATTAATATTAGATTACATTTATTATAAATAAAAGCAGAGCACAGTTTCTTCTGTTATTCCTGCTTATTAGCTTTTCTTTCAGTTGCTACCTGTACAGGCCGTACCAGAAAAAAATACAGCCTTTCAGCACCCTGGACAGCTCGACCAATTTGTGTAACACAGATCTGTTCAATGCCGGTCTCTGGGACTTGCCGTGCTGTACGACGCTCTCACTGAACAGTTTTACAAATAAGTAACGTATGCCCACATTTACTAAAGGATTGCGTGGGCGCGAGACAAAGCAATTTAACACTGCACACGTGGGTCTTTAAAATGTTAAATAAACACTGCCCGAGCACCGGTGCAAAACGTTAGTAAATGTGAGTCTTCATTTGTTTACAAACGCAAAGGTCAGAGGACTACGCTGTTACTTTTCACATCTTCCTTACTAACCTCGCCATAGAAATGAGCTAGTCAAGGATACTAGTCCCAGTTGACTGTAAGGTTTATTCACAAAAAAACAGCTAGCATGCATGAAATTGGGAAATGAAACAGTTACCAATGTACTGGTTCAGAATACATACTCGACAAAGACCACAAAAAACGGAACCACGCACTGTAGAAACACTACGCCGAGGAGAAAATGTACCCGCCTGTGAACTTTGCAGAGAAACGCCACTCCCCATAAATATGCCACGTCTTTCAACATTAGGAGTTAATTCACCAATAATGTATGAAGTGAAAGTATAACTGGAACTATTTTCAATTCACGAATGATTCACAAATGGAGGTGCACATGTACTACGGTCATGTGAGCATGGACTGAGTGCGCATTTTGATGGAAACACGAAAACATATCATGCACCGAAAAAACACTAAATGCCATGTCAACTGAGATGCAAAGTGTGACAAATATCTGAAAGGAAGGAAATGTTAGGGTTTCCCTCATACACTTAACATGCACTATTAACTTCCATTTCAACAAAACAGGCCTAATAAGAGAGATAAGAGGGAGAAGGGTGTGCAGATCACTTCAATGTTGAATATATGTGTAAGAACTAGGAAGTCTTTGCATGTGTGGACTACTTATTTGTAAATATGAAAAGAATAGTGTACTAAAAAAAAGTACATCATTCCCTTTTCTTAAACCCTGAAGGAGGCAAATTTCTTAATTTGCATGCATGCGTAAAAGCTGTGTGTAGGTTTCTCATTTCTCTATGTAGATCTGTAAATATTCCAATTTTCAATGACGATCAAAAATACAATTTGGTGATATGTAAAGAGTAGGAGAAAATGAGCAGGTTTGTGGCAAGGAGAAGCCAGTTCTAAAGAACCCAGTATGTATCAGGTGTCTTTTTCTCCCACATACCAATTATGTCTGCCACTGGGAACTCGCCAAAATGTAATTTGGCGAGTGCGCTTTGGGCTGCAGGCGGCTTCCACTGAAACAAATAAGGCTCAGAGCCAGGCTGTATTTTAATTAGATGGGGAGCCTTGCCAGGAATTAACACTTGCTTTGGCTTTAACACTGGAGACTCTTTCCTCGGTGATTATCACAGAGATTACATCCATGGCTTCTGTACAGAGATAAGCATGGGGGCGGGCTTCAACATGGCAAGATGCTATATGTACTTCACTGTTGGAGATATGGCACACGTTCAAATGGCAGTGTGTCATAGGTACTTGATAATCATGAATATTTCTGAGGGGCTGTCCTCTGCTCAAGCTCAGTATGTTTATGAGAACAACAAAACGATGGATGGAATGCTTGAACTAATCTCAACCATTGGTAATTGCCTTGTGACACATTCCAGTGCATTGGTTTTTGCAAACTGTGTCACTATAGAGAGGGGAAACCATCTGCAAACCAGTCTTTATCATGCTGTAATAGGAACAGGCTGGTCCAAACTGCTGGGCACGCCTACTCCAAATGGAAACCCAGACAACCCAGGACAGGTTTCAGACTTATTTTACCTCTTTCGTAGGGTTCAGCTTGAGTACTATAGTAGAAAGGCTATGGGGCCCAGATCTGGGCATAACCATTGCACTGTGATTCTGGGCAAATCAGTTAATCTGCCGGTGCCTATCAAAAAAATGAATGTGTCCTTCTGTGGTGAAACTGGTGCTATGTAAAGCGCTCTGATACCCGATGTCACAGGTCTAGTTCGCGCTATATAAAACTCTAAAAAAGTAAAAAAATAAAGCTTAGGGTGCTTGTACTAAGTAAAACAAAAAAGTATAGGGAGACTGTGTTAGATCTGTCAGCCTTAGGTTGGTCTTCCCCCAAACATTTTGCCTTCACCTTCATATATTTCTGAAATTTTGTGTTGGCCTTAGCACTCTGTTCACTTTACCACTGCTAACCAGTGTTATGTTATGTTATGTTATGTTATATGATTTTTGTATAGCGCACGGATGCCGCAGCAAAGTGGCGTCCCGGCGCTTTGGAGAATAATAACACAACACGACAAAAAAGGGGAAAAGATGGGCCTAGATTGTGGTAAAAAGGAAGGTTTTAAGTGCCTTTCTGAAAGGAAGCAACTCAGGAAGGGAGCGCAAAGGGGCAGGCAAAGAGTTCCAGAGAGTAGCCGCCAACACTGAGAAGGAGCGTCCGCCCATCCTAGATTTTTTGAAGCGTGGCACAATGGCCAAATTAGATCCAGCAGAGCGAAGAGCTCTGGCAGGGACATAGTGCTGGATAGTCTGTGCAAGGATGGGAGGGGAGGCTGCTTTGAGAATCTTAAAAGTTAAGCAAAGAGCTTTAAACTTAATTCTCTGCCCCACCGGCAGCCAATGGAGATCCTGGATAGTCCGACGGGCCGAGACAGACTTCGGAAGGCCAACAAGCATCCTAGCTGCCGCATTCTGAACTCTCTGAAGACGAGATAGCTCGGCCTGATTAAGGCCCAGAAACAGGGAGCTAGCATAATCTAGTCTGGTAAGAACCAGGGCTTGGACAATAATCTGTCTGGTCTCCGCATCGAAGAACTTAAAGATTGGTCGGAGACACTGCAGGGTACCAAAACAGGTGCCGGCCACACGTTTTGTGTGGGAAGTGAAGGAGAGCTTATGGTCGAACCACACCCCAAGGTTTCTAACCTCAGTCACAGGGGAGGGAACGGGGCCAAGATCAGAGGGCCACCACTGATCTCCCCATAATTCACTTTCCCTACCAAAAATAATGACCTCGGTCTTAGAGGCATTAAGCTGAAGCCGATTGTTCGCCATCCAGCCGGCCACAGCTTTTAGAGCTGACTGAAAGGTGGGGGCATCCATGTTGGAGTCGCCATTAAGAGCCACCGCCAACTGCGTGTCATCGGCGTATGACACTAAGGAGAGACCAAAACTGTGGGCTACCGCCGCTAATGGCTGAACATATAAATTAAACAAGGTAGGGCTCAGGGCCGATCCTTGGGGAACACCCTGGAGAATGGGGCGTGAAGCAGAAACAAAAGGGGGTGTGGAAACCTTGAAGGCTCGATCTTTAAGGAAGGAGCGAAACCACTCAAGTGCCACCTCTCCAACTCCTGCTTCCATCAGGCGATGTAAAAGAATCTGGTGAGACACCGTATCGAAGGCGGCACTGAGATCCAAAAGGATCAGTGCCGCCGTCTGACCCAGATCCAACAGATGCCTGATGTGTTCCACCACAGCCAGGAGGGCAGTTTCTGTGCTGTGGCCTGCACGAAACCCATTTTGGGAATTGTCCAATATATTTGCTTCCTGCAGGTGAGAAGATAGAATAGCATTAGCATGAGCTTCTGCTAATTTAGCTGGCCAAGGAAGAAGGGAAATGGGTCGGTAGTGTTCGGGCTTGGTGGGATCAAGGGCGGGTTTTTTAAGAATTGGAATAACCGTCGCCTGTTTCCAAGCTTTAGGAACACTACCCGTGCTGAAGGACAAATTAATAAGGCCATGAAGAGCAGGGAAGCAGCCTTCAGCGAATTCCCGGAATTGAAAGGGTCTCATGGGGTCGTCCGGGGAACCGGATTTAACTTTAGTCGTCAAGGCAGAGAATTCATCCAAGGTCGGACTAGGAATAATCAGTAATGGTTTATGAACCATTGCCGTAGGGCTAGTCTCCTCAATAGGAAGCTGGGCGAATGACTTATAGATAGCCTCCACCTTTTCGACAAAAAATGAGGCTAAGTCCTCACAGTGCGTCATAGAGGGTTGGAGGGCAGCAGTATCAGTCCTTTTGCTAGTAAGGTCCTTACACACCCTGAAGATGACCTTGGTGGGGTTGGTGCTGTTCTTGATCTCCTGAGAGTAAAAAGCCGCCCTGGCCATACATATGGCCCGATGATACACTCTAGTGCAAGCCCTATAGGCTGCCTTGAGGTCAGTATCATACGTTTTGCGCCACGCGCGTTCTGCCTTTTTACAGGAGATTTTAAGAGTTATGAGGGAATCATTATACCAGGGGTTAGAAGGGCTAGATCTAGTCTTACTCCACTTAGCCGGAATAAGTGAATCTAATGCGTTATTTAACCACTCGCAAAAGCTGTCATAGCCGCGGGAAACTTCAGTAGGGGGTAGAGGATGAAATTTCATCAGGAGCTGATGGAAATGCTCTAAATTTAAGTTTCTCCAAGGGCGTCTAAGACTGGCTGAGGGATTGTTTTTAGGAAGAGAGCGGAAGGTTGTAATACGAAATTCAATGAGATGGTGGTCAGTCCATGCCATGGGTCTGGGATGGAGCACTGAGATATTCGTAGAAAGATTCGTCAAAACAGGATCCAATAGATGGCCGCCTGAATGAGTAGGGGATTGTACCATTTGGATCAGTTGGAACGCCTCAAGATCAGCCAACAAGCTATGGATCGAGTTGGAAAGTGGCGCGTCCATATGCAGATTGAGGTCGCCGATAATCGTAAAGTTGGCAGTCTTTAGAGCTAAGGATGAAATTACCTCCGGAAGGCTTTGACGAAAAGCGGCGTCAGGCCCAGGAGGTCTATAAATTAGAAGTCCCGTGAAGGTGAAATGGGGATTCACTGAGATGTTAAATAGAGCACTCTCGCAACCTGCTATGGTGATAGGTTTCCAGATGCAGGGGTAGCAAGTTTTTACCGCAACTGCAATACCTCCACCTCTGGCCTTGCGAGGGAGAGAGTGCATAATGTAGCCCGCAGGAAGGGCTAGATTAATGACCGCCATGGACTGGTC
This sequence comes from Triturus cristatus, assembly GCF_964204655.1. NCBI lineage: Eukaryota > Metazoa > Chordata > Amphibia > Caudata > Salamandridae > Triturus > Triturus cristatus. Next base: position 689,796,821 of record NC_140595.1, read on the forward strand.
GTGCAGCCAAGTTTCCGTAAAGAAAAAAATGTCCGGATTGTCATCAGAAATCAGCGAGAGGACTTCTTAGGAGTGACAAGACAGTGATCTAACATTCAAATGCATAACTTTAAGGATGGATTGGTTAACTGTACCTATGGTATCGGCTGGTTGAATGTCCGGCGAGGGCCGCAGCTGGAGACTATTAATGCACATTGGTATAGGAAGTTTAAAAGGACAAGTGGGGCATTGGAAAGGACCACTGAGAGGATCCAAGGAGCCGAGGCAGCAGTCACATACCTGGTGTCGTAAAAAACGCAGGTTCTCAGCTGATATCATCCTGAGAGGTCCAGAGTCGCCTGCCCTAGCCCTGCCTTAGCGCGGACGAGCGCAGACGGGCAGGACTCTGGCTGGACTCAGGCGCGACGAAGGCGCACCGCTGCGCGACACCGCTGCGCGATCGAAAGAAGGCTCAAGTAGGCTCAGAAGGGCGAGATCTCGCGAGATTGCGCGAGAGTGCCCCAGCCCAATGCAAAATGGCGCTCAAGGTAGTCCCCGATACCCCGTGATCCCGGACCCGCCAAAGGCAGTGAAGATGGTCCCCAGGGGGGTTTTATGGTGCAAGAATGAGGCCAGGGGGGTCGGTGCAGATAAAAACAAGGTGAGAATAACACAAATAAAATAAAATACAAAACGGGATATTTAAAATCAGAAAAGCAGGCAAAAAGCGCAGCTAGCGCTAGCGAGGTCGGTGTAGATGGTCACCTTCTCCATGCTGACCTGCCGTCTCTCGCTGCCTCAAGTAGGCTCAGAAGGGCGAGATCTGTTTATGTGCTTGTGCTCACTACCTAAAACATGGTCAAGTTGACTTACACCTGATTGGCATATTAAATTTACCTAAAAGCCTATAGTAAAGTGGTATGACATATATTCAGGGCTGGTAAATATAATGCTACTAGTGGGCCTGCAGCACTTATAGTGTCACCCTCTTAAGCAGTGCTTAAAACCAGTGATGGCCCGTGTAGGGCATTTTACCAGGGCGGTGACGTGGCGCAGAGGAGGGGCAGGGTGGGGGGTTGCAAAATGCGGCAAACGGCCGATTTCAGGTAAGTTACGAAAAAAATTAATGAAACCAATTTCGGTACGCGCGCTGCATCGTCAAATGCGATGCAGCACGCGCCACGTCACCGCCCCGGTAAAACGCCCTACACGGGCCGTCACTGCTTAAAACCTGTCCCTGGTCTGCCATTGCAGCCCATTGGCAGTTTTGAAACTGCCAATTCGACCTGGCAAAATAACCCCCGTGTCAAGCCTTAGACTTCCTTCTTATTACATATAAGTCACCCTTAAAGTAGGCCCTAGACAGTCCAAAGGGCAGGGTGCATTGTAATTAAAAAGTTAGTGTGTACTTTTAAGGTTTACATGTCCTGGTAGTGAAAAATCTACAAACTCATTTTTCATTACTGTGAGGCCTACCTCACCCACAGGATAACGTTGAGTTACCTGCTTACGACAATCAAGTAACTTTTGATTGGGAGCAGGTAAGAAAGTCTTGTTTGGTGTCTGAGTAATTGTAAGTTTTAAAATCGGATTTTAAGTTCGAGTTTGGAGCCCTGACACAGCCGAGAGCCTGAATTTGCGGGGGGGAAGCCGCTGGTGCCCTGCCCTCACTCGCTCACCTTGGGTCCCGCTGGTGCTCCGCTGTGTGTTTCCCTGCCGTTGTCGTTGCCGCCATACCATCTCGCGGCCCTGGTGAGGGGAGACCACAGCTCCCAGGCGCCCTAGCACCCCTCGACGTCACTGAAGCGCCCGGAGGCGCTCAAAAGAACGCCGCTCCCTCGGTGGAGCGGGAAGTTCGAGTTTGGAGCCCTGACACAGCCGAGAGCCTGAATTTGCGGGGGGGAAGCCGCTGGTGCCCTGCCCTCACTCGCTCACCTTGGGTCCCGCTGGTGCTCCGCTGTGTGTTTCCCTGCCGTTGCTGTTGCCGCCATACCATCTCGCGGCCCTGGTGAGGGGAGACCACAGCTCCCAGGTGCCCTAGCGCCCCTCGACATCACTGAAGCGCCCGGAGGCGCTCATAAGAACGCCGCTCCTTCCGCGTCGCGGGACGCTCGCGGGCGGGTGCCGGACGAAGCCCGGACAAAGGGCGGGCCCTCTGTGGCCCTCAGAGGCCTGAGGAGACTGGACTGGACCCGTCCCCCTGGCCAAATAGTGATCGAAACAAAGCGAGTGCACAGTAAGTCACAATTTCACTCTACTGCTATGTCTTTTGGTTGCCAAGTCCATAACATGCCCCTGGATGTGCTGAGTCCGATAATTACGGTGGTTAACAGAGTGGGGACCCCATTGAATGGCACCCTGGATAATTACATTGTTAGAACCCCATCTGGAGGCTTGACAGATCGCTCACTTGTAGAGCGCCGAGCAGAACACCGACGCTCAATCGAAAATATTAAGAAGAGGGCACTGTCTGAGCCTAACCCCGCTGCCATTTATAATGATGACCTAGCCCTAGATTCTGCAAATAATACCTTATCCACAGATGGTGTCCCGTATTTGCTGAGAGACTGTGAAGTGCCTAGCAATAGCTCTGCTGGAACAGTCACTTCTACCTCACCACATAATACTCTTTGTACTTCTAGTACTTCTGGAGTTCTGATTGTTGTGTCACCTACTCCCCCCAAGACAGCACGACAAAGATTGAAGAAACCAGTACAAACTATTAAGCACGGCCCACCTCCTACCAAGAGGAGACGTAAAAGGATGGAACCCAATAAGTTGAAGCAGAGTTTTACTGACTTTGGGAAAAAGGCCATTCCCTCCAGTACTAATGCAACGACTGACACTGTTCTTACGGATGTGACTGGAATGGTTAATGCTCCTATATCCCTGTTAACTTCTGCATCTACTGAGGGGGAATCTAGCATTAAACACAGCTTGGAGGATAATAGGTCTAACTCAATACATACAAGCAACCTCTTGGATAGTATTGAGATTATTATGCAAACCTACACTCTAGCTATAGTAGAAAGATTGAAAAATATGGAGAATAGACTAGGGAATATAGAAGCAGAGCTGGGTCGGAAGAGAAGTCCATCAAGTCAAGTTAATCCAGAGTTTAAATTGGCGTCAGTCCCTTCCCTAGTAGATAACCCTGCCAATAACTCCCGACCATCGTCTATAGAAATTGTGTCAGTATTAAACACAATTCCAAACAATCCCACACTAGATGTCCCGTCTTCCAGTAGTCGTCCTCTGAATGGGATAGCTCCTGCCTCTAATTTAACTCACACTAATGGCACAATTAATCGGGTAAATGCCCCTGTGTGCACTGCAATAGTTAAATCTAATTGCCAGTCAATAATCAATGACAACAAATCTTTTAAAGATCTGGCCAGTTGCCCGAATGGATTAATGAGATATGAGGAGGGGGGCCCCATGCAGACACGGGGGGAACAGTTTAGGAGACCACTACCGGATCTTCCCCCAGAGGCCGTACCATATGTAGTGATTCTTACAGGGGTACCAGACCTTCCAGTGAATAAGAGAGAGAGTTTTTCCCAACTAAAGAACAAAATAACTCACTGGCTGACATTACACAGGCCAATTGCCAGCAATATAGATGGCAAAATAATACATGTACGCCGTCTTCAATGGTTGGGTGGAAGACCTAAAGATATTGGGGGGGATGTGGTTGTGGTCAATTTTAGAGACCACAATGCTGTACGATATATCCTGAATTGGCCTCAGGCAAATCTTAATAGTAGTATCTTTCCACGTGCTTTGACTTACTTCTATCCGAGATCTGTGGTATTTCCCTTCCAACCTGCCCGTGATTACTCTCTTCCTACTACCAACCTACCCCCTATGCCGATTGATAGGAACACGGCCTTTGTACAGTATGTAGCTTCAGCTGTAGAACCTCCTGGGTGGAAAAAAGTACCTACCAGGCCAAACGTTGCTGTACATAGGAGTATGGACTATGCAGTGCCATTCACCCCGCTGGAGCTGTCAAACAGGTTTGACATCTTCAGCGGTCTGGATGCCTGTGATTGAAGTCTACAGTTAGGCGGGGAGGAGATCGTGGGTGTACACCTCTTGGTTAGAGGTGCTTTGGACGAGGTTTTGGAGGGGATTGTACCCATTGTTCCAAGTTTATCTGATGGAGATTCTGATCCGATCAGTGTCAGTGTTAATGTACCTAATAACCATGATAATTGTACACAAATAGATAACCAAGGTAGTCGTCTAGGTGGTGTAACAACTCACGGTTTAATTCACCATGATGCTCTCCCTGGAGCTATAGGATATTCTACACCTGGTGACTGTTCAGGAATGGCCAATGAAATTGGTTGTCCAATGGAGATTAGTGGATCGGAGTCAGTGGGAATTCAGGCCACCAATGGCATGAAAGATACTACAAATGTTCACAATCCTCAAAATAGAATTGTGGAGAGCCAGTTTTTGGTTTCGTGGAATGTGGCAGGTCTTAAAAATAAGATGGCATCTAGGGACTGGGCCTCCTTTATTGATAACTATATGGTTGTCAATATGCAAGAAACATGGGCATTAGAACCCCAATATAGATCTGGGTATCTTCACTTTGCAGTAGCTGCAACTAAAACAAATAAAGGTAGACCTAAGGGGGGATTGACCACCTGTATAAAACAGGATGATAGATTCTCAATTACACAACTAGCAATTAATTCAAGGGATATTCTGGGGGTTAAGTTAAAATCTCCCTCATTTGGTGAACTCATCATTTTTAATGTTTACGCCAGGGGCAAGCCGGGAGGGAAACCGTCAGAAGTTGTTGTGGCATTGGGACATTATCTAAGCATCTGGAGGGGAGGTGCCAATATATTAATCTGTGGTGATTTTAATTGCTCCTATGAGCCTCTGGACCATATGGATCTAGAGCTCACGGAGGCTGAGGATATCTGTTGGCAAATTCCCCCCCATAGTATAACCCCTATCAAACGGTGGACCCAGGCAGCCCTCCAACTTAAGACCTTTAGTTTAGAAAATGGGCTGCGTGCAGTGAATGGTAGGACACGAGGGGATGAGTTGGGTAATCCAACTTTTAATAATGGACTGAGTACTAGTAGAATTGACTATATTCTGGTCAATCTTGAATTTTGGACTTCAATACGAGATATGACTGGCATTCATCGTATTGAAAGTGACCATAATCCTCTCAGTCTTAAGCTACAGCTTTATAAAGGGCTGGGGCTAGCATTAGATGATGTAATAGATGATATCGTCATGGCAAATGACACTCGGCGGGTTAGATGGGCCGAGTGCCTGGGCAAACCTGAAACCATTAGTGAAATGAATGACTTGGTAAAAGAAGCAATCACCGAAATACAGGGGGAGTCAGATCATGAGGATTACTGTAGTAGGGTAGTCCTTATTCACTCGACCCTTTTTCTTAAATTAAGCAAATATTTTAGTATTCAGAGTAAGAGGAACCCCGGTAAGGGGAAAAGAAAACCGGTTTCATGGTATGATAAAAACTGCAGGACCGCGTATAAATTATTAGCTGACGCAGTGCGATCTACTGACAGGGAGGCTATTCAGGTGGCAAGGAACCATTATAAAAGGACACAAAACACCGCGAAAAAAGCGTGGGACACCAAACACTGGGAGGAGTTATTGGCAGCCAGTAAGTCCAGAGATTCGACGGACTTCTGGCATCTTGTGAGGTGGGGCTCGGGGAATCAAAAACCAATCCCGGTTAATTATGTCCCGCCAGAACACTGGGTCAAGCACTTTAAGTCCCAGTTTGCTAATACAAACATTGTCCAAACACCTGCCCCAGCCTTCTTATGCCGTCCCTTATCAGTAACCACGCTAGTGTTTACCAAGAAAGATGTTGAAGATGCCCTCAATCTAATAACCAAGGGCAGGGCCCCAGGCTTAGATAAAATCCCTGCAGATTTGTTTCTGCATAGCAAATCAGTCTGGGTCCCTTACATCAAATTATTGGCAAACACTATTGCCAAAGGTAACACTGTGCCGGATATTTGGCGGGGAGCAGAAATTATACCAATTTTTAAGAAGGGTGACCGAGCGGACCCGGGAAACTACAGGCCAATTAGTTTAATAGCCTATATTCAGAAGGTCGTGGCAAGAATGGTACTTCTCAGGGTCCAGAATTGGATCGAGGACTTGGGAGTCATGTCTACCTTCCAGGCTGGCTTTCGACCCATGACCAGCACGGTAGACCAAGTTTTTAGATTTTCCACTATATACTGGAAATGGGTGGTTCTGGGGGGTGGTACACTTTATGCAGCCTTTGTTGATCTAAAGGCTGCATTTGACTTAGTCCCAAGAGATAGGCTGTGGAGTGCGCTCCACGAGCAGGGTATCCCACCGGAACTGCTTGTGGTCTTGATAAAATTACATGAAAATAACTACGCGCAGGTCAGATGGGGTAACCAGAGCCAGGTGACCGCCAGTTTTCCAACGGAAAGGGGTGTGCGGCAAGGGTGTGTGCTGGCTCCCACATTATTTACACTATATATAAACAGAGTCATGGATTATTACAGGGACTCTACAACTGATCCACCTAAACAGAATGGTATCCTCGTTCCCCTGTTAATGTTTGCCGATGATACCCTCCTATTGTCAAAGACCCAGGAAGGGCTTCAGAAGGCAATAGATTGTTTTGAAAAATTTTGTAATGACTACGGCCTCTCTGTTAATGTTTCTAAAACTAAATTTATGACTATGCATAGGTATAGGAACATCAGGGGCAGAGTCTTTATGAACGGGGAATCATTAGAGCAGACAGATAGTTTCAGCTACCTGGGTATTATACTGGGCTCTAGGCTACAGTGGAAGTCGCATGTGGCCCATCTAATCTCTAAGCACGCACAACTATCCGGTGCCCTATTAAGAGAATTCAAGATGTCAGCCACTAAACCTGTAGCCCCAGTATTAAGAATTTATGATTCTAAAGTAAGATCCTCCATGTTATATGGAGCGGAACTGTGGGGGTCGTCCAACATTGTAGGTTTACAAAAAGCACATAGCAAATTCCTTCGCTGCATAACTGGGCTTCCACCTTCCACACCACTCGTACCCCTGCGTATGGATCTGGGCTGTCAGAGTCTAGAAAATATTTGCAGATTCAGACCAGTTGCATACTGGAGAAGACTGTGGGTGACCCCAGAATTGCATCACTATGCCTTAGCACTTCTGGAAACGCGTGATATGGATACTGGGGGGAAAATTATATGGTTTAGAAAGGTTAAAACCCTCCTTAAGTCTTTAGGTTTGGGAGATCTTTGGGATAACCCTCAGGAGACATTATTCCCAACAAAACAACAGTTAAAAGAGGTTTATTGGTCATTTATATCCCAGGAGGAGTTTCAGTCACATACTGCTCCATCGTATACAAAAGTTTCTATGGAGCTGAAACATACTCCCAGGTATGAGATGTATTGGGATTTGATTACAATGCCCTATGACAGGAAACTATTCTACCAGTTTAGGGTAGGTACCCTTCCGCTGAATACGGTTACCTGTAAATGGGCATCTAGTAAAAATGACCAAATGTGTCCTTTCTGTATAACACTTCGGGAAACCATAGCTCACGTTCTGTTTATTTGCCCAGAATACAAGGTTCCCCGTTATAAATGGATAAGAGCAGTCTGCATTCAAAAGGGTATTATGACAGGGATCACTGCATTGAGAATATTTCAAACTGATTGTTCTGAAATAATGGTGATAGCGATAGCTAAATTCTTGAAATGGATGTGGATAATAAGAGCTGGGAAACTGAAAGCTCTCCAGTCGCCCTAAAATTAATTCCAGTATAATTGTGGTATTCTTATTTTTAACTACTAAAGTTTTAGTATGTTTTTATGGAAGACAGATATTTATTTTTTAAATGGCCGAGTAGGAATATTAATTATGCAGTGAACTCCCGTGGTTCCTGGTTTACGTGATATGCTTCCGTGTCTAACTTAAATGTGTAGCTCTATGGTTGTATTTGATGTTGTACCGTGCTTCTCTTTTCTTATGTATAAGATGATGAAATGTGTGTTTTTAATTTGTCTTTCATGACAATATGTCGAAATAAAGACTGAAATGGGATTGGGAGCAGGTAAGAAAGTCTTGTTTGGTGTCTGAGTAATTGTAAGTTTTAAAATCGGATTTTAAGTCACAATTCTGAAAATGTCACTTTTAGAAAGTTAGTATTTTCTTGTCCTACCCATTTGGTCCCTGCAGCCTGTTCCTGGGTCACATGACTGGGTGTAGTTGACAGTTCGCCTTAGTGTATTCCTTCCAAACAGCCACACAATACCGAGACAAGATGTGCCTGGATGTGCCATCTCAGGCAGGATGGGGAGGGCAGAACTGTGCATAGACCCACTCGCACTTCAAAGGTCTGTGCCCTGCTCTAATACAAATCACTTCACACTAGCCTATTGGGCCTGCAGATAGACTGGGACCAAGGCTGAGAGGCAGGAAATTCCAGACACTTCAAAGGAGCAACAAGTATAAACATAGGAGACTCAGACCCACTATTCAGTTTACTCTTGGACCTGCGGAAGGGCTCTCAGAAGACTGCCTGATGCTGTGGCCTGCGGTGTACTTCAGAGGACTGCTATGCTACACCACGTAGGTCTGCCCTGCTGCCTGAAGCCTGCTCTGAGCCTCCAGAGGTTTGCCCTGCTGCTTGTGTCCTACTCTTCCACATAAACCCAGGAGTTCTAGAAGGACTTAAAGGTAGGGGTGGATGGTAAACTCTGCTCCACCAGCAGAGTTCTGCCCACTCCGTGCTCTGCCTGGAGCATGGAGTTCCAGAAAAACTCTGCAAACTGCTGCATGGTGGATTTTTCTCTTGCATGGCTCACCTATGTTAAGTTGATGAGCGCGAGGAAGAAAAATTGAGCGATAGGATGAGTTCTAGTGTGATTTCTCAATGCAGGTGGTCGCAGCAGGTCTCTACTATTTGCGTTGAGAAATCTGTTGCTCATATAGGAAATCTACTTGAGTGGTACAAAGAAGCAGCGCCCTCTTGCATGGTGCGTGGGGCCATTTGCCCTCATATTGCAGAATGGAACATGTCCCTGGAACTAAAAATCAGAGCGATGTGCCGAAATTCTGACGCTCGCAGAACTCAGCGGTAATCTCAGGAAGATTTTATGTAAGTCCGTGGAATTTTGCACAGTAAAACTCAGCAAATTCCACCCACCTCTGCTCCAAGGGCTAGTGGGTTGGTCTCCTGATCAGAGCCTCAGGAAAAGAAAAGACTCCAACCATTCTAAACCCACAGCTGGACCCTGCGTGAGTTAGTCCTGACCCTCCAAGTGGTGCCCCTCCAGTCCTGGTCCCTTGGAAGTGGTGCTAAAGGTGCCAAGATAGCCTAAATCCAAAACCGTTTGCACAGAAACTGCCCTGACCTATTTGCTCAACGATCCGCCTAAGGTGCATCACCATGTGGCCTGACTTCATGGCAGCTCCTGCTATGTTCTTAACCTCACCAGAAAAATCCTGTTTAGCGGCTCATCACAGAAGGGGAATCCAGGCTTTTGGAGCCCTTTTGGGCTACAGCCTGCAGCTTCCCTCCACTGGTGATTTTTGACTTTCAAAAAAGAGACTAAGTCCAAACCTAGGTATCTTCACTGCAACTTTGTACAGCAGCTCCCGGACAATGACGACGCCTCCTCTGACATCGCCAGCTGCTTTATCCCACTGAACTTTACCTTCTCAGACATTTTTATTTGAAATTTCTTCTAAGTCCGAAGGTAAGCAGAAACCAGGCCCAATCCACTTTGTGCATCTGAGCTGCACTCCATCTTGGCCAGACATAACTATTGACTTTGCCCTCGTTTCGTACGACTAGGTGTGCACGGTTGGTGCTTTAATCTTTTAGGCGCTATTTTACACTATCAAAGTTTTTAAATTCATAACTACGATTCTACTGATTGCATTTTTGATATTTTGGTAACAAATAATGTATTAATATTTACAGTATTTTTCCAAATTGGTGTGGAAGTTTTCTTGTGTTGTGTTTTCACTTTATTACTATTTGAGTGGTGCATAAATTCCTTACACATTGTCGCTGAGTTAAGCCTGACTGCTTTTATGCCAAGCTACAAGAGGGTTAAACACAGGTTATATTTTTCACTTTTTGTGGTTCACCCTGACAAGGAGAGGGCTCCCCTTTGAAGGAATAAATCATATCTGCAGACCACAAAAAGTTCTAACTTCCTGATTTTTCAGTAGTATAAATTTGATCCATCTATCTAGACATTTTTAGGCCCCTTTCGAATATATCTTATGTGCCAAAGTGTTGAATGAGTAATCATACTACAGCTACAACTCTTTATTATGGTTAACAACTTTACCAGTCCTTACTGGCTTGTCTGGCTGAAGATCCAACAGAGTCATCAAATATGTGTCTATTGCATTGTTACATAATCTCCACCATGACACCGAGCAATTAATTAACATTCCTCTAATGTTATTATATTCATCTACAGGATTTGGTCTTCCAGGCCATTAGATTAGATTAGGCACTACTTGCCTATGTAAATTGTGGTCAATGCAAGTATGTGGCACAGGTTCATCTCTTAAAAGAAAAGTTGGAATGAGCCGTGGGAAATCAAGGCTGAATGTAGCATCCAAAGGCTCCATCCATTAATATAACAATGAAGGACTCAGGGGATGCCTTAATGCCATTACTGTGGGTCGAGAATAGAATAGAAATATGAAATAGAACAGATAAAGATAAATCTTCTTTGTGAACCACACATTTGCATATGAAACATTCTCTCCCTGGGAAATATGCACAGCCAAATCCATAGTATTGCTGGTTCATCCTCTTTCAGAATGCTTGATCCTGAGGGGACCAGTGTTACTGAAAATAAGTAACTTGATGGCCCTGATGGGCTGCATGTCCTGGGCTTTGAATCAAACTGAGCACATCTTGCTTTCTAAAAGATAAGGCAGCACCAGGATAACCTACTAGAGACCACTATCCCTAGTTGGTCCAGGTCACGCTGTGTGGAAATCTCCTCCAAAATCAGGACTCAGGATTGATTAGCAGAGCGGAACATTTGGGCTGTGAACAGCCAGGGTTTACAGTGGAATTCGACCACTGGACTAATGTTTTTTTTTTTCAAATGCCTTTCAATCCAGGATGCTGTGATTAAGAAGAATTTGCCCTTGGCTTCTTGGCATCTCTAGATTTTAAGGTGGCCTTTGGAAAACTCAATTGAGAGACACGGGGCCATTCGTCATCAATCAACTGTGGATTTAGGTAACTAGGATTGCATTAGGAGGTCCTACCTGAACAGCTCAGGTAAACTGACTCGACAGATAATTTTCAGTAAATTGATGGTTCTTTTGAGGATATGATTATATATGTATCATTGATCTATTCATGGTCCTTTTTACTTACCAGAACATTAATTAACAGCTGACATTAGTGCTTGAAAGTCACGACAGGTCGCCTGCACTCACCTCTTCACTCTCAATGAGCGTATGAGCACCATACTCAGAACTGCCAGGTGAAGTGTGCTATCAGATGTTGGCAGTGCATGCGGTGTGTTGATCTCACTTAGAGGGAGGCTTTGCATTTTCACTAGATGTACCATGTGAGATGCCTGAGTATAGTCACAGAACCCACAAGTCCCCTAAAGCCACAGGACTCTCATGAGGTAAGCAAGTATCAGTGGATATTTTGAAGTTACCCAATATGTGTTTTTTATGGTCCAGGGCATGCTTGCTAGTCAATTGAGAAACGTTGTTGCTGTAGCCAGCAGCTTGTTGCCAGAGTTTTAGAAAACCTTGGAAACAGATTGTGATTGTCTTTGGAACTGTCAGAAGTATGAACTGAATGCAGATGAGTATTTCTTGGAATACAATTGTATTTGTGGTGGCAAAGTATATGCTAAAGTGTGGTTTCAGAACTATCCTTTAAGGTTATAATTTTCAATTTTCCACCTTGGTGACTTACACGAGGAACAGCGTTAATCCTTTTCACTTCAGAAACTTTGATACTTTTTTTCTTGATGCAAAAATTGTAAAGTTTTTTGAAAAAATATATTTTTTGAAACAGGGAGCAGGTTCACATAAAGCAAAAGGTAATTGCCTTTAGTGAAAGACAAACAATAGCTCAGAATACTTTTGACATATGTTTCAGAGATAATGTTTATGTTTCAGTTCTTGGGAAATTCAGGATACCATCAGAACTTAGAGAGTCAGAAACACAGAGATATTCTGAAAGTGTATTATGTGTAATGGGATATATGCGATCCTAAAGGAAGATTGATTTGATATTAAAGATATTTTCTTGTCTTGTCTTTAGATGTCAGCATATAAGCTTTTGAAGGCGGTGGGCAGCCAAATGTTGACTCAGGGTGGTGGTATCCAGTGTCTCTGCTTTCTCTCTTCTCTCCTTTCTCTTTCCCAGGTCTAATGCTAACCTACATATTATCTCGTGTATGGTTGCCGGTGAATTTGGAGGGACGTGGAAACGTTCATCTCTCCCATTGAATCTGGACTACAAGGTTAGTGCTTCTGACAATGAATGAACTAATTACTCTTCTGATCATTAGGTTTGAGAATCCTTTCCACCACCTTCTGCTTCAGATATTGGTATACAGCCTCGCCCTATCCTTTGCTGCCTACATAACCTTGATTTCTCTAAAGTATCCAACATGCTGTCTGCAATAACAATTTCTTATTCAAATGATTATTTTTTTCCATATAAACTCTTGTTTCCCTCTTTTTATCAGACTTACTTTCTAAACTCTCTTAAATCTAGGGCTGGGCAGAGCTTGGGCCAGAGAAACTCATAGACGAGAAGGCGAATATACTGAAGGCTTTTGTCAGGACCCGGAGGAAAGCATAATTTTCCCACTTTACTCTCGCTTAAACGTTGAGAGAATGGAAGGGAGTACCCTATGTGGTGAATCTGCCACTGGGTAACTCATTTGGAAGTCCTGACCTTACACTGTTAATGGATTGAATACGTGATTCAGCGGATCGGTATCGTACTCGGTTTAGAAGGATCCCTTGTGAAATGATTTGAAGTTTAGCAGGCCTGAGGAAGTCTTAAGGGGAACAGTCCTGCAGCGACGAAACACGTTGGCATATGGCTAAAAAGGAATAAAAGAACACAAAGAGAAACAAGAATTTCAGCATTTTTCTTTTTGATAAAATAACTACTAATTATAGTTTTGATTGTATTGGCGTGTGCCTTGAATTCAGTGAATTGTTGTTTAAATCCTTTGATTGATCATTTGGGGGGAGCAGGGTGTGTTTCCTCCTCTGGAGAGCACTGCACTAATTTAGTCAGTTAATACAAAGTGGTGTATTCCATGTACAGCCCCTGAGACTTATGCACCCACAACAGTAGAATCGGCCTATCATTTGCTGCCTACAGAACTTTGATTCCTCTAAAGTATCACCTGACCGTTCTTGTTTTTTGCAAATTCAGACCTCCAACATGCTGTCTGCAATAACAATTTCTTATTCAAATGATTCTTTTTTCCATATAAACTCTTGTTTCCCTCTTTTTATCAGACTTACTTTCTAAACTCCCTGAAAACTAGGGCTGGGCAGAGCTCGTGGAGGTCTACTCTGTGGAATTCCGCAGTTACCTATAAACTCAGCGAGATTCCCTGGAGTACCACGCGCAGCGGAATTGTCGTCACCCTCCAACAAACAGCACTGCCTGGGTGCTCTGCAGCCTGGATGCCTGGTAGTGCATAGGCACCATCTGGCAGTGAGGAGAGGCCGCCGTGCACGGGTGACCCTGCAGTCTGAACCAAGAGAAACCCCAACACCAGAAGCACAGCTTGGTGCTGTGCAACCCCAGCACTGAAGCTTCCAGTTTGACACCAGTGAGCCACTCTGGCACCAGCAGCTCTTGAGGGTGTCGCCATTGCAATTAAGGCTCACCTGGCCACTACCATCCGGGAAATAGGCGGCCAAACTAGGCTCATAACAACCCCTCATCTTCACATGACAACACAAGACGACACTCACCATCCACAGCTCGTGGGCCTGGTCCCTCGATGTTTCCACTTTCCAGTGACCACATGTTCAGAACGTCTCTGGCTAGCTGGCCATCTATAAAATGTGCACCTATCACCCACTCTAACCAACGGGTGCATTTTGTCCCGCAATCACAGCGAGCAGGACCAATGTGCTCACAGCCAATCAATCAGGGAGAAACATATTCCATCCTGAGTAGGAAAGTGTGATGATCCTGAATTGGCCAGAAGAACTCCTGTCAAAATGACTGACTGCCTGAGGGTCCATCTCAGCCATTCATTAATGTTGTTAATTTTGTGCCGCACGCACCGCAGCATGGCTTCTCCAAATGACAACATGCAACATGGAAGGCTGCAGCCCACATCAGTGACTGTCCAAGGTGCCCACCTGTGCCAAAAACATGAGCAGAAAAATTAAAAATGGACGTGTGCTGCCATGAACAGCTGGGAGCCACAACCATGGTAGAACAAGTAGTGAGCAATGGCTCTGTGTGTATGAGAAACTGTGCCCACGTGATGGAGGAGTGTATGTGTGCAGAGACAGAATGTGCAAGTGAGAGCCTGCCGACACCCATGTACATAAGAGGTGCCCGTGCGGTGCTTGTGAGATACACCACTGCCAGCTCATTCAATCAAACTGTGTGATCCTGTGCAAAGCCTCCCGAACGTCTCATTCACCATGCTCTCAGTCCACTCACGTGCTGAGACGAGCCAGTTGCAGTATGAGTGCTACAATCACACAAGACGCAAACCAAAGTAAATGCTGGCAAGTTCTCGAGCCTTGGGCTCTGCTCAACAAAAATCATCCGACTTCCGTGTATGCCCCGCCACCGCTGCGCAATCAAATATCTACTAACAACAAGCATTGACATTTAGAATGCTCCTTCGGGCGTGGCTTGGTGCCAGCCAAGATGGCCACGCAGTAGAAGAGCTCCGAGGTGGCCCTCCTGCTACCATCGAAATCTGCCCATCATCCACCCGACCCTGAGATGCAGGGACTACCGGGGTCTGTGTAGGAGGCGGCCTGCCCCTGGAGGCGAAGCAGGGCCAAGAACTGCGCTCCCGGAGGCCCATCAGAGGGGAGGCATCGGGGCTGGGGATGGCCCGGCTTGGGCAGTGAGGTATTCGGCAGGAGGCACGGCCCCGCTAATGCCCTAAGACAGACGGGTGGACCCGACCCCCACTTTTTCCCCCAGCATCGGTGGCGAGTGAGGGTGTCTGATGGTGCGGGCAAGGCCAGACAGGTCGGTGTGGGAGCCAAGATCAGTGCTTTAATCCCCTGTCCCCACGTGGGTGGAGGGGCTGCTGCAGCGAGACTGGCTTGCATCCGGAGCCAAGGCAGGGCCGAGAGCAGTGCCCCCAGAGGCTTGTCTGGGGTGGAGCTATCTGGGGCGGGGTTGAGCTGTCCTGGGTGCTGCTAGCGAGGACCCCCCTGCAGCAGAGAAGGATTGAGGGTTGCGGCCCCGGCCGGAGGCGCAGCTCCACTGATGACCAGAGATAGACGGGTGGGCCTGGTCCCGGCCCCCCTCCCCAGCCACGAGAAGGGAAAATCCTTGAGGCCAGGACGAGACGAGTGACCTGGGCGACTCTGGCCCACCCAAGATTGTGAACTGCTTGACAGAGGGAGCTCAGTGGAAGGACTGTGGCCACAGGGCAGCCTTTGGGGAGGAATTGGAGGGCCTGGTAGTAGGTTCCCTCTAGGCCCCATCCCCACTCTTGGTAGCTCTAAGGATACCCCCTCTGGCTGAATCAATACTGCTGACTCAACCGGCAACTCCATGTAGAACAGGGGTGGGGGAGCACAAGCCCCCCACAGTTGGAACGCAATGTGTCCCAAGGGTGCCTTCCAATCCCAAACTAATAAGCTGGACAAACTTGCAGTGCCCAGGACAGCAATGGCAGAGGGTGCAGCAACATCAGGGACTTAGGAGACTGCGGAGCCTTCATGGGGCTATATGAGAACTAGAAACAACATTGGAGTCCAAAATGGACAAGGTCACCATCGAAGTGAATCTCCTATGGGCAGACATGAACAAGACCTCATAGAAGGTCGCTGTTGCTGAGACAAATATTAAGGAATTGCAATCCGGCACCGGGAAAATGGAAGAAAAGATACAGCAACTTACACATCATCACAAGATAAAGGCTGCAAATTTGGACGACCAGGAGTGGAGGGCCCGCAGAAACAACATCAGGGTGGTGGCAGTACCAGAGGGGGCGGTGGGCCCGAGTGTGGATTTGTTCCTAGAAGACCTCATAGTTAAGCATCTTCAACCCAAACAATATCAAACTTTTTTTCAGCGGAAAGGGAGCACAGGGCACCAATACCAACACCACTGCCAAAGCCAGGGGGCCCCCCACGAACTATTATTGCACGGATCCTTAATTTCCTAGACTGTGATGCAATTCTACAGGCTGCACGAATCAAAGGCAATTTATCCTATGAAAATGCAGTAATACATTTTTTTCCGGACTTCATCCTCATGGTCCAATGCCAAAGACGCACATTCAATGAGGTCAAGAGAGCATTGCGGAAAGAGAACCTCAAATATATGATGCTTTTTCCAGCCATGTTGAAAGTATTGGGCAACAGCAAGTTGTGGTACTTTACAACACCCGACGAGGTGTGGGACTGACTTGAAGGAGGGAGAACAGCCAATCGACAGCTGCAACAAGGAAACAGCCGACGACGCAGGGATTCAAAAGAAGCTTCAGCACAAAGACTGCACACCGACAGCCCAGGGATAGGCCTCCCTCCAGAGACTGGCCCACTTTGAGCCAGAGAAAATGAAGCGTGGGGAGGGTAGGGAGCAGGGACATTTTACAGACTGCCAGTAGGAATTGGAATGATGCTAGACCAGGGAAACGGTGGAAATGTCAAGAGCCGCAACAGGTACACCAACTCTCTCCTCAATTGATGAGGTCATTGGAGTAGGGACTCTGACACTGGCGTATAAAAGGGCACATACCGACATTGACGAAGTAAGGTGAGCGGGAGGGCTGCCCTCTGTTCATAGGTGGCAGCACTAGCCAACCCCAGTTCATAGAATAATGGATCTATATGGGCAACTGGCACTCTGCAATTTGGGGAAGTGGGTAGTTTTAAACCTACAGTGCAGGGTAGCAGGAAGGGGGTGTACATTAAAGGGGCTGATTCAAGATGTTCAAAGTTATGTTTATTTAATGTTTGTTGCGATCCACTCTCTGAGTCACCATTCCAAACACAACATGAAGGGTAACCACAAAGAAACAAAGGGCCGGGGCGGGCACTAGGGAGGAGGGACGGTCTACCACCTACCTGACCACTGACATGGCATTGCAATCCACGGCCATTTTGAAAATCCTGACATGGAATTTCAACGGTTATGGGGACAAAATTAAGTGAACCATGGTTCTACAAAACCTCCGTAGGCACTCCCCCGACCTTGTCTTCTTACAGGAGACACACCTGCGAGGTAACCACTACCTAGCACTAAACAGATTTGGGTACACCCTCCTAGCCCACATGGGTTTTACATCAGGCTCCAGGGGATTGGCGATATTGGTGAAAAATGCAGTACCTTTCTTGATAAACCACATCTGGCAGGACCCACTGGGTAGGTTTGTGGTGCTGACTGGGACGTGGGATGGCCTGAATCTAAACCTGTGCTCCGTATACATTCCATCAAAGTTGCATGTGGGGACCCTCCCCGAGCTTAACAAAACACTGCTAGATATGCCACCCGGTATGCTCATATTGCGAGGAGACATGAATGCAGTAATGTCTCACAAACTCAACAGGACCATGGGGCCGGCCCAAGCTGCTGGGTTGTTCGCGGATTCGATAGGCCTCTCTGACCTCGGTAGAATTCACAACCCGACCAGTAGACAATATACACATATTTCAGCGGCACATGGTAGTGGGGCATGGCTAGATTACTTCTTTACACAATGCATGAATGTGGGACACTTCCTTGGGCTCAAAATAAGGCACCGGGCATATCTGACCATTCTCCAGTTGAGGTCCTTTTAGAGACTTTGCCCTACCTTCATGCCTATCTCCCTGGTATTTCAAAGACAAAGAATTTCAAGATAAGTTTAGAGAGCGAATACAACTGTACTTCAATGAAAATTTGAGGTTGGTGACATTGTGCGGCTACTCTATGGGAAGCATACAAAGCACTGGCTAGGGTCTATGTGCAGGCAGAGATAGGAGGGCAGAGGAAAGAGAGGCTTCCCTCAGAACTCTAAAAATGTGTGGCCACAGTGGCGGCACAACCGATGTTAGATATGTTACACACTGCATTACAGGAAAGGAGCATACCTGAAGTTTTAAGGCCGGCCACAATTGTGGTCATTCCAAAGAAAGATAAACCACTGGAGCAGTGTTGCTCCTACTGGCCTATTTCCCTACTTAACTTCGAAACAAAGGCTTGGCAAAGGTATTATCAAATTGACGTAGTCCCATTATTTCCACAATAATACACCCGGACCAGAAAGGATTCATGCCCCAGAGGAGCACTAGGCTGAACCTTATATGCCTATACGGTGTAAAACACGCAACGGCGCTGCATCCAACTGAACCCGCTGCAGTACTGCCACTAGACGCCCGCATGGCATTCAATAGCATTAAATGGCCCTACCTACAAGGAGTCTTGCCCAGGCTGGGCTTCGGACCCAAATGTTGTGCTTGGATCCGCCTTCTCTACCATGACCAAATGGCCTGTGTTTGGGTGAACTGGTCTGTTTCCAGACCATTTGCGCTGCATAGGAGTACGTGACAGGGATGCCCCCTCTCCCCTAAGATCTTTGCGATGGTACTTGAACCACTTGCGGCGTGGGTCCGAAAGGACCCCTTTATCTGAGGTATTGATAATGGGGGTGGGTGGGAGGAGCGTATTTCCTTGTACGCCAACGACGTTTAATTGCATGCATGCAGACCCAGACAGATGTACCACAGACTTACTAACATACTCTGGCTCTTTGGCAGTTATTCAGGGTACCAGATAAACTGGGAAAAATCCCTCTTTTTTAGCCTAACTGGTGAAATACCACCACTCACAACTGATTGCGCGGCTCCAATACAGCATGATAAATTTAAATACCTCTGCATATGGATCACAAAATCGGATGAAGATTTCCTAAACCTAAACATACAGTCCCAACTATCGAGATTGCGCAGGGACGTAGCACATTGGCGACGGCTACCGATATCCCTCATGGGTAGAGCAGCCTTATTTAAAATGATAGCCCTCCCTCGTTTGCTCTCCACATTACAGAACACCCCCTGCAAGATCCCAGACAAGGTTTTCCGGGCAATTGAGGGGGAGCAGCGCAACCTACTGTGAGAGGGTGGCAAACCACGTATAGCTTTGCAAAAACTTCAACAAGGGGTATTTCGAAGGTGGACTGGCAGTTTCAGACCTTTGGAATTATTACTTGGCGGCCCAGCTCATTAATATTAACAGTTGGGTCTTGGCACCCCACTCCAAGCCAGCATATCAGGCCGATCGTTATGCAATGGGGAAAGGAGGATATTCTGAAGTCGTATACTGAAAGAGCTGGGAGCGGTCTCTAGCCACACACATACAGACGGTGGTACGAGCCACATAGTTACTGGGATGGAAGTCCAAACTGACACAACAAACCCTGCTCTGGGGAAGCGATGTACTGGGTGAAGTAGGATGCCTACAGGGTTTCTGTAGATGCAGCCTCATTGGCATAGACAACCTCGGGGAAGTATGGAGGAATAGGACCATGATTACCTTTGAATATCTTCAGACAGAATACCAAATGGCTGACGGAGAACGGTTTCATTACTTACTATTGAAACACGCTGTGCGCTGCCACGTGCCAGAAGGGGAGTTGTTGTAGAACTACACCCCGCTGGAAGACCGACTGTTATTTGACCCCATGATTGAAAAGGTGGTCTTCCTCACATATCGGAAATTAATTAACAATCTCCCAGACCCCCTGGGCCCGCTAAGAGAAGCATGGGAATCAGACGTGGGGCTACTAGAAGATAACGACTGGTTGGAAGTGATTCAGAGCCCTAGGGAGGTGGCCATAAGAGCACGATTCAGACTAATCCAACTTTGTGTCCTGCATAGGTAGTACGCTCCCAGATCACTCCAACACAAGCTGGGTAGATATGATACCGACCACTGCACCAGAGGGTGTGGGGAGATAGGCACTTTGTTCCATACCATCTGGGCATGTCCTAAAATTCAGCAATACTGGGCAAGAGTAGCTGGGGTGAAGTCCGAGGTCACGGACTTGCACATACAACTAGACTCATGCTGGCACCTGCTGGGAGTCACGGGAGAGGTCAGGTGGCCCACATATACTAACTTCTGGCTCAAGCTAGCCTTGGGGGCAGTGAAACGAAACATAGAAAGGTCATGGGGGCGCCGGGCCGTCCAATTGCGAAACAGGACCTAGATTGGTGCTGACAGGCAGACAGAGTAGTGCATATAAGTAGAGGCTGTCCCCAAAAATGGGAAAAAATCTGGAGTCCATGGGAGAAGTATAGGACCTGACTGAGTGGGGGGGGGGAAGGGGAAGACCAGAGAGAAAATGCTTCAAGATGCACCTGTTGTATCGGTGACCCGGCCATATGCATGTTATACTGTATACCTTGCTCCAGATGTTGCTAAAACATATCTGCTTGTTGTTTATTGACTGTAATGGTGGACCAAGTATATGTTTCAATAAAAATATATATTTTTTAAAGAATTTTTTTTCGGCTTCCAAACACTCCCTTTGTATTTCTTTAAAGCCAATCCAAGCGCCCTGGGCACCGGCAAACTGAACTCTGCTCTGCTGGCAGGAAGCAGAGTTTTTTTGCTGAACTCCGCTCTCCAAGTGAAGAGGCAAAACTTCGCAAACTCCATCGGTGGAGCGGAGCCCACTGTCCACCCCTACTTGAAACTATCTTTCTTGGCTTAAGATGGTCTCTGGATGGTCAAGCTGATTAGAAAGATTTTTCTGTTGTATAAGATAATGTTATGCCTCTATGTCCTGGCATAAAACTGTTTTACAACTGTCTTAAATCACAAAATGTATAATTTGTGAAAGTGTACAAAGATTATACAAAAACTAGTCATGGCTTACAACAGCCTTATGACTGTTTTATACCTGGAAAGAGGTTTAAGACTATCATATACTAAGGAAAACCTATGAAATCATGTTTGATAGTTATGATGTTGTCTTAAGCAATATAGGACAGTGGTGAGGCAGCCATAAGCCATAAAAAACACTTTTGTAAATCAGGCCCATTCATACAGGACAGTTTTAAACCATGAACAATCCTTTGCAAATCAGAGACCCTGTATGTTTTTTAGGGTTCAGTGACTAAATATCGAGGGACATAATATAGAATGTCCAAAATATCGACTCCAAAATATCGAAGTACAGAATATAGAATCCCTATCTACAAACAGGTAAGTACTAAAATATCGATTCCAAAATATAGAATGTTAAAATATAGTTAACTAAAATATCGAATTTTTAAAATGTATTAAAAATAATATGAAAG
This sequence comes from Triturus cristatus, assembly GCF_964204655.1. Lineage (NCBI taxonomy): Eukaryota > Metazoa > Chordata > Amphibia > Caudata > Salamandridae > Triturus > Triturus cristatus. The sequence continues at coordinate 689,818,337 of NC_140595.1, forward strand.
TAATTAAATATTAAAAACAATTAAATAAAACATACTTAAAATAATATAAAAAAGCTTAAAATTTAAAAATAATAAATGTAATGTAAAAAAAAGTAGAGATTTTGTTGGATAGTCAGAGCGTAAAAATTACTATTCCCACTCCTGTGAGAGCAACAGTAGGGAAAATGTTGGATAGCGTAGGGGTAAAAATTACTATTCCCACTCCAAAGAGTGCAACAGTAGGGAAAGCGTTGGATAGCGGGAGGGTAAAAATTACTATTCCCACTCCAGAGAGTGCAACAGTAGGGAAAGCGTTGGATAGCGCAAAGGTAAACATTACCATTCCCACTCCAGTGAGTGCAACAGTAGCGAAAGCGTTGGATAGCGTAGGGGTAAAAATTACTATTCCCACTCCAGTGAGTGCAACAGTAGGGAAAACGTTGGATAGCGTAGGGGTAAAAATTACTATTCCCACTCCAAAGAATGCAACAGTAGGGAAAGTGTTGGATAGCGGGAGGGTAAAAATTACTATTGCCACTCCAGTGAGTGCAACAGTAGGGAAAGTGTTGGATAGCGGGAGGGTAAAAATTACTATTCCCACTCCAGTGAATGCAACAGTAGGGAAAGCGTTGGATAGCGGGAGGGTAAAAATTAATATTCCCACTCCAGAGAGTGCAACAGTAGGTAAAGTGATGGATAGCGGGAGGGTAAAAATTACTATTCCCACTCCAGTGAGTGCAACAGTAGGGAAAGCGTTGGATAGAGGGAGGGTAAAAATTACTATTCCCACTCCAGAGAGTGCAACAGTAGGGAAAGCGTTGGATAGCGGTAGGTTAAAAATGACTATTCCCACTCCAGAGAGTGCAACAGTAGGGAAAGCGTTGGATAGCGGGAGGGTAAAAATTACTATTCCCACTCCTGAGAGTGCAACAGTAGGGAAAGTAATAATTTAATATTAATATAAGATTAAATTAATTATCAATACCAATAAAAATTAATTTAAAATAATTACCAATTAATAAAAATGAATTACCATTAAAATAAATGTAATTACTAATTAATAAAATGTAATTACCAATTAATAATAAATTATCAATTAATTATCAATACACATAAATACAAATGTATATTTACTTTATTACAATTAAATTACTTCCCACCCAATTCCCCTATAAACTCACAACCCGCTCCTAATAATAAAAAATACAATTAACATAATTATCAATTAATCAATTAATAAAAATGAATTACCAATTATAAAAAATTAATAACCAATTAATATAAATTCATCACCAATTAATAATTAATTATCAATCAATTAATTATCAATACATATGAATACAAATTCATATTTAATTTACTATAATTAAATTACTTCCCACCCTATTCCCCTATAAACCCACAACCCGCTACGGAATCAAATTACGCAAAAATTAAATTACATAACATTCATTACTTTAAAAAAATTAAACATACATTGCAAAAATAATACATAATTTTAACACATATACTACCATACATAACACTAAAAAAAGAATAGATATTATGGAAATTGATATTTTAAATTCGATATTATGGAAATCGATATTTCATACCCCAATTTCGATATTCTGTCCTATCTATATTTTGGTAATTCGATATTTTGTCCTGTCTATATTTTGGATTCTATATTTTGGTCGTTTACCGTTTTTTAGAGGGGTGCAACAGGGATTCTTAAGATGCTAGTCATTATCATTGCTGAGCTGTATTAAGACTACACGGTTAGAGTGAGGTATGGTGCCAGAAGCCTTTTGACCAATCAGTTTTCACCTTCAAAAGAAGTTCACCATGCCTTTGTTTTGGTGTCACAACTATTCAATCTTCAATTTGAATCTACATTGAAATCCAAAAGCAGCCTTGGAGGAAAAGATGTTCATACCAGCCTGACAACACGGTGAGCAAGCAAGGCAGCGCTTTCTAAGAGGGCTTTAGAGGTTCTCCCCAAGAAAACTTCCAATTTCCAATTTCTTTTTTTTTTTAATAAACATTCAGCGGTACATGATTATTTCGCATTGGACAGTACAAGTAATGAGCACAATCAGGCATATAGTATCTCACTGTTTCATACACATCCACAGTAGTCATAGAACTGAATCGTGGGCACATAGTTACAAAACATTGTCTTAGAGTGTGGACCATTGTCACCATGAGCACCATTAGTCGCTGTCATCCGTTGGTTCTGTCTCTTGTGGGGGTTCGCATATATTTCCGTGATAGGTGTTCCAGCCACCCCAGATCCGGGTCCATTTTTTGGGGCAATCCCTATGTACATAAACTGCCTTTTCTGTGACCATAGCAGTGTCCATATCTCAACACCAGTGTTGCAGTGTGGGAGTTTGTTTCGATCCCCAGTTGCGTGCTATGTTCCGCTTCACCAGTTCCATGCCCAAGGTAACCCAATCTTGCTGCATGTGATTAAGATTTGTTGGATCCCATATATTGATCAGGCATCTTTTGGGCTCTGGAAGAACCTCCACCCTCTTGACCCATGAGATTGTGTTCATGACCGCCACCCAGTACCCTATGATTTTTGAGCATTCCCAAATAATGTGGAAAAATGTGCCCGGTAGACCGCACTGCCGAAAACAAAGTGGTGTGTCAGCGCCTCCTAATTTGTGTAATAGCGTTCGTGAATAATATGTTCCATGTAAAACTTTCAGTTGTATTAATAGCAGTTTGGAGGGGATCGCTATCTCTCTTGGAGACTACAGCGCCTCCTGCCAGTCTGCCTCCTCAATTGTACCCAGGTCTTGTTCCCATTGTTCCTTAAGGGCAAGCATGGGATCCAGCAGGTTATTTATGATTTTCTTGTATACCAGGGAGATGGCTTTTTTACTTAAATGGTTTGTGAGAAGTCTATCTTCTAAGGGCGAGGCTTCCGGTAGTTGGGTGCCATGTAGGATGACATCCATGAGTGCGTGCCTAATTTGGGCATACCTAAAGGTCTCTGTCTGTGTTAACCCATACATTGTCTGCAATTGGGCCAGTGGAACAACCTCACCCTTTTTCCAAAGATCCCCGACCTTGGTGATGCCTATCAGATCCCACTGTCTGAAGCCCTTTGTATTCTTCAATTTGCCTAGGCGCCAGGTGTCCCACAGTGGCGTAGCCTGTATTAACACTCCTTCCCAACCCATCTTGCGCTGTGCCTCAAACCATATCTGAACCGTATGTGCCGTTGGACCCGTGAGTGTCAATCTTCGTATGTTATTGTATAGTGTCCCCATGATCCCTTCCCTGTCGAGGAGGTGTCTGTCCATTCGAAATGCAGGCTCATCCTGTGGCACATGAAGCCACTGGTTTATGACCAAAAGATGTGATGCCCAGTAATACTGTTGTATGTTGGGGAGGGCAATCCCACCATCGTACCATCCCCGCATTAGTTTATGCAGGGCAATCCGACCTGTCTTACCATCCCATAATAGGCTCATTATGTCCGCGTTTATTGCCTTGAAGTATGCGGGAGCAACCGGTAAGGGTGTGTTTTGTAGGGCATAGAGGAATCTGGGGAGCGCCATCATCTTGAAGAGGGCCGCTCTCCCGAGTAGTGTCAATAGCAAGCAACGCCAATGTTTGACATCGTTGTGCAGTCGTGTCAGGGGTTGCGTAAGATTTTCTGCTATGAAGCATGTATGGTTATGCATGACATATATACCTAGGTATCTGAAACCTTCATTTGTCATTTGACGTGGGAGCCGTGGGGGGGCCCCCTAATAATGTACAGGAGCGACTTTTCCCAATTTATCGTATAGCCAGAGACCCGCCCGTATGCCGCACATATATCTTGTAGCACATTTATGGAGTGTGCTGGGGACGCCATGTAAAGGAGTATGTCATCCGCATAAAGCGAAATGCAGTCCTCCCAGCCCATCGTCCATTTCAGTCCATGAATAACCAGATCCTGCCAGATCCATGCCGCCAAGGACTCCAGTACTAGCGCAAAGAGTAGCGGGGATAGGGGGCAGCCTTGTCTAGTTCCCCTGCCCAGGGGGAAGTCCGCCGAGATGCGGCCATTCACCACCATATGTGCAAGTGGTTTTGCATAGAGGAGCTCCACCCAGGCGCAGAATTTAGGACCAAACCCCATACGGCGTAGTACTGCAAAGAGGAAGGGCCATTCAACCAAATCAAATGCCAGATTGATCTGGGTGGAATAGTGTTGCAAGGTGTGGCTGAAGTCGCAGGGCCAGCACTTTGGCGAGTACTTTCGCCTCAGCGTTTATTAGCGAGATCGGTCTATACGACCCGCACTCCACTGGTGGTTTGCCTGGTTTGGGTATCGTTACTATTGTCGCGAGACGTTGGTCCCTGGGTAATTCTTTTCTGTCCAGACTCTCCGTAAACATATTAAGCATGTGTGGTACCAGGTGAGTCGCTGCTCTTTTGTAGAGCTCTACTGGGAGCCCGTTTGTCCCCAGTGCTTTCCCCGTGTGTAAGGCCCCTAATGCTATCAGCAACTCATCGCTCATCAGCTCCGTCTCCAGGTCCTGTGCCTTGGATGGCCACAGTGCTGGCATTTGTATGTCTTTAAAAAAAGCTAAGTTATCAGAGATCGTAGTCGTGGCCTGGGACATGTATATCCGCTGGAAGTGTATCGCAAAGGACTCAACAATTTGTTCTGGGTTTGTTGTGAGCTCGCCCGTTTCCAATCAGAGCTGCGCCACCCACCTACTAGCCTTTTCCTTTTTTTCAAGCCAAGCTAAGAGTTTACCAGCCTTATCTCCCATTTCGTAGATGACATGTTGGGTGCCGGATAGCTTAGATTTTGCCTCTTCCCACGGGTATGCCCTATATTCCTGTTGGGCTAAATGTAACCGTTGCTTCTCTGATTCGCTAGGGTCTATTGAGCATTCAGTTTCTGCCTCAGCTACTTCTTGTTTCAGGGTCTCGATTTGGTGTCTTTTGTCCCGTTTGTGTTCTGTCACTAGGGAAATAGCCTGTCCCCTGATCACTGTTTTGTAGGCTTCCCACAGTGTTGTTGGGGATGAGACTGTGTGCTCATTTTCACTGAAATACTGTTTCGTAGTCTTGACAAGTCCCTTCCCAATTTTTGGGTTCTTAAGGAAACCGGCATATAGAGGGAATACACAACGTCGCCTCGTGGTATGTGAGCTGTAGGTGAGCAACACTGGAGAATGGTCTGAGACACCCCGGGGTAAGTGTGTCATCTCTTGCGTGTTGTTGAGCCCCACTGCCAGCATAAATATATAGTCAATTCTGGAAAGGCTGCCGTGCACCCCAGAAAGAAACGTGTACCCCTTCTCCCCTTGATGACTAAGACGTCTACTAGGCCAATCGCCTCCGTGAATTCGTGTAGCTGTCGATTCAGTCCAGTAGAGTCTCTAGGGGGTTGTCTATCTAGTGTCGCATTCATTGTGGTGTTGAAGTTGCCCCCTATTATGAGTTCTCCTGGTGGGAATGATAAGAGAAATTTAGCCAGGGCCGGAAATGTTGTCAGATGCAAGACCGGGGGGATATACACTGAAACCAAATGATATGGTCGCCCCTCCCATTGGCAGGCAATGGCAGCAAAGCGTCCCTGGTCAGCTGTCCATGAGCCCTGTACTATGAGAGGAAAATGTTTATTTATTAAGATGCCCACTCCCCGGGACCCTGAGGTGAAGTCTGAATGTGTTGCCATTTTGTAGCCCCAGGCTTTACGTGTCGAGCCTACCAAGTGTGATTCCTGTATTAAAGAGACCGCGGGCCCTTACATTTGAGGTATTGCAGGACCAGTCCCCTTTTTATTTTATCCCCAAGACCGTTTACATTCCATGAGAGTATGGTAAAGGGAGGGCATGTCTTGCAGTGCATCGCATCCCGTGTTATAGGGTCAACTGTTGACATCTCAGGAAGCTCCCTATGTGCCATCTTGCATAGACGTGTGTGTCTTGTCCCGGGTGCCATGTCCCGTAAAGCCTGTCTGTGTATTATGCCTGATCTTGACATTTTTGTGTACCGGTGTGAACAATAAACCCCTCAACTTTCCCCAACTCCCCCTCCCCCACCCTGCACCCCTGCCTAGCGGATTTAAAACTACCCGCCACCCCAACATAGCAGTGTGCTTCCGTCACATAACTTTGTACTTGCTGTGGGGGTAGAGCTGCATAGTGATCATCACACATTCCTCCCTTGTAAGATTTTCAGTCTGTGGCAGCCGATTGCGCCGTGTAAAGCAAGTGTGTCCTCCGAGCAGCCATAATAATAGGTGAACAGCCAAGTCCCGGATCGGTGAATTGTGCTGCGTTCTCGCTGGGCTATCGTGTCTCCAGGTTGTTGTCGTTAGCCCGGTATGCTGGCTGTGCTTGCCCAACAGGCAGGTGGTGATCTAGTCGGAGTTGACTTCCGTGGGTCCTTGCGTGCCGGCCGGCGAGTCCATGTCTCGAACCGGAGATGACATTCCAAGTTTTATGGAGTGATGCTGTCGCTCTTGTCTATGATGGCCCGCGGCCGGCCGCCATCCCTCCAGCCACTCCTGCGCCTCTTCCGGAGTTGAGAAAAACCAGCTTTTCCCTTCTGCTTCCACCGAAGATTTCCTGGGAATATCATCGCGTACTTCAGTTCTCGGTTCCGCAGTTCTTTTTTGATGTCTAGGAAATATCTACGCTGGTTGGTGACCGCCGCCGTGTAGTCTGGGTACAAGGATACCGTGCTATTATCTACCCCTAGCAGGGGTGCCACCCGTGCCGCCTGAAGAATCGTATCTTGGTCACAGTAATTGAATAGTCGTGCCAGGATTGGTCTGGGGGGGGGGCCTGGCCTGGGCCGTCCCCCCGGTACTCAGTGGGCCCTTTCCACTGAAAAGAAGCTGGAGAGACCCCGTGGCTGTAATTGCGTTTCAACTAGGTCCTCGACAAACAGGTCCAGAGTGGGCCCCCTAACGCTTTCAGGTACTCCAACTAGGCGGATATAATTGTGCCGCGACCGGCCTTCCTGGTCATCGATTTTGGCAGACATTTGCTTTGTGACTTGTTCCAGCTGTTGCACTTGCCGTTGAAGTGTGGCTGTGTCCATTGAGAGACCCGCTTTTGTGGTCTCCACTTCTGTTATTCTAGAGTTCATCTTTGAAACATCCGCCTGGAGGAATGTGATGTCCGTAGATATTGTACCAATCGATGTTTGTACTTGGTGGAGGGTGGCCATAATGTCCTGTAAAGTGATCTCCTTTGATTTTACGGTCTTCGGGCCATCTGCAGCCCCAGAGGGGCCATCTGACAGAGCCGAGTGGTCTTTACTGAATGCATATTTATCCAGCTTATTGGATTGAACTGTCCGTGGACCATGACCTCCCATATTGCCGTCGTCACTGGGGTCTTTGAGGGGGTGAGGGGGTCCCCGCAGAAGTTGCCGTTGCCTGACCACGGGAGTTATTTCCAAGTGCGGCCTTCCGGTTTTCCTGCGTGTCGCCTCCTCTACCCGAAGTGTTGGCTTTGCGACCTGTCCCCGTCTCTGTGTCTTCCCACGGTGTGCCGGATCTTGTACTGTGAGTCCCCGGGTGTAGTTTGACAGAATGGGGTAGTGGGGTCCAGGCACTCCACCCCAAGAGACTACCTCACCATAGTGGTTGGGCCAGTACAGCGCTATGATCGGTATTTTTGGCAGTGTAGGTACAGGATCACTATTTTCCCACAATTTAGTTTTACAGCGCCTTCGTAGTCAATATGGCCTGAGGGCGTATGCGGTGCCCGGCGCCAATCATGCACTGTAGGAAAGCTGGCAGCGTGACGTTGGGGGAGTCCGTCAGAGGGAGGGACGAGACACCGTGTACCTTAATGTGCTGTCCCGGCTGTGGAGGTGACGTGGTGAATGTCGGCCCCTGGTCCCTGCGCACCCTCCTGTCGCAGTGTTGGGATTGCGGGTGTCCGCCGTCGTTGCTGTTCTCTGCGGGGCCCGAGGGTGCAGTCTCGGGGTTCCGCCCCAGGCTCCGGGTTCCGTGGCTTACGCAGCGCCCCGGAAGGGGACGCAACCGGAGCAATCGTGGGCGGTGGCACCAGTAGGATCGCTATCTGGAGTCACTGGGGCCGGCCCGCTCCCGTCGGCATTTGCTGCGGTAGCTCTTACTTTAGACCCCTTGCAATGTAGCTAGGCCGTAGCCCCTTCATTCGGCGTTGCACAAGTTTGGCCGCTCCGATCAGCTCGAAATTCAGGACCAGCGTGCAGCAGGCATAGTTGTACCCTCGGCATCACTTTGTAGAACTTCGGCTGCCGGATTTAGTACAGGATTTATCGGGAGAAGAATCGCCGATCGCAGAGCTCTTTCAGGCTGCAGCCATCTTCGTTGGCTGCTAGCCACGCCCCCAATTCTAATTTTTACAGCACAATGTATGAATTCAATTAATCCACTGTCTTCATTTTTTAAATTAAATCAATGAGGATCACATATCACCTAATTTGTTTTTATTAAAATTATATCTTTTTTATATTATAAAACAAGCAGTTAGATAAACTGTGCTTTTCTGAGCTTTTGAACACTATTTGGTCAAAATTCTGGTCTTTAAGTAATTGTATGTTATACTATAAAACACACAAAAATCCAGCTACAACAATACTGGGGGTGAATGTTTAAATTGTTCAGCATTCCGTCCATCATTTGTCCTTTTGCTTTAGTTGCCGTAAGTGGGAAGGGTATGCCCACACATGGGTCCCATGCTCACTGCACCACTGGATTCAAGCTAGCCTGGCTGATGAGGAGTGATGACCCAAAACTGGTTCCAGGATGCCTGTTTCCGGTCCAGGGAGTACCTGGCTTGGCAGTTAGGGGTGAACTGTTCCCATGAGGTGTAGGGTTAAGACTGATTTTCATATGGCTGGGTCGAAACTGGGATTGCATGGTGAGCAAAAGATAGATGGAGTAAACCAAATCTTTGTGACTGGGGTGAATGTTTGAATTGTTCAGCATTCCGGCGATCACGTGTTCCTTTTGCTTTTGTTGCCCTAAGTGGGGAGGGTATGCCCAGATGTGTGTCCAGTGCTCACTGCACCACTGGATTCAAACTAACCTGGCTGATGTGGGATGATGCCCCAAAACCGGTCCCAGGATGCCTGTTTCCGGTCTAGAGAGGACCTGGCTTGGCAGTTCAGGCTGAACTGTTCCCATGAGGCACAGGGTCAAGACTGATTTGCATTTGGCTGGGTCCAAACTGGGGTGGCGTGGTGAGCAAAAGAACGATGGATTAAACCCAGATCTTTGTGACTGGGGGTGGATGTTTGCATTATTCAGCATTCTGTCCATCATTTGTTCCTTTTGCAGCAATGTCATAGCCAGAATATTGACAACCAAAATTATGGCAAAGTTAATTATATAAAGGATACTAGAGAATTACCACATTTCCATACCTTGAGGATAAACGTATTTTCATGTTATATATATGTGGAGTTAAGAAAATGAGATCTATATTTACCTTTATCCAATTACATTAACAATATTTTAAAGTCAATATCCTGGATACGATATTTGTGTACCGTGATAGTCAAAGTTTGATATTCTGGTACATTACCCTTAAGGTAGCTTTGCACTTTATCTGTCATATGGTGACCTTGCACAAGTGTCTTTTTCTAAGTTGTACTGCTGTTCATTGCACTTTTGCTGACTAACTCTGGCATTACTCCAGTGGGCATATTCTCAAGAACGTGTGATAACTACAGCAAAATTAGCTTAACGCAACTCTCCACATCGCAGTCTATCGGGGTAAAATAACGCCAGGTTAACATGGTATTCCCAACATGGCGGTACCATGCAATAGTCTCACGATGATGCGTCAAATGAACACATTAAAATCAACGCGACGCCGCAAAAACGTGAAACACAAACACAAAAATAGTAGCGATGATGCCAATCGCGATACAAAAATCAGCGAAAACCAGCCACAGGCCTGCAATTCCCACTCGTCAGGCGGGCAAATGCACCATGGATGCACCCGGACCGAGTGCAAAGGACAACCTGAACCCCACAAGCCCCACGGAGGACCAGCCAAGAACCCCGTGTTTGGGGAAGGGCAAGGAGAAGAGGAAGAGGAAGACGGGGTTCAGTCTGCATGAAGACTGGATCATCGTCACGGAGGTGATAGAACGCTACCAACAACTGTTCGTCACCTCCACTGCGTCATTGGCAACACAAACGGAAATATGGCAGATCATCGTCACCAACATGAATACAGTCGGAGTGTCGAGGAGGTCAATGGAGGAGGTCAAGAGATGCTGGCATGAAGTGCACAGCCAAAACAAACAAACTTGCTGCCAACAGGAAGGCAGCAAAGGCGACTGGAATGGGAGTCCTGCGTCACATGAGGAGCCCGGTGAGCTGTAGGAAATGGTGGCCATAGTCATCAGTGTGGAGACGGTGCAAGGAGTTGGGGGTTTGGACACAGCTCAAAATGACCTGACCCGACAGCAACAGGGTGAGTAATGACCGGGGACTGTGGGGACAGAGGGAGATGGGCACAATGGCACACATGCACAATCATGTGCAGCACACTGCACACCCACAATGAGTGTGGAACATGTCCCTGAAACACTTGGCACAATGCAGCACACATAGAAACATCAAGTAGGCCCCCGTCCACAATGTGCACAAATGTGCACCCCTCCATATCACCAATGCCACAACCTACCCATGTACATGTACTGAATCCAGAAAAGCAGCGGCTCTGTGAGCCACACTGACAATGCAAGTGACACTGCATGACAGAGAGCATGGCTGCAGTCACAATACATGGCATGGTGCACGAGACAACATTGAGGTGGCTGAGTGTGGACCACATCCGTAAAGGAGCAGGTCACTCTCTGACACATCCACGTGCACCTACAACCCATGATGTCAAAAACACATCTGCAGACACACAATGCACAAGAGTACAAAATTTGTCCAAGAGCACAAATGAAACAATTCACAAACATCCCAGCACCCCAAAAGTCAAAGGCACACCGACTCAAAGGGATAAGGGGCTGCCAAATCAGAGCTACAGGGGCGACTCGCCAACAATGCAGCACACACACATAGCAATCACAGTACATCAACATTGACGACAATGTGATACAAAGTGCAACCCTTACACCACAGGACAGAGGACACAACTGGTGCCGCTCATGCGTAGAAACTGGCAAATCACATCTGGCAGTGCATGACACTGTGAGATGATAATGTACGAGTACAACCACACATCTGTCATGTAGTCGAAATGTCCGCTGTCTCCAATCAAATAGCCAGCTTCACCAAAACACTCACAATATACATTGTCATGCAGTCTGAATGTAAACATCTACAATGCCTCAACATACATGGAACACACTGTTAACCTGCATCTCCCCTTTACATTGCAGAGAGACAATCAACACCTCCTGCAGAGCAGACCACACATCTCTTCAGTGATAGACAGCCTCTGCACCCCACCCTCAAGAGCAGGGCAGCCCAGCTGCATCACGGTGACCTGACACCCTGCACAGACCACACAGCAGGAAGCACACACCACCACGGCTGGATCCCAGGACCCCCACGACCAACACATGGAATTCCAACGCTGTGTGTTAGGGTGCCAGGAGAAGATGGCTGATCAGCTGTGGGTGGGGTTCGACCTCGACACACGTGGGTGTGTGAGTCCCATCAGGGACCACTTACAGTCCCTAACAGACACCCACTGTCCGCACCATGCACACCAACAATCCTTGGCTGACATCGCTGGGGCCATTACTCAGATACAAAAACTGTCTAGTCAGACAGCCTCCAGCTATGACAGCACAGAGTTGGCACAGATGCGGAGAACAATGGAGACCATGGAGCCGATGCAGTCTGGAAGTATGGCTGCTACGGCTGAACACCAGCGAGATGTAGCTGGGATCTTCCATGCCTTGGAGATCCTAATCTTGCCATTGCTTCCACTGAGCCTGTACCAGATGACTGCTGCAGGAACCTCAACACACACATCTCCGCCCCCTGACGTGTCATTGGCACACAGTGATGCAGCCCTATAACCTTCTCACCCTGATGTGTTAGTGGCACCAAGTGATGCAGCCATAACACCACCATACACACCTGACACACCAGACACAGAAGACGTCTCAGAGGAGTAAGATGTGGAGGGTAATGACTGTGTGAGGAAGGAGGTAGTAGCATCCGTCCCCGCCATATGGCCTGTCCCTGCCTGGTTCAGCCCTATGCATCATGCCCTGGAAAAACACCTCCCACTGTCCCCCAAAACACTCTGCAACATTCACCTGTACTCCGACATGGACTGCCATATCTGCTCTAGTACCAATGACACAGCAATCCGGCTGCTGACTGAACTCTTCCTCTTCAGATTAACTTTGCATTCCCCCAAGGACTCTGGCTGGCCCACCACTGGGCAACCATGTAATGTGGGCTTGAAATGGCCATGTACTGCTCCAGCTCCGACACTTCCCAGAATGTGAATAAAACATTCCAAATCACACAGATGTGTCATGTCTATGTTCACTCACGTATCAAAGTATGGATGAATGTAGGGACATTGATTGCACTAAGAGGTACGCCCTGGTAAATGTCATCAAGGCGCATGTTTGACCCTGACCCACATGGCCAATTAGATTACTGTGAAGGTGTGAACTAGCTGTGGCCTCATTGCACATGAACAACAATCTCGTTACCCCCCAACGTAGCCCCACGTGCATGTATCAAATAGGGCTGTGTGTCGAAATGTCAAATTCGGTAGCAGTCCTGAAGTGGTGTCCCCCATCACATGTGACAACAGAACGTCACTTCGCATACCTACTCACACACATCTGTGTGGACACAGTCTGTTTTGATGTACAACCTGGATCTACATGGCAAGAAGTTGGAAACCATACTCACATTACTGGAGACACGTAAGTGTACAGGGCTGCCAGCAACTAACCCAAACACAATGTCTGGCTCACAGAGGTGGAGCTGTCAATAGGGACTCAGCCCCAATTTACAAGCGTCAGTCAATCCCTCCCTGTGTACGGACAATGCTCATGAAGGCACACGATTTGTCTTTATAATCAACACTCATCACAGTTGTACACTAGAGAAGTTGCGTAGACTTTATTAGCATGTGCATGTCAGTACGGGCAAGGCAAGGGCCACAACATGCATACCAATGTTTAAGACACTTACAGGCAGCTTAGGAACATGTTGAGGTGCAAGAAATGGGGTGGCAAAAACTAACACAAATCATCACGGATGTCAACGGTCTCAGCCCACCTTGCCTTACTGGACGAGTCATGTGATGTTAGGCGTCTGCTCATTGCCCCGTGTCAGGGGACACGACTCACAGCCCACGGGATCTGCATAGTGTTGTACCACCGGATTGCGCTGACTGTGTGCTCTGCTGACAGTGAGCAGATGAAAGGGTCCTACAAGGTCACGTGTCGTACTACATTGCCATGTGTGTACTCTCCCCCCAGCAGTTTCTCCGATTTTTGAACATTGCCAAACAACGCTGTGCAGCTCCGCCCATGGGACTGCACCACCTTGCACAGGTGTGTGTACACATGTGTAGGTCCGCACACATGCATTCTGAGTCCAGGCGAAGGCAGACATGTCCACTGTTGTCGTGGGATATGTGACCATTCCTCCAAGATGCTACAAGGTGTGGGGACCTGTGCTGTGGGTGACAATCAGTTGTGGCTACAGGAACGTAGTTACTCGTTCATGAATTTGAGCGCAGCTTCATGGGCAATCTGTTCCAAGAGTACATCGTTGTCGAGTTCAAGGAACACAAGGGCGAGCCAATCCATTAACTGGTCGGGTCAGCTGTGCTCCATCCACCACGCCGTTTCACCAATCCGCAACACAGCCCAGTAGGGGAGTGCCTCGATGTGGTCAATGCACACAAGGAGCTGTGCGATCTCTCATGCTTAACTGTCTGCACATACGCCAAATATCAAAGCATCCCATGCACAGGTATCACGGTTACATTCCTGTTCGTGGGCCAATAGGGGGCGCACACACAAGTCATAATCCAGTTCAGCTACCGTTGTGTTGGATAGGCAGACATCCATGGGCCACTCAAATGTGCATGATTGACAGTGGAACCAGGGCTGGACGCAGGTGAAGTATGCAAGACGGAAACTCAGTCGGTAACTGATGCGCAACACTGCCAGTGGCAGTGATCCCAACAGATGCAGCATTCGTGCACTGTACAATTCCACGTGACAGGGGTTGTGCATGTGCCCGGGATTGTCACCCATTGCCTTTGTTGGTCTCGTAGCACTGGCACTCTTCTGACAGGCAGCAGTTATGTGGATAATATGCCACTGCTCGGAGCAATGAGTCATATTTGTGTGCAACGTTTGGACGTATGGGTTGTTTTTTACTTATGTGTCAAGTACATCACATGCAGGTGTACCTCAAGCAGGGACAAGTGTGTGTGGGGTGTGGACACATTGGTCTTTCATTTGAGCAGTTCGTGGTGTGGGTGTCGTCAAGATCTGGTATGGTATCTCTCGTAGTGAGTGCCAGCCGCATTCAAGACCAAGGTCGGAGGCTCAGATGTCCTTCTGCCTTGTGTATTGAGACAAAGGAGCTTTCATACCTAATGTTAGTCTGACTACTGCTTGGATTTTTTAAATGTGATATGGCCTTCGCGTTGTAATTGATGCCAGGTCTTTGACTTGGTGTGCACCAATAGCGATACGCACACAACAGTTGGCATGTATGAGCCAAGAGCCTGATTGGCCTTGCGCTTCTTGTACAATCTCTCTCTTTCTCTCTCTCTCTCTTTCTCTCTCTCTCTCCCTCTCCCTCTCTTTCTCTCACTCTCTATCTCTATCTCTGTCTCTCTCTCTTTCGCTTGCTCTCTCTGTCCTTTGATGAGCGCATGACACACCTTCTTATCTAGAATTTTGTTTTGCAGGATGTGACTTACTGATTGTCCTGGGAGGACCCGCCATGACTCTTCAAAATAGTTGTTTTGTGTTTATTCTGAATGAAACAAATTATTTGGAAATTCTAAGATGAATGTATGATTATAATTTTTCTGACCACACATGTATGTTAGGTGTTGTAATTGTGCGACATCATGCACATTGTTTTATTCATGATTTCATAACGTTGATGTGACATATCTTCGTCCGGGGTGGGTGGGGGGAGCCCAGAATGGGGGACTAGTGGGGTCCTGGTGTGGTGGCAGTGGGTGTTGTTGCCCTCTTGGGGCTTCGGAATGCATGGTTAGTGGCTCCATGGCATCTGTTGTTCTTCATGTGTGGCTCTGGGCTGGGCTCCCTTTGATGGTGCAGGTTGTCGTCCGACTTTACACCAGGTCAGAGCAGATGTTAGATTCTTGCTGCTATCTCGCATTATCGCATGTTTTGAGATTTTATCGCCGATCTAGCTGGTCGTTGAGAATGTTGCGCAGTGGTGTTGTTGCGGCTTTTTGCACGGGCACGTCTACTCTGCATCTCATTAGCGATAGTTGCCGGGCCCATCTGTGGAGATGTTTTTTGTGGCTGCTATCGCAGGTAAAATGATGTTATTGGCTGTTAGCACCAGGTTGTGAATGGGGCGATAAATTTATCGCAACTTTGGCTGCGACAAAGTGCCGATAACTCAGCGATAGATCCTTGAGAATATGCCCCCAGATCTTTTGTCTTTAATGCAAACATATGCACTCTTCATACTTGCATATAGGCATGTTCTCTTCATCTATTGATCTGCTGTAGTGTCATTCACATTTTGCTTCTGCTCACCACAGCATACAGTATAAGATACACAGTCAGCCCTCTACAGCCATTTGCTTGGTTTTATGTGATTTTATGGAAAAAGATATAATGGAATAGCATTACTGAGAAACCATTTCATCTAACCTTTTTATTAGAAATGTTCAAAATGAATAGCGTTTACCTTTTTGATAGAAACCAATTCATAGAACATCTTTTTGGTCGAAATTGACCAGTGAATGCTTATTTCTTAATTGTAAATGCAATTGTTGCAGGTCTTAATTTCAGAACAGTTTTGTCATAGGTATATTTTTCAGGGTACATCCTTTCCTATTTATATCTTTTACATTGTCAAACAATTACTTTGGATGCTTTTAATTAGCTGAACTATCACCACCTGTAAACATGGTTGATCGCTGACCCTTCACAACCCCTAAACACTATCAATCCCTGCCCCTAAAATCCCTCCCCACACCCAAACTACACTAACCCTTGAAGTCTAAAAACCCTTTCTACTCCAAAAAAATCCACTGTCCCTGAACCATAAAATCACTCACTACCACTCACTCCACCAATTCCTGAATACTAAAAACCCCTTTCTATCCCTACACCCCACCCATATCCCTTAAAACACCTCGACACACCCAAACTGTATCCATCCCTGAACCCTATAAACCCTCACTGCCTTTAAACACCAAGGTGCCGATCACGATCCGGCAAAAACCGGGTACGAACCGTCGGACGGAGCATATTCTCCGTCCGACGCGTACCCGGTCGTCAAAATTTACAAACAAGGAATTACGATTCGCACGGAACACCATTTCCGTACGATTCGTAAAAAAGGCCGACCGAACAAAATAAACCTACCAATGCGATCCGGGAAAGGGCCGACCTGACGTCGGGACGCTCGCAGCCTGCCATTCACGAACCAGGAATCACGATTCGCACCGACGTCATCCCGCACGGTGAATATTTTCCGGCTGCCAAAAACTGCCGGGAAATCAGGACGACGCGAACAAGGACCACCAGTACGCGACGGACACACAGGACGACGCGAACAAGGAGGACCCGTACGCGACGGACAGACATGGACCCGAACCTACGGGTCATCCCGGCCCTCATAGCAGTCCACCTCCTCTACAGGTTCCGACGAAGACGCCGCAGAAGGTCAGAACAACTAAGGGAGGGGGGAAAGGAGGGGGGGGTGGGGGTGGCAGGACCAGGGCAGGCCACAAAACCCCCACCAAAGTCACACACCACACATGCCCAGGACATACCTGACACCCATGCCCTGGTCACTACGAGGGGGTGGGGGCGTGTCCAGCTAAGCCAGCGACCGCCACAACGGAAGTCCGTCACCACGCGAACCGGCAACACAACCAGACCGGTACGTCCCGTACCCACGCCTCAAGAGCGTGTGTACGAGACGTACCACGCCCACACCCACGTCACCCCAACAATGGCGGGACGGATCGTACCCACGTGGCAAAGGCCTGGGTACGGCCCGCACAAGCATCACATAGCGTGGGGATAGAGATGTACGGACCCTACCCCCACCCCCCCTATGCATGGAACGTACCCCCACCCCAACAGTGTATGTACGGACCGTACCCCCACCCCACCAGTGTATGTACGGACCGTACCCCCACCCCACCTGTGTATGTACGGACCGTACCCCCACCCCACCAGTGTTTGTACGGACCGTACCCCCACCCCACCAGTGTATGTACGGACCGTACCCCCACCCCACCAGTGTATGTACGGACCGTACCCTCACCCGCGTATGCATGGAGCGTACCCCCAACCGCGTATGTACGTACCGTACACCCACCCCAACAGTGTAAGTACAACCCGTACCATCACCCGCGTATGCATGGAGCGTACCCCCACCCCAACCACGTATGTACGTACCGTACCCTCACCCGCGTATGCATGGAGCGTACCCCCACCCCAACCGCGTATGTACGTACCGTACCCCCACCCCACCTGTGTATGTACGGACCGTACCCCCACCCCACCTGTGTATGTACGGACCGTACCCCCACCCCACCAGTGTATGTACGGACCATACCATCACCCACGTATGCATGGAGCGTACCCCCACCCCAACCGCGTATGTACGTACCGTACCCTCACCCGCGTATGCATGGAGCGTACCCCCACCCCAACCGCGTATGTACGTACCGTACCCTCACCCGCGTATGCATGGAGCGTACCCCCACCCCAACCGTGTATGTACGTACCGTACCCCCACCCCAACAGTGTAAGTACGACACGTACTGGGGTGGGGGTACGACTGGAACGTACTGGGGTGTAGGTACACGGGGGTGTGACACGTACTGGGGTGGGGGTACGATTGGAACGTACTGGGGTGTACTTAGACGGTGGTACGACACGTACTGGGGTGGGGGTACGACTGGAACGTACTGGGGTGTAGGTACACGGGGGTATGACACGTACTGGGGTGGGGGTACGACTGGAACGTACTGGGGTGTAGGTACACGGGGGTATGACACATACTGGGGTGGGGGTACGACTGGAACGTACTGGGGTGTAGGTACACGGGGGTGTGACACGTACTGGGGTGGGGGTACGACTTGAACGTACTGGGGTGTACCTAGACGGGTGGGGGTATACATCCACGGGGGGTACGTGTCGGACGTACGGGGGCTGGGGGGAGTGTTGGGCGCGTATGCGGGCACATGTCTCCATGGTTGCTATAGGAGTTCGGTGCGGACGGTGTTTTTTCCATACGGTTGTAAGCTCGGACGCACAGGATGGATCGTGATTCCTCGGTCGGACTTGGCTTTTCACGTTTGTAAGGTAAATCGTCCGAGGACGTGTCGGACACATTTTCTGAACCGAGGACGTGTGGGGAATGATTCCCAGTGCGGTTCGTATGGACTTTTTACCATGCGAATCGTGATTGCCAGTTCGTACGGCACTTGTAAGATTCGTACGGTAAAAAGACCGGATACGAGTCGCACGGGGTAATTTTTTACCGGATCGTGATCGGCACCTAATCATCCAAGACCCATAAGAAATCACCCTCCTAAACTATTCATCCCTGAGCCCTAAAAAACACTTTCCACATCTAAACTCCACCCATCCATGAATCCTTTAAAGCCCTCACCACCCTAAACTTCACATCATCCTGAACTCTAAAAAATCTTCACCACCCCAGCCGCTATCCATAATTGAACCTTCAGCAGCCCTAAACTCCGCTCATCCATGAACCTTAAAACTAAGTGTGGGCGGTTAACTTCGTTCGGTGGATGCAGTTGGCAGGATTTCACAACTCCGCGATCCGCTCGAAGCACGGAGTTCAACTAAAAACTCAGATTCAGCAGCGTAGCGGAGTTTGTCCTGTCTGCAGGAGCCTTCAGCCATTCAGGATGAGTGACGTGACAACTCAGGCCTTCAGCTTTCTTAGCTGGAACGCATTGTGTGGTTCAAACCTTGTTGTCAGTTCGCACGAGAAACAGACTGAAAACGAGACCTGAACAGCACAATGCGTTCCAGCTAAGAGACATGCTGTTTTTTTTCTCTGCCCGGACTGCAGGCACATGTACCGGACAGTAAGAGAAGCTGCCTGCTGGCCCTGAGGAGAAGCCACCACCTCGCTTAGCCTGCAATGTTCAAGGACAGTACGGGCCAGAAGGGGGCCATCATGGGGCTGTGCAGCTGCTCGGCCGGATCCGTGGCACGTGTCACTCTGGGCATTGAACCTGCTGGATCCTTTGACTGTATGGCGGGTGGGTGACTGGGGAGCAGTCTGGATTCCTAGAGGCGGTCAGGGCACCCTGATGCACCTTGTCAGGACGAGCTGCTTTACCTGGGGCCCCAAGCTTCGCTGGCTGACGCGTTGCCCCTACACATCATGCCATGATGGTTTGGTGCCCACAAGAAGCTCATCTGCTAGGGTGGGTGAGTGGAGCAACTCTGTCCGCTTGTGAAACTCCTCAGAATTCCAAAGAGTTTTTCTGAAAACTTCTTGGAATTCAACGTAGTGAAACTCCACGAGCTCCGCCCACCCTTACCTAAAATCCCTCAGCACCCTTACACGTCACCCATCCTTGAAACCTAAAAACACCTCACACACCTAAATACCACTCATCCGTAAAACCCCAAAACCCTCATCACCCCTACACTCCACCCATCTTTGAACTCTAAAAATCTGGATGCCCGAACTCCAATTATTCTTGACCCTTACTAACCCCTCATCACTCTAAACATTATTCCAGAACCCAAAAATCCCGCAGTACTCCTTATGCTCACCCAAGTTTAATGAAATTTGGGATTTTTCCTTAAAATTATCTTTCCTTTGAAATGTTTCCTTCAATTTGCGATTTTTTGTATTTCCTTAAAATTGTCTTTCCTTAAAATTAGGTCTGGGTGGTAAATTCTGTTCCGCTCGCGGAATTTGCGGAATTTGGACAATTCCGCATTCTGCGGAGAACGTGGAATTGCCAAAACTTTTTCACTTGTTCGTGCTTTCAAAATGCATGTTCGCGTGCGCAGGAGTGACTTACCGGGATCCCTGCGTTTGCCGACGTGTTTTCCTATCCGTTCGCGTGCGCCATGAGATTTTGTTAGCCGGCCTCGCGATCCCGCGAGAGTGTGCGTTAGCGGACACGTCATTCGGACGCGCCCGCGTTGGCGAACAGGAAACACGCATCGCGAGGGGGCGGGACAAGTGAAAGAAGATGGCCGCACCAATTGGCGACCGCATTGGCAAGTTCGCAAGTTGTTTCCCCCCAAGCACGCAAACAGCGTTCGCGAACAGGAAAAACGCATCGCGAACGGGCCGAACTCTGCGTGTTCGCGGAGATTTTTTACCGTTTCGCTGAGCTTTGGGTAGCGCGACTACGCATATTCCACCCACCCTTAATTAAAATTGGTTTTCCTCCATGATTTGGTTTCCTCCAATGTGGTTTCTCATTTTTCGCTTTCCATTAATTCACACACATCACTTTGGCTTACTTGACTGTAAGTGATAGGATTATGCTCCCTCACAAAGTGTACATCTGCACACTAAGTAGTTCTTTTCATTGCCAGGGCCTACCAGTGCAATGTGTGCTTTTACAAAAAAAATATATATATATGTATACATATATATATATATATATTCATTTAAAAAACCATAGGTTTCACACATGTTATAGTTAGGTGGATATTTCACTTGTAAAAACCAATGAAATTCCACCGTTATAGTTAGTTCAGATAACTATAACTCGCGCACCCGCAATCCTCTGCTCATGACGTCACATATTACATCACTCATGACATGGTCAGTGGCATCACTCTTGACATCACTGATGACATCATCCTTGTGATAGAGTGGCGGTCGCGCGAGTTATAGTTATCTGAACTAACTATAACGGTGGAATTTCATTGTTTTTTTACGAGTGAAATATCCACCTAACTATAACATGTGTGAAACCTATGGTTTTTTAAGTGAATTTGCAAGGTTTTTTAAATGCTAATTCCTAACTATAACGTGTGTGAAACCTATTGTTTTTTCAGTGAATTTGTACAGTTTTTTAAATGCTAAGTTATGCATGTATTATTAATTTTTTTATATATTTATTTTTCAATAAACTACGTATTAATTTTTTTTTTTAATGGTTTTTCACCATGCGCGCACGGTGCGCGCACCCCCGCGATTTTTAAAAAAAAAAATGTAAATGTTTTTTTCTGCCTTCGGGGTCCTTCAGGGACCCCCTAACAAAGGCTAGGGGGTCAGGAACTCTCTACCCTGCCCCCTTTTCACGTTCGCCACCTTCCTTTTCCACTCTCGCACTGAAAACAAACAAAATGGCGGCCGACACTTCCTGATTTTGACCGATTCGAACGTTGACTGACATGTAACAACCAATCAGAATTACGCTCGCGCACGTTAGGGTGCGCGCACGGTGCACGGCTATGGATATATATGTGCTTTTAAATGCAATTTTCTCAGGAACTACTGAACAGATTGACTCCATATATGCAAAAGGCACATCCCTGACCTGAGGACTACCTCTCTGCCAAATTTCAAGTAATTCTGTTCAGCCGTTCGGGCTGTACCTTCGACTAAAGGTCCTATGGGAAAATGCATGGGGAAAACGTGTTTTGGGACCCCCTTTTTTCTCAGCCCCCGCTTGACGAATCCCCCCGAGACTTTCAGGGTAGGAGCAGAGCGGAGCGCCCCATTAGTTTTAAAAATTTCGCGAAGATTCGTCAACCGGCGCCAAAATTATTCAAAATAGAATTTTCAGATTTCCTATGGAAACACGGTCCTAACTATAACTATCTACTGGCGACCGCCAGTAGATAATATATATATATATATATAACACCAGGAATCGCCTCCTCCAACGCGCACCGTCAAAGCGCAGAGACGAACACGGACCCAAAGTAAGTGCTGAAAGTCTTTATTTACGGACAAGAACTTTGCACAGCCGCCATGACGCGTTTCGGCCTACAGGAGGCCTTGATCACATGACGCTGCTCTCAGAAGCCTGGCCTTTTAAAGTGCAAGTGCATATCAATTACAATGACGTCATAACAATGGACATGGAAAACAGCTTGGGGATAACGCTGTAGGATAAATCAATATGTCAAAATGCCTACATAAAAAAACATGTGTTTTCATTGTTTAGAATAATTCATATTATGCCTGTAAAATACACATAATTTCGGGATCAAGCAGTAATCTCAAAACGCAAATTTCACATTGAAATGCATAATTATTCCCCTGCTGTTCAAAATTAAGCGGGGCAACCTGCTAAAATGTCTGGTATATATATATATATATATATATATATATATATATATATATATATATATATATATATATATATATATATATATATTCACACTCGCCTTCACAAAGTAAAGATGACAACGCCGAGTCTGTGATGAAAATTAATTTATCACTTGTCAAGACAAGTGAATAAATTAATTTTCATCACAGACATGGCGTCGTCATCTTTACTTTGTGAAGGCAAGTGTGAATGGAATCTGGACTGTGCTTTAGGAGTCCAGCACGATGACACGCCCTCCGTTGTGTTTGCATTCCGTCCATCCTGTCCATCAATTGTGTGTCTTTTGCTCTCTGTTCTGGAGAAGCGGAGGGTCAATCGCAAGCAACACAATGCTTACCCGATTATAGGAAGCACGAGCCACACCAGTCCAAGCTCAATTCACGATTTATTCTCCGGGCAAAACAGATGCATTTCGAGCACACAAGCTCTTGGTCACAATATATATATTTGCTTTAGACAATGCTTGTTTTACTTAGACAAGGGCCTGGCAGATTCCCACAATTCTTCTATCAGGCGTCTCATGAGTCATGTGTCTTAATCCATAAAACATTCACAAACAAAATAAGTCAAGGGTTAGCAGACACCCCAAGCCTTGTTGGCTTTGCTTAGGCTTGTTTTTACTCTGTGTGAGCAATAGATCTTAACGTCATTGCCTGTCAATTATAAGGGCTGTGGGCTGAAATAAATGGAAAACAAAATAAGTAAATGGCATGACTATTTTGCCTAAAGAGTCTTGTCCCCTGGTCATTGCATGCTCACCTTGAATATCTGGCACTTAAATATGTTTTAATAAAGAAAGCTACTTGCTTTAACGTAGTGTTTTCTTAAGGGTCAAACCTGCGTCTTTTAAACCCATGACCTTCATCTGAAGCACACATTTTCTCAGTGGATGCATTATTCCGCTCGGTTATAGCTCTTCAAATAAAGCAACAGAGGCCATTCTTCTGTAATGGCTTCAAAGAAAAATGAAAAAATAACCATACAATTCGCATCTGTTCATGGCATGATGGTTTTCTGCAAACAGCTACGTCCTATGACATGTTCCTCTAAAGAAATAAATAGGTATGACGTCATGGTCCATATGTTATCCAAAGTAGCACAAGGCTACTGTAGCTCATTATGCAATTAGAGACAAACGTAGTTTGAAAAATAGCACCGTGCACAAATTATAAACATGAATTTACAAATGCAATAGTATACAACCGTGCCCCGCTCGCTCTCGAAAACCCAGGCACTGGCAAAGATTGGACAGAGACAGAGGCCGATAACTATTTGCAAACAATAATGAGCCCGGAAGTGCTGAGTATCAGTTTTCCCAGATTTTAATGTTTCAGTGCTTTCTGGTAGCAGTATACATCAATCAATCAATCAATCAATCAGGGATTTGTGAAGTGCGCTACTCACTTGTGAGAGTCTCAAAGCGCTGGAGGGGGGGACCCGTGCAGCAACGTCTTACCCAAAGAGCCAGATCTTGAGGCTCTTCCTGAAGACATGCAGAGTAGGGCAACGTCTGATGCTGAGCGGGAGTTCGTTCCAGGTCTTTGCTGCGATGTTGGAGTTGGATCTTCCACCTGTCCTGGCTCTGCGGATCTCAAGGGGTTTCGGCCAGGGCAAGTTTTGCAGAGCGGAGGCTTCTCTTGGGTGCGTAGAAGGAGACTCTTTTGTTGAGGTAGTGGGGTCCGGTGTTGTGGAGGGATTTGTAGGCATTTGCGAGGAGCTTGAAGGTCACTCTTTTTTCGACAGGGATGCCGACGACGAGTCTGGCAGCGGTGTTCTGGATGGTCTGGAGTTTTCAGAGCAGGGATTTGTTGACTTCGACATAGAGGGCATTTCCGTAGTCCAGTCTGCTGGTTATAAGTGTGTGGGTGACAGTCTTTCTGGATTTGGTGGCGGATCCATTTGAAGGTCTTGCGGAGAATGCAGAGAGTGTTGCAGCACGTGGAGGAGATGGCGTTGACCTGTCGGGTCATGCTGAGGGATGAGTCGAGTATGATGCCAAGGTTGTGGGTGTGGTCCATGGGAGTGAGGGGGTGCCGAGGGCGGTGCCCCAAGCATTAATGGCCTCACACAGTAACGATGGTTAATGGTCACTCAGAGAAACAAGCATTGTTGAGTCCCTGTATATATCCATTATTAATGGCTTACCCAGATACTAAGGGGGTCATTAGGATGGCGGGCGGACTTTAGTCCTCCCACCACCCTTGCGGTAACAGGACCGCCCGCCTGCCATGCGGCAGTCCCGCCACCCCAATTATGATGCCACCGCTACCGCGGCGGTTGCATCTGGCATTTTAACATTGCGGCGGGTGCTGCTGGCTGCAGCACCCGCCGCAATGGTACAATGCCATGTTGTGCATTGCCATGCCCAACGTGGCAGGCACCGCGCGGTGCCTGCCACCTTGTGCATGTCAATGTAGGGGAGTACCCCCAAGTGCAACCCCTCACCCCCCAAAGCAAGTCCCCTCCAGCCCTTCCATGGCGGCATCTCCGCCATGGAACGGTCTGCAAATGCTCTACATCCTAATATGGATGGCGGTGCCTGCTAGGCACCGCCACCATCTTTGTGCCCCTGATCCGCCCGGCCAGCAATCGTAATGATTGCCAACCAGCGGAAACGCGTGGACGTGCTTTCCGTCTGCCGCGATACCCACCGCCATCGTAATATGGCAGTGGGTAATTCAGGTTACAATGGCGTGAAGGTCGCCACCGCCGGCATGGCGGTGGCGAACATTACGCCATCATAATCCGCCCCTAAGTGTGGGCAAAAATGTTGCTTTATCAACGACCACATGCAAAACCTGCAGAATTTAACGTTAGTAAACACTATGGTGTTTCATCCGGTCAAAGCAAGTGTTTACCACCCTGAGCAGTACATCGTCAGAGGAAGCTGTCCTCCTCCAGGTTGTTCAGGCCACCAACAGTCTTTATATGAGCTGAGAATTTCAAGATCATCTGTCAATGGCCGATCAGTGTCGGGTGAAAAAAAGACTCCTGTCTTCACCTCTGCGCCCCCGAAGTAATGAGAGTGGGAAGGATCGACATTGTGTGTAGTGTGGAATACCTAAGGATGAAAGTCTTCACTGCCAGGGAGTAAAGCAACACCAGCTGTGGGTGCATAACAGCATCTTCTGGAGTGGGCTGATGTGCAGGTGCTGGTAGAGGGATTCTTTTTATCCAGTGCATTGCTAACAAATGGATATCCCTTTTCACATGCAATGAAGGTGAAAGGTTGTGTTTCCTCATTAATGGCAGCACTTCATATTTCCTGACAAGGGTCAGGATCTGCCATTTTGGCTGGCTAAAAGTTGTTTCAGGAAAAGCCCCTGCATACTTTTACCCTCAAAATCAATACTAGAAAGTAAGGTGTGCTGTGCAGTAGCTCCTTGCTGCTGTGAACGTCTGATCTAAAGCACACTGTCTAGTGAACTCTCATGGCACAGTAACTTTGACGGAGGTGGACATCTTGTTTGCTTGGACCTTGAGATGGGGAATTAAAGCTTCCTCATGAGTATCTGTGGCCCTTCCGGCCCCTCACTCAATGACTGAGTGAGGGGTATATAAGAGCCACGTCTATAAGTAATACACTCCCACATTCACAGGGATTATGAACGATCCTCTAACCTGTGCTTGGAATTAAGGGAGCCAGGCACTCACTCCTGGAAGGTGCAAACTGAGAGTACACCACCCACGTGGGGGACCCAGAGAGTACTTAGAGCTCACCATGCCCCCTCTTCAGGAGTGGGGCTGTGGTAGACATTCCAAGCCCTTCCAGTTGGCATCTGAATCACCATAAAGTCCACATTGGAAAGTTTACTTTTTCTGTTTAATTGATAGAATTTTGGTCTCTCCACATTACTCTTTTACGCCGAGTTCCGGCCAAATTCGGCCAATTGCCATCGGGTGGAATTTTTCTCCCACCAGGTTCCAGAAAATGAGAGCTGGTGAGCGCGAGCGAGATTTGGCATCCTGTGGCTCAATTTTCTAACTCGGTGGTCGCAGGTGGTCGCGGGCGGACGCGGTCAGAGGGCTGCCTCTCAAGTAGATTTGCTGCTGCTGGAGTAAATTTTCTACTCGAGCAACAGCAAAATCAACTTCAATGGCGGGGTGCTCTTGCACAATGCATGGTGCACATTGCGCTGATTTTTCAGTGCTGCTCGCGCAATAGGCACAAATTTGCAGTGTGAGCTGCATATTTTCTGTCGATTGTCAGAACTCCGGTGAATCTCGCAAAGTTTTTATGTAACTCCGAAGAAGTCCACTGAGTGAAACTTCGTGAGTTTCACCCACCCCTTGAGTCCACATTGACCTAACCAATATCTGTGTTACCTGAATTTCCCTGGAAAATCCTTTGAATATTTACGGATAATTTCAGTCAAGCTTGCCAAGGCCTGGTTAGGAGACTGGGCATTTGAATGATATGTTGTATTAGCTAATGAACTTTGAGGCATATGATATGTAATCGCCAGTGCTGTATTGCATTAAACGAGCGACTAAGCAAATGAATCCAAGACTGAAGAATGAAGAAAAATTAGTGACCGAAGAATGAAGATTGTGCGAGTTTTGCATTAATCAGTTAATAGGTCACCGACTTTGTGTGCGAACATAATTTACCATCTAAATTGCTGCTATGGTGATGCCATTGTAAGCCAGGACACTTTCAACATATTTCTGAATGTTGCTAAACTATTCAGGCAATGTTACCCATAATGCCCCATGCACATACTGCACATACAATTATCAAGACAAGCAGACAAAAACTCAAACACACACTGCCTCGTCCAACTACTCTCTACTTGTGCCAGTCATTGCCATCATTTCCCCAGATATTTTTCCCATATATGGGCATTTCCATCAGATGCCCATATAGTGGTAGAACACGCCAAACCTTACCATCATAACTCCAAATACTACCTGTGTTTGCATGCATTTCTGTCACATGCCTGAGTATCCTCATCGTTTGCCAGGTATGAAGATAAGATATTCATAAAGTATGCTTTACATAAACACTTCTTGGCATGTCTCTTGGCATTGCAAGGCTATGCTCAGGCACTGTCACCATGTCCCAGTTATTGCTCTATGCACTGCATCGATACACCGCCCATGTTCCAGGTATGGCCAGGTTCTCTCACTTCATGCCATATATTGCAGGTTTGTGGTTCAGCCCTATCACTACACTACACCCACTGATAGCACCTCCGAGCCTTGTATGCGCAAGTTCTCCTACCGTTTTGCAGACATTATTATCGTCACATGCCCAGGTAGGGTCACTGTTTGGCACCCCCTGCTATCATATGCCCTGGTACTCACATCATTATATTGCTATTGTTGTAATATGCCCAGGTACTCACACCTTACGCCTGACATTTCCTTCATATGTCTAGGTATTTACCACCAGATCTTTTAACATCATAAAGTCAGGTATTACACACACACACACACACACACGCACACACACACAGTGCATCAGGACTTTTATGTGTTTTAGCGTTGCATACAATACAGTCCTGTTTGCATGTAACTCATGCTGATTTATCAATGCTTTTGGTGTTCAAATACTATTCATGTGAGGGACAAGTAAAAGGCTTAGATACACAAAGCAGGCCAGCATGTCATTTTTATTATGTTTAGACCTAATAGACGCGTGCTTGGGTTGCCATGCATATTCTAACTCCTGCTAGCTTGATCAAGAAGGAAATGTAACATTCTCTGGTGCATGCATTGTTTGTGAGTGTTGGAGCTAAAGAGAAAGCTATGCGGGAGATGACCTATTGTGTTCTGTACAGACAGAGGGGAGGAAAGTAGCATTACACCTCTGTATACACACAATCCATTGTTTAAATAGCCTGTACAATGTGTTGTTACTTACAATCTTCATAACCCCGATTAAGGTCCTACTCATCCCAGTCCTGGCCCCTCCTTCCCTCCGCTGTGATTGTGTCTGGTCTTGTTACTAACATACATGACAGAGAGTGGGAGGGGTTTATATAATAATAACAAAAGAAAGACTAGCGTTTTAGATGGCCGGTAGGCGGGATCATTTCACTATTGTAAAGACTGGGATGAGGAGGTCCTATGAGAGGGTAATGATCAAGGAGCTGAGCATGAGCTCACCCGTCTTACTCCATTTAAAGCTATGCCTGGGAAAGGTAAAAAAAGGTGTTGGTAAAAGGGGCGGAGTAAACACAGACTGGTTGCTTGAGTGAGCGCAAAAACATAGAGTTCCAATTTCGAACCTGAAAGCACCATAGTTTATACAGGGAAACATTGCATGAGCTGGCCTATTACAAAGTTATTGTATGCATAAACTATCTCAACTATCTCTATGCTGAAATAGATTGTGACGTATTTGACCTTAGCCCTAATATGTATTTATTGTTGACCTGTGTATACTATTTACAATCATTGCAATGCACATGGTTTGCATACAAGTCGTGTGTAACATAACCATATAGTAAAATACTACCTATTGTGTGTATTACTGATTGCAGGGCTGCTGGGATCCATACATACCGCCTGCGAATGAGAGATTCTCCGACAGGTTTGTCTGACTCTAATCACTCGCATTCACTTGAGCTTAACGCAGTAAGTATGGCGCGAGAGACACCTGTCAGTTATCTTATTCTCCGAAAAGGCTTTTTGGGGCTAGGAGATATACCACGTGTGACCCCCATAAATTAGGTGTAACACAAAATGCACACAAATGTACAAAGAAGTATTATTAGGCACACCCATATGTCCTCAAACACACGCACTCATACACACACACATGCTAATATAAATGAACAGACAAGCACACACATTCACAAACACACACTATCCATCGCTGCCTCACAGCGGCTCATTAAGCATTCCCCGATTCTCCTGAAGGAACAAGTCAAGGGATGCAAAAGCAAGTCATAAAGTGTTCTTCAGCAATCAGAAGTGTTCTCATCAAGCTCAGTTGACCCCTGGTTGGTGCCACCTCACCGGTGCTGTGGCAGCAAATAATTGAACTGCCAAGACCACCAGCTCCCGAGGTCCAGCAGGTCAGAAAGCTTTCCTCATCATTGCTTGCTTCCTCCCTTCATCCATCATGTGATGAAATGACTCTCTGAGCTTGGTACCCTACTGACTTTTCCCTTGGACCGATTGGGTAACCTTGTCACCAAATTTCTGTCTGTTCTGGGGATGGATCTATTGGATCAATAAGGCACATTTTCCTGAAATGCCACCTAGCCAGCATCATGCTACACATCCTTGGTTCGAATTTGAATACATGTGCAAGGTGGTCTCTATGCTCCCACAAGAAAATTAGTCATTTAAGAAAAGCATGGAATGTATTTCTAAAGTGAGTAACGTGTGTGTATTGCTGTCTTGTGGACTGACTCAGGTCCACTGCTACCATTACTATAATGATCATTTGTGGGATGCTGTCACACAACCATCCATAACATGGCTGCCACCTACTCCATCAGTATAGAGGTAGGCAAGCCACTGAAAGCTCGAGCCCACAATGAGCCAAGCTTTCATGTGACGTCTGCCTGCCACGCACCCTTTACCCATGAGGTGGCGTTACAGCAAGAGCTGCTGACTTTGGGATTGGGGAACCAGCTTTAAGTCTCTACGCCACCTCAACATCATGTCATTCTGGGAAAAACACGTATTCTTCCTGTACCTATAAAATCTGAATGTGACCTTTTGTAATGTAAATGTTGCTCATGTAAAGTATTCCAATACCTTCTGTCCAGTTTGTGCTATATAAAAACTGCATAAAGATGCCAAAACAAGAGTAACTTAAAAAAATGAAAGACAAAAAAATACCCAATTAGTGGCTGATTTGTACAAGGTGCACCCAGGAAAACTGGATTAATCGTGGCTTCCCCCCTTAAAATATGTGATCCCAGGCAGACATTTTCTTTTACCCAAACTCTTTTTTCTTCATTATTTGGTATGAATGCACTTTCAAATATGTGAGTTCAAAATGCCAGTTGTACAAAAACCCAGTGCGTTGGATTCAATAGACTATAATGTTGCTCTATAATAATCTGGGCCAGTACAGGGTTTGCATGACACTGTCTTGCCTCTAAATTCACTATTGGCTAAAAAATATCAATTTTAATAAGTATATCTCAGTGCAGTTATATAATGTGAAGTATTAATGTTAAATCTTCCACATGTTAAAGAACTACGGGGCATATCAACAACAACCGGCGATAATTATCTCTAAGCGCACTTAGCGCTAGGATAATTATCGCCGGCTAGCGTGAATTTTTATCGCTGAGATAGCGTGCTATTAGCAACGCTTATCTCAATAGCGATAAAAATTCTCACGCTAACAGGCTAACGTGAGATTATCGCTGGAAACCCAGCGATAATCTCACGTTACCTTGTTGATAGGGACAGGCAAACTTAGCCATGATATCCTCCTTCCATAGGATATCATGGCTAAGTCTGAAAAATACCAGACGTAAAAAAGCAGCGTTAACCGCGGTTAGCGCTGCTTTTTTTGTCTCTAACAGGGTTAGCGACATTCTTGATAATAGGAGAAATGTCACTTAGCGACATTTCTTCTATTATTTTACTCTGGAACGCCCCCTTTGCATCTCATTAGAGATGCAAGGGGAAGCGTAGAGTAAAAGGGTGCTAACATGCAAATTTGCATGTTAGCACCCTGTTGTTGATAGGGCGCTAGTTTTATCTCTGCTTTTTTGGCTTTTAAAGCCAAAAAAACAGAGATAAAGCCCTTGTTGATATGCTCCTACGTTTTTTTGAATTTTTAGACTTTTTCATACTTTTCCTAATGTTTGGTATATGATTTACATAGCAAACATTTTCAGGGCACGGCTCGTGTTCGGGCTCTAAGAGCCAAGCCAGACTCTTGCCTCGGCTCTGGCTCGGCTCTTCCTCTTAATTTGGTGGCTCGCCCACCTCTAACAGTAGAGCAAGGGTGACATGTGCCACAATTCGAGCAATGCAAGTGAACACATTGCCTTCTAGCTGAGTGGAAAAATACAGCTAGAATTGGCGTAGTGTCCCTTCCACGTCCTTGAGCCCCTATGCCCCCCTACAATAATAATAATTGCGTTCCTGTGCATACTATTCAATTTAAGTTCACACCTTGCAAGAGGGAGGTGGCTTCCTGGTGCTTGAATCAAGATGGTGGGGATTCCTCGTGCAAGAGTCACAAGCATGCAAGGTGATTGGGTGCAGCAACTGATGAAGCGCACAAAGTGGGCTGAATCACACCTGACAGCAAGAGCAGCCGACCTCGAAGCTGGGGAACCGGGTTTGAGTCCCAGCAGGGACGCTCAACATCCTGTGATTCTGGGCAAATCACGTAATCTCCCCACACCTAACAAAATGAATGTGACCATCTGTAACACAACAGGAGTTTATATAAAACGCTCTGATACCTTCAGGTCGAGTTCGCACTATTTAAAACTCCCCCAAAAAACCTGATGGAGTGGCTAAGTGGTTTCTTATCTGAACCTGCCCCTGCCCTGACTATGCCCGTCCTGACTCAAGAAGGTCATCACAGACCCAGAAAGCCTTAGCTTGTATTTTTTCCCTTATGAATCCTCCCTGTCCTTTAATCTCTATTTGATTAATCCAGACGTCAGAGTTCACGAAACACCTCTCGCAAACGGTAACCAATCTGAAAGGAAACAACATTTTCTGGATTAGCGGAAAAGGCTTGCCTTTTAATCTTAGTAAAAATGTAATTTAGCATCTGTCCTGGATTAACTGCCCCGCTCCTAGGTAGTGTGGTGAAAGATGATATGAAGGACACGTGCAGCAGTCTTTGCTTAATCCCCGAGGGATCGAGTAAGGTCGCGAGTCTGAGGACAGGAGAGAACAAATAACAACTTCCTCCCGCCCACACCAGAGGCCTCGCGCCATGGGAGGGCACTCAGGCAACCGAGCGATCTGATTGGCTGTCTTTGAGCCCTTCATAAACACCACCAGGTTTGTACGCGATAAAAATGGAGACATTGACCCTAGTGCTCACCAGTGACCAAACTTTGCAGACATGCAAAACATGCATTGAACAGACCAAAAACACAAAGAGACACATCCACGATACAGCCTGGACATAATGCACGGAGATACATGCTATAACTGAGATGTGATGTTATTCCTGGGCCTTCACTGGTCCATTATCAGAAAATGTGATGTTCATGAAGCGTGATCACTCTTAAAACTGTTCCTTATTCTCGACCTGCTGTTCAAGTAGGCTATCTGTCCACAGCCTTAAGTGTATAAAAGTATGCATTATATGGCAAAGGTCATATAAACCTTGAGCACACAGTAATTGATCCGGTGTGATGCCTTCAAAGACAGTAATCCACTCCATTGTACTTTTAGCCACCATGTTATTTAAATCATTATTTTCTTCAACATCCTACTCACTCTGTTGCTTCACGTGTCATCTTCATATAATAATTTGCTAATTGCATAATATTCCTCATATCATTCCATCCATGCCCAATGCATTTCGGACTCAGTAGTCTTCAGGGGCGTAAATTCTGATCTGCAATACTAAGAAATGTCTAACAACTACTTTTCCATGCATGTTATGACTGTATGTGGTACCAAAAGTACATAAAAAATCCCAAGATCCTTCTTTACAACCGATTGTATATGGGTGTAGTTAGAGTCATGAACCAATTGGTAAATACATAGATGAATCCTTTCAACCATTGGTTCAGAAGACTCCATCCTACATCAGAGATACCACAGAATTTTTAACAAACTAAACATCTAACAATTCCACCCGACACTTAAACTGTATTATGAATCATTGATTTGAATTTGTAATACACATACCCAATCAAGGCATGAAGGCAGTGGAGGGGCTTCTTTTACAAACAAAAGACATACCCTAAAGTACAAGGAAGTGGATTACTGTCTTTGAAGGTATCACGCCGCATCAATTACTGTGTGTTCAAGGATTATACAACTTTGTCACTATCAATTTCCTCTTCCATAATGGGGAATTAGATGGGGATGGCGGTGCAACCCTTACTTCTTTTCACTTGTTTGTGCTGAAATCTGTGTGTTTCCCTGGCATATTTCCAATTGCTCTTTGTAGATAGATATGTGGTCAGAAACAATAGCACCTGTAATCCTATTGTGGGGCCTGCAGCACTGATTGTACCACCCACATTAGTAGCCCTGAAAAGGTATCTCAGAGCTGCCACTTCAGTGTCTGTGTGCAGTTTTTAACTGCCATGGCGACCTGACAAGTGCACCCACTTGCCAGGCTCTAACCTCCCTTTTCTCACATGTAAGGCACCCCTATGGTAGGCCCAAGGTACCCCACCCCCCGGGCAGGGTGCAGTGTAGGTGAAAAGTAGGACATGTGCTGGTGTGTGACATGTCCTGATAGTGAAATTCCTGGAAATTTCGTTTTTCACTATTGAAAGGCTATCTGTCCCTTTGGATAGAATGGGAAATACTTTGTAACATCTCACACAAGTATAACTTCCCATTGGGACAAGCTAGATAAATAAAGTTTAGGCTCTCTGAATTCAGAATTTAATAACACATCCTTTAGTAAAGATGGTTTTAAAATTGCGTATTTGAAAATGCCACTTTTAGAAAGTAGGCATTTTCTTGTTTAACCATTCTGTGTACCTCTGCCTGTTTGTGTATTGACTGTCTGATTTTGGAGTGACAGGGGCTGGAGATGTGCATTCACTGTAGACAGCCACTGGGGGGGGTGGGGAGGGGTTGAGGTGTGCCTCACCCTTCCTGGGTGACTCTGAGCTGAGCTGAATAGACCTTGGCTGAATTTAAAGCAGTAGGAGGAGTTTTCCTTGCACCTGAATAGGACCTGTCTCCCTTGCACAATTCTGTCTCCACCCCCTGTGGTCATACTTCACCAGTGAAGACAGTACTGGTTTGGACTGGTCTCAGAGACCCTTGAACAAAAAGAACAAAGACATTTTTGGGTATACGTATTACACCTGAAACCCCGGGCCTTTAGATTACTTCTGGACTCAAGAGGAACCTTTTCCAAGGAGAAGAGCTGAAGAGCTGTAAGGAGGAGTACTGCCCCTTGCTCTGTGCTGTGTGGGATTGGCCTGCAGTTGCTATTTCTGCCAAGGAAAGGACAAAGACTGGAACTTTACTGTGAACCTGCTTGAAGAAGATCTCCAAGGGCCCCAAAAGCTTCACCCCCAGCTCCCCTGAACTCTGCTGCTGAGAGTTCTGACCTGCCAGGAAGTGCCTGTTTCAGTTGTGGGCCTCTGAAGGTTGTCCCTGCTGCAGGGATCTGGGAGAAGAGAAGAACTAAAGAAATCAACACATCGCTCTTCTTGGGGCTGTTTCTCCGATGCAGCACTGCTGTGCGAGAAGAATCTCCATGCATCGCCGTGCCGCTGCAGAACCGATGCAGCTCCTGTCGTGGCTGCAAGAACCGATGCATTGAGGGATCGTGGCTGAGGAAACCGTCAACGCATCCCAGATTTCCACATATGGCACATGTGTGGAAAGTTTTCCCGATACATCACCCACGGAACAGAATTTTCTTGAAGTCGACGCATCGCCTCCCCAAGGTCTCAGGAACTGACGCATCTCTTTGTTAGTGACTCTTCCCATCTCTGCAGCTATTTGGCCTTGTGAATTTCGAAGCATTTACAAGTTTGTAGAGACATAATTGTATGAGAAATCAGGCGTTTGAAACCTTTTTAAAGTCATATTCTTATTACATGTATGTTGAATTTTTGTCATTCTGGTCTTGTTGAGTTTAGGTAAAAATGCATTTTTTTTCTAAACTGGTCTGATGTCCATTTGTGGTGTTATTACTGTATTATTGCGTGTTTTGAGCATAAATACTTTACAAATTGCCTTTGGGATAAGTGTGTCTGCTCATGCCAAGCTACCCAGAGGGTGAGCAGGGGATATCTAAAGAGTATATCTCCCTTAACCTGACTAGAAGCAAGGGTCCCTATTTGGACAAAGGTACCTACCTCTGCCAACTAGAGACCCTCATTTCTAACAAAGCACATTTATCACCAACATTTGGATTCCTAAAGTTCACAGCATAAACTGCCCATATTCAGCGCATGCTCTATATTTACTATGAACATACATGGACATTCAAAACACACACACACACGTACACACAAATATGGCTTTTCACTTTCCTATACTGATATCCTTCGTTTGTCCTCAAAATCACTAGACCTATCCAATATCTGCAGGACATTCAGGGCAATCAACTCTTATAGAAGGGGATCAGTGCTTAATTTGAGACAGTGGTTGCGGGGGGGGGGGTTCACTGGCACTTATTTTTGGGCACCGGAACTTAATTTAATTATCGGACTTTGGCCTTGAACAAGAGGCAGGGGAAAGGGAAAATGGAGGGACGAGAGATGAAAAATTAAATAATGAAGAAAGTGAGATGAAGGGACTTAGAGTGTAGGTTTGAGGATGAAAGAGGCATAAGGTTGGACCAAGTCTAGACAGCTTCGGTATCTAGCAATCCCGATGTTTGCAGTGCTGTAATCAGACAACTGAGAAAAACTTTGGGTCCTGGCACTTATTCTCTTACAAATTAAGCACTCAATATAATCCTCTGGCTGATTAGTTATTAGTTTTTCCACTCGTTGGGGCAAGAAGTTTGAGGCCAATAACATGGGCTTTCAGAGTTCTCATGGATCAAAGCCAGGAATCCATAGTTTATCAAGTCTTGCAGCAGTAAGGGTCTTTCAGTGTACATTAATTAGTGGTCTAGGGCCACATGTAACCATTTGTTTCTGGTTGCAAATGGGCTGATTCGCAAAATCGGCCAATTTGAGATGCATAAAGCATTTTGGTATGTCTCAAACCTAATCTGCGATTTGGTAGCATGTTACTGAATCAGAACTTTGGTTTGTGACCAAATACTGATTCAGTATTTGAAAGGGGTGTCCTTTCAAAATACTAAATCAGAATAGTATGTATTAATGTTTTGCAACCGAATACCGATCGGAAAACATTAATAATTTACAGACTACTGAAGTGGAGTAGTAATGACCCCTTTAACATTTTTTAATATAAAAAAGAGTCTGTTTAAGAGAAGGCACTCGTACATGAGACAAACAAAATAAAAAAAAAACACTTTTCTTTTTAAATGCATCTGACTTTCCTTTAAGAAACACAGGTTGAATTTATATAAAAAAAGACTGCTTTCTGTAAAAGCAATCACAGACATGGTGGTCTGCTGACCATCCCTATGGTGCCGTTGACACCTAATGGGTCGCAAATTACGACCTACCTCATTAATATTCATGAGGTAGATCGATTCGCGACCCAGTAGGAACCGCTTAATGAAACTCTGAGTTAAAATACATTAGTAATTGCAAATAGGTAATCGCTATTCCTAAAATTGATACGTCTAGCCACTAGTCACTAACTTGTAAAAGATAAGTCAACGGGAGTCTTTATAGGTCGAGCGTGGGCAGCGCATGTGCTGCTCTGCGAGGCACACTGTACTCAGGTATGGACTTGAAGCTCTGCCCACTCTCCACTCATCTTTTCAATTGTGTCCTGTCACTGTCCTTTCTAAATGATTGCTTCTGATTTGTTAACAGGCTTCTTAGTCCCTCCTTAGTACCTCCTTGTCTTCATTTGTAACCCCCATGAGGACTGGCCCTTTTACTTCTGTTGTTACATGGTATGTCTTTTTTAGCCTATACGCACTATTTTCTTTAATGTGTTTCTATTACTGCAGGCACAACATGCTTTCCTGAAACATTCAGCGAGCCATGCGCGCTTTCACTTTCCAAGCAATAGGTCTCGCTTTTACAAGAGTTTGAGCTATTGGAGTATAAATGACAATGCCTTTTTTATGTGTTAATTATCAAAACAGATAAATAAATGCATTGCCATTTACAATGCTAATAGCTTAAACTCTTGCAAATGCGAGACCTATTGCATTTCAAATGCTTGTGTTTTTAACCCATTCGCGTGAGGCTCACTCTTCTGCAGACAGCCGTCAGGCTTGTTTTTAAGAGTCACTTAACACACTCCTTCTGCTTTTGAAGCTGGCTAGTAATAACAAAGTCTGAGTAAACAGCTCTATCACCTCTGTCCCTGAGAGGTCACCGTGAGGGCCTCTTTCAGCACAAAGGGAATATGGCCTCATGGCCAGAGGTGGCAGTCCTGTAGCTGGGGAACCAGGTTCAAGTCCTGGTGTCGGCTCCACCAAACAATTAGGGCCGATTACGATCTCGTCCGGAAAGCATTCCGGCCGAATTAGTCTCGGAATGCTTTCCGGACGACTCGGATCGGGGGAGTCCAACCGAACGATTTGGATGCATCCAGATGCTTCCGGATACGATTCGGTCAGACTCCCATTAACTTCAACTGGAGCCTGTGTTCTGAATGAGAACACAGGCTCCCATTAAAGTCAATGGGTGGTTCGGGAAAACCTTGCACCCTGTGGTGGGCACTCCCTCGTGCCAGCCACACTGTGCGTGGCTGGGAAGAGGGGACCTGTGGGCACCCCCACGGACTTGATCCGGAGGGCCTCGGTTGAAGGGGGTCCTGCTACGGGCCCCCAAAGACAGATTCCGACAGCTGTTTCGATCCAGGCAAACCGAATTGGTCATCGTAATTGCTCACTCGAAACCCTAGTCCATAGATCTGTACGATTCGGCTCCGAAAGATTCAAACTATATGAACGCCTTACGGAAACGATTTGGACGGCCCTTACAGTTTCCGGGGATCATAATCGGTCGTTCGCAACTGGGTATGGCTCGGTCGGAAGCAAGGGTTCCGAATCGGATTCAGCAAACCCAAATCTGATTTGAAGCCCTTCCGAACGGCATCGTAATTGACCGCTTAATCTACCTGTGCCAAAAGCAATGAATTTGACCTTCTGTAACGTAACCTAGTGCTTGTGTAAAGCGCTCTAATGCCTGTTAAGCACTATATAACAAAACGTGGCAGCAGCAGAGTTAAGGGATATAGGGTTAGCTAATGCAAATGCATCCCATAAACCACAAATATTACTTTAGCCATCCCCAAAGCCTGCTAGCAGTAATTGTGCACTAACAGGACTCTAGGCCAGGACATTTAGGAAATTGTAGCGGACACTTTTCTTAGTTTCTCTACCATATGTTTTAAATTTATTTTATCCATAGCTTTTTTTTATAGCCTATAGAAGCTAAAAACATTCAAACGTCTTAACACAGAAAAATAAAAGCATTTATTAATTCATAAAATATATAAAAATGTAAAAAAGAGGTAACATCACTGGAAGGATTCTGTGTAATATAAAAGAGTTAGTGCCTGCTTTCTGCCTGTTTAAAGAGTTGGTATAGCTATCTGTTTTGTGTTACACGGACAGCAGGGCCCACAAAACATATCTGTTAAAGAGCTTGTCTCCCTGACAGGCAAAAGTCGTATTTTCACTTCAGCAGAGGGTTGTTTTGCCATCGTCCTGAAGTTCTTTGCACATGTAAGCCAACAGTGCATAGTTGTATTTAAAAGACAAAAAAAAAACATAATAATTGCCATTGCATTGTTATTTGCAACACCAGTAACTCAAAGGTTCAGTAATACGAGACCTATTGCATTGCAAATTCTTGTGGTAAAAAGGCTAAAATTCGAAGGAGCTTCAAAAATAATTATTGTCTCACTCCGAGCTCGTGACAGAGTAAGCCCTAACCATTTATAGTGCCTGCCTCCCCTTTCACTGAAAGTTCGCTAAAGAAGCTAATCAGTAAAAGAGGGTGGTAAACAAAAA
Organism: Triturus cristatus; assembly: GCF_964204655.1. NCBI lineage: Eukaryota > Metazoa > Chordata > Amphibia > Caudata > Salamandridae > Triturus > Triturus cristatus. The sequence goes on from NC_140595.1 coordinate 689,857,532, forward strand.
TAACAAAAAGTAAATTACAGGCTAGATATATTGATATATAGAACTTGCTCACATAACATGCATTAAAATATTCAATGAATTTGTGTTTTATTTGCAAGCACCTCCACACAGACACATACACACACATGCATACATATTATACCTCAATCCAAAGTCATTATTCCCTTTACCTTACACTTCTCTTCCATTGGAGATCAGAAAATACTTGACTAATACAAACGTTTTTGCAGACCTTCTGTAATTGTCAATATTGCTTCATTCTTTCTTTGTGGGGTCATTCCTGTACTCCTGCCTGGTGGTGTACTATTCAACCAACCTTCTACTGTATTACCCGAGAAACTGCCATGCCCTGATAAACCAACTGAAAACTTAACGTTATGTGGAATCTGTAGTTTAAGGAAATCTGTTGGGATTTATTTAAGTGGCCGTGCCTGTAGCTCCTTGTTAGAGCCAGATAGAATCCACCATCCAAGACAGGATGAGTATGATACACTTGGTCGATAATCTGTGCGCACCCTTGGGTAGCTTGGCACAGAGCTGTCAGGGAGGCCTTGGTGTGAAATTCTGCTTGTGGAGTTTGTAGAGTTTTCCCCACTCTGCGCAGTGCATGGAGTTCCCCAAAAATCTGCGGGGCAAAGTCTTTTCCTCGCTCGCACTCGCCAACGTTAAGTGAGGAAAGTCTAACTCCAGACTACCTCCCGGCGAGATTTCTCATGGCGAGCTGTCGCAGATGGTCGCTACTGCTCGCATTGGGAAACCTTCCGTTCGTATTGAGGAAGCTGGCACTCGAGCAGAACATCTACTCAAGCAGCAGAAAGAAGCAGCACCCTCTTGCGCTGCATGTGGAGCAGTTTGTACTGATTTTTCAGCGTGGGACAAGCACCCAACACTAAAAATCAGCACAAATGGTGCAACCCAGTGCACTCCTCTGGTTGCAGAACTTCACGTAGTGCAGCAGAGTTTTTTGGTCACTTCGCAGAGTTTTGCATAGTGGAACTCCAAGATCTCCACTCAGGCCTACAGTGAGGCTATTCCTCCAGGCCAAAGTGTAAAGTATTGGCATACCACCGCCCCAAAAACACACTGAGTATGCTATAAAAGAGACTCCACACCGTATGTATACAACACTGATCATTGTATTACACGCACATTGAAATCAACATGACATATACATTGGATACATACTTACAGTGATATGCAATTGCAGAACTCTCCCATCAGCAGAAGAACGGCATCAACATATATGCACTATTCAGAGGTATCACATACGATATACAGTTGTAATGGTCAAGAAATCACAGGTTTCGACTACGCCTCGTGACCCAGCCTCCCAGTCACCAAAAGGACACCAGCCAACGATACACGTTGCCCCTTCTGGCGACACTTTGATTAGATTATTTGGACCACCTAAAGTGGAAGAAAACAATACTGGGTTTTATCCCTCCAGATTAGGTCTTCAGGCATCCAGCTGCATCTCCACAGGTATGTGATCACTTCCCTTCCATAGGCAAAAGACTGTGACACTGTGACACTGGAAGATGGCGATTCCTAATTGGAGAGATGTTTCTCCTCCGGCAGAGGTGCAAGATGCAGTTGCTCAAGACAGCCAGCCGTGGGTGCCCACTAGGCACAACGAGACCCCTTGGGTCCAGTCACGATGTTCTCCACAACTGAGTACTTTGTGGCGTGGGTCCGGGGAGAGGGAGCCAGCGACCTTGGACTGAGTCTGCGATGTCAGGCACTGTTGCCCTCCTGATCTGGAGATTGAGGACAGTCTAGGCTGCCAGCTCGATTTCTATGGACTTGGCAACTTCCCCAAACACTCTCCTCAGATACCACACGCTACGGAGTGCAAGCTGGCATAGGCTTTCAGTTGCAAGCACAGGTATCCCGGACTCAATAAACTTTCCCTGCACTCTTCCAACTGGTCATGCTCCACACCCCAGGTGGGCGGTGATCCTTGTGAGCATACTTACAACACTTTCCCTACTGTTACACACACTGGAGTTGGAATAGTAAATTATACTATTCCAAACTCCAGTGCCTCCCCTACAGCAAGTTGCTGTAACGACTTGCATTGTAATGGCATGCGATGTAACAAAGCGGCGTTGAAACAACTTGCGTTGTAATGCATGCGTTGTAAACGCATGCTTTGTAATGACTGCTATTAATTCTTGACACTGCTGCTACGTGGGCAGAAATCATATAATTTATCTTCAACTTAAATTAATCCATTTTATCTACTAAATGAGCACTAATCTTTAGCATTCTTATAATCATATTGATTAAAGGCTACATCATTACGTCACACATTATGACATTTAGAGATTTTCATGGAACATTATTGATTGTGAATTTATTAACGCTATTAATTTCTCTCTCTCTCAGGAATAATCTTCATCTCAATCTGGTTTGCGACCATTCTGCATGTTTTTACAATGCAGGTTAAACTCTCACATGGTTTCCGAGTCACACTCTCAGTCATGTTTTTTTTAAGTATGTTTTAGTATTGCACTATCCAATGAGCAGGAATTGATCAAGGCAAATCACATTAAAATAATTACGCTCCATTAAGATCAATTGAACAAACCATGGCTAAATTATAGTGACAAGCAAAAGACGTCAAATCTCCTGACCCGCACAAAGACTGCGGGAGTCTTTTCCCCAACCACATAGAGTGCCCCCCAAAAAAAAAATGGGAGAAAGCATGAACAAAACATCCTTTCATTTGTGAAGGACTTTGCAAGCGAAACAGTGACCCAACTGGATGGCAGTCGAGCATCACAAAACTATGACCCTTATTATGAGTATAGATGCTATCTATTACACCTGATAAATAACGATACCAGGGGATACGTTATTCATCGGGTGCGATAAATAGCATCTATTACCTGTTTGGGGGGAATAACATGTGGATTTTGGTGTTTAACTCACCAAAATCTGCATGATATAATAAATATTGTATGGTTTTCCCCCATTAAATTTCAGCAGGTCTGACATTCCAAAATTTAATGAGGTTTTAGGTATTTGGCACATCCGATAATTGGCGGATACTTTAAATATCTACCAACTTGTACACATAGGAGTTTATGCACGGGTCGAAATGCACTGACTGACTCATAATCAGGCCCAAAGTGGTTTCCAAATATAAGGAAACCTTTCACCTCAATGTTTGGCATCATAAAAAGTACAAAAGCTTTGGACTTTCCCTGATTTGCTTCAAGGAACAACATTGTGTACCCCAATAAGGATCTCTTTGAGATATTGTCCCATAGTGCATCAATTGAAACATGTAGCATATATAAGGAACAACTCTACCATATGGACTATAAAAGTTGGCTGTACTAAATCATTATAAAGGACTCCTACACCAAATTAGGTCACCACAATAGCACCCTCAAATAGCACCTCAATAACCGAAGTATTTACTAACGGATCACAGGTGTCTACATCTGATTGAAACGATCAGTAGATATAACACGTTTGTACATTAGACTGGATCTGATAATGTTTTGTTTCTAAAAAAAAATGTTGCTGCGAATATATATGTTTTTGTTTGTAAAAGAATTGCAAAGTGATTATATATTTTTTCTTTTTTGTATGTTTGAATGGTATATGTTGCTTGAAGTAATTATGTCCACCTAAATGTTGGTGGTTGTAAATATACATTAGCATGGCGAACATATAAAAAACTGTACAACCTAATCTATGGTTATTGAGGGTATCTTGCACAAGGATAATTTCTCATTTGAAAGCAGGATTCAGGAGAGCGTGCCTGCTCATTCCTTTTTTTTTTGGGAGCACCCATCACCCCTGGGAAAAGCAAAGGGGCTAAGAGGATCATTTTACTCACCCTTAACCTTTGGAAAGCCAAGGGGTATTGCAGTTATGAATTACCATTGTCCCGAATCTGGGCCCATGGACCCAACGCCTCTGATTGGCTGGCCACACCTCGGTAAAAAAATTTGGCCCACTTTTCCAGGATGCATGGCTTGATTCCTGCACCCTGAAAAAAATAAATGAGCCATAAGGGGGCAAGAGGTGCATCCCTTGACCCCTCAGTCCAGGCAGTTGGCTCTGGCCCCCACGACCAGAGGCAGCCCCACCAAGTGCCCCCCCCACACCTCCTGCGGAGTTAATATGACAAAATAGAAAAAAGACACTTTGCTATAGGTTGTGTAGACCCAAGGGCAAGGTTTGTGAACCCCAAAAAGGTCCTAAAGTTTGAAAGCCCTGGAAAAAGTCTTTAATAAGTTTGTGAATTATACTGCGGGGTGTGCAAGCCTTTGAAAATAGCAATTGTAATAATTATTTGTGCTGCAGGTCTCTTTTATGTGCTGAGCCAAATTGTGTCTTTTTCAGAAATATGGTCTAAGTGATAAATTATATCATTGATGTGGTTTACCACTAATTTTTTTAAAGACTTTAATAATAATATTAATAATAATATTAATAGTAATAATGAAAAAAAAATACAAATATAAACAAAAAAGGGGACACCTCCTGCTTTGTCAGCCAAAGACTACGCACAGCAGTTGGTCGCCCGTGGTGGTTTGGATGGTCTTATAGTCGTGTATAGAAACAGACAATAAAAAAAACTTTACAGTATATAAATAAGCCATGAAGATGTCCTATTGTTTCTGGGATAAAATCATTAGCTGTACATTAGCTGTATATCATTTTGATGTGCTCGAGAATGAAAAAAGATTATCTTTTACTAATAAAACTCCATTCGTGCCTGAAGAGGGGTGAAACCCCAAAACCGGTACTAGGATGCTTGTCTCCAGTGCAGGGAGGACCTGGCCTGGTAGTTCGGGCTGGACTGTTCCCATGAGGCACAGGGTCAAGACTGATTTGCATATGGCTGGGTTCAAACTGGAATGGCGTGGTGAGCAAAACAACGATGGATTTAGCCCAGATCTCTTGACTGGGGGAGAATGTCTGCATTGTCAGCATTCCGTCCATCATTTGTTTGTTGTAACGCTTTTCGCCCTAAGTGGGATGGGTATTCCCAGACGTGGGACCCGTGCTCACTACGCCACTGGAGTCAAGCTATCCTGGCTGATGACGGATGATAGCCAGAAACCGGTCCTAGGATGCTTGATTCCGGTCCAGGGAAGACATGGCTTGGCAGTTCGGGCTGGACTGTTCCCATGAGGCACAGGGTCAAGACTGATTTGCATATGGCCATGTCTGAACTGGGGTGGCGTAGTGGGCAAAAGAACGATGGATTTAACCCAGATCTCTTGACTGGGGGAGAATGTCTGCATTGTCAGCATTCCGTCCATCATTTGTTTGTTGTAACGCTTTTCGCCCTAAGTGGGATGGGTATTCCCAGACGTGGGACCCGTGCTCACTACGCCACTGGAGTCAAGCTATCCTGGCTGATGACGGCTGATAGCCAGAAACCGGTCCTAGGATGCTTGATTCCGGTCCAGGGAAGACATGGCTTGGCAGTTCGGGCTGGACTGTTCCCATGAGGCACAGGGTCAAGACTGATTTGCATATGGCCATGCCTGAACTGGGGTGGCGTAGTGGGCAAAAGAACGATGGATTTAACCCAGATCTCTTGACTGGGGGAGAATGTCTGCATTGTCAGCATTCCGTCCATCATTTGTTTGTTGTAACGCTTTTCGCCCTAAGTGGGATGGGTATTCCCAGACGTGGGACCCGTGCTCACTACGCCACTGGAGTCAAGCTATCCTGGCTGATGACGGCTGATAGCCAGAAACCGGTCCTAGGATGCTTGATTCCGGTCCAGGGAAGACATGGCTTGGCAGTTCGGGCTGGACTGTTCCCATGAGGCACAGGGTCAAGACTGATTTGCATATGGCCATGTCTGAACTGGGGTGGCGTAGTGGGCAAAAGAACGATGGATTTAACCCAGATCTCTTGACTGGGGGAGAATGTCTGCATTGTCAGCATTCCGTCCATCATTTGTTTGTTGTAACGCTTATTATTTTATAGGTGCGCACGCTCGCGCACGTTCGCACGGCAGTGCGTCTTCCCTCGTGTTTGCGGCCAGCCCAGGAGCATTTTGCCGCCCAACGCCCTGTCTCCGCTTTCGGCTAGGAACACTAGCATTCCGGCATCTCGGACCACTCGAGGTCGGAGCACGTGAGTGTTTATTTTTTAATTAAATTTACAGCTAGTGGGCAAGGGCAAGGCCAGGGGAATTCGGACGCCGTGTTTATTGAGGGCGGGTTACCGTGTACTTACTTACCCATACATGCCACCATTTCAGGAGAGCAAGGTGGGAGATTCTGTAAAAAAAATCTGGAGAATGGGGCCTTGAATCGGTTTACTGTCATGTATGGGCCTTGGAAGTGTGTTGCTGCAGGATCGGACATTTAAAACACAAATGCACGTGTTTTTCTTACCTGTTAGAAGCATGGAGCGCCAGGGCCGGCTTTAGGGCGGTGCGACCGGTGCCACCTTCCTGGGGGCGCCGTGCTTGAACGTTTATTACGCTTTTGAAGCACCTGCTGCAGCATTTCTTTCCCCCGGCAATTACCAGGCTCACATAAATGTCACAATAACTCCTGTGATTAATTATCGTCCGAGAGAGATCAGCATTTTGCATAGTTGAGGTTTTGACTTATGTGAAGTTAGTGCAGAGGGTTAATATGCCTTGCCTTCTGCAAAGAACGTGTGTACCAAGTGATTACAGAGTGCACTCATTGAAATTGAACACATTAAATCAAATAGTCCAATTAATGTGATGTTTTCTTCTTTTAATTCTGATGATTATATCACGAACAGTGCACAGCCAACGCGTTTCGTTCCATGCAGGAACTTCGTCAGGGCTATTTCAGAGGCAAATATAGTGTCCAAGAGTATCCAAGAGTGTTCAAAAATGATCCCTGTGATCTTGGTTCGTCTTGCGTGTTACTAATTATGTAGCGATGTATGTACAAGGCGGAACCTCATATAGTCACAAAGGTGGTACATATAAGAGATGGCGAAATGAGCAAAGGAAGGTGATTATTATCCTTCAAGTGAAGTGTCACGTCTCAGCATGGTAGCCGTGGGGTATCTCCTTTTGTTACTTGCAATTTATAACTTAAAGAAGCATGGAGCGCCAGGGCCGGTTTTAGGGCGGTGCGACCGGTGCCACCTTCCTGGGGGCGCCGTGCTTGAACGTTTATTACGCTTTTGAAGCACCTGCTGCAGCGTTTCTTTCCCCCGGCAATTACCAGGCTCACATAAATGTCACAATAACTCCTGTGATTAATTATCGTCCGAGAGAGATCAGCATTTTTTTGCATAGTTGAGGTTTTGACTTATGTGAAGTTAGTGCAGAGGGTTAATATGCCTTCTGCAAAGAAGGTGTACGAAGTGATTACAGAGTGTATGTACAGATCAGCAGGTTACTGCTTTCAAAAGAAACCTCCTTTTGTTACTTGCAATTTATAACTTAAAGAAGCATGGAGCGCCAGGGCCGGCTTTAGGGCGGTGCGACCGGTGCCACCTTCCTGGGGGCGCCGTGCTTGAACATTTATTACGCTTTTGAAGCACCTGCTGCAGCGTTTCTTTCCCCCGGCAATTACCAGGCTCACATAAATGTCACAATAACTCCTGTGATTAATTATCGTCCGAGAGAGATCAGCATTTTGCATAGTTGAGGTTTTGACTTATGTGAAGTTAGTGCAGAGGGTTAATATGCCTTGCCTTCTGCAAAGAACGTGTGTACCAAGTGATTACAGAGTGCACTCATTGAAATTGAACACATTAAATCAAATAGTCCAATTAATGTGATGTTTTCTTCTTTTAATTCTGATGATTATATCACGAACAGTGCACAGCCAACGCGTTTCGTTCCATGCAGGAACTTCGTCAGGGCTATTTCAGAGGCAAATATAGTGTCCAAGAGTATCCAAGAGTGTTCAAAAATGATCCCTGTGATCTTGGTTCGTCTTGCGTGTTACTAATTATGTAGCGATGTATGTACAAGGCGGAACCTCATATAGTCACAAAGGTGGTACATATAAGAGATGGCGAAATGAGCAAAGGAAGGTGATTATTATCCTTCAAGTGAAGTGTCACGTCTCAGCATGGTAGCCGTGGGGTATCTCCTTTTGTTACTTGCAATTTATAACTTAAAGAAGCATGGAGCGCCAGGGCCGGTTTTAGGGCGGTGCGACCGGTGCCACCTTCCTGGGGGCGCCGTGCTTGAACGTTTATTACGCTTTTGAAGCACCTGCTGCAGCGTTTCTTTCCCCCGGCAATTACCAGGCTCACATAAATGTCACAATAACTCCTGTGATTAATTATCGTCCGAGAGAGATCAGCATTTTTTTGCATAGTTGAGGTTTTGACTTATGTGAAGTTAGTGCAGAGGGTTAATATGCCTTCTGCAAAGAAGGTGTACCAAGTGATTACAGAGTGTATGTACAGATCAGCAGGTTACTGCTTTCAAAAGAAACCTCCTTTTGTTACTTGCAATTTATAACTTAAAGAAGCATGGAGCGCCAGGGCCGGCTTTAGGGCGGTGCCACCGGTGCCACCTTCCTGGGGGCGCCGTGCTTGAACATTTATTACGCTTTTGAAGCACCTGCTGCAGCGTTTCTTTCCCCCGGCAATTACCAGGCTCACATAAATGTCACAATAACTCCTGTGATTAATTATCGTCCGAGAGAGATCAGCATTTTGCATAGTTGAGGTTTTGACTTATGTGAAGTTAGTGCAGAGGGTTAATATGCCTTGCCTTCTGCAAAGAACGTGTGTACCAAGTGATTACAGAGTGCACTCATTGAAATTGAACACATTAAATCAAATAGTCCAATTAATGTGATGTTTTCTTCTTTTAATTCTGATGATTATATCACGAACAGTGCACAGCCAACGCGTTTCGTTCCATGCAGGAACTTCGTCAGGGCTATTTCAGAGGCAAATATAGTGTCCAAGAGTATCCAAGAGTGTTCAAAAATGATCCCTGTGATCTTGGTTCGTCTTGCGTGTTACTAATTATGTAGCGATGTATGTACAAGGCGGAACCTCATATAGTCACAAAGGTGGTACATATAAGAGATGGCGAAATGAGCAAAGGAAGGTGATTATTATCCTTCAAGTGAAGTGTCACGTCTCAGCATGGTAGCCGTGGGGTATCTCCTTTTGTTACTTGCAATTTATAACTTAAAGAAGCATGGAGCGCCAGGGCCGGTTTTAGGGCGGTGCGACCGGTGCCACCTTCCTGGGGGCGCCGTGCTTGAACGTTTATTACGCTTTTGAAGCACCTGCTGCAGCGTTTCTTTACCCCGGCAATTACCAGGCTCACATAAATGTCACAATAACTCCTGTGATTAATTATCGTCCGAGAGAGATCAGCATTTTTTTGCATAGTTGAGGTTTTGACTTATGTGAAGTTAGTGCAGAGGGTTAATATGCCTTCTGCAAAGAAGGTGTACCAAGTGATTACAGAGTGTATGTACAGATCAGCAGGTTACTGCTTTCAAAAGAAACCTCCTTTTGTTACTTGCAATTTATAACTTAAAGAAGCATGGAGCGCCAGGGCCGGCTTTAGGGCGGTGCGACCGGTGCCACCTTCCTGGGGGCGCCGTGCTTGAACATTTATTACGCTTTTGAAGCACCTGCTGCAGCGTTTCTTTCCCCCGGCAATTACCAGGCTCACATAAATGTCACAATAACTCCTGTGATTAATTATCGTCCGAGAGAGATCAGCATTTTGCATAGTTGAGGTTTTGACTTATGTGAATTTAGTGCAGAGGGTTAATATGCCTTCTGCAAAGAACATGTACCAAGTGATTACAGAGTGCGTTTGCGTATGTACAGATCAGCAGGTTACTGCTTTCAAAAGAAACCTCCTTTTGTTACTTGCAATTTATAACTTAAAGTCCTAATATAGAATAGTGAGCTATTAACTCTCATCCCAGAACTGCATACACATTGCAAATAATACATTATTAGAAAATTGATTAATGTTGCAAAAAGGATTAATTTGGCTAGAAATCGATTCTTATTATTAAAGAGAACTCCCAACTATGCAGTTTCTTTTTCGACTCTGAGTTTGGGCTTCTCCACACCAAGCACTCTTAAACTATACTGCCTACCAGTATGGATGACATGTGACTTCTACACTTTTAGTCTTTTGGCTTATGTAACATTTCAGAGGACTCCATTGTGATGGCTTTGGGTTGACAAAGAAGCCGTCAATCAATAGACCTCACTGTAAGTGCGCAACGAGAGGAATAATTTACAAGTTTTTATATTTTCCAAAGCGAATACATCTTAAACAATAATTATGAAATAAAGAAAAAAAAAATCAGCACATAACATACCAGCTCTCTCTTGTTTGAAAGTGTATGCCTCCATAGTGAGCGCTTTCTAGTCATTGTCAGGTGTTTTACTTTTGGCAAACATAATCAGAATTCTGCAAACAGCACTTTTAGAACGTTTTAGCACCCCCAGGCAGCTGTTGGAGTGCATCTACCCAGAACCTGACTGCTCAGCAGGAAGTAATGGCAGGCTGAACATACATTTCTTATAAAAAAATTGTCAGATATGCTTATCTTCCGAATTAGTGCTATATTAGGGTTCAGCGGGGTGATGAGTTTTGGTGTGCCAGGGGTAATTTTAGGGTTCAGGGCGAGAATGGGTTTTGGGGTGCCAGGGGTAATTTTAGGGTTCAGCGTGGTGATGAGTTTTGGTGTGCCAGGGGTAATTTTAGAGTTCAGGGTGGTAATGAGTTTTGGGGTGCCAGGGGGTAATTTTAGGGTTCATGGTGGCAATGAGTTTTGGGGTGCCAGGGGGTAATTTTAGGGTTTAGGGAATGTATGAGTTTTAAGGGGCCAGGGGCCATCTACAACTCACTTTATTCAATACAGCCAGCCTGGTTTTATGAAGCACCTATATTTTGTTTCTCAAAATCAAATGGTGATTATTGTGAATTGAATGGCATCACTGTAAATACTTCATGTCCTTTGCCACACATTTCTGTACTATTGGAACAAGTTTGTATGGCTAAGGTGTTTGCAAAATATGATTTTAGGGGGGCACACGGCTTAGTTCCCAATAAAGCAGGAGACAAATGGAAGACCGCTCTTAATACTAGATATGCACATTCAGAGTATTTGTTTATGCCATTTGGTCTTTGTAATGCTCCAGCTGAATTTCAACACCGTGTAGATGGTATTTTTTTGGGTATCATGTGTGTATGAATAATGTGGTATATTCAATAGCGGTGACATAAAAACAGATTAGAAATTGCTAATCAGACAATAGCAGCTTGATCCTTCCATTAATATTTTGCATCCGGTTTCTAAATCCTTTGCATGCCTGTGCTTTTTCACTTTTGGCCAAGAGCCACTCCTGTCGGCAGCTGAGCTATGCTTTTTTCTTTGCCAACTGCTAGAAGATGTGAATGATATCTTCCAAAGTCCACAAAAGAAAGAGATGGCTGTGGCACAACAACCCTATGATGTATGAGATCATATGCAGCCTGCTTCCTGTCCCCCATGGCTCCTTCTGCGCCCCAGTGTTTCTTGTGCCCCACCTGGCACACATCATGTCGGAGGATAGTGATGACGTTAACATTTTGCCCCCCCCCTGGAAAAATTTCTGCGGATGCCCATGAATGTAAGTAGATGTGGCTGGCTCTAGGTTGGTCCTCCTTGTGCAGCTCTGTAAATTTGGCTGCTGTGCTTCGTTGCATGAAAAATGTGTCATTCTCTTCCGAATCTGCTTTCAGGTATATTTAATACTGCTAAGCCTTACGGGTTCATGAATGCACCTGGATTAACCACCTTCACGTAGAATGCTAAAATTATACGCAGTTGAACATTTTATCCTGTTTTTAAACAATTGTGAAGAGTGAGTCTGTATGAGCAGGCTTCGCTTCTCAGAACTGAATCCAGTTATGTAAAAGTGCCGACATTTACCTGTTACATATTTAAGTTTTGTAGCTAGAGGCCAAGACAGAACAAAGACAATGGGTAAAGTGTATACCATCTTTGCAAAATATAATCGAAGTTCAATCTGTATTTACATTCAAACTACGTGTGCCCTCTGTCGACTTGCACCAATATGTGCATTTGTAATCTCAATTTAAGCTGTCACTCTTCACATATGTATCTACATAGCGTTGAAACAGGTTAAACGTCTCTAGGCGCTGTTCCAATGTGTGCGTTGCATATTCTAGGTTCTCCGTCTTTAAGCGCCATTAAATGGCAAGGAAGGGTAAAAAAGTGGCGTATGAAGATACATTGTGTGATAGTATTACATCCTTGTTTTGCAATTTTTACACGTTAGCACTATTTGGGCAAAGACTTTACCTTGTTCGTGCCAGTTCAAACCCAACTTCAGCAATAAGCAACAGAAATGTAATTGGTTAATATTGCGAAGGGTCTTCCAGTACAATGCAACATGTGTCACCACGTTTTTAGTAACTTTTGATCTGTTTGAGACAGAATTTTTTTGGGGGGGTGGGTGAAATCTTCAGATAATGCAGCAGATGATGGATTATGTGGCAAATCCATAATTATGCGTAACACTCCGCAGCCGTAGAATTCCAGTGGCCCTGCTGCACATCAGTAGAAACATATTCCCTCCATCTCTGGAAAAGTTCATATATGCTTTTCTTTTTTCATCACCGTGAGCCACACAATGAACATTGACTTCTGCTCACACCAGAGAATGAGGTATAATGCGATACAAATGGAATTGGGATACACGAAATGGCCGACGGTGGTCTGTGAGGGACAGTAATTCTAAGCCTGAGATGAAACAGCGCAGGCAGGTGCTGGGGACTGGAATGCCTCAAGTTGACTTTCTTCTCTCCTGCTCTCTGCCCTACGCTGTGCTGTTAGATACTTTCTGAGCTTTGGGGACATTTTTTAATAAAATGATCAGAAATTACACGTTAGGAATTCAAGAAAAAAAGTCATATTTTTAGACCTTGAAAGGATGAGACGAGAAGCCCGGCTTAGACTGTGACTTGGGCGAACCCCAAGGGGCGCGATAAGAGCGAAGTGATGTCGCGCGCAATCCCCTCGAGCTTCCGCGCGCTGCGCCAGAGCCTCCTAATTAGCTGGCAGCCCAGATTCGCTCGACTGGATGTTCGCAGTTGCGCGGGCTCTCCGAGTCCCAGCTGACAGGCCGCCATTTGCAGGAGTCACCGGTTCACGAGGTAGAGGAGTCTGCTTCATGTGAGCGTGCCTCCCACCTGTCCCTTATCAAAACTGCCTGCACTCTGTTCTTGCAAACCATTCCTACTGGGCCCTAGGGTCGCCGTGCCCTGTCATCGGCTTCTTTTCTTCAAGTTTCACTTTTTCATTATTCCACGATATTTGAGTTTTTTTTCTTTCTCATCCTTTTTCTTTGATTAAATTTTTCTCTGCTCGCTGGCTCACTTACTTATTTTTTTCCATTTCTACCTGAGTGGGATGAAAATAGTGGGGCCTCCAAATGAGGTGTGACCTAAGAAGTGTAATTAGGCATCCTTTCCAAGAGGGGTAGCCTATATAACTAATAGCGTGCAGTCTAAAATCATGTGCTTCCGGAAGCTTGCTACTCGGTGATGTTGTAGCAAAAAATACCACACATTAACAGCCATGCACCTAAAACAAGCTACACCTATTGGCTTTGCCAATGCTTGTTAGCAGTATCAGATAAATGAGCTACAATGATATTGTTGTCAATATTTAGAATTGAAAACATTTCGATTCTGAAAATATGAGCCTGTGCATTAAACACTCCTAAGATCTGTGGAAGCCATATTGGTCCGAAGAGATGTACAAAGATGGTATTTTGTATTTCCTAAAAACCGATTTCGTAGGAACGGTATTTAGAAAATGGAAAATGATATGTACAAATTTTGCGATTTCCTAATAGCGATTCCTACATAGTAGGAATTGCTATTAATGAATTGCAAAGAGGAAATGTCATTGCATTCCCACCTATGGGTAAAATAGGAAATGGCTGGCACTTCTTAAATTGTGATTTCCTAATAGGAAATTGCACTTTAGGAAATCCAAACCCAAGGGTGCCTCTGGCCTTAAGGACCTCTTGGAGGTACCCAAAATACATTGTGCACATGCAAGTGCACATATGCCCTAGTGGCATACTGCGCTTCATGTCACATTAAAAAACAAAACGTTTTTGAATGCATTTTTAAAATTTTGCACATAATATCCAGATTTGTAATAATATCCAGATTTGTAAAGCGCGAACACTCACCCGTAAGGGTCTCTAGGCGCTGGGGCCCGTCGGGAAGATTAAGCAAGCTATTGCCCAGAGTCACATGGTGCTGGGCTAATCTCCCGCCGGCGCCGGGGATCGAACCGTGATCCCCAGATTCCGGCGTCAGTCGCCCTGGCCGTGGCACCACACCTCTTTCCTTATGGTTACCATTGACCCCAAGTTGATGTTAATAGCATATCCTAAATGCCCAATTCACATTTAGGAAATGCTATGTACATGTGCTTTAGGAATCGCAAATAGAGAATCCCTATTTGCAATTCCTAAATCGAGGTCGCAATGTGCAATTTCTAGCAGGTAGAAATCACAAATTGAGACCGTAAATGGGCCTTTGTACATCTGAAAAGGCCATTCAGCATTTCTTAACGGGCCGAAATAGCGATTTGACCCGTTAAGAAATGCTAAATGGCTTTGTACATCTGGCCCTAAATCACACCTGCTCTCCTCCTCACGGTTGTATGTTTTAACAACGACTTACCCTACCACGACTTCCTTAACAACGAGCTCGCAACCACTACCTCGTCTAAACCACGATTTTTTTTACCACGCATTCCTTTATCACGATTTTTCTTGTTAAAAGAATGCGTGTTAAAAAAATCCTTTCCAAATACTACCCCGATCCCCCACCTCTTAAATACGAATTACCCCCATCCAAAAACAAAAACTCGATCTCTCACACTCCCTAAAATACTAACACAACCCCCATTAATCTAATTCCCCTCCCCTTTAATTATTTACAAAACCCCCCTCCTCCCAAATACGCACTCAACCCCTTTAAATCTATTTCCCCTCTTCCTTTAATTAATCACGAAACCCCCTCCTCCTAAATTCGAACTCAGTCCCAATATTTTTAATTCCCATCTTCCTTTAAATATTCACGAAACCCCCGTCCTCCTAAATACTAACTCAACCCCCATAAAACAAATTCCCCTCTGCCTTTTACTAATCACCTAAACCCCCACCTCCTATTTACTTATTCTACTCCTTCATACTAATCCCTCTCACAACTTCTAACCTATCATGATCACCCATACCCCCAAATACTAAACCCTAACCCCTAAAACTAACCCCTAACCCCTACCCCTTAAAAATCAACTCCTCTTACCTGTTCCTCTGCGTCTGCGATGCTCCTCCGAACTCCGCCCTGCCCGAACACTAGACCAACTCAGCCTTAATCACGCACATGCGTGGTTAATGCCGAGTCGTTGTTCAGGCAAGTCGTTGTTCCGCTTTCTTGACTCCGGAACTCGTTGTTCCGGATTTGTTGTTCAGGATGTTTCACCCTCCTCACACCACTGTCTTCTACAGTCTCTCACTCTGTTAGACACTTACGCCCTTTTCTCCCATATCTTTCATCTGCTTCCTCTTCATCACTATTTGCTCACTTCTTCCTCCTACTTCGTTGCATCATCCCCCTTACCATGCCCTCTCTCTGTCTCTGACACACAGACCCTCACTCTGACTCTCTCCTTACTTCAAAGCACAGCATTCACATGTCATTTGGCACGGTGTACCAATAGAGCATCTGGGTATGAATACCTACCTCGTGATATTCGTTATTGTATGAACACTTACCTTGTGATGCGTTTATGTACCCTGTTCTGACTTTGTGCTAACAGCGCTGCTGTGCAGGACTTCTCTGGAGTGACCAGCGTAGGATATGGGCTCCTGCTTTGTTCTATTAAAGGTGAATTTAAACCTGCTTTCCTGGCATCCTCATTTTTCTTCACACTATCAATATTTCACAGCTGTAATTACCTCCTTCACACAACACGGTAATCATAGTTGGCACACATGTGACTATCACTGCGCTCCACAGAAACCCAAGATTAGATGAACCTGCAGACTAAACATCTTTCAGACTCACTGACAGGCTCAGTGAGAAACTCACACTGCTTTCAGACTCAACTCCATAGCACTCAATCATGCCCCGTCAGGAACACCCACTCGTAGCTTCTTCCCAGCCGGTGTACACGCTAATAACCACTCCACACACGGAGCTTAGTATTACACATCTTTATTCTGCTGCGTGTAACTGCGAACTCAACATTCTAAAACAAGCTTCCTATGTTAATCTCTAAGCCTCTTTGTCTGCAAAAGCATTGCAACTGATGAAGAATTCTTTGCGCCCCATTGGTGTTTTTGAGAGCAGTAGCGTGTCATCTGCGAACATTAAAACTGGGATACTTGCCAGACTTGGTGCATACGTCTCACATTGTTCCAGGTAGGCTACTAAGTTATTGATATACAATGTAAATAAGGTAGGAATGAGGAAACAGTCCTGCCTTTCCACTGTGTTGACAGGGAACAGATTAGTCAATTCACACGGCCGGCCACATCTTATTTGTGCATATTTATTTTCAAGGAGCCTGATAATGATATCCGGGAGATACTGGGGAACTTCTATAACGGCAAGTACCGCCCAAAGAGAGGATCTACGTACAAGGTCAAAGGCAGATCAAAAAATCTACAAATACCACAGAGACGTACGCCCCCTAGGAGGAGCATTTTCCTTAATAAAAGTTGGAGACGGAACACCTGATAAATTGTGCTTGTCCGTTCTTCAAATTCAGCTTGCAGGGGCATCAAATTCTCTTTTGTGGTCAACCGTTCTTGTAGTCTAACCGATATTATCCTACAGAACAGTTTTTGGGAGATGTCTATGAGGCTTATAGGCCTATAATTAATCGGGAGAGCTCGAGAACCCTTTGTAAAAATAGTATTATTTCTGCCCTAGCCCAGGTCGGGGGATGGAAGTCCCCTTCAGAATTGCATTAAAAATTAGTGTTCAGTAAGAGCTCCCAATGTCTATTTCATCTAAGTATAGATCCCCTGGAATCTTATGTAGCCATTGTGCTTTATTAGGGACGAGTTTCTTAATTGCTTGACTTATCTCCATAGATATGATGTAGGTGGCCTCCAGACATTCACTTGGCTTTGCGGATCTACTCACACAAGAATGAAGCCCCCCTGCAATCTGCCGCTGCAGGGCAGGCATAGTGCCGTTCTGCCTGTCAGAACACTGTGGGGATCTTCAGTTACACCTGGCATGGAATACAACTAGAAAACTGGGCAACCCAGTCTGAAGCTGCAATATGATTTTCAATAGGACAGAAGCCATTACAGCTTCCCAAGGACACAATATTCCAACCAGCAGACATTTCCATCTCCCACGCTCACAATATCTTTTAACTTATATAGTGGTATTTTTATACACCTGACTGGTTATTTGAATCTGCAATCTATTTTGTTGCTTTATGGCATCAGTGAGTGCTGCCCTTTTCCTGTCGTAAACGCGGCCCGATTCACAGAGTAGGGCTGTTTGAGACAAGAAAAATGAATTATGGGATGTACAAAGCCCAAATTGCAATTCAGTAACTTGTTACTGAATCACAATTTGGGTTTTGCGAGTTGGTATTAGGAAGGGGCAAGTTAAGGACATCCCTCCCTAATACCGAATCACAAGGGTATGTACGAATGTTTTGCGACCAGAAGAATGCAATTGCAATACATTCACTTTTTAACACCAATTTAACTTTGGTGCTAACACATTCGCATAGGGGGAAGGGAACCCTTCCCCTTTGTGAATGTATGCAAAAGCGTTTTTTTCCGAGCAGGCAGTGGTCCCACAGACCACTGCCTACTCTTAAAAAATGAAAAGAAAACGTTTCATTTTTATTTTTGAAATGCATCCCGGATTCCTTTAACCCCTTCGCTGCGGCGCGAATTCCGTCGCAGCGCTGGGGGGGTGAGGGGTGAGTACGGCGCCGCCATGCTCATGACGGAACCACGCCGTCATGAGTCACGGGCGAGCTGTGCTCATGACGGCGTGGTTCCATCACGACTCCGCCCACTCTCTAATTCGCCTGCACAGGCGGGGAATTAGAGCCGCGTGGGAGGAGCGGCCGCCAACTGCCGCAGCATGACAGAACCACGCCGTCATGAGCACACGCCGCCCGTGGCTCATGACGGCGTGGTTCCGTCATGAGCGCACAAGGGGTTAAGAAAAACGGGCTGCATTAAAAAGCAAACTCAGTCATGGTGGTCTGCTGTCCCCGGCAGGCCACCAATCCTATGTTTTTTATCGATTCCCAATGGGTCATAAATTGCGACCTACCTCATGAATATTAATCAGGTTGGTAATTTGCGACCCACTGGGAATCGCAAATGAAACCCAGTGAAGTTTCTTACATTTGGAATTGCGATTTCCTAATTGTAATTCGAATGAAATCACAATTATGAACTCGCAATTACAAATGTTAGTACAGGTGGCCCAAATTTCTTAAACTTAAAAACATCTGGTTGTGCAAGGTGTTGATATTGTCCAAGGTCTCCCGTTTATCCAACAACAGGTCCAGTAAGAGCAGCCCCCCATGCCATTGGAAACTATTCTAAAAATCTCCCCGACTGGCTCCTATGACTGGGTCATTGCACTCTATTTAACTCTGTGCCGATTATTGGTCATTCTCAACCTTCTGTCGAATGGATTGGCACAGTTAGAATAGCCAGTGCGGGCTAGAATCCTGAGATCAGGGGCATTATGATGGTTATTTTGGCGGGGTATTACAATAATGTCAGTTATGTAGGGCCAGAGCATTACATCCAGCAGTACATATTAGTCAATGCGACTGGTACTCTGTTGGTGGTTAAATGTATGGTTGCCTCTCTATTTGAGATTGGTCTGCCATTACAGGCTCATAATCCCTGGTTCAGGGTGAATGCATTCAATTGGACTGCCAATGGGGACCATTTCGTTATAGGTGGAATTCCTAGCCCCAGTATAGACCATGCATTATCTTCCTCATATCTGAGGGCCTCACTGCATGCATCAAGAGGTTCGCATTGGATTTGAAGTCCCACGCACAATTATTATCAGCCCAACAGGAAATGCTGATAGATGGGAAGTCAGAAGCTCTATGACTGGGAATTCTGTATTTTTCCCACTGTTCTATAGTATACATTATAAATAGTGTAGACTATATTGTGTGGAAAAGACAAACTGATAGGCAAACTATCAGGTGAGCCCAACTTGATTTCTTTGACCATACAGGGTAAGATGGTGGCAACCCAGATGGTGACCCCACCAAGGGCCTTCATTTCCCAGTGGTTACAGCTTCCTGGTTAAAGTTAGCAAATCCTGCACAGAACAGGGGTTTTAATGACCAAGTCTCTTGGAAGACAAAGAGGCCAGGTTTGTCGATAAATTCACACCCTTGTGGGCAGAATAATTTAAAAGAGAGCCCTGCATCATTTCAAGATACTAGCTTGGTGGTGGGAGCTAAGAGGCTGGCAGCTAGAACCCTGTCATTACCTGGGCAATGGGATGTACCGCTACTCTCTAATATTTAAAAAGGTAAAGAAATATTGATACTACCCATGGTAGGACTAGGCTTTACTTATCACCCATGGTTAAATAGTCCACCTTGGGGTATTGTCCCACCCCTTATGGGGGCTATTTCATGGCCATGGGTGGGCATGCTTGGAAGTCGGATATCACAAGGGATCCCTAGTTCAGACGATCCCTGACCATTGGTGACTTCGCACTTGATCTGGCAACAATTGATGGAGTCATGCCTTATTCTGGCATTACAGTGGACAGTAATATTCTGCTGCCCACTCCCTGGGCCCCTGGAAAAGGCACCCCTGGTGTCTATCCCTACTGTGCTAGAACAAGTGCTAAAAGAATCAATCTTGCTGGCATTATCAAGTCAACCAACACCAGCCAGAATTTTTAAGCGGTTGGAGGTTGGCATTTTAAAAACATTAACATTAAGCATGGAAGTGGTGTTATTACAATCAAGTGCTTTTAACATGCAAGCCCCTCGTAGCTGCCGATTGGGAGCCAGTCCGAAATGTGGACTTGGTTTGCAAAAGTAGCTTAGTGGTAGTAGTTTGATGTTACTCCTTGTTATCTGCTTACTCAAATGCCCCAAAATCAGGCTCTGCAACAATAATGGGGATCTGAAGCTGACAATGACACAATCACCACACCGGTTCATCAGCCCTGGCCTGATCCAACCCCCCTTTCTTGTCAGTAAAATGTTGCTAGCCAGGGAGCGAGGAAAATCTCTATGCCATCCAAGCCAGTTCAAGGTTTTATGAAAAAGTTCTTCAAGTGATTTTCTCTGGTCCACGTACAGACGGGGTCTCCAGAAAGTATTACCACATAAGGGCAGGAGGTAGATTTATCAAAGGTTGATTGACTGTTAGAAGATTTCCAATGGGCGTGGAATTTTCTAGGAGAGTCTCTTTATAGGGAAAAACCTCTCAGGCTGGTTCAGATTTTCACAATGTGATGGGGAAGAGGCAAGCAGGGATTGTTCCATCCAGTGTTTGAAATGGTGGACTGTCTAATATTGGTCTCAAGGATAGCGCACGTCCCATTGTGGTTGAGAGTTGGCCCGGGCTTAGTATTGGCACTTCAGGTTGGTGTCTGCTCTAAAAGCATTAAAAGCACTCGGGGAGACTCGCTTCTCACCCCACAGGTACTACTTGGTTCCATGGGGCAGGTAGTCCCATAGTAGCATCCCACACTGCGTCACGGAAAGGTGATATAGCCAATGGTCCAGAAATGCCACCACAGATGAGAATCCAATGTGTCAGGGGCTAATCAGCAATTATAGGTAGCAGGAGAGAGTCCACCCACCACCCACTCACACTGGGCGGCAGTATGAGCAGTTAGGGTCTCTGCAGGTCCCAGTCACCGACAGAAGGCTCTAGGGCGGAAGAGCAAACAGGGAGGGGAGCCCCAACACATAACGGAGGAGAAGGCTTCACCAGCACCAAGCTGAGCGTGACCCACCCAGAAGGCAGGTGACCGTCGACAGCAACATTTTAGAGGGGGAGACAGTCTGTAATGTCCTGACAAGTTCCCCAGCTAATGTCTCTCCAGGGAACCCTGAGTCGCAGAAGGCAACTAGTCAATTCAGCACACTCAGGGGTGAAATAAACACCCTCCCATTTGCCCCAGGGTCGAAACACTGTATCTCTGGTAGCGTACATCTGCCAACCTCTCGGAAGCGCCCGCAGGCTGCGCAGCAATCCCTGGGCAATGCTCGAGCTAGCCACGCCCATCTCCAGCACCGCTGATATCAAGGGACAACACGCAGTGACATGGCCCTGCCGCTTTGGGGTCACATTGGGGAAATCCCCTCCTTAACTCCTAGGCCGCTGACAGTTTCTGCAACCCTGTGGCCCTGGGGGAGCACTCCACTACTTGCAGCGGAGTCCAGGACCGGCTGCTGCTCGTTTCTCCGCAGGGTTAAAAGGAAGTAAAGCGAGGGACCCCGGGGTTGTTCGCTGGGAACGGAACCTCAATGCAGGACCTTCCCAGGCAGCAGCTGGCAGCTCCTGGAAAGTATGTAACTCTTCTGTGCAATCATGGGTGGAGAATGCATTCCAGACCATAGTGATATGTACTAATGAGAGACTATGCTATATTGTTTCATATTTAGTGCCTTGGTTTGCCAACGATATTTACCTTGGCTGTTCGAAGATTCATTTTCAAAATATTGGGGTAAGCCAGTTTGGAATGCATTCTCTGTTTCTTGCTCCAGACCCATTTGAGCATGGTGCACAGATCTTTGAATGTAGTCCGAAATATTACTGGGAGCCACTGGTGTGCCTTCAAGACAGGCTTGATGTGGTTGTATGACTGCAATGTGCATATGTGAGGAAGCCATGGCAAATATCACAGCAAATCAGTGAGTGTGGGAAAACGCCTCAAAATCCTGTTGACAACAAAGTCCAGTGGCACAAATACCATCAATGCGACAAGAACATGCGCTTATACTTATGTTTGCCATATGTCTTTGTGTTTATTTTCTATTTATGTATTGCAGGACCCCCAAGTGACACAAAATGTGAGTATTTTCCAGCAACTAATGCAAGATTATCTGACTGTATAAATTCTGGCAAGTGTATGAAGGTGCAGCCAATGGAATAGTAGGCATCCTAGCCATAATGAAAGCCAGTGACCCTGTTCAGAGGCCTGTGTATGGCTGAAACATGTTGACCCAAATGATGCGGTAAGAAAACATACTCCATAGCATCAATGACTCTCTTTTGCTCATCTTGAGGGCCTTCCTGTACTGAAGGAGGATACCTTTGAAGGAGCCAGAGTTTTTTAATCTGCACTTTGGATCCCATAGCCTCAATTTCCCAATGATAACTCCACTCACTACGGGGGGCTATCATTACTAATGATATGCATTCTCGGTGAATGTGGTGGACCAATAATGAAACATGGCACCAAGATTTGTGTGTGAGGCCTTGTCTTACAATTTTGCATAATTACTGGGTCCTGTCCACACATAAGGACACAAACAACTGGGTGCCCACTGTCCAAGTAGCACCCTTTGACTGGATTGGGACCTCAGCCTAGATTACTGTGTTACATATGTTTTTTGTAATTACAGGGAATGGATGGTGCCACAGTGTTTCCCTACTGCTAATGAGAATTAATGGAATTCCTAATTAGACGTGGGAAATGCATGAACATAATTCCCTTCATCCTGATATCCTGCGCTTCTTGGGTTGGACATCTGGCTACATGGAAATAACTATAATTTCACATCTTTGAAATTACGAAACTTCATCTACCTTAGTGAAGGGGCAGAGTTCTCAGGCTTGACCCGCCCACATTTCTAATCCAGCCGGCCATTGTGGGCAAGCTTTGATCTTTAACCTTGGTACCCATTCCCTAGACAGTGACAGCACAAAGAGAGATTGATAGCTTTTACTATGAGCTGTTGAGAACACTACACTCTGTTTGGGCAGTCAGAAACCAGTACTCTGCAATAAAGCTCTTTTGTAGCCAAGAGCACAGTGGGTGATCCACCGTGTGTTCCTGTTTACCAGGTGAACTTGAACATGGATGGTTTTTGCAAAGATTGGGGAGTACCACTCATTTTCATCAATGAAAAGTCATCAAGATCAAAACTTTCCTTCAAGGTACAACCTTGCTTGCTAGCTCTTGATACTGCCATGTCAGCTACACCCACTGCCAGTCATGGTGAAGAAGCTTTCTACTCTTAATGACGTCATTTATTTCACGCTTGAGTAAGAAGCATTGCTGAAGTCAGGGCCGCTTCAGCTGTTAGCATCATTCTCTGGGTTCAAGGCCTGGTCTATATCCAGGCAATGAGTGCACCGCCCAGTGCAGGGAGAGCTTGCCACAGTTGGAAGGTGAAGTGATTATAAATTCAAATAATGAGCAAGTAGCTGTATGAATTTCCATATTTTCATTTCTTCAAGAGCGAAAAAACCAAATTAATCGTAAGGCGCTCATACATCATGAATTACATACATAATCTCAGTATTACATTTTCACCGTTTCGACCCTGGTAGAGTTAATCATAGAGTCCCATCAGCCGTGGAGACTCCAGGCTGGCTATGTCATCTGGGATTGGTGCAAAAAGGCTCATGAACGGGTCCAGCCCCAGAATGAGAAAATGGAAGATGCTCCATGCTTCTCTCCCATTTGAGAATTCTACCAGCAGAGACTGTAGGACACAGAAGAACCACGGCTGGACAAAACCAACATAAGTCAAGTGGATATGCCTCCCAAGGTGGCCTTTCTTTTTAAGCTTAACAAGAGTCACAGTTCACAAAGCTCATGCTGTTTAACCCCTTGTGTGGAGAGGATGTGACTGTCATGTTCTCGGCTGTGGCACTGGTGTGCCAAGGATGTAACAGCTACCAATCAGAAATCCCTGTGCTGTAAACAGCAGAGGGATTTCCTTTTTTCTTTTTCAGCCTTGGGAGCTGTGGAAGAAATTTACCAGCTGCCTGAGGCATTTTCTTTTCCAGTGTAATCACGATTGGTGTAAGTGAAATGAGGCGTTTACTTTCGCTGAATATGTGCTTGCAAAGTGATCTCTGCCCCCGAATCCCTAGGCAGACGCGGGAGGTGTCATTGGAAAGGGGGGCATCTCACCTTTCCAATGGTACCTTTCCATTGGGGATCCCTGCTTGAGGATCACCGCAGGAGGGCGATCCACAAGCAAGGATCCGCCACTATACACCAGGGAGGGGTGAATCGGACCCTTGCGATGGGAATTTGCTCCTCCCAACTATTTTTGGGCACTTTCATTCTTTTGCTCCCGCTGGGAAGCAGATGGCGGCAATAGCCCCCGATCTTCCCAACAGGGGGAGCAGAAAGCACACTATTCACCAGGGATTATTTTTAATTAAATAGGTAGGGGTGGGGGCTGCACAAAATGGGCATGCCAATGCACCTGCCCTCCAAAAAACAAAAGGGTTGGTCTTTCTGTCCCCCGGGGGAAAAATGGGGCAATAACCCCCGATCAGCTCCCGGGGGGGGGGGGGGGGGGGGTCAGAATGCAAACTAGGCACCGGGTATTTTTTTGTTTTGAATATGTAGGGGTAGGGGCTGCCAAAAAAGGGGCATGTCAATGCCCCCACCCCACCAAACACTAAAGGGACAGTCTTTCTGCCACCCTCCAGGGGGCATATGGGGGCAATAGCCTCCAAAATGCCCCCTGGGGGCAGAAAGACGACTAGGAACCAGAGATTACAGTTCTATGTAAATGTAGAGGTGGGAGCTGCCTAGAATGGGCATGCCAATGCCCCCACCCCTCCAAAAATATAGCCACAGTCTTACTGACCAATCCTTAGGGGCAGATGGGGGCAATAGCCGCTGATCTGCCCTTCCGGGAGTCAGAAAGCCCACTAAGCACCAGGGAGTCTTTTCTTTAGTCAGAGTAGGAGTGGGGGTGCCCAGAATGTATCCGCGTTGCGTTTTGGGCCATTTCCTGTCATGGGCACTAGCCCTGCCCACACAAGTGAGATACCATTTTTATCGGGAGACTTGGGGGAATGCTGGGTGGAAGGAAGTTTGTGGTTCCCTTCAGATACCAGAGCTTTCCATCACCGAAATGTGAAGAAAATGTGTTTTTAAGACACATTTGAGTTTTGCTATGGATTCTGGGTAACAGAACCTACTGAGAGCCACACAAGTCACCCCATTCTGGATTCCCCTGGGTGTCTAATTTTTTTAAATGTAAAGGTTTGCTAGGTTACCAGGTGCTGGCTGAGCAAGGGGCTAAAATCCACAGCTAGGCACATTGTAAAAAAGGGTCAGTTTCAGTGGAAAAATGTGATGTGTCCAAGTTCAGTTTTGGGCTGTTTCCTCTCGTGGGCACTAGACCGAACTGCATAAGTGAGGTACCATTTTTATTGGGAGACTTAGGGGAACACAGAATAGTATTATAAGTGTTATTACCATTTGTCTTTCTATGCATTTCTGCTTTCCAAATGTAAGACAGTGTGTAAAAAGAAGTCATTTTGAAAAATACTCCCTAATTCACATGCTAATATGGGTACCCAAAAATTTTGAGATGCACAAATAACTACTGCTTCTAAACTTCATATCGTGGTCCCATTTCAGAAATACATAGGTTTCCTTGATACCTATTTTTCACTTTTTATATTATACCAAATTAATTGCTGTATACCCTGTACACATTGAATAACCATTGAAAGATACAGCTCAGTTATTGACTCTGTGTACCTAAAGTTCTTGATGAACCTACAAGCCCTATATATCCCCACAACCAAAAGGGTTGCACAGACAGGGTTCAGCAGATGTAATGGTATATTGCTTTAAAAAATCTACCGTAGTTACAAGAAGTTACAGGTGAAACTATAGGCACTAATAGCTGTATTTTTCAACCTCAATTTCAATATCTTTATATTTCAACTATGGGAGCCGCACTTTTAATATACTTTTATAAAAAAAAAATCAGTAGGTGTAATCTATACTTTAGAAGCACTTTTTATCTTTATTCTAAATTTATATGTGCATTTAGTGGTAGCCTCTATTATACTGTGTATAATGCATGTTTAAAATAATGGCTGAAACATGCACAGTTCTTTCAGGGGCCTCCAATGACAAAAAATATACAAATCACTTTTTCCAGCTACACCAAACAGGATTCTATTCTGTGGGAATCTGGCTGGACACATGTATATATGTAGTGATTGCATTAACCAATGGAAGTTTCATAACATAAAATAGTGCATTTTCCATTGCTTGGTTTAACATTGATTGATTTTTCAGTTAAGGTGAGTTTTATTTTACCTGATGGTGAGAGAGCAACAAAATAGTTACAAAATATTGTGCTCTTTTTAGCGACCCCTTTGATTTTGCCTCTGTGCTCACTGACCTGTCCCCATGGCAGTATCCATACTTTTTTTAATGCACTTCAACGCTGCATTGAATTACTTTGAGGTGGGGGAGCCAACAAATTAACAAGGAGAGACAAGCTAATGGTCTGGCTCTGATCTTATAGTCCATGCACAAGCCAAGCCTGGATGTGCTTGCAATATAAATCAATCAATATAAACTTTATTCGGATACAAATACATATCCATAAAAGTGCAGACAAACAGCAGCATATTCACTGAAAAATATCAGCAACAAAAGGACAGTTAAAAAGAATCCAGTTGAAATTAAAATTAGTCCTCCCGTAGTACAGTACACAAGATAGAAAGTGCAGAATCCGTTAAAATGACATATATCTTAAAAGTTAAAATATCAAGGTAAAATACAAAGGATTCAGCAGGGGCACATAGAGTTACGAGTACGTACCGCCGCCTTCAAGAAAGAGCAAACCCGAAAGGTTAGCTCATCATTTTTTAAAGCAATGACCTTCCCATATGCTGCCTTATAGTCAGTCTCCAGTGAGGCTTTAAAATACGGGAGTAAAAACCTTTTAGTGAGTATTGAATAATAGCAGCAGAAAAATAAAAAGTGCAACATCGATTGTTTCTGTTGGCTATTACATGGACATGGCAGTAGATCAAGGTTAGAGGTAAACCCAGCGGGAAAGGAGAGCATAAATTTCATGGTGTCAGTCCTCAGCCAGAAGAGTAGCCCACTTTCCCAGCTACTAATTGGTTTTAATAAATAGCTAGAAGGTGTACGTGAAACATTCTCAATACACATATACCTAGCGACTGACACTTTCTTGCGCTCTTAATCCAATCTGGCATCCCTATAGAATGCATAGAGAGCCATCTGAAGGGATTTACTGCTAATAGTGCCGAGGTCTAAAGGATTTAAAAATAAGTGTTCGCAATTCACACTGGATAAACTTTTGTGTACCGCTGCCAACCAAGGTATGTTCATTCCCTTATCACATTTCAAACAGTCTGATATTATCTCTCTGGTTAGTTGGGCCGCGGGATTTCTCCAAACTCTCAGCCAAAATAATGCTGGGCGAGCCTTAATGTCATCTTCAATATATGGCAGGTTAAGTTCACAGTGACAGGCATATTTAGAGGAAGAAATAGGTGCACCCAGGATTTTACGACAGAATCTATTCTCCTCATCCTGGATGATGCCACTATTAGTATGTCCCCAAACTTCAGCGCCATAAGTGGCAATAGGTATACATTGGAGTCTAAAAATGTTAACAGTGGCAGACACCACCTCTGTATTCCTCGGCTTTGATAGCCCGAGTATCGTGTTAGTAGAGTTTGTGAACTTCCTCCTGCAATAAGCCACATGGTCTGCCCATAATCCATTTGAGGCAAATACCAGACCAAGATATGGGAAAGTGCGAGTGCTCTGTAAACTATTGGCATTTAAAACTATTGATGACTTAAAATACTTTGTTGACCCACACGCCATTAAAAAATATTTTTTTAAATTAATGCATAAATCCAAGGCGGCCATAAACTCTACAAAACCATGCACCAGAATGCGGAGGGCTTTTGGGGTGCGGCCCATCAGCACTGCGTCATCGGCATATAACAGGGCCGGAAGTTTATTGCCATTAATGCGTGGGTCGTCTTGGGTCAATGTTATCAGAGACTTATTCAGATCGTTGATATACAAGATGAATAAAAGAGGGGCCAGGACACATCCTTGCCTGACCCCTCTACCAACTTCAATAATTTTTTAGACCTCCCCGTCCCTGCTTATGCGCACCAGGGCATTATGCAGATAAGCTAAAAAGAATACAAGGGACTCATCCAGACCATAGTTTAAAAGGGTAGTCCACAGCCGAGACCTGTTAACAAAGTCGAAGGCCGACGTGAGATCCATGAATGCCAAATAAATAGGTGTTTTCTTAGCTAGATATTATTTGCCGATAATCAAGTTGAGGTTGAGGCATTGTTCAACAGTACCGATATTACTCCTAAACCCCAACTGGCAAGGATGTAAAATCTGATACTCCTCGGCCCATGACCTAGTTTTGTTATACAGGACCCTCCCCAAAATTTTCAGCGTATTATCAATCAGGGAGATCGGCCTGTATCAACTCGGGTCTGAGCGGTGAAATCAAAAAGCAAACATCATGTAAAATGTTATCAAATTCAAGAAAAGTGCATTTCTTTAACATGTGCAGCATTGACATTAATATTAAACATTCAAGTCTATTAAATCAAATACAACAGGGTTGTGTACAAGTAATATTTAGACCTCAAGTATTTGAAAGTGCTTTCATACGCATTGACAGTGAAGCAAAAAGAGTTCTGGTGAAGTACAATATTTGCCTAAGATCACATAATTTAAGCATGGAAGCCATGAGTTATGCCACTCTTCTAATTTAACTTTGTACAAATCATCCAGTGAATGGGTATTTGTCTTTCCTTACGGTAAGGCTTTGTTTTTACTTTTTTGTGCATTTTTCTGCAGTTTTTGTATAGCGTGAAATCGACCCAAATGTATTGTAGCACTTTACATGAGCACCACTTACATTACACAAGGTTACATCAATTGTTTATAGGCATGAGGAGAATAAGTGGTTTACTCAGAATCACTAGTTGTTGAGACTTTGCTGAGACTCAAACCTGGTTCCATAGTTCTAGAGTCTTCAGCGCTGGCCCTAACACCACATCCTCAATAGGTGGAAGGAGGCAGGCAGAAGCCACATGAAAGCTAAGCTCATTATGGGCTTGAGGTTCCAGCAGGAGTTTGAGCTAAGTCATAACCAAGCTCAAGCCTGGCTCAAGCTTACAGTGGCTCGCCCCTCATCCTGGACATCCCCCGACACAGCCACATCCCTGCCCACCTGAGAGACCTGCACTGGCTCCCCATCAGCAAAAGGATCACGTTCAGGCTCCTCACCCACGCTCACAAAGCTCTCCACGACATGGGCCGCATATACCTCAACAGCCGCCTCACGTTCTACACACCTACCCGACAGCTCCGATCCACCAGCTTCGCCCTCGCCACCGTCCCACGGATTTGCAGAACCACCACCGGAGGAAGATCCTTCTCCTACCTGGCTGCCAAGACATGGAACTCCCTCCCCACCCACCTCCGACTGACCCAGGACCATCTCTCCTTCAGGAAGCAACTCAAGATCTGGCTCTTCGAGCAGTAGCAGCATCCCCCTCCCCTCCCAGCGCCTTGAGACCCTTGCGGGTGAGTAGCACGCTCTATAAATGTGTTTGATTGATTGACTGATTGATTTATATATAAGTCTAAAGTCTAAAAAGTCAGTGATATAGGATATGATGTCCTGCCTTCTCCTACCTTCATTATAGACCTTTTTTTTTTTAGATATTGTGTCAAATTAACTTGTGATCTGTATTTATTTATCAAAGTACACAAGTCAATTTACAGAATGGTACACAAACACTGTCTTCTGTTTTTAAAGGGGATTGAGAAAAATAAATTAATCTAGTCAGTGGCTTAAGTGCACTATGTGTGACCGGGAAGCCTCGGTTCAAATCCCAGATTTCCTGAATGGCTAAATTGTGTGATCTTAGTTAAATTGATTTTTGTTCACAAGTCTAACTTATTTGATAGTGACATTTAAGTGCACCTTCAAGTAATTCAATTTAAAATGGACCGTGTACAAAAAAATCACTTGTATGTTTTAATAGCCTGGAATGTTCCACCATCCATAACAATAATATTGGCCATATGTAAGGGACACCGGATAATTAGTTTACTTTGTTCACTCCTGGTGTTGTCAAGAGAGAGGGTTAATGAATGTTTTAAAGTTCATCTTTAGAAACTTTTACTTCAAATGAATGTTAATGCAATGTTGTGATATAATGCACTAAAGTGAAACACAACTATATGTGTTTTTTGAAGATTTTATTGTTGTATGCCAACAACAGGTTATATAGCATGATATTAGCCAGAAATGTACCAATAGATTCCATCGTACAATTACAGAAGAACAGTGCTGGGCTATTTATGAAGAGTTAGCATACAATTGTAATTTATTTTCTATGTAACAAATGGCCCATAAAAACCTGTCTTTCCCCACCCCTCCTGCCCAGTTGCAATTGTGTTAACTATCAGTGTAAAGAAGCAGAGCAATGAACCCTGTGGTGCTGTTGCTTTCTCTCCAAGAAAGTTTGGGTAAATCTCGATTGGTGTGATGCGTTTGACACCGTGCTCAAGGGCATTAATTTACAATTGAACAAG
The DNA here is from genome assembly GCF_964204655.1 of Triturus cristatus. NCBI lineage: Eukaryota > Metazoa > Chordata > Amphibia > Caudata > Salamandridae > Triturus > Triturus cristatus. Next base: position 689,888,163 of record NC_140595.1, read on the forward strand.
GATGATATGTGCCACCTGAATGTAGCATACCTACAGGCAATCACATATGGGCCATAGTGAATAAAAAGTGCTATGTAGAAATTAGTAAATAAAACTGATAAAGTATTGTGGTATGGCCTTTCCTTGGATGTGTCCATAAAATTGACCTTTTGCCCTGAGCTTTTGTCCTGAATTATTTTCATGAATGTTGACACTTTATTCTGAGTTTTTTTCACTCCTGTCCAGAATTTACCTCCATGTTAGTTGGTCACACTACCACTGAAGGAGCATCACAGTGGAGCCCATTATCCCTGCAATCTGTGATGATGAATGGACCGCTAAATCTTTTCAGACACTCACCCCCAGGGGGAAACAGCCTTTACAAAGAGCATTTTACCTCGTTGTGCCTTTATCACGCATTGTTTAGCATGCATATTTTTACCATGTGTATGCCTTTATAGCGCATGCCTATATCATGCATTTAAGGTAATTAAGTTGGAGGGTGTGGGGGGTCTCCTCCCACCAATAGATTGTTTTTATATATATAATATACTACGCAGATATATATAAAAACAATGCGTGGTAATGGCATGCCTTGTAAAAGCATTTGCGCGGTGAAAACATGTGTGGTAAAAATGCGTGGTAAAGGCTTGCAATGTATTTTCCTGTGTTGTACCATCGTACAACCACCCCCAGTCACTGTCTGAAAAGTTTTGGTGCTCCTCCCATCATATAATTGTGTTGCATGCCCAGACAAGGTCTCTTGCTCACTTTGCCATAAGATTCAAGCAAGCCTGGCTGATGAGGGGTGTTACCCCAAAACCTGTTCCAGGATGCTTGGCAGTTTGGGCTGGACTGTTACCATGAGAACCAGGGTCAAGACTGAATTGCATATGGCTGGGTCTGCACTGGGGTGGCGAAGCGAGCTAAATGACAATGATGGATTTAACCCAGATCTATCAGTGACTGGGGGTGAGTGTCTGAAAAGTTTCAACTCTCCTCCCATCATCTTCTTGTGATTGCATTCCGAGCCCCGGTTGCCAGGATTCTGCTTCACAAAGTAATGGTGTCACTACGGTGTTAGGAGCATGTGATGTTTATAACATTTCTCTAGGCACTACTTTTGTTGGGGAAAAAGAGTTAAAGAAAATATTTGCGTTCCTTGCCCTAATGTCCTATGAAAGGCCCAGCAAACTCGTTGCACATTCACCATTAGATCCATATACAGTCAAGCAGTGCTTCATTGGAGCTGGTGGTTTCCAGTGCTCAACACCAGCACTTCTGAAAGTCTGCTGTCTGGTGGCGATGTCTGTATACATTTGAGATGAACACCACAACAGTTGTTTATTAATTCAACATACATTAAAAACCATTAATACTTGACGCCCAAGCCATTCTTATCTCTGTGGGGGCCTGGAATAGGCTGAATTGACACACTTGTGGGGTGTGATGGTTAGTAGTTGTGTTGGTTCTGTCACTGGTGGCATTGGCAGGAGCAATGTATGGTGCAGGCTGCAGTGGCCTGTTGATGAGGGCCCTGGCACTTATTGTTTCACAAAATAAGCACTGCAGTTAAGCACATCACTATAACCTTTCACCCAGGTGCCAGTTTGTGACCATATACCTGTGTGAGTTACTGGACTTTTAAGACTACTTGTTTTCTTGTCTGACGGTTAACTTTCAATATAGAACAATCACTTTCTTGGCAATAGGAAGCAAAGTTGCAGCATTTTTATCCTCTTTGAAGTACTTTATGAGTTGACCTTGTTCCATGTCGGCAGAGACACCACGGTTTCTGTGTTGAACTTTCGCTTGACATCCTAATGCTTTCTGGGAACTGTAGTATTCGTGTGCTTTAACGAAGCTGCTTGTTTTCCAAGCGAGAAGGATACGAAAAGGAGTCTGCAGTCCCGGAAGAAGGTGGAATAGCGTGTAGTTTGTGTGAAAAAGGCAAAGCTATGCTAGACAAAAGACAACATTAGCATAACGCTTAGGTCCCTATCGCTGCTAAGACGGGCATATGTATGTTTTGTTGGCACATAGACATTGTAAGACTTGCCCTAAATCACCGTCTGTAAAGCATTCCACAACACCGGAACATAGTTCTCACGATGCACCCGTCTTTTGTTAGAGTTATTCTTGGCACAGCCGTGAAGTTTGTTAATGCTGGATTTAGTTTGCATGTTCTGTTCTTCCAAATTGTAAAGTATCCCCTCACAAAATGAATATACTTTTTTGTTATTTTGCTTTTGTTTTAACAATTATATGTAAGTTACTTTCTTATAATTATCCCGTGTGAAAGCACCATGGTCTCTGTAATTTTAAGGGAGAGAGCAGGCAGATGTTCTCAAATCAGGGTGGAGGCTGGCATTTTTTTGGGATGCACTCTGCATGGCTGCAGAGCATCTCCCAGACGGATGTATGATGTTACTACCCCATCTATTACCCCGCAGTGGGTTACAACGCGGACGTTACATCGTCCGCGTTAATACCACGCTTGGCTTTACATCGCAAGTAGTTCCTACCACTTGCGCTAGATGGCGCGCTGGATTTAGGAATAGTATAAATTACTATTCCTACTCCAGTTAGTGCAACAGCAGGGAATGTGTTGGATCTAATATCCAACACATTCCTTGGTGTTGCGCGCCATCTAGCGAAAGTCGTTGAAACGACTTGCGATGTAATGCCATGCGTGGTAACAACACGGACGATGTAACGTCTGCGTTGGTATTACCAGCGTTGTAAATGCTGTTTCCCCTCCTGGACTGCCTAGTCCACACTCTGGGTCATCCTCTGATCCCCTCCAGGTACACATTAAGCAGCCAGATGTGTGAACAGCAATAGCCAAAGTGTTGGGAACACCCAAAAGAAAAAAATCACGATTACCACCGCGTAAAAAAAACCGTATTTATAAGCACCCCTAATGTGGACGCCTAATCAACATATTACAGGTTACTCTTCTGTTTACCTTGTTCAATCAATATTAGTGCATTTCCAGTGGTAGTTTAGATTGTTAGTTTTCCAGTTTAAGAAAGTTCCAAAACTTTTTCTGTTTTAAAATGTAATTATACTGCTGTTGTTTGTCTATAGCGCTTCTTACCTCTGATTATTTAGCTCTATTGAAGTGATCGTAATATATTGTCTGATGCCAAGCTTAGTCTAGGCAGTAGCGTTTTAAAAAAAATAATTGGAAACTGGGGGGACGCAGATCAAACTTATGTGTTCAGTTCCAAATAGCAACTATTAGGAGTGTGTATTCGTGTATATGCACGAACTCACACACACACACAAACCGTAAACATTTTTTAATTCTGATTGTATGTGTGTATGTGTGTGTAGATATATCGAGAAATATATATATTTTAACACAGATATATGGAAATCCAGTTTAACATATTTGAAGCAAATATGTAGACTACTTTATTGCCTTCTAACAATTAAGCCCAGGCGGAGTGCCACTACATGAAGTATCTGCGGAGTTGGAAAGAAACTGCGTGGAACTCTGCTCAGCCCTCGATTTCTTGTTCTTTCTCCCTTTTTCTCTTTATTTATCAGCCTTTATTCTTCCTTTACGTATTATTCTTTCTATCCTATACTCTCCTCTCATACTAACTCACTCTATCTTTCTCACTTATTTATTTTTTCACCCTACACACACACACCCTCTTACCTCAGTGTTTCATTCTCAATCTCTTGCATTAATACTTCTATATATTATAATAATTTCAGACTCTATCAACACAGTTTCCAATATACCCCATTGCCATAACTGCAGTCTACCCTCGGAATCTGGCATCAGTTAATACTCCCCTACTATTTGTCCGCTACTCGTATTACAATTCACATACTCTTTCGCAACCTCCACCCTCCTGTTAATTATATTCCCCCCACAGAAAAAAAAACATAAAACTTATAAAATCAATTATTAGAACAGGTAGGAAAAAGCTGCCAACATTCCAAAGGCAAAAAAACTATTTTTATATTAATTATTTTTTTTAAATTGGTTTTTTGAGTTATTCTTAATATCTTCTTAAGGATATACAAGGTAACAAGAATGCTTATAAAACCTTTTAAGTACAACTTTGTAACATGCTGCACAGCAGTCACACTACTCTACAACTTAGCTGTCAGAGGTTTTGGATGCATAATAGTGCATTCTAAAATTTATTTTTGTTAGACTGGGCTGCAAAGTAGTTCCTAATGTTAAACTAGTATTTGTGGTCCTCCCCTTCATACATGAATGCTGAGTCAGGGCTGATGTCCCAGTTCAGCAAGTAGTTCGCCACAGTTGGAATGTGCAACTGTGTAGATGACGCTAGCTTCTGAATGGTGATAATTGCCACCCAATTCTGAGAGCTAATGCACCACTAATACCCCCTCTCATTCATCCCTCACACTGCCCGTCTCCTCTCTGTACTGCCTGCTCACACATTCTGCCTTCCACTACCTCCTAATGCTGTGCACTCGTCCACCACTGCCCCCCCCCAATGGGTGCCCCTCCCACTCGTCTCGGTGCTGCTCTCACTTATACTTGAAACTGAAAGATGTACACAGCCCGTCTCTTTCCTTGCTCTCTCTGTTGGCTCACAAACCTCTCTCAGTCCGGTGCCCATCCAGGGTGCCCTGCCATCAGCTGGTAGGTGGTCATTGCCGCTCTGAACACTTGCCTTACTTTAGGGTTAATAATGTTTCTTTGGGAAGAGCCACCAGTCCCTCTCTCTCTCCCTCCCTCGTACTCTCTCTCACCCCACGCCCTCGCTCTCTCTCACACACTCTTTGCGTCTCTCCCATGTATTGAATTTCAGGTCTTCAAGCACAGTTTCTTTGACATGTCATTTCAAAGTTTCCGTCCCTAAATCTCACGCTCTCCTCCTCTTCCTGGGGTGTCTTCTGCATACACAGGCGCTCCCTCTTTATGCATCTGTCGCCTTTTCTCCCCTTCTTTCCCTCTTTCTCACATACTCTTTCAACTCCTTTGGCTGGAGTTCATTCAGCACTTTGTGCACAAACTACCTATCCCTCTCTGTCATACTGTCAATCCTGTGCAGCTCTCACCCCTATCTATACACCATGCAACATAATTCCACTACACAAATCAACTCCACATCACACATTTCCATAACTAACAATTCCAATCCAACCCACATAAGTCCACCTCACACAAAATACATCCACTCCAAACCAAAACACATGGGTAAAAGACATTGTCATTTACAGCACCAATAGCTCTAACTCTCTCACATGCGAGACCATTTGGCATTGCCAATGCTTGTTACTGTTAGCTATCTGTTTAATATTTGTCCTTCTGTCTGTCTTTATATCTGCCTTGTTGTCTGCATGTCTGCTTTTCTGTCTGGCCTTCTGCATGTCTGTCTTGGGGCATGATTTAGATTTCGGCAGACGGGTCACTCCATCATAACGTTGACAGATATCCTGTCCGCCTAATTCTAAATCAGGCCCTTAGTTCCGATCAATCTAGCTGACAACTTGCCTGTCATTTTATCTGTCTAGCTGTATGCAGTATTTCCACCATCTAGATGTATATTTGTTTGCCTGCCTTTTATCTTTCTATCCGTAAATATGATTTTTGCTATCTTTTTATCTAACTGCATGTCTCTACTTATATTTGCCTGTCTCAATTTAGAAATCTTTCTATCTGTCACTGTGTCTGTCTTCCTAGGTATCTAAAACACCACCTGTCCCTTTTCTATGTCTACCTACATGTATTTTTCAAAACTTTTTGTCTATCAATGTTTGTTTGCATTACGTTCAGTCTGCCCAGCTCTATGTATGACTTTCATTTGTCCACATGTACATTTGTCTGTATAATAGTTTTGCCTGTTGTTTTTATTTCGTTTTCGTAATTACAACAGAGAGCACAACTTAGTACAACGTTGACTACAGTTAAGATCCGTGCATCATGTAATACTCCACATTCCCCCACTGTAATATATGCAGGGCCACTGGAATTATAAGACAGGGAAGAGCCAAATTATGTGGCAGGGTTGAGCAAATTATGTGGCAAGAAAAGGCAAATTATGCGCCATAAAGTGGCACATTTTATGATAGTATTCCTTCACTTATTTTGTCCTTTGTACAGTTGTTAAGACTTCCTGAGCATTGGTTGCACCTCATAGGTACCAGTTCAATACCAAACTATAGCAATAAGCAACAGAAAGGTCACCAGTCATGCTTTGCAAAGGGCCTTCTACAGTGCTGCAATATGAGTTGCTAAGTTGTTAGTAACTTTTGAACTATTTGAGCTAGAAAAACATTACAAAAAATCTTCAGATCAATCAATCAACCAGTAATTGTAAAGTGCACTGATCATACTGGGGGGTTATCCAGGCACTGCTTGGGGAGGGGCTATTCGAACATCCAGGTCTTGAGGCTGCTCCTGAATTCGGCGAGGGAGGAAGAGGTTCGCAGGTGGATGGGGAGATCATTCCAGGCCTTAGTAGCGAGGTGGGCCAAGGCGCATCCTTTGGATTGAGTACGATGGAAGCTGGGGACAGTAGCAAGGGCAAGGGAGGCAGACCGCAGGTGTCTGGTGGAAGTTCAGGTGGTTCTTCAAGTATTCTATTCCTGAAGGGCTCTGCATGCGTGTGTGAGCAGTTTGAACTGGCATCTCTTCTTGATGGGGTGTCAGTGTAGGCAACGGAGGTGGGGGGTGATGTCGTATCAACTGGGCAGGTCCAGGATGATTCTTGCTGCTGTGTTCTGGATAGTTTGCAGGTGCTTGAGGGGCAGGGTGGTGGTTCCGGCCTAGTAGACATTTAAGGAGTCGACTAAGGATGAGGGCTTGTGTGACGGTTCTTTTGGTGTCTGTTGAGATCCATCTGAAGATCTTACGGAGCAGTCTGAGGGTATTGAAGCAGGTGGAGGTGACCAAGTTGACCTGTTGTCTCATAGAGAGCTCGCTGTTGAGGATGATACTGCTGTGGCCTTTGGTGTTGGGGGTGGGTGCTAGTCCGAGGGTAGAGGGCCACAAGGAGTCACCCACAGCGAGGGGGTTTTTCCAAAAAAGAAAACTTTGGTTTTGCCGGTGTTGAGTTTGAGGCAGTTGGCCCTCATCCAGTTGGCGACATCAGTCATGGCGTTCTGGAAGTTCACTTTAGTGGTGTTTGTGTCTTTGGTGAGAAAGAGTATGAGCTGGGTGTCATCAGCAAAGGAGGTGATGTTGAGACCATGGCTGTGAACCATGGGTGCTAGCGGCATCATGTAGATATTGAACAGTATTGCGCTGAGTGTGGAGCCCTGGGGTATACTGCGGATGATGCTCTTGGGGTCAGAGCTATACGGCGGGAGGTGGACTCTTTGGGTGCAACCGGTAAGAAAAGATTATAGTAGCTAAGGGCATTTGCGGTAGATACTGATGTGGTGGAGTCTTTGGATGAGGAGGTGGTGGGAGACTGTGTCGAAGGCTGTGGCGGTTGCGGTTCAAAGTTTTTGTAGATGTTGGCAATCTTGATATGGAAGAACACAGCAAGTGAGTTGTAGAGGGACTGGAAGGGCTGGATGGTGTTGTTGATAACGTCTGGGGAGGAAAATTCCCTGACAATGTGGAATAGTTATTTTGTGCGGTTGGTGGACTGGAGGTGGGTGGTGGGTGTGGCTTTCTTTGCTTCTCTAATGGCGTGGTGGTAGGATTTGAGGGCCGTCTTGAATACTGTGCGGTTGCCTAGGTCCTTGCCTGTTCGCCAGCATCTGCACCTGCACCTACCAGCGGTGGGTTGGGCGGATCATGCAGTAGATGATTGATTATGTGGCAAATGCAGCAAATCTAACTTATTCAAAAACACCTTTGCCACACAGTCACATAATTCCAGTGCCCCGGAATATATGTCACTACAGATATAAAGTGCAACAATGACATATATTTACTCATAATTTTGTCGTATGTTGGAATTTTTGTGCCGTTGAACTTTATATGTCACTCTTTTTCATTAATACAATATTTAATAGCTTTCCCAATTGATTAACTGCTGTAACACATATTTATTAACTAACTTGTGCAAGTGTGTTAGTCTTAATTTGGGTTTCATTGATGTTTTCTAGTTGGCTGTCATATGGGATTCAGCCTAAAGTATTTGGCGAACCACAAGTATTACTAATACAATAATGCCTGTCCATCAATTTACAGTTTTGTCAGTCTTACTATCTGCCTGCATGCACATTTTGTCTGTCTTTTTATATCTCTATCTTTAGTTCAGCCTATCTATCAATCTGACTGTCTAAACCCCCACAGCTCTTTATCTCTAGAAGTAATTGCTATATAGCAATGCTCTGTGTATGTCACTGTGTGCAGCTGTCTCTCTTGGTATATTTCTGTTTGCATTACAATAGCTGCACACATGCGCAGATGGAAAAGCCTTGCTTTTTAGGTTTCAGCTGCACAGCGATTGTGCCGTGCTTGCAAAATCACATGTAACGAAAAACAAATATCTCAAAAGAGGCTTGGAGCCCACCCATTACTTACCATTAGTTGTCTCCATACCACTTTCGCTTCCTTTATTCATGTTGGTCAGTGCCTCTTTCTGCCTCCAGCTTCCTGCTCTGCTTCATGTCTTCACGCTGTGGAGCTTGGATCAAGTACTGCTTCCGGCAGCCAGTGTCCTTCCTCTGACCGTGAACTTGTTACATACTTTTTTTACTTTCCAGAATCCATATTCTGTTCATTGCTTGCCTATCTCTACCACCACCTCACTCCATCAGTGCATGCCCCTTTCCCAATCGTTGCTGACCTGTGCCTCCCAACAACTTGCGCCCGTCAACTGCATGCCCCTTCCCCACCCTGTTGCTAGTCATAGCTTGTTTTATAAAGCACAAAGTCACTTTAGAGCACTTTAAATGAGTGCTAGTTACAATACACATGGACACATTCCTTTTTATAATCATGGGGAGATTAAGTGATTTGTCCAGAATCACAGGATGTGGAGTCAGTGCTGAGACTTGAACCTCATTCCCCATCTCCAAAATCAGCAGCTCTGGCCATAACGGCACAGCCTCTCCATGCTCAGTGTTCTAGCTAGCCACACTTTGACACTCTTGTAACTGTAATGGGCACTTGTTCAAGAATATAAACTGCATATTAAGTATAGGGAAAATAACACTTTTAACTTGCTTGTACATGCATAGCTTGAATTCTGGCCACGTCATATCGCTTTTTTTTTTAACTTTAAGCTATGTACCACAACATAAAAAAAAAATGGCAAAGCCAGTACATCTCGCACAGGTGAAACCTATTGGCTTTGCCAATGCTTCTTATAACCAGTTGGATTGGTGTAATGCCGCTCTGTGCAATTCACGCGGATTAATCACGTTTTTGCCTGCATTGCATGTGTGGTTCTAATGCCCTAGCTTGTCTCCCTTCTCCAGCCTCCATAGGCTTCACATCTAATGCTGTATCTTAGTTGATAATATCTCATGGAAGACAGATGAAGTGACACCCGGCACATCTACTGATAACGCTTCAGTAGTGTACCCATCATGCCCTAAAGCAGAGAGAGCAATAGAAAAACAGACACATGGAATAAAAGAGAGTGAGGAAGAGAATGGGCGAACGAAAGAAAGAGAGACACAAAAGCAGAAAGAGAGTAAAAGAAAGAGCCACAGAGCAGACAGAGAGAAGTAGAGGAAGAGAATAAGGGAGAGAGAGGGAGAGATGGAGGAAAAAGAGGGCAGAGAGAGGACAGTAAACAGAGAGAGTGATGTGGAGAGAGGGAAACAGACAGACACAAATAGAAATGGAAACAAATAGAGGATGAGGGAGACGGGGGTGGAAAGATGAAAAGGGAGAGAGAGAAATGGAAAGAAAAAGGGGAAGACGGAGGACAAGAGAGACAGGAGAAAGTGTGAGAGAAATATACAGAGTGACATAGAAGTAGAGGGGTGAGATGTAGAAAGCCACAGGGAGAACAGAAAGAAGGGGGAGAAATAAAGAGACTGATTGGGATAGATATAGGGGCAGAGACGAAGATAGAGAGCAACAGAATATGGGAAAGGGGGAAGTAAGAGAAAGACAATCAGAAAAGGAGAGAGAAAGAGAGAAAGGAGGAGACAGATATTGTGAGATAAAGAAAGAGGAACCAACAGAGAGGCCAGAGAATCACTGAAAAATGCATAGAACAGGCAAGGGAGCTATACAGGCAGTGGAAGAAAGAGAGGGAGAGGTAGTCGGAGACACGGGCAGAGAAAGAGAGAAGTCGAGAGAGACTGGTACTGATACACAGTGGGTGTGAGACAGAAAGAGATAGCAGACAGAGAGATAGCAGAGAAAAAGAGAGAGTTATTCTTGGACAGCAGCATGCTAAGTACTGTGATAACCAGTATGCAAACATATATTGTCAAGTCTTTCCCAATTAGGCCTCAAACCCCCTTTTCTGATCAAACTCTCTTTGCCTGGACAAATCAACAGGAGATGAGAGCTGCGGTTTTCCTCCTGGCACAGTCACTCCTTCAGCAGTGGAGTAAACAGTAGGTAATGGGTCCCAATACAAGGAAGTAAATGGGCCCCTTGGCTACGATTTGAACTGTGAAGAACTTCAGGCCCATTTCTCTTCTCCCCTTCGCCACCAAAGTCATCGAGAAAGTAGTCAACACCCAGCTAGTGCACTTCATAGAGGCCAACAACATCCTCAACTCCTCTCAATCCGGATTCCGCAGCAACCACAGCACTGATACCGTCCTCTTAGCCGCCACTGATGACATCCGGACCCTCCTTGACCAAGGCCACAGGGCAGCCCTCATCCTCCAAGACCTCTCAGCAGCCTTCAACACTGTCTCCCACTGCACACTAGCCACCAGACTCAATGACTCTGGCATCCAGAGAACTACCTTAGACTGGATTTGACCTTTCCTTGCAGGCAGAACTCAAAGAATAAGACTCCCGCCCTTCCTCTTCAAACCTACAGAGGTCAGGTGAGGAGTACCCCAAGGATCCTCCCTCTGCCCCACACTCTTCAACGTATACATGGCCTCCCTCGCAACCATTGTCAGAAAACACGGACTCAACATAGTCTCATACGCCGACGACACCCAGTTCATCCTCTCCCTCAGCATGGAACCAGACATCACCAGGCACAGTTTCCAAGAAGGGATGAAGGACGTCGCATCCTGGATGAACAGCAGCTAGTTGAAGCTCACCTCGGAGAAAACAGAAGTCCTCATCCTCTGATCCACCCCGTCCACATGGGACAACACCTTGTGGCCCCTTGCCCTCGGAATCCCACCCATCCCTATGGACCACGCTTGCTACCTCTGCATCATACTCGACTCTTCACTCACCATGAACCACCAGATCAACGCCGTGTTCTCCACATGCTTCAACACCCTTCGCATACTCCACAAGACCTTCAAATGGATCTCTCCAACTCCAGGAAGACGGTCACCCACTCACTCATTACCAGCAGACTGGACAACGGAAATGCGCTCTATGTCGGAATCAACAAAACACTCCTCCGTAAACTCCAGACCATCCAGAACGCCGCTGCCAGACTCATCCTCAACATCCCACGACACGGCCACATCACCCAGCATCTCCATGACTTCCACTGGCTTCCTGCCAAAAAAACAAAATAACCTTCAAACTGCTTACTCACGCCTACAAGGCCCTCCATAACACCGGACCCCAATACATCAACAAAATAATCTCCTTCCACGTCCCTTAGAGAAATCTCCACTCTGTCAACCTAGCCCTAGCCTTGGTCCCCTGCATCCACAGGGCCAGAGCAGGTGGCAGATCCTTCTCCTACATCGCGGCCAAGATTTGGAATGAACTCCCCCTCCACATCAGACGAAGCCTGACGCTGTACCTATTCAGAAAACATCTCAAGACCTGGCTCTTCGGATGACCACAGAGCTGCTCAAACCCACCCTCTCAACTCTCCAGTGCCTTGAGACCCTCATTAGTGAGTAGTTTGCTCCAAAAATTACTGGTTTATTGAAAAACAGTAACAGTGATGGCTCAGTGGGCCCTTCAGGCCTCTGATCCCCGGAGCCACTGCACCTGCTGCACCAATGGAAGCTCCGGCCCTGACCTTTGGTTTCCCATGGCATATAACCATACAGAAGAATAGTGGCTATTTTCCAGGTGAAGATCGCAAGTATGGATAACCCCATGGCAAGTTTTCAGAAAATCCCCAGTTTTAAAGTATTCAACTAAGGACCACAGATCCATACTTGTTGTGAAGAAGGCCTTCCGTTCGGACAGCTTACCCAATGGGCTTTCAAGGTCAGATAAATCAGCCCTTATTTGCTACCATAATATCAGCTCATCGCCAGGCATTGGGCTACATTATATGAAGATCATTGCTTAGAGTCACCAGATTTAATATGTTTCCTATTGGTGAAACGTGAGCAAAATGGGTAGGAGAGGGAGATGAAAGACAAAGTGATGGCATAAGTATTGGATCACTCAACCACATTTTCTACTCTATCCTTCATATAACATTTATTCGGCAAAACCAGATTGCATCTGCTAAATCAGAAATGTGTAGCAGGTACGAGGAAGGGCCTTCATGAGGCTGAGAGATGGAAAAGAAACCTACCGGTAGGCTGCTTGTCTTTATTTAGTATTGGAGCAAAAATCAGATTATCGGTTGTGTTTTGTGCGTCAGGACCAGTGATGCCATGTAAATGAATCACGGAAGCTGGCATGGAACGTGTATAAACTGTGAACAATGATGAACACTGCATTTGTATAGAAAACTGCAATGGTGTGTGTTTGAAATTCACACATAATCCTCTTATTGGGTGTTAAGGTGACCAACTGTCCGTAAATTTCATGGACTGCCCATTATTTGGGCCTCTTGTTTGTTGTCCATAAGAGTTTCTTTCATGGACGCCTTTTGTCCGTAATTTTGGGGAGGGCAGCAAGCTGTGCTGTTCCCCTGCGACAATCAGCTCGCATTTCACTTGTGATATCTAGAGGCTGCAGCAGCCCCTTCCGGACCTCGCTCAGTCTGTGGACAGGCCCATTGTCATTCTGACTGTGGATGATTATCACATAAAAAATTACGGGGCATATTATCAAGAAATGGCATTAAAATTATCGCCGCTTTAGAGGCAGAAAACTGCCGCTAAAGCGGCGATAATGGGCTTGATAATATGCCCTTGATAATTCCAATAGAAGCCCATGTGCCCATGTGCCTGGTGTCAACATGGGCTTCTATTGGAATTCTCCAGGGCATATTATCAATCCCATTATCGCCGCTTTAGCAGCAGTTTTCTGCCGCTAAAGCGGCGATAATTTTAACGCCGTTCTTGATAATATGCCCCTACAATGGGCAAAAGGCGTACTGGGGCTGCCGCTATTTGCTTAAGTGGGGGTGTCACGGGGTCAGATAAAAGTGTTTCTTGGCACCTTTCTGACTTTGATCTGTGGCTCTCAGGTCAGCATAAGACAGAATAACAAATAAACACAGCAGAACAATCACCATGATGCAACTGTGGGCAGGGGGCTAAAGAGTGTCAAAGTAGCCAAAAGCGGCGACAGAAAGAGAAATTATTAAAATGGTAAATCAAAAAGAAGTACAAGAAAAATTGAGTGAGGAAGCGAAGAAAGGATAGAATGCAAATAATGAAAGAAAGCTTGGAAGATATAAGATAGAGATTTAGATTTAACAATAGAAGGAAGGACAAGAGAACGATCAAATGAAAAAAAAGGAACAAAAAATGAATGTGAATGTGGAATATGGAAATATGAAAAGAAAATTAAACATGAATTTAAATAATAGAGAGAAAGAATTAAAGATAAAATGAAAGGATGCACAGACAGAAAGATGGAAAGAGGAATAAATGGAGCATGTAAAGAAAAAAGTGGATAACAAAGGTGGATAGAAAGAAGGACAAGATGAAAAAGAACATAAGGAAAGAAAGAAAATGAAAAGACGGAAAGAATAAAAGAAAAACGTGAATATAAGTAAATGCAGTTTTTGACCAAGTTTCTTTCCTGCTTTAAAAAGCATCATTTTACAGTGGCATGGCTTGGATAGCCAACATGGCGGATGCAGACTAACCAGGCTCTGTGCGTCCACGCCAAAATCTGCAATTATTCCTACCGTAATCCCGCTGAGAGGTGCTCCATAAGCGGGGATTGTGCTCCTGCTCGTGGGGGCGCCTCTTCTGCCGAGGTGTGGTGTCCGGCAGGCAAGCGCTGAGTCCCCCTTCCGACACCCAGACTGCAACGTGGAGTCACCGTGGTGGAACTCGGGGCTGAGACCTGGCCTGGATGTGTGCTGTGCGGCAGGGAGCAGCCTGACACCTGGCACCCCTGAGTGCGGGAGCTGGCAAGGGATCTGGCCGGGTGTCGGTGGGGGCCGGGACGGCCTGGGACTTTGTTTTCGGTTTCCATTACTGGTGAGATGATGCGGGAGAAATCCTCCTGCGAGGCCCTGTAGCTGTACTGCAACCTCCATCTGCTGCCGTGCCGCGAGGGTTGTCCTCGAAACATAAGGCTCCTACATCCAACTTTAGGAAGCACATCCCTGCGAGGGCCGCGTGCGAGGTGCGGACGGGCGGACATCCAGTGGACGGCAGCCGCAGGAGCAAGATATATCAGAAGTGGCCGGGGCTGGGCCGCTGACCCTGAGGTGAGCATGTCGTGGAGGCGCTGGACTGTGGTGTGGCCAACCACCCCCTCCTCCTGTAGCCGCCATCGCCCTTCTGCCCATACCTTGCTGGTGACACCCCCCCAGCCTGGCAGAATACAGTGACGGTGGAGGGTCCTGTGCCTGAGTTTCCCTGCAAACTACTGCTGCTAGATACCCTGGCACAGCCCGCCACATCTTCCTATCAACCCCGGGGGGGTGCATGCTGCTGCTGGACTGGCTGCAGAGGAGTTGACCGGCCGATGCTCCCCTGCGTGCCACGCCTGGCTGGTGCGGGCCCGGTGAAGATCCTAACAGGAGGGCGAAATTTCCAGTGGGGGTCGCCCCCGTAGACCATATCCTTGCCGGGGGACACGGCGCCACCTAGCTTGTAGCCCTTCTTCGGTCGATGCCTGCATGGAATGATCGCAGCGCTTCACATGGCGGAGGTGGCCTGACCCCCTGCGGGCCGACACACATCGGAGGGAGCGCTGGTGTGAGGTGGCGGACTTCCAGCAGCCTCTACCTTGTTGGGCCAGTGCCCCCCCCCCCCATGGGGGTCTTGTTCTCAGGTCCTTGGGTTGAGGCATTCCTAGTTCCCCTATGGGGGTCTCGTTCTCAGGCCCTTGGGGTGAGGCATTCCTAGATCCAAACGACCTGCTCCTGCCTCGCTGTAACCCCTCTTAAGGTGCGAATACGGCCTTGTGATTGCGGCTTACCCCCTCCGAGCAGCTGCGACCTCCTCTACCCCATACACGATGGGCAGAGACAAGCCGGACGGCGCTGGCCCTAAACTGGGTGCCATGGATCAGTACACTGCGCCCACTGGGAGCTCTACGAGCAGTGAGGGGGCATGGTCGACACCTGATAATGTGGCCCTCCTGGGGGCCATAAACAAAACCAGGGACACGCTGGATGCCAAGATTGGAGCGGTGGGGTCGGAGGTTTCTTTCCTGCGCCAGGATCCTCGTAAGGCCATAGATCACATCACAGAGTTGGAGACGAGGGTCTCGACGGTAGAAGACACGGTGTCCACCCTCCAGATAAAAAGTCAACAAACTTACTGTGGTGTCGAAAGAGCTGGCATCCAGGGTGGAGGACGCAGAAGACCGGACGCGACGTAACAATCTGCGCTTTGTAGGCCTGCCGGAGGGCTGTGAAGGTGCCTCTATGACCCGCTTCTTCACAGAGTGGCTCACCGACCTCATGCTTGGGGACCTGCTCTCCTCCTGCTTTGTGGTGGAGCGCGCTCACCGGGTCTTGAATCAAAAATCTCCTCCTGGCGAAAATCCTAGACCGGTTATTGCCAAAATATTGAACTACGCCAACCGGGATACCATCTTGCGGCATGCCAGGACACACAAAGACCGCATTCAACACGAATCGTGGTCCATAATGGCATTCCCTTATTATACACGCTTGGTCCAGCAGCAACGCCAGTCCTTCGCGGCTGCAAAACGCAAGTTGCGGGACATCAACTTACAATATATGCTTTTATATCCAGCCAGGATGAGGGTGATCATCAACTCCAAGTCGTTCTTCTTTGACACTCTGGAGGCTGTCTTCGTCTGGGCCTAGGTGCGCCCACGACTCCAGCCAGGCTCACCATTGTTACTGGACTCAGACTCCTCATGCTGATCACGATGAAATAGGCCCCGCTGGACCAAATCCAAGAGACGGCATAGCTCCAGGACCGACAGACTGTCAACAAGCCCAGAGCGGCCCCCCTGAGCTGTTCGATGCACCGCTGGCTGCCAATCACAAGTTGACATATTACTAGTTGTTTACTGAGACTCTTCGAATGCATTTTCCTCTGAGTGAGCACGGATGCCAAGCCATGAGACTTCCAGGCCAAAGACTCTTTGGGCTCCCCCTAGTTTCTTATGTTTTGTGGGTGGGTTGGGTACTCTTGGTGTGGGGGCTCGGGGTTTCCCTGTTGGGGGCCTGGTGTGCCTCATGCCGCAACAGATGCTCCTAGTATACGGCAGTGTCGGGTGGGGGGTGGTGGGATGTTAAGGGAATGTATTGTGTTAGGTTGTTTTATTTGTAATATGCAGACATGATATACAGACCACGATCTCTCCCTTGCTACATTTTTTGTAACACAGGATAATGGCATTCAGTGATGTAACCCCTCTTGGGGACCTAACTGTGGTTTCATGGAATGTTCGAGGTCTCCAGAATAAGGTAAAACGGGGTGTGGTCCTGCGCCAGGCCAAGAGATACGGGTTGGATATCCTCCTATTGCAAGAAACCCACCTTTTGGGCACCAAGGCCCCTTGCTTGGCCAGGTTTGGTTTCCACCACATTTATCATGCAGGGTTCACCAGGGGCTCCCGGGGGGTGGCCATTTTAATACACCGCAGGGTTCAGTTCCAACACATATCCCACAGGACAGATCCCGGGGGCAGATTCCTTTTCGTCACATGCACGCTTCATGGCGAATGAGTCACTATCGGCAGTATATATGCCCCCGGGAACAGCTTTCGTAGACAGGATTACAGGTGTCTGGGGGGACCTCCAGGAGGGTTTGATACTTCTAGGGGGCAACTGGAATGACACGATGGGGCCACTCGACCGACAACGCAGTACAGACCATCAACCATTACTAGGTCCCACTAAGCCGAGCTCCCTGGTATCCACCTTGAGTCGCGCCAGACGGCCCTTGCATTGCAGCTTAACAGGGATCCTAGCCCTGACATACGGTGCAACCTGTTGCAGGTGCAACAGGAACTACATCAATATCTAATGTGTGAGGCCAAAGACATCTGGGAGGCGTCGCAACACCGGGTTTATCAATGGGGAGACAAATCAAGTAGAATGCTCCACCGGCTGTGTCAGGCGGATAAATCTCCTGCGACAGTCCCACCATTCGCGGCGCAGATGGGTCCTTATGTACATAGCCGGAGGGTGTGGCCAGGGAATTTGCACGGCACTTTACGGCCCTATACGCCTGACACGAACAGATCTCGGCAGAGCTAATTGCCAAATTCCTATGAGATATCCTGCCACGAAAACTTCCAGACCAACTGCGTGAACAATTGGAGGCCCCATCACAGTAGACGAGCTGACTGGTACCCTCAATGCACTTCACCTGGGGCGGGCCCCTGGTCCCAACGGATTCCCTATGGAATTCCTACGGGCAAACATACACCTCTTGGGCCCCCACCTGCTGGCGGCAATCCAAGAAGCCGCAGACTCTTCTATATTGCCCCAAGATTGGCGACATGCAGAAATAGCTATCTTTCTCAAGCCCGGTCGCCCTCCAGAAGACCCTTCCTCCTACCGCCTCATTTCCCTCATCAATTTTGAGCCTAAGCTGTTGGGGAAGGTCCTTGCAGACCGCCTCCGTACGTGTGTCTTGGATCTGATCCATCCTGACCAGTCGGGATTTATGCCGCAGGGAGCAACCCGTCATAATATTCGGAGAGTACACAACGCTTTAGCAGCTGCCCCAGCGCTGGGCCAGCCGGCTGCAATGCTCTTGGCTGATATAGACAAAGCTTTCAACTCCCTTAGCTGGGTGTACCTTTTTCACTTGCTTGAGGCAATCAATTTCGGACCACAATTCATTGCCTATGTACGTCTAATATGTACAAACTTAACAGCGTTGGTGCGAATAGCCGTGCATCGCTCAACCCCCTTCCCTATACAAAGGGGCACTAGGCAGGGCTGCCCCCTGTCACCATTATTGTTTGCCCTCGCAGTTGAACCCTTGGCAGTGTGGGTTAGAAATGACCCGATTCTCCGAGGCTTTAAATAGACGCAGTCGCGCTCAGACCATATCGCGTTATACGCGGACGATGTCCTATTTTTCATCACGGACCCGTGGTTCTCCGGGCCTCGCATCTTGGAGATCCTGAGGGTATTCGGGGGAACTACAGGTTTACACACAAACCCCGCCAAATCCATATTGTTTCCAGTATGCGATCATCAAGGCAGAGATACTTGGGCATCGCACCTATCCCACGTGACGGATGGTTTTAAACACCTCAGCATCTTCGTGTCACCATGCCCCAAAATTTCCTGGGCACATAATATCACTCCACTGCTAGAAAGCCTCAATAGTGAAACTGCAATTTGGTCCTCCCTTCCCCTGTCCCTGTATGGGCCCTCGGCCATCTTCAAGATGGTATCGTTGCCCCAGATTTTAAATTGTCTCCAAAATTTCCCTTATCACATTCCGCGCTCCTGGTTCGCACAGGTCAATGCCGTACAAAATAAATTTCTCTGGAACGGTGGAGCGGTCAGGGTCGCTCTACGCACTTGCGTGCAATCTACGCACTGCGGAGGAATCGCGGCAGCGGACATCTCTTCATATTACGTAGCGTCACATCTACTCGTGGTAAACGAATGGTGGTATAACTCCCCGACTGACCCAGCATATGCGATCGAGCATTCGGCAATGGAGCAGACCTCCCTCCTCCACCTCTCATATAGCGCTTCCCGCCTAGATTTTATGCCTCCAGCAGGTAAAGTAGTTATACTGCTCTGGCAGGCCATAGTCCGACAGATGGGTTGTTACGGTAAGCTTACACGGGCAACACCACTATGGCAGGGAATGTACCTCCACCCGGTGGCCGACTTGGGGGGGGTACCGGGGATGGGACCTGGTGGGGATATCTACCCTTTGTGATGTGATGCGGGCACTACCATGAAATCCTACCAGCAAATACAAACGGAATATAATTTGCACAAAACACAATTCTAGAAATGTCTCCGACTCCGCCATGCACTCACCCCCCCTAATTCGCTCGCTTGAGACCCTTCCAGAATTCCATCCATAAGAAGGCCGTCTGTTGATGGGAGAATTAGACCTCCATAAGATAAGACAGAAATATCAGACCCTGACGCCTCATACACAGACAATGCTCGACAAGACGTGGCTGATGTGGCAGGCCAACAACCGACATCCCTGACTTGACGGACGATGACTGGGCCGAGGCCATCGCTAGCACACGAGGTG
The DNA here is from genome assembly GCF_964204655.1 of Triturus cristatus. Lineage (NCBI taxonomy): Eukaryota > Metazoa > Chordata > Amphibia > Caudata > Salamandridae > Triturus > Triturus cristatus. The sequence goes on from NC_140595.1 coordinate 689,907,696, forward strand.
CGGCGGTCTCTACTAGATACCTCCTGATACAGTTTAAATACTTGCACAGGGCCTACTATACACGGACAAGACTCTGGCGGATGGGAGTGATTCAATCCTCCACATGTCTACCGTGTGAGTGAGAGGAGGGGACTTTCTTACATACTGTTTGGGGCTGCAGAGTGTTGCAACCTTTTTGGCGCAGAATTAGGTCCTGCCTTCAGGAGGTACTAGCGTAGGAACTCCTGCTGGACCCATGACTTTTCCTCTTCCAAAGCACAGACGACATTGGGGGAAATGTATACAAGCACCATTTACTGTTTTTAGCTCTCACTATTGCCAAGAGAGACATAGCACAATTATGGAAGGGGACGTCTCCCCCGACGATGGGTAAATGGAAGACCGAAATGGACAGATGTATGGGGGCTGAAGTATTTCTTGCTCGTGGCTGGCCCATTACGCGTAGAAAAATGTGGACCCATTGGGCGTCATATCGAGGAATCGAGCTCCCCCCTTGCCGCTGACCGACCCCTGATTGGTGCCTCGCTTCCTAATGTATACTGTTTGGTATATCCCGCATAAGACGGAAATAGATCCCTATACTACTTCACCCGGTACGCACGTCCTGAGATCTAGCAATGTCTGCATTGGTCAAAATGCTGGAATTATTGTGAGAGTAAGTCATTTTCTCCTACAGGTCATTGTAGGGCTTTTGCCCATCTTTCCAACGAAAAACCAAATAAAATTTGTTGTTAAAAAAAACATAATTTTGCATTATTTTATGCACATTTTCATCAGGGGAACAATTTTCACGGACTTCAAAAGGAAAGACCAGGAAAGCTCACTATGCCTCTTTATTTAGTGCAATATAAAGAGGGGATATTTTATTTTTCTGGCTACTCCCCTGCACTGGGCCCTTGTGTAGTTACAGCATGTGGCATTCCTTCCCCTGCAAAGGCCTAGGGCACAGCATGCTGCTTTTCTGGAGGAGCCATGCTGGAGGACTATGCTGCATTTTGAAATATCTAACAGGATGAAAAGCAAAGACTACTGAGTGCTTTGGTTGCCTGCACTTTCAGGCCATAACAAAAATGTCCATTTCATTCTGGTGATTAATGTATCTCTTGAAGAGATCTGAGTTTTCACTAATCCCAGTTTTGACTCATCCTAAAGAAGCATAGAGGCATAATTCGCCTCTTGCAAAACACAAAGTGTAAAGAGCAGAGCAAAGTATTCATTTGAAAAAATAATTGTAAAGACAACCCCTACCACTATGTTATTTTTTAAATCCTCAGTGTATTTCTCCAGGGCAAGCACTCTTAACATGTAGTCAGGGCCACTGGAATTATGCAATTTTCACATGATTATAGATTTGTCACATTTTAGTCAAGCACTGTAGGTCCCAATTAGTTACATCCTATGTGTGCTGCTTTACATCTATCTCACAATGGCACTCCGATATGAGATGCTAGTAACAAAGTCTATTCGAGCAGATCTTCCTGACCACTTCTCTCACAAAACATGCCTGCTCAGGACCCTGAACTGTAAACAAAATATCAGAATGGACAGCCCATTACAGTAACCATATAAATAGACCATGATCATATGAAATACCACAAAAAGACCTGCACAGTTGCCCAAAGCTGCACGCATATTAAAAACCATGAAATGCACGATTGTCTCAACATAAAAACTTATTGTGATGTGTACTTATGTTGGCTGTCTATTTAATTACTTATGTACTATTGAGCGACCTCCTCTGATGTGTCTGTAAAACATACCTTTGTCCCAAAGTTTTGTCCTGAATTTTGACTTTCTGTCCTGAATTATTGTCCTGAATTTTGACCCTTTGTCCTGAATTTTTACACTCCCTTTACTGAATTTGCACCGATGCCAGTTGATCACCCTATTGGGTTTATGCTTTAATATGACGCCTTTTAAAATTATGCACTTTTTATTCTGTTTTTGTTTTGATTCAAAACTACATTTACACACATTGTAGCATACATTAAGAAGCACAAGTTAATAGAAAGTTCAATAAGAACAGTCACAGTAAATAGACCAGACTCATCAATCAGTTTCAGAAGAAGGAGCAAACGTGCATTGTTGATAATACATACATACTGTCCTTCATTTGGGAGCTACAGCCCCTTTTTAGCACTGTTGAATAAAGACAGACAGTGCAATGCATACTCCCAATGGTAGACAACCAGAGTCCCAATCTACTCACATCAGATCCTGCATTCTCCACACCACTCACCACTCACACAGGAGGGTTAAGGTGGAAGACCAAACCTCTTCAAACTGAACAGGTAAAGCAAAGGTGGAGGACGAGTGTCTAAATCCTAGTAGTCTCAGGGTATATATTCTGGAGTGTTCCATAAGAGTATTCTGGAAAGTTCCAGTGGAGTCCTGAAGAAGAATGCCCATCATGTTGGGTGTGGTCTTAGCCAATAAAAGAAGACTGCAGCTGTGAAAATGTGCTGTTATTGAGGAACTTCCCCGAGGCCAGTGCATTGATTTAGGACAGCAGCTGTTTTTCCTATGTGCTGGTTCTTTTCTTCCTGCTGACTTCCTGAAGTGAAGAGTTCATTGCTGTGGCTCTGAAAACTGCAGGTTTGATTTATCTAAGCTCCAGGAATCAGGTAGGAGAATTGCCTTCAATGTGTTTTTTACAGCATTTGCTTATTTAAGAAAAAGACATGGCTCACTCCTAAATAATGAGCAGCAAGTTTTGGGTTCATGGAAGTTCATGAAAGTAATTAAGCAGCTTGTTTTCCAGATATTTTCTCTGCAATAGTTCAACAGTGCTTTATTACGGTTAAAGACATTTCCAGAGATACAATGGTTTAAGCACAATCTGAAGGCGATAGTTTTCAGTCTTTGAAGGTTTAACAGAGAATTATCTGTTTACAAAAACATAGTGAATAAGTAGTTTTGCAAGTTGATGAAGAGAGATATAATCACCAAAGACATTTATCTGTTCCTGAGGAATCAGACCATGACACAGGGGCATGAATGTGAGTGTTGATTAACCCTGGGCGTAGTTCGCGAAGTAGCACTTCGAGAAGCAACGCAAAGTGCACTTTGCACTACGCGAGCTACGCTTAGCACTTCGCGAACTGCGTAGTACCTTGTTCGCACTGTGCCAGATGTCGTTTTCAAAGAATGCACAGTGCGGACAAGCAACCGGCACTGTGCAATCATTGAAAATGGCATCTTGCACAGTGCGAGCTGTAGTTTTCTGCTGCTCGAGTAGATTTTTACTCGTGCGGCAGCTTTCTCAACGCGAACTGGTAGTTTCTCATCGCGAGCGGTCGCGAGCATACGCGACCACTCGCAATGAGAAACCTGACCTCCTCGCGTTGGGAATCTCGCCGGGAGGTTTATTTTCCATGCTCGCGATCGCCAACTTGATGTTGCTGATCGCGAACAAGGAAAAAGTCTCGCCGGGATGTCATTTTGCTTGCTCGCAGTCGCCAACTTGACGTTGAGGACCGCGAGCAAGCAAAAAATTACCGCAGCACTACACAACACTACGCTACGCGTGTTCGCACTGTGCTACGTGCAGTTCGCGTAGTGCGAAGTAGCGCAAACTTCGCAAACTACGCGAGCGTAGCGTAGTGCTTTGCCCAGGCTTAGTGTTGATCCGCTTCAATACTATCCTCTCCAGAAGTATGGTGGTCTTATATTGTCCAGTTGGATGCTAAACTGATCTCTGAACTTAAAAGAACTTTGGCCTCCAGGCCCTGGTTTCCTGACCTGATACCATTTATTGCACGCATAAAGCTGGCATCCTGAATCTACCATTTTTCTTCAGTTGTGTTCAGCCCTTAATTTGGTGATGGGATTGTTGAACTAATGGTTCTGACTAGATGATGGCTAGTCGCAGCTTTGACCAACTTCGCTGTTTAATTGTTTAATTAGTACTCATAGCCAGAACCACTGAGCAAGAGGGGAAGACAAATCACACTGACAGACCATGGCCTTTAAAAATATCACCTAGTAATGGCTTTAACAGCAACCTTGTATATCTAATCTTATTTATTCCTGACCTGTCTCAAATTTTATGGGAACGAGAGCTCAAGATTCCAGATCTGGGGTTGTGTTATAGGATGTGCCTCTGGGGTGCAACAGGCTTGTCCTCCATTTGTTTGTGCCTCTGTGGCACATTTGGATATTACAGAGGGGGTGGGGGGGCACAGATACATGTGCAGCCTCTTCTGAATACAGATCACGCTGCTGCAAACTTTTGGCCAGCCTTATCATAGGAGAGCATTTACTTACCATGTCACCATGCAATTGAGTGAATCCTTTGCCATTGTACCCATGCCGTATTACAAACAGTGTAGCAATGGCAAATAAGCCATCAGGAGGCCCCTGAGACATTGCAGTGTCTCAGGGGCCCTCCATGCACCACCCCCCATAGTAGACAGGTACAGTATGACACTATATCTGCCTGGGTGGGATCCCTGCTACCCCTCAAATGTAATGCATGGTTTGCCTCCATTGAAAGATGATGCTGCAGTATCAAACCTCAGCCCTGTCTTTCACTAACATACCCTCCTAGGTACAAATGCAAACTGCCAGAGTCTGCTCCTGAGGACAGGGCATTTATGGTGTAGTCAGGCACACCGAGTAATTATGGGCCACAGCACAAACTCAGACACTGCACCCGATTTGTAATTGGGGCACAGGGCAGAAATCCTTCAAGTCTCACCAGTGACTTGCACCACCCATTAAACAATTGTAAACTAACTTCCTTGTTTCTGCTGGATGACATCTCTTCATGTGTTAAGAAGTGAATGCATTATGTGCACGTTGTGCTTGATAAAGATCAATGGGCCAGGTGTATCAAAAAAACAATTTGCGATTCCCAAATTGCGATTTTTACCGAATCGCTATTTGAGAATCAGAAAATGCTATGCAGGAAAAAAATCGCCATCACAATTACAGATTAGCAAATAGCAATTCTGTAATTGCGATTTCGCAAAATAATAAATTGTAAATTTGCGAAACTGCTATTCTGGTGCAGTTTCTTTTGACATCACAAGCAGGAAGTGTGACTGCCCATGCTGTTTCAGAGTGCCTGGGGCTGTGTGAGAGGCTGAGAGCAGGAGCACACCACTCAGGAGCCCATCAGGAGTGCTAAGACAGGCACAAAGACACATCATGGCCACACCGGAGAAGGAAAGGAGCCTGTAGGACGCAAAAGAAAACAAAAATTCAGTGAGAAAGAATTAGAGGTCCTCATTGAGGAAATCACTGCACATACCAGAGTCAGGGAAGATGAAGATCTGGCTGGCAATACAAGCAAAAGTAAATGCCATTGGGGTCACACAGCGCTCCATTGAAGACCTACGCAAGTGCTGGTACGACTTGCGCTCAAGGGTATAAGAGAAGGTGGCAAGCAGGATTGCAGATGCAAAGAAAACTGGTGGAGGACCATCTACACACCCAGCGTCCATACCCCTGGAAGACTTGATGGAGTCCACCCTACAGCCAGAATCCATCAGTGGCATAGCAGACATTGACAGCTCAGCCACAGACCACACCTGACAAGGTAAGATGCATGCTAAATTACCCTATAGCCATCGCTCACTAAACACCCCTCTTATAAATTACCCAATAATCAAGTAGGATTGCCACTCCAGTCCACAATTTTGTTACCACCCAGCAATGCATCATGGGAGATACAGTCCCACACATAAGATAGTAAAGCTATGACACTGAGAAACATATCCGCAGTTTACTCACACCAGTCAATGACCAAGCTAAGCACAGCATTTTGGTATACCAACTCGAGTACATTTAATTTGAAAATAACAGAAAGCAGAACACACAGTAAATTGTTCTCTTGTATTCACAGGAGAACCTGCGCCACAGGGTAAAGACACACAAATTGATGAGGCACCTGAGCTACAGCAACAGGCAGAGGAAGAAAAGTCAGATACAACAACACAAAAAACACCTGCACCAAGACCACGCAGGTACACTGTGGTTCCCCTCCAGGAGTTGGAGGGAGGAGTGGAAGACATCCAGGATGATCCACAGTCAACGCCCGAAGAGCAAGCACAGCGTCAAACTCATCAGTCTCCTGTGCAGAGTAGCAACATCAGAAGCTTCAGACGCAGAGCAAGGTCACAACATGTCACTGACGAAAAAGAAAAACCCACTGTCTTCTCTGGGCTGGAGGGCACTATGCTGAAGGTGCAGCGGCTGCAATTAAAAAGCATGCAATCAATGCAAAGGCAGCTGGTGTCACTAAATCATAATATGACTGATATCAAAGATGGCATCAGGGAGCTTAACAACACTGTTGCAGAAGGTCATAGGGCTAATGCAGACAGTATTAAAGACATGACTGTAGCAATCAGAGCTATGCACAGCCATGCAGAGGGACCGTGCTTTAAGGTTCCGTGAGAAGCATCGCCTATTTAGCCGTATGTATGGGTAAAGCGATGGTGATGCAGTCAGCAGCCAGTGCAATGCCACAGCTGTCCTGTCCAGACGTACCGTGTCCATGCAAGTGGAAATGGCCCACTGCAGCCAGGATGTTGCCAGGGGATTAGTGCAGGTCATCACTGCTGTTGAGCAGCTAGAGACAGCCAACATAGCTGGCACAGGTATTCTGGGTGCAACGGATAGTGAGAAGGTCTCCAGCCGCAGCAGCATCACTCCACCGGTGACTGAGCCCAGACGGCAGAGTGTAAGGCAAGGAACAGCATCCGAAGCCTCATCAAGGGAGGGCAGTGTGAACATTGACTATTCTAGTGCTGTGCATGGGCACAAGAAATAGTTAGTGCTGTGGCTGAGGCTGAGGCATGCAAATAGGTAAGGTAACCCTTGGCATACGATTAAAAGGGTTGTAATTTGTGCATGGACTGTATATATGCCATGATGAGCAACACAAGGCACACACTAGTGAGGAGTTGAAGGCAGTGTGCACACATATTACCTGATGTTAAAGTCAATAAAACACAGTTGTTCAAAAGTCATGATTTGCTTTGTCTCATTACTCACCTAGAAATAGTTGCCTGTGATCTCTTCATGTCTCTGTCTGCCATCTGTGGCACCTACACCACCCGCTACTCTGCGAGGTGGCCATGGTTCATCCTCCTCATCAGAGTCCAAATCTGTGGTGTCCAACGGGATGCCGTTGCTTGTTGCTAGGTTGTGTAGCATGGCACAGGGGGCAACAATTTTACAACATATCTCTGGCCTGTACTGCCGTGCACCTTCACTTTTGTGTAAGCAGCGGAACCTACTCTTCAGCAGTCCGAATGTCCGCTCCACGACATTGCGCACTGACTTATGTGCAGCATTGTATCTCCTTTCACTCGGAGTTGCTGTATTGAGATATGGTGTGAGTATAAAGGAGAGCACAGCATATGCGCTGTCACCTACAGGATGAAAGGCAAAAAATTAATCACTGTCCAATTTCAACAGATCCAAGGAGTCTATCAGAGTGAGTTACATGCATTTACCTAGCAGGTATCCTTCTCCAAATTCATCCCCAGTGAGACATGTGTATATTCCACTGTGCCTGAAGATGTAAGAGTCATGCGCACTACCAGGAAATGTGGCCACAATGTCAGTGTTTACCTGTGAGTTGGTGGTAATTATCAAGTTCCAAATTGTGATTGTGGGTTAATTCAAAAATTGCAAATTTTCATACATTTCTCCATGATTTCTGAAATGCGAATTTGCTATTTATGATTCGCATTTTTCATATTCGCAAAATAAAAATTTGCAAAAGATGACTTCGCAAAGTTTGAATTCGGTAACTTAGAAATCACTAAGTTTAGATATGTTAATTTTGCGATTGAGTTAGCTTTCATACATTGCAAACAGCCATTTTGCGAGCGCAAAAGGCCGATTTCTGCAAATCGCACCGTTTGCGATCGCAAAATAGCTTGATACATCTGCCTCTATATTTTTAAAGAGATGGTGATGCAGATGTATGTCATTGTTTACAATGTTTACATATTTGATTTTGCCAACCATCACGCCTGCCATGTACCATTAAATTGGATATCAATCATGCCCTCTTGATAGTCTTATGCCCTTTTGATACTCTTATGCGCTTTTGATATTATGCCTTTGTGAAAGTCTTATGCCGTCTATATACTATTATGTGCCCTTGAAACTCTTGTGCTCTCAATAGTATCATGCCCTTTTGATTCTTTTATGACCTCTTTATACTATCATGCCTGCTTGATAGTCAATGTCCTCTTGCTAGCAACATGCCCTCATGATACTCCTATGTCCTCGGGGCCGGATGTACGACCATTGGATTTTGCCACTCGCAATTTGTGACAAATTATGAATCGCAATTTGCGAGTTGCAAAATCCAATGTACAACAGTGTCTCAGACATTGTTTGCGATTCCCAATAGGGTCGCAAATCGCAAGCCTCATGAATATTAATGAGGCTGTCACAATTTGCGACCCCATTGGAAATGGCTGGCACTCTTAGGGATGGTGGCCTGCTGGGGTCCGCAGATCACTATGTCTGGGACTGCTTTGTCAATAAAGCAGTTTTTTTTAAAATGCATCCTGTTTTCCTTAAAGGAAGACAGGATGCATTTAAAAAGTAAGAATTACACTTTTCATTTTCCTTTTTTAAGGGCAGGCAGTGGTCCTTGGGACCACTGCCTGCCCTTAAAAAAAATTGCCGAATGCATTTACAAAGGGGAAGGGGTCCACTGGGGACCCCTTCCCGTTTGTGAGTGCCTTACCACCCGTCTGAGAAGGGTGGTAAACTGCGAGTGTTTTGCGACCTCAATTACAGTCACGAAACATTTGTACATGGGCTATGGACTCGCTATTGTGATGAGACTCCCTTGACACGCCCCTTCCTAATAGCGAGTTGCTAAACCTATTTTGCGAGTTGCTTATTGATTAGCGACTCGTAAAATAGAGTTAGTAAATTGGGCTGACCTATTTTACGGTAGCAAAGGGGCTGAAATCCCCTTTCGGAACGCAAAACACGGTCGTACATCTAGCACTCTGATACTCGTATGCACTTTTGATACTATCACGCCCTTTCGATAGTCTTATTCCCTCTTGACACTGTTGTACCCAGTTGGTATTCCTTTACACTCTTGATTCTATCATGCCCTCTTTATATTCTTATTCCCTTGTGACACTGTCACGCCTTCTTGATTTTACTATGTGTTCCTGATACTATCTAGCCTTCCTGATACTCCCATGCCATTTTGATACTCCTAGGCCCTCTTGATGCTAGCATGCCTCTTTATACTCTTATACCATTCAGATTATTAGTGTTTGTCCCCTAATCTGTCTTGATTATACATGAGGGCTTTCACTCTGACAATGAACAAATCTTTCCCCTTGCCGACTCTCATTGCCAAACAATCCTACACACCCATGATTGTGACAATGTGGTGCTTTTTACCTACTTTTCATCAGTTTGAGCTAGAAACATTTTTGTTTAAATCTGCAAATTATGCGGCAGATGGTGGATTGTCTGGACTAATTGGTGACTCCATAATTAAGCAGAATACGCTGTGGATACAGAATGGCATACTTCCAGTGGCACAAACTGGTACATATACAGATTGGAACACCGTATTTATATCCTGCCTACACCTTTATCTCATCAAAAGTCAAGTATACACAGGGTACTTACGTCCCACGAAACCTTAGTGATGTCCAAATGTTGTCCCATGTAAAACGCTTTTCAAACATGCTAAGAGATAATGTTTGCACGATTCAAAAATAAAATATGTAAATACTGTGAAGGTCAGAGATAACTCAATGAGCAAAGACACTCTCTATCAAGGAAGACACTGAGCCACCTGTGAAACACTGATTAGGACTGGGCTTGTGTGGGGCAGACGCCTTTTGTCTTTTGTAATAAAGCATTTCAAGCATTAAACACACACACACAGAGAAACCCCAAGGAAGTATTCATTCCTCTTGTCCTGTCTGCGCATCTGTTAGACCTCTTGTATGTCCCTGTCCCTGACTTGTGGTTCTGACTTTATTAGAGAGGTATCAGCATTTCACAGATATTTACATTTCATTAATGGAAATAAATAGAAATTAAAACAAACCATTCTATTTTGATTTTGGTTTAAACCAATGTAGCTTCTGTCACTCAGGTTCTAGCATAAAACACACGCTCCAAATCTTTTACTAAAAGTCACATAAACCTTCACTGGTAGATGGAGCACTTTAAACAGGAGGGACCGAGTCACAAAGGTACATTCACATTTGTAGTTGAACTCATATATAGATCTACTCCTACATCTAGGATTAATGGTATTATTACCATTATTTGTGTCGAACACAACTTTTGAATTGCGTCTTTACTGTCTGTAAAAAACAAAATTACCTTAGGGCACTAAATGTGCTGAAGGTTGCTTTACACTGGGCCAGGGAGTATTTTCATACACTAAAGAATGTCACTACATGTGCACCTTGAGTTTTTAATGTGTTGGGCTATGTCAATAGCAGGCATGTCTATCGTACAATATAAATTATGTGGATTAATTAACAACTGATGTCATGAATAAGTCTGGATGCCAATATTATTCAAAATTAAGTTATGAGTCCTGATTGATTAGGCCATCTTTTAATAGGTTATGCTGCCATTGCTGAAGCCGGAAGGGCAAGCAGCATGGGTTGTCTTGCTAGGCAGCGTGTGTACTGCCACCTTTAAATAGTCCAAGCTCTCTGGTCCCTAGAGTGCACTAAACCTGCTCCTAGTGGGGCTCCTCGGGAAGTCGTAGGATGACCGCTTCCCTCCAGGTCATTACAGACACTCTTTACAGATCTGTACTTTTGTTTAATCGCCTAGCGCTTTTTGGATTGGATCAGTCAAACCCCAGCCATCAGGATGGGGAGGTTGAGTGTAAATTTATAAGAAATTGTATTTGAGGTATCAAAGTGGAATGAGAAGAAGCATACAGAAGACTCTGACCTCACCCTGCCTGGAGAAAGGTATTTGTTGCCTGGGCAGAAGAATCTGTTTTCCTACTATAGAATGGCACAAGCTGGGGATTCAAACTGCTCTTAAGTAGACCTACAACACAAATGCTAAGTATTTTTGTAATTTGGGGAGACACCGGCGGATGAATTTGCTAGTTGCTGGAATAATGGAGATACCTTGAATACCAACCTGCTGTCAAATCAGAGGCATGGTTTGCTTGAACCAGTGTCCCGTAGACTAGAAGGAAGTCACAGAACTCACAAGAGAGCTTTGACAGCATCAAAGAATTTATCACTCCTCTTCTATGTAGTTGATGTTACTGCACAGAGATATTTTAAGGCATGAGTAACGGGGGAAATAGACAAGGCCCTCCTCCATTTCACGGGGTCCCTAAAAAAGCGACGCTGACTTTAAGAATACTCTTTCTATTTCTCTTTCTCTTCCGTTCTCTATGTCTACCTCTACCCCTGACTGTGTCTCTCTCTACCTATTCCTGTTTCAGCCTTCTTTATATTTCTGTCTCTCTCTACACCACCTATTTCTCGCACTATCATCTCTCTTCCCCTAACTTGCATAGACCTCTAGAGAGAGAGCTCTACTTCTGTCTACCCCCTCTATCTTACATGTAACACATTCTATCTGCAATGATTCTCTCTGTGCCTATTCCCTCTCATGTCTGCAATTTAAGACTGAGAAAATATGATCCTCCAAACAAAAAACCTCAGCACTTCTTAAACCCAAGAACTAGCAGAAAAGTGCCCAAATTCAGACAGGAAAGGAAATAGAAATGCACCAATGTCTTCAATGACATCACCTAACTCAAAGCACATGGATTCCCTATCACCAAAACCAAAGCCACCTTCTACAAGGCTGTCATTGATGAGACATCCTTTAGGGAACAAAAGCTCTCTTCTATGCCATTAGGCACTGCATCAAGCTGCTGCCTGACTGTTCAACCCCTCAGTCATTCGACAAATACAGTGCCACCATGACTTCTTCACAAACAAGATTGACATTATCAGATTGCAAATTGGCAAGAGTAAACAGACATCTACACTACCCCTATCCCCTTGCATACTGAGCCTATTAACATATTGAACTCACTCATGTTAAGAAGAGATTTTTCCTTCATGCTTGGTTCAATCCCGTCAAGGAGATACTCTCACACCCCTCTTCAGCATCATCATTCCCCAACTTAGCGAAGTGACTATCCCAGAGCCCCACAAAAAAGGACAGATCATCTGAACTCTGAAGCAGGTCAATCTGAACCGATCCAGAGCCCTGGTAGTCTTGCCTAGTTCTCCTTTGCCTACATCATTTCTTTCTCTCCCCCTCTCTCTCACTCTCGCTTTATCTCTCTATGTTGATATATCTCACCCCTCTCTACCTCATCAATTACTATATTCTCACCTTTCTCTATACCTCTTTTTTTAATTTCTCCTTCTCTCTTACTACCGCTGTGTCCTCTTTCGCTATTACCCTCTACCTCTGTCTGTCCCAAATATCTTTCTGTCGCATGTTGCTACTTATGTCATTAAATATATTCTATCTCACTCACCTTTCTTTACTTCCCTCTACCTATTTCTACATCTCTGTGTAACTATGTCCTTTCTCTCAACCTCAACTCTCTTTATCTCATCTATTTCTATGTTACCTCTCTTTCAATACACCTCTCTAAGTCACCTCTCTCTACCTATTTCTCACATTCTCACCTGTCTCTGTACTACTCACTATCTCTCTCTCATTTCTACCTCACCTCTGTCTCTGCCCCCCACTGATCAGTTTTTATTTCACCTCTATATAACGCTCCTCCACCTACCTCATACCTTTCTCTTCCGTATCTCTCTTCAATCCACTTAACCTTTTCTCCAGTTCCCTAAATCTCACCTCTCTCAACCTTTCTCTCAGCCATCTCTCTACCACACCACTCTCTATTTTTAACCTCTTTTTGGATGCCCTCTCCATTTCTCTTATGCAGAACAGAAGGTCACTGTGTAGGCAGAAAAGTATAAACATAGAATAAGGAGAGGCAGGAGAAGGCAGGGGAAGAGAATTAAGGTGAAAATTATCAGATTACATGCGATGAAATAAAGAACATCCAGTGAGGTTTGATTTTCCTTATTACAGTTAGGGCCCAATTACGATGCTGGTCGGATGAGCGTCTGACCAGCATCGTTGCAGTAAAGGGACTGGCCGACAGGTAGTCGAAGGTCCTGACCACCAAATTAGGATCCATCCTCTGTGGAGGTGGTCAGAAACATGCCTCTTTGCATTGAAGCTTGTGCTGCAGCCCGAAAAAGGGCCTCATCACAAGCCCCAATGCCAAAAGGCATGTTTTTAAACATCCCTGCACCCTGCCACAAGATGCAGGGATGTTTAGGGGGGCACAACAGGTGTCCCACAGGGTCCATAGCGGAGGGCCATGGGGACAGGGGCACTGCTACGTACTCCATTAAAGCCTTTCCACCAGCCTTTTCATATTGGAAGAACCGATGTGAAATGGCTGGCAGAAAGGTGGATAGTAATCCCCATGGCGGTGCCTGAGAAGGCACTGCCTCCATTGTGGGGAATGTGATCCGACCGACCTCCTGACGGGCTCCTTGAGCCCATCGGAAGCTGTGGGTTGATCCCTGGGGCCATGCAGTCTGACCAACCACATCGTAATGCAGCGGTCTGACCACCGATATAGATGTCGGTGGGACCGAAACCGACGTTGTGATCAGCCCCTTTGAGTGCCATTTGGAAATGAAGATTTATTTGTGATTACAAATAACTGAAAATTATGCTACTAAGGTAACTTCAAACTCTATGTTCATATGTCTTGTTTCAATATTATTGTCCTAGTTTAGTAAACAAGAGTCAACCTTATTGTGGCTTTCTTACAACGAGAGGAACAGGATGGCAGAACATTTTCAAATATCATTGTTGCAAGACTACAAAAATCTCAACAAAAGTGAAAAAACAAATAGCCCTGTGTAATGCCAGTTCAAGCTTGCTTTTGGTATGGTTTGTCTGACACATGCTGTGCAGCATGAGCTTTCAGCTGTTATTATGGACCCCTGTTTCTGAATGTTTATTATATAACTTGTGTGCTAATAAGGAGATTACATTTTCTGGCTGCACTGCAGTTTAATGCTAAACATGCTAGCAGCTCATTTTAAGCTATAGTCGAAATGAGATTATGGAACCCACAGAGAGTTGAGATTAGGTTGTATGAAGAGCAGGAGTGCGTACTTAAGGCCTGGTATAGAGTTTGGCTGATGGGCTACTCTGTCACAAACATGATGGATATCCTGTTTGCCTTATTACAAGTGCATTATTTTCTATGATAATATGATGGATGGAATATTCATCGAAATTGTGGCAGAGGACTCATCCGGCAAACTTTATATCAGGTCCTAAATTTCCAGGTGTCTTAACACAGACGAGGAATTACCTGCATTTTTGTAATTATCAACGTACTAGCTGCCAAAGGTTATACACGTTTTAGTTGTTATTCTTGGTGGGTTTACTCTGTCTTAGATAAAATGCCATAAAAACTCTGAAAAAATTCTTTGAATTCCTACCTACCATGGCCCGCAAGTCCGTGTCAGTGGCCACAATCCTTTCACGACTGGATTATTGCAACAGTCTCTATGGAGGCATAAAGAAAAGTACTCAAAATGCAGCAGCTCGAATGGTATTGAATTTACCTAAAGGGTCCTCAGCCTCCGAGGCTCTTCAAACCCTCCATTGGTTACCCATACACAAGAGAATTCTCTTTAAAATCCTTGTGATTACCTTTAGAGCTGTAAAACAAAGTGGCCCCAAGTACCTCAGGTCTAGATTAAAAGTTCATGTACCTGTTCGTAATCTGAGATCCTATAAAGAAAATCGGCTAGTACCCCCACATTTCCGTCTGAAGTCCAGAGGAGGAAAGTCCATGGCTGCTCTAGGAACAAAAGCCTGGAACTACTTACCCACTCACCTGAGACTTATACAGACAGAATCTATTTTTAAGAAAAAAATGAAAACTTGGATATTTACAGTTCCAGATAGTTTGGCCCTTTCTCTTATCTAATCCATCCAACACAGTGACATTGGAGACTACTTTCCTCTGACACTAGCCATCAGCGCCAAGATGCTCCATTGGAGTGAAAGCCTGCGCTTTATAAATGTCATCATTCATTCATTGGCCCAATATTATGCAGTATGGCTATTGTGAATTTATGGTAGATGTGTGTAAACACACACTAAGGGGCCGATTCTGATTTCGGCCGGAAGGGCTCCGAACGATGGTTGGAGCCCTTCTGACCGAATCGGAACGTGTCGGCCGGATTCCTTTTCGACCGAGCCATTCCGATAGGCTCGGTCGGAACGGAATCCAACACGGATTTCCGGATGGCTGACGATTGGCTCGGAGAGCCCGTCTGCTGTCCGGATATCCCTCAGTACTCCCCCGGCCGCCTCTTTACGACCGAGGGAGTACGATGGCAGTTTCTCACTGCCTTTTCGTGCCTGTCTTTCCGGCATGAAAAGGCAGTCGGAAACTGTCTTTGGGGGCCCCCAGGAGGGCTCCCACAGGTGCGAGGCTGCTGAATGGCGGCTAGGGGGCAACTATGGTGCCCCTCTGTGGATCCCTGCACCCGGTGGCAGGCACCTTGTGGTGCCGGCCACAGGGTGCAGGGATGAACTGCACCCCTGCTTTTCACAATGCAAGCATGCATTCCGCTCGGAATGCATGCTCCCATTGTGAAGTATACGAGTGCGACCGAACCCTGTTCGGTCGCATCGTACTTCCAGGGCCGTAACCGACGACAGCAGGTCGGTCGGTTATGGCTCCTGACCGATGTCGGACGGACCTGAGTCCGTCCGACATCAGAATCGGCCCCTAAGTCATAGAACTGGTACAAAATGAATTAGTGATGCCAGGTTTTGTGATAGCCATCAATGTGCAAGATAGGCCATAATTCCACTACGTAGAATGTACTTGAAATAATAGTAAATATATTACATAATAGTGTTGTGAGTGCACACTATGAATGTAAGGTAACATTTTATCATTCTGTGTTCATTACAATGTATCACACTTCTGTGACTTTAAGAAATTGTCTTTGAATGAGTGTGGCATTTTTTAGACCCCTCGCTGAAAATGACTGTTCGGTCATTTGAAGTAAAGTCGAGGAGCTTGGCTGAAATGTGATAATAGGAACCTTTGATCACCATGCACATTTTTTTCACTTTAGCACTAAACACTTTGAAGATTAATACATTGATTATTTATCTTTTTCTACTCAACTCAGAGCGTTTTTTCAACAAACAGTCCATCCTGAAGGTGGTAGGCGACTGATTGCAGCCATGTAATTTGTGTGATCTGCTGTGTTTGCAGTTTCATATAATTCAATACTACAATATTGATAGTCTTAATGAGGGGTAGAATTATCTGTACATTTGTAATGCATTTAATTAAAACTGTTCTAATTAACAGAGTGTCACCAAATTTGTGTTGAATAGGATCCCAAAAATCCTTAAAATGGCCCTGAAACCACATTATCAAAACACTGCCCGGTATTAATGGCACTGAGAAAATTGCTCTGTCTTTTCTAGGCTTAGGATGGCAAAGGATCCTGCCAGTAGTTCCAAAGTATTTCTATGCAGGGTCTTTTGCTTTGGAGAACACCATCCTCCATAAGAGGTGACCCAGTCCCAGCGCTGCATCTCTGATTTGATTACAAGACCTATGTGGGACCCTAAGATGGGGTCCACGTGTGAATGCCATCACAGAAATTCTATCTTGGTGTTTGTAATAAAGATGACTGTGTCTTCTTTGCAAATGAATTTTTTCTGCACCTGATGATACATTTTTCAGGTGAAGGAAAAGTAGAAACAGTGGAAAAAATTTCTCAGTTCAGATAGGGAATAGGCCATAGATATAAAGGTGCCGATTCCGATCCGGTAAAAAGCGGGTACGAACCGTCGGACGGAGCCTTTTCTCCGTCCGACTCGTACCCGGTGCGAAATCCATCCGAAAATGCAAGTACGATTCGGACGGAAACACCATTTCCGTTCGAATCGAACAAAACACCGACCGAACAGATTCGAAACACAATTCCGATCCGGAAAAGCGCCGACCTGACGTCGGTACGCATCCAGCCTACGTTTCACGAACCAGGAAGTACGATTCGAACCGACGTCATCTCGCACGGAATATATTTACCGGCTGCCAAAAACTGCCGGGAAATCAGGACGACACACGCAAGGAGCAGCTGGACGTGACGAACAGACATGGACCCGAACCTACGTGCCATCCCTGCCCTCCTAGCAGTCCACCTGGCGTACAGGAACCGACGCAGACGCCGCAGAAGGTCAGCACAACAACCAGGGGCAAAGGGGGGGCAGGGGCAGGACACACAACACCAACACATGGTACCAAATCATACATGGCCTGGACATACCTGACCATCAGGGCCTGGTCACCTCCAGGGGGTGGGGGCGTGGCCAGCAACGCATGCGTCCGCCATAGCGGAAGTGGATGGTCACGCGAACCGGTACGTACCCTACCAAGGCCGCAAGAGCGTGGGTACGGAACGTACCACGCGTCCCCCTACGTCACTACAACAATGGCGGTACTGCCCGTACCCTCGTCAGAAAGGCCTGGGTACGGCTCGTACCAGCATTGCTGGGGTCATGTAGGGGTACGCGTGGTACGACCCGTAGCCACGCCCCCAAGGACTGTGTATGGTGCGGACCCCACGGCACCGCAACTATGGGGGGACGCACCGTACCCACCCACCAAAGGCATGGGTACGGGCCGTACCCAGGCATGCAGAGCGTGGGTACGGGTATGTACGGACCGTACCCCCACCCCAGCAGTGTATGTATGCCCCGAACCCCCACCCGTGTATGTACGCCCCGAACCCCCACCCCAGCATTGTATGTATGCCCCGAACCACCACCCGTGTATGTATGCACCGAACCCCCACCCGCGTATGTACGCCCCGAACCCCAACCCCAGCATTGTATGTACGCCCCGAACCCCCACCCGTGTATGTACGCCCCGAACCCCCACCCCAGCATTGTATGTACGCCCCGAACCCCCACCCGTGTATGTACGCACCGAACCCCCACCCGTGTATGTACGCACCCAACCACCACCCGTGTATGTACGCCCCGAACCCCCACCCGTGTATGTACGCCCCGAACCCCAACCCCAGCATTGTATGTATGCCCCGAACCACCACCCGTGCATGTACGCACCGAACCCCCACCCGTGTATGTACGCACCGAACCACCACCCGTGTATGTACGCACCGAACCCCCACCCCAGCAGTGTATGTACGCCCCGAACCCCCACCCGTGTATGTACGCCCCGAACCCCCACCCCAGCATTGTATGTACGCCCGAACCCCCACCCGTGTATGTACGCACCGAACCACCACCCGTGTATGTACGCACCGAACCCCCACCCGTGTATGTACGCACCCAACCACCACCCGTGTATGTACGCACCGAACCCCCACCCCAGCATTGTATGTACGCCCCGAACCCCCATCCGTGTATGTACGCACCGAACCCCCACCCGTGTATGTACGCCCCGAACCCCCGCCCGTGTATGTACGCACCGAACCCCCACCCCAGCAGTGTATGTACGACACGTACCCCCACCCGCGTATGCAAGGAGCGTACCACCCACGCCAACAGTGTAAGTACGACACGTGCCCCCACCCGCGTATGCATGGAGCGAACCCACACCCGTGTATGTCATGAGCGTACATATTGTGAAATAGGAGAGGTGGGTGCAGAGTCCCCCCAGCAGTGCCCAGACACAGGAGGGGTGTGTGCAGAGCCCTCCCAGCAGTGCCCAGACACAGGACGGGTGGGTGCAGAGTCCCCCAGCAGTGCCCAGACACAGGAGGGGTGGGTGCCTATCGCTCCCAGCAGTGCCCAGACACAGGAGGGGTGGGTGCAGAGTCCCCCAGCAGTGCCTAGACACAGGAGGGGTGGGTGCCTATCACTCCCAGCAGTGCCCAGAGACAGGAGGGGTGGGTGCAGAGTCCTCCCAGCAGTGCCCAGAGACAGGAGGGGTGGGTGCAGAGTCCCCCAGCAGTGCCCAGACACAGGAGGGGTGGGTGCCTATCACTCCCAGCAGTGCCCAGAGACAGGAGGGGTGGGTGCAGAGTCCTCCCAGCAGTGCCCAGAGACAGGAGGGGTGGGTGCAGAGTCCCCCAGCAGTGCCCAGACATAGGACAATATACCCCATCAACAAGTTCAGTGACCAACAAGGGTGATACCCCAGATGCAGGTGGAGCCATCGCTGAGCCAGCATGGCCATAGTGAAAGGCAACCCTCACACATCCAGGAAATGTAGACACAGCACAGCACAGCATATGGGAGACACCCTGCAGGGAAAATGGCTGGCTCCACAGAGGATGGAACACACCTTGGGACAATGTCACCATACAGTGAGAGCAAACATGACCAAATACCATTGGCAGAGACCTCTGTGATGGCACGCAGGTGGCAGGGTACACCCCATAAGCAGCACACTCCAACATTTCACAGACCCCTAACACATTATCACCACCCCAACTCAGGGAGCACCAGCACCAACAGCAAGTCCAGGAAAGCATCAGTGTGCAAAACCAAAAGAAAATGCTTTATTCAGCAGGAAAATATCTCTGAGAAAATGTCCACTATGTACAAGGGCCATGGGCCAGGCCAGCAGCAAAGTCCGGGGGGGGGTACACATCGGGACGTGTGTCCCCTAGCTTGCCTGCACAGTTCACATGTCCATTTCATCCACAGAAGAGGGGGCATCAGGGGGGAGGGTGGAAACAGGCACCGCAGGGACAGGATGGGCAAGGGTAGGTGTTGTGGGTGCAGGGAGGGATGATTCCGCCACAGGGGGGGTGCCAGCACCAAAGGTGGAGGACAGAATGGCGCTGCACACGTTGGCAAGGTCCCCCAGCGACTCCCCCGCACCCAATCGAACCACAGGCCCCAAGGAGGGGGGGGGGAGAGGGATGGGTCGCAGCGCCACTGGGTAGGGTGTGGACAGGGTGGGGAACTCAACTCCCCTGGCCGGGTCCTGCCTCCACCGCTTGCGGGGTGGTGTCCTCCTGGGGTGGGGGGGCACACTTGCAGTGGATGATGCTGTCACCGACTGTTGGCCAGGAGAGCTAAGGGGAGTGGATTTGGAGGGAGTGGGTTGTGTGGACTGCGGACTCCCACTGTGGCTGCGTGTTGTACGTTTCCCCCCCGACCCAGTGGGTGTGCCTTCCTCACCCTGTGTGTGCGTGACAGGAGGTGTGCGCTTCGACTTCCCTGGTGGTGTGGTGCCTGTGTCTGGTGGGGTGCGTGCACGCTGACGTCTGGATGTGCGTGGGACAGGCACGGGAGTGGGAATTGTGGATGGGGCAGGGGTAGGGGGGGTAGGCAGCGCTGCAGGAGATCCAGTGCTGCAGTCAGTGTGGAGTCTCTGGACCTCAGCAACTGCCGTTGGTCAGACTGCGCAGCCGACATGCCCTCCATGTATGCCTCCATCTGGGTCAGCACCTGGGTGTGGGCATGGAGGACATTTAGCATCGCAGTCTGACCAACCTGCAACTGCCTCAGGATGTCCACAGACTCCGCACTCACCACAGCAGTGGTGACAGGGGCAGGGGGTGCGGTGCCTGGCAGGAAGGAGACATGTGGGGACCGAGCTCGGAGGGAAGGGCCACGAGCAGGTGGGAGGCCGGTGATGGAAACTGAGGTGGCGGGGGGATGTGGAGGGCTGCCATCAGCTGGGGGGGCAGACTCCGCCACCTCTGGGAGCTCAGCCTCGGACCCGTCTGCGTCATAGTCTGTGTTGGCAGTCGACAGGTCCTCTGCCTCACTCCCTTCGGCCTCCGTGCCACTCCATGTGCCACACAGGACAGCACTGCTGGCACTGGTGCTCAATCCCTCCTCCCGGTCCGTGCTAGTGTCTCCTTCCGTGTCCCCCGGCGATGCTGTGGGAAAGGTGAAGAGACAGGAGATAATCAGACACCTGTACACATATGTCACATGAGTCAAATATACATAGGTCACATTGCATAGCCTGAAAAGCAACAGGAGTAACACCTACAAAACAATGTACACATGTAGGCCATGGAACACACAGTTTGTCGACCCACCATGCCACTGAGACACAATGGAGAGCATGACACAACAGCAAATCACTGCACCTAAATTTTTACAGAGGAGCCAGCCTCTGGGGACAAATGTGCACAGCATCTGCACCACACTGCGTCGTCAAAAAGGGATGAGCAGGAATCATATCCATTTACTCTTGCCACATGCTGCAAAGGCAATACATGAAACCATGCCAAACATGACTGGGTCAATGCACCTTGAGCGTATGTCCAGTCAAACATCACACACAGGCCACACCCAGCAAGGAGGATGAAGCTTCTGACATGTAGGCCTTGTACGCACAATCCACCTACATCTGAGACAATCTCATTGAGACGGAGAAAGTATGTACACCTCTTACTCTGGGATGAAAACACATGGCCTCCACTAATTAATGACTGTACACACACTGCCCCTGGTGCGCCTGTCCACACATCATTGACAGGCAAACATCATCAGATTGTCTTAACAACACACACAGGTAATGCCCACTGTGAGTATGCACAAGCAAAATGGGTCCCCCTGTACAGTGGACACATGTAGCAACCTGTAGGTCCTAACAGTTGAGCCCAGGGTACAATGCCACCCTACCCAACCCATGGCGAAGACACATTGAATGGCCATATTGATGGATGACGCACATGATACCTAGGAAGAGGTGCCCCAGGGCACAGTAGTGCCCACACTCCTCCATGGTCCTGGATGGACATGACTGCAAATTAAGCAACCGTCCCTGCACTTAGCAGGCCTCCCACTCAGGCACATCATGTCAGAGGGCACACAATTGGACATGCATGCTGGAAGGCTGTACATTTTGGAGACACACCCCTATGTCGTGATTCACAATCAGTGCCAAGTGACATGGACACCACAATGACTGAAATTGGCCAGGGCACATGCAAGGTCCCCAGACCTGTGACACATCACCCCCACACATGATGCTGCTAGCATTGGGCACCTGCATAAACTGTCTGCCTAAATAACCTTGTGCAAGAGTGGCTACAGACAGACCAGGGAACACATGGCAAGGAGGGGAAGGGAGGGAGTGAGAACAGCACTGGGCTACTTTGGGGAGAAGTTGACGCACTGCACAATCAAACCCTGGCAGTGTATCCATGCAACTGCGCACTTACATTGGCTGGGGACACACAACTGACACACATGTACCTACCCCCTTCCTGCTGCTGCTTCTCCTGTAGGCGCCTGTCCATATCGGGGAAGACCACCGCCAGCACACGCTTCTGGATGTGGGTCAGACGACGGCGCCCACGGTTCTTACGGCTCTCAGGTGAGTCCCCCAGCAGGACCCATGTAATCCTCCTCGTCCAGCACCGGATGTCCTGCCAGCGTTTCCTCACCTGAGACAGGCCCCGCATCCGACCCTCTGTAGCCCTCACGGCACTGACGGCTGTCTTCCAGATCTCCCCCTTGGCAATGGCGCCTACCTGTGAGGATGCAAAAGTGAGAATACATTAATCCACATGAGCAAAGCCACAGAGACACACATATAGAACAATCCTCTTCATGAACAGGCCATGGTATGCATGCAACTCATTGCACCTTTGTCATAGGGACATAATCCACTGTGGAAGGCCAAATGCACTACGTGCCATTGAAAGTACACGGGTGGCATGAGGGGTACCACACACTCACTGACCAGGGATCACACTGTGCCTCACAGGCTACACCAGGATTATGTACAGCACCTCAAAGCAGTCACCTGCCCCAGCACACTGATGCTACCTCAGCAGAGTACACAGACACACACAGGCACAGGACAATCACATGGCATTGCCAACTGCGGGTACACACCTCACTCTGCCCATGTGCCAGTAGACGGGGGTGTCACAGGTGTGGGGCTGGCTCAGCACGGCATGCACACAGCACTGCTCCCTGCTCACATCGGATGGGCAGCCTATATCCATCCCTCATGCAGCTTGTGTGCAACACTCCCCATATGCACTCACCCACATGACAGGGGACTTACACACACACCAATGTGCAGGGGACGAACACGGCCTTTGGACACTCACAGCACAGGTACACTGAACAAACACACATCCATGCATTCATTGTCACAGTAGGCACTATGCAAGTGAGGAGTGCACACAGGAAACACAGCATGCACTGCATGGGTGACATGAGGCCTTCCACACCCTGGGACCCACTCTAAACACCAGTGCATGTCTGTCACACATGGACACAATGCCAGAAGTCACTGTCACACAAAAGGGGCACAGTCTAAGCTAGTGGAGTCTGCACTCACCTGAACCCCTGGTCGACCATACAGGCTCTGGTACTGTGGGAGGATCACATCTATCAGGGCAAGGTTCTCCTCCTGGGTGAATGGCTGTGACCTCTCCACAGTCCTGGACATGGTGCCAGAGGAATCACTATCAGCAGCAGTGGTCATGGATGAATGGATGTGCAGGCAAGTGCTCTCTCATGGGACCTGGCTGGCTTATATCTGCCTGGCTGGCCTGTTCATGTACAGGAGTACAGATTGATTGGTCAGTCACATTTGCATCCTACGTTTCATCCAATCCCTTCAAACCTACCCCAGTGTGTGGCTTTGCATGGTTTCAGTTTTGATGATGATGTCAAGTCGACATCCACTTTGCAACAATGTAGATTCTTGCAAACTGACTTCTGCTGGGCACCTGGTGCTCAAATTGAAGACCGGGCTGGGGTTCGGTGCGTACATACACGGGTGGGGGTTCGGGGCGTACATACACTGCTGGGGTGTGGGTACGGGCCGTACTTCCACGGGTGGTGGTTCGGTGCGTACATACACGGGTGGGGGTTCGGGGCGTACATACACTGCTGGGGTGGGGGTTGGGTGCGTACATACACGGGTGGGGGTTCGGTGCGTACATACACGGGTGGGGGTTCGGGGCGTACATACACTGCTGGGGTGGGGGTACGGGCCGTACTTCCACGGGTGTGGGTACGGTCCGTACATACATGGGTGGTGGTTCGGTGCGTACATACACGGGTGGGGGTTCGGTGCGTACATACACTGCTGGGGTGGGGGTTCGGGGCGTACATTCCCTGGTGGGGTGTGGGTACAGGCCGTACTTCCACGGGTGTGGGTACGGTCCGTACATACACGGGTGGGGGTTCGGGGCATACATACACTGCTGGGGTGGGGGTTCGGTGCGTACATACACGGGTGGGGGTTCGGTGCGTACATACGCGGGCGGGGGGGGTGGTGGGGTGTTCGGCGCGTATGCAGGCACATGTCTCCATGGTTGCTATGGGAGTTCGGTTCGGACGGTGTTTTTTGCGTACGGTTGTGAAATGGGGAGGACGGGAGGGATCGTACTTGCGCAGTCGGACTTTATTTTTCCGCACGGTGGGTTTTTCAACCGGGGACGTGTCGGTGACTTTTCCCGACCCGAGGACGTGTGGGGAAATCTTCCCAATGTGATTCGTATGGACTTTTTTCCGTTCGAATCGTACTTGGCAGTTTGTACGCTACTTTGACGATTCGGACGGAAAAAAATCCGGAGACGAGTCGGACGGGAAATTTTTTACCGGATCGGAATTGGCACCAAAATGTACCTTGTGAAATCAAAGGCAACCCCTGATTTCCTTTTTTAGTCTTTTTTCTAACTAGTTAAAGTTTTGTGGAGACTTTCTAAGATATTATCCCAAAGCCGAGAAGGCCAGTGACTGAGTAGATGTTAGAATCAACTTTGTTTTTGTTTTATCACAAAGCTCAGCACCTCCATCTGTTATCATCAAAATGTCCTAGATGAAAGGTTCTTATTTCTGTGACATGAGTAAATGATCTCAATGGAAATGGCCAGTAATATGTGCCTCATCTTGCGCCATGCCATGGTAGAAAAGCATCCTTCAGTCTAGGCTTATTAACTAGTTATCTTTGAGGAAAATGTCTCAGAGAAGGTGAAGCCTCTTTTTTGAGGTGAATGAATTACATTTTACAGTATATGCAACATAGTAATCCTTTTTTAGTACCAGCAAAATTCTGCTGACAAGTCAATCCTCTGTGCAAATAATGGCCCTGCACACTGTATTCTTGTTGATAAGGGAGGACAGCTTAATCTGAACCAAAAGTATTCTCTTGCCGTAGATTAATGGTCAATTGGACAAAACTCCTGAACCAGTGAATTCAGGAAGTCCAACTCAAAACCCCGAATAAAAAAGAGAGTTGATGGATCTCCTGGAATTAACCCCCAGTTGTGAAGGCTGAAATGCTTGTGTCCCACTACCAGCAAGTGCGATGGGAGGAGAGCAGTTTGAAAGTTTTGTCAATTATTGGAAAGAATGAAAAGACCTCTGACCTACCTGATATGGTGGGTCAGTAGCAGCCGCGCAAGGGATCATTTGGTCTGATCACTGAGGCTGGCCCCCCTATTCAATGCTTGTGCTGTGTCTGAACCTAAAAAAGAACCCATGCAGCTGGAACCGTCTAGGTTCAAGGCCTTCCTGGAAGAACCCTGTGTGGTAATGAGACTTACTGTTGAAGCTATTTTTCTTGCTTGGCAGCCCTTTTTCTGAGCCTTGCCTAGTTTTGCCAAATAAGCCGTCCAATCAGACGGGCTATTCCACCTTCGATGGTTGGTCTGGCATGGAGCACGTTGGCTTCATAAATCAATGAGGTCAGGACTCCTTGAAGGCACCATAAAGCCCTATATTTCGAGGGTCTAATGGTGCGGGAACAGTTCTCAATACACATAGTATGTACGCAGTGCAGATACTCCATTCTTTAAATTCCAAATTCCCAGATGAAAGGTTGCGTCCCTAGAAACTTGGGGCCCGATGTAGGTGGCTAAATAACGGTCGGTAACCCCGAAATTCGGTAAATTTCAGGGTTACCGACCGGTATTTAGCCATTCCTAATGTAGGTGATGATTCGGTAAATACCGAATCGGTATTTACCGAATCGGTAAATGCATTGTAGAAAGCACATAAAAGAGTGCTTATGTGCTTTAAGAATTCATTAATTGCCACCAACTTCAAGTTGGTGGTAATTAACGAATTTCTTTAAAAAATCACTTTTGAATTTTTTTTAAGTGCCATGTGGCACACATCCATGCCCTTAGGGCATGTATGTGCACCACATGTGCACACAGGCACATTTCAGGGGTGCAGCAGGGTGTCCTTTGGACACCCTGGCACCCTTGAAATACCTCCCGGTATTACCGATTCGGTAATACCGATTCTCTAATACAGAATGGCTTTACATTTATCCCTATGGGCTTCCAAGCCCATAGGAATGAATGGGTAGGTATTCCTTATTACTGAATCGGTATTACCGATTCGGTAATAAGGAATATTAAGGAATCGGTATTTTTTTACAGATTCATTAGCTACATAAGAAATACCGATTTCTTAATACCGAATCGGTAAAATTCGGTATTAAGAATTCGGTATTCATGGATTATCTACATCTGGCCCTAAATTTTCAATTTATAGTTTTTATGCAACCTTTCATGAGTCTAATGTCTCATGAGGCTTTTATCTTAGCAGACAGATGATCTCACAGTGAAATAAGTCAAGGAATCATTAACCAACAGGTCCATCATCATTGGATAAATAATGTAGGGAATGAAGGCGGTCAGTGACCTACCGTAGTCCCACTAGGCCTGAAGTGGAAGGAACAGGGTCAGCCTCCCTTGGAGGTCTGGCACGAAGGGCCGGCTCGGGGAGTGCCCTGGAAGTAAAAAGGTGGTACTTGTACCACAGAAAGATCCAGGAAACATAGTGCTAGAGAGAGGAGCCTGGGTGGGCAGGAACAGCATCCTGAACCACACCCATGGATGAGAGAGCAAACCCCAATTGATTGGCAATCCTGGTTGGTAAGTTTGGTGCTTTTGCAGGCATGGGCGAATAGTCATCGGCTGAAACTGCCCTTGACCCGCGATATTTAGTGAGGCCCATCAAGAGGGGATGAAGACATGGGAGAATGATGGATCGGGAAGAGGCAGCCCCATTGTTCTGGGGTGTGTGATTGTACCTAGGAACAATAGCACCCCCTCTTCCACAGGGGAAATTGAACCAAGGAGAGATCACAGAGGACTAGAGAGGAGCTGACTTTTCACAGATGATTCCTCCTCCAAAGAAAGATGACAGCTTCCACAAAAGCGACTTTCCTATGCCGCTCTCGCAAAAGTGCAGTGACCACCCACCCTTGCCTTCATGGAAGATGCGCTTATAATTCCTGCTGGAGTTAGCTCTGTTTGTCAACAAACACATCGCACACTTTACACTGTTTCCGCTTTAGCCCACGCACTTTCTACAAGTGGTACTTTAATGACATCATCACCTTTGTCTCCTGACCCACACAGCACTGAAGTTTGTGATTCTATCACAACGGCGTCTGCAGTAAAAAGAGGACATTTCATAAAATGGCTGCAATATGTGAGGTAGAGGGCAGTAGTTCATAGTCAGACTTTATGGCACTCCTTGTTGCTCTTAAAAAGGTTTATTATCCTTCTGCTGCAACAGTGGGAGTAAATAAAATGAATTGTACACGATTCAAGCCCCCATGTAAGTAGTGTAAAATTTGGAGGTTTGATGAAATAACTGTGCACTAGAGTCCAAAAAGTCAATAGCCATTCAATATCTTCTCTTTGTCTGTTAGCGGAGATGAGCTGTATATGAGCAGATTTATTCATAAACATTAATGTTCAATTTTGTGCATTTAAGTTGTGATAAGTAAGCCATAAAAACCAATTTTTTGAGTCTCTATCTGGTTGCATTGGACGCTGATGGAACATGGTTCGAAAGGTTGAACGGCGTGCGTGATTTCTCTGTTTCGTTCGGTGCTTTTCCTTTTCCAGACAATAGAATAGACAGAAATGTGCGTTTTCCCATGATGTTATTAATTCACTGCATCAAATAATGTGCCTCAAAGGAAGCCTGCACGTATGCTGCAAATTTTCAAGGTGCATGCTGCCTGCTGGTTCAAGTCAACTTTTATTCATTTTAATAGATCATAATGTCATTTCCCATTGTATGTTGGTTAGAGGTTCTCATTTCTTATTAATTCTGGGAGGGTTCCAAGAGTGAGTTTTATGTAATAGAATTTCTACAATGCTGGTCGCTGGTTGGTTTCTGTTCAGCCTAGTTTACCACCTCATGATATATAGATGGCATGATTCTTTGCTCTAGCAAAACTACAAAATGTGCTGCCAGAGTTTTTGGCCTGTTTATTGGTGACACACTTCATGTCGGTCTGCTTGCTAACTTTGGGGCGCATTTTCAAAAACTGGCGATAAAAAATTATCGCTGCTTTTGCGGCCGTTTTCGGCCGAAAAGCGGCGATAATTTTATCGCCTAATTAGCAAGGCCACGCTAACACATGACACCTTGCTTTAGCGTGGGGATTCCTACCGCCCAGCTTTGCATCTCTAATGAGATGCAAAGTGGGCGTTCCTGACCTAACATGACAGGAGAAATGTCGCTAAGCGACATTTCTCCTATCATCAAGCTCCACACTATGAAGCATAGCGTCAGGAAAAGTAGCGATAACCCCTGTTATCGCTACTTTCCTTACACCTGCTTCAGGACTGACTTAGCCATGATATCCCATGGAAGGTGGATATCATGGCTAAGTTTGTGAGTCCCTATCAGCAAGCTAACGCCACATTGCGTGAGATTATCGCTGGGTTTCCAGCGATAATCTCACGTTAGGCAGTTAGCGTGAGGATTTTTATCGCTGAGGAGATAAGCGTTGCTAATAGCACGCTATCTCAGCGATAAAAATCCACGTTACCCGGCAATAATTATCCTCACGCTAAGAGCGTGAGTGATAATTATCGCCGGTTGTTGCTGATATGCCCCTTAGTACTCATAGATTTTACATCCTTTCCCTGCTTTTTAAACTAAACAATTCCTATAGCAGTTTGCTCTTTATTTTTTGGGGTTAATCTCATGGTATTCTGTTGTTTATTTGAATTGACTAACCAAATACCTTTCAATTTCAGAAATGATTCTTAGCTTTAAATAAAACTTCATGGTTTGGACTTTGAATCTTGTCTTCTGTAGGTTTTCATTATTTGCCTACTGCCCTCATCCTGCGGGACTCACATGGCCCCGGTCCATATATTCGGCCGTTTGCGTAGAAGGAGCCAACATATAAATTAAAAGACATGCTTGGGGCCTCGGTGCCCAATCCGACTTGGTCCCAAAACATCCAAAATAGGAATATTCAGGGACTGGTCATATTCTATTAGTACAAATAGAAAGGACTGTGGAGTTGGGAAGTTGGGGCTGAGTCCCAAAACCATGTAAGAGTATGTAAAAGAGTTATCCTGTAGTTCTACTTCCAAATGGTTTTGTGAATCATCCTTGTTTTATGTTTCATAACTATATGTCTGGGCATGTCTCCCACAGACACTAAACTTCACCTGGCCCATAGGCTGCATCTAAATTGGCAACTCATTGTAATAAAATCAATAATGAAAAGATATGTTGGGGGTTGTACTTCAGTGTGTCTGACCCCTCCATCTGCAGGTCTGCCCCCTGTGTCTAGCTGGTGTTGAGTTTTCAGTGAGTGTTGTTGATTTGCTTGAGGTGCCTCAGACAGAAACTCCTGAAATATAATGTTTCAGCTCGATATTAAAAAGCCTGCAGCTTCTAGCAGCTTCCAGAGATTCATTTCAGAAACTGCTAGCAACAAATTCCCATGTATCATTCCATCCAGAATATGAGGGAAAGACAGCCCAGGGCACAGGAGCAGAATTTCACTTTTTAGTAATATTGCCACCTTGAGCTTTAAGGCTGCCAGTTCCTGACATTCAGATTCAACCTTAGCAGCTGGCTTCACCAGGCAATGTTCCAGAATGGCTTGGCAGTGGCTTAACTTAAGAAGTTTTCACCTTGCAAAATTCTCATCATTCTGCCAACTCCTACGAGTAATATCTGAGGTTTACCAAGTTTTCTGCACACGTTTGTCTCTAAAATGGAGACAATTAGACACATTTTAAATGCTTGATTAAGAGCCAGGCAGAGCGGCATCTCCAGCTGAGATACCGCTTCACCTGATGACATGAGGTCATTGCTTGTGCACCTGGAATTACCAGGTGTGGGATACCTGGACTCGACATTACTGGCTGGAAAAGCCATCTGGTAAAATCGGCTGCAAATTGGGAAAGCTCTGAAGGCACAAGTGCAGCCCACCTACACGGATTGCCTCCTATGGTGCTGTGAGGGAGCATGAAAGGCTCTGCCCTGGCTGGCAACACCATCGCCTGCTTAGACGCCTTCACCAACCTGCAGTGAACTCCATCACTGTATTTGCCACCTGCTCAAAGTAGGTGGTAAATGTAAGCAGAAAAGTGCCCATTATTCCACACACAGAATTTACCTGGTAAAATCAGGTCAGCAGCTTATTCCCCATTCCCAGCACAATAACTCGAAATTGAACATTTCAATGGAGGAATTGCTGGTCAGAATCAGTCATTCTGGTCCCACTACTTCTGGTCGTCTTTCATTGCCCAACGAGTAAAGAAGTCCAAAAGGTTCCTAAACTTTTGACCTCTTTGTAAACCCCACGTAATCATTACTGGAACCCAGTGACCATCACTGAATCATTATTGAAATCCAGGGACCCCCCCACTGAGTAAATACTGGAAGCCAGGGACCACGGTTTAAGAATTATCGATAATTTGAACCGTAAAGCAATGTATAAAAAAATACAGAATCAAGCACCCATCGAACAACTATTTAAATGATGAAATATTTTAATGAATTCACAAGCAAATTAAAAAATCTAAACTTGAATGCGAAGGTTGGAGCTTTTCTAAATTCAATGGAGGCCACCCATCGTCCATACTATATTCTGTTTGATGCCTTAGCCCCCATGAGACCTTAATTGACCTTAATTTTTAGCATCCAGTTTCAAATTTCTTCACATTTACAGAATGCTATACAATTTTCATTTCTACATCCTGCTTCTTTATTTATATAAACTTTATCGAACTGTAAATATTATTTAATTTTCTAAGCAGTCGCTGACCCCCTTAGCATTATTCGCAGGCGCCCAGGGGTCCCCGGACCCCAGGTTAAGAACCACTGTTTTAGAGAGAGAAAAAAGATCACCAACATTCTTCCAGTCTCAAAGTCATGAGAAAAATAGGGGTGGGCAAAGCTCCACGTAATTCCGTGAAATGTGCACAAAAACTCCATGAAATTCCACAGAGTTCCACTGCCCACCCCCTACGCACCCTTGGTATATTTGGCAACTCCAACCTTTGACATCGTAGGCTTCCAAACAAAACTTTGCCCCGGACACTTATTCTTTTACAAATTGAGTGCTGCCTGCGGGTGGCAGGCGCTAGGCCAGTGTTTGAGTGAGGCACCAATCCCCATTCCATTCTCTCGAATGCTTTGGTGAATAGCTTGCTGGAATTCAGAATCACTTTCCTGAGCTGGAAATAAAAGCGGCCTCTTGCCCTGCCTTGTCCCTCTGCAAGAGTTCAGCTCAGCTCCCGGGGGAGCCTTGGTTCTGTTGCCGCTGCAGTATCCTGCAGCTGACATGATGAACACAGCCAGGCGCACCACCAGTAAGATCACAGCCTCCTTGGGCGGAGATCAGGGAGCAATGAACTAGGATGGGATAAGCAATTAAGCGCTTGATAGTTAACGATCATCGACCTAGAGTGGACATTTGCAATTGCAAAAAACCGCCTCTACCGAAGGTTTTATCTTTGCTTGTTAATTAACTCTGGACTACCGAGGAAAAGCGCTGACTTTTACAACATAGTTTGCATTTAAGTTTCATGGTGACATCTTATTTAGGTCAGGCTACGACCAGTAGTGCCATGTCTAAGGCTCAAGCGACACAAGGCCCAACCCTTCAGCTACTCCTACTTCTGCAACCTTACTCTGAAAAGAAGTTCTAGTGCTCCGACACTTTTCACAAACTTTTTAATGTCCCACTCCTCCTCGCAGGGATCGGAGATATGCCTGTAGTGTTCGGCGCGCGCGAGGCGTTCTAGCCTTCCGCGCTGCCGAGGTGCGCTAGCGCTGACGCGTGATGTCAGATGCTAGCTCATTTAAATAAAGAGGCGTGGCCTCGGCGCGGCAGTCGGAGCCGCGTGTGTGTTCTACTAAGATCGGCTCCCGTGTCTTATTTAGCACCTACGCGCAGCCATGCATAATAAGCCATTTAAGACTCCACACTGGCGACGAGGGGTCTATTGAGCCCTGCTGTGCTGTTTTCGTGCCCCACAGTGTACAGTTTGCCAAACCATGTATCCTGAGCCTGTGTGTGCAGCCCCCCTCCTGGTGACCCGGCTGAGCCTGCTGTGAGGCCTGGTGGGGAACACTGCAAGTGCCCTGGAGGCCCACCCAACCATCGGAGGTGACACTGTGTGCGCCCTGGTGCCCCACTCAACAGCTGGTAAGGGGTATGTCTCGCCCAGGTGGTGTCGCACCTGCCCCACGAGGTGCCTGACGACGATCGCGCCCTCCTACGGTTCATGCCTACTCCGGGTGTGATCGCCTCAACCCAGGAGCGCCTGAGGGTCCCGCGGATGACGTCTGGAGGTAGGCGCGCCCACCGTTTGGTGCAGCAGCGTGAGGAGTGTCAACTCGCAACGCCCGTAGGGGGTGCACGCCTGTTGGCGTCGACGCAGAGGAGAGGAAGCCAGCTTCCACCGCGTGCTGCGCACGTGCCAAGATGGCGTTGATTCCCGCCATTGAGCCGTTTGCTGTTGACGGTGCCCCGTCGTCCCTTGCCCCGCATTGGAGGGATTGGACAGACCGCCTACAAATTTACTTCGAAGGGGCTGGCATCGCGAGGGAAAGGCGCAGAGCACTGCTGCTCCACCTAGGATCCACATCCACCACATCTACAAAACTCTCGTGGAAGCCACGCCGAAAACGTACCACACACTGCTAAACGCGCTCAACGCCCACTTCGAGCCCATGGCGAACAGAGACTATGAAAGGTTCATCTTCCGTCAGGCCAAACAAGAGGCGGACGAGTCCCTGGATGCGTTCCATGGCAGGCTGAAGGAGTTAGCCAGCATGTGTGGGTTCCGCGACGAACAGGAGGAGATACGAGGGCAGATTATACAAGGGTGTTACTCGTCTAAGCTTCGTGTCACGGTCCTCCAGGAAGAAGGAAAGCCCCTGGCGGACATCCTCACTCTCGGATGGTCGAAGGAGCTATCGCAAGCGAGAGCCTCGCATATGGAGGCAGCCCTACATCGCCCTGTGAAGCCGGAGCAAGTGCAAGTGGCGGAAGCGGTGAACGTAGTGCGGCCAAAAGGGAGGCAATCCGGAGGGAAACGGCAGCCGGAGGCAAAGAGGAAAGACTGTGGGTACTGTGGCGGCCAACCCCACCGCATGCAAGACTGCCCGGCCAGAGGGAAAAAGTGCGGCGCCTGCGGGTGGATGAACCACTTTGCGGCAGTGTGCCGGTCCACCAGAGTCTAGAAGGAGACGGCCCATGCGGTACGCGAAGAGGCAGACAGTGAAGACATGGACGATGACACCGAAGAGTACCCAGTCCATTATGTGTTTGCAATCCATCAACCACAGAAGAAGAAGCGCAGACTTCCGAAATGTCGCATCCTAGTCCAACAACAAGAGGTAAAGGCAACAATTGACACTGGGGCCTCCATCGAGCTGATGGCCGCCAATGTCTACCTCCGCTGAGAGAGGCAAAGATTCGAGTGTTCGCGTACGGCCAGAAGACGCCCATTCCCCTCATTGGGTGCTTCAAAACAGAGCTACAACATGGTGAGAGGAGCATCAACACCACCGTCTATGTCACGGAAGAAGGCAGCGGGATGCTGCTGAGTGGGCAATCGGCCGAAGAATTGAGACTGATCTCGTTTGCCATGGCAGTTCTGGAGGAAGAACTGGATACCATCATGGAAGAGTTTGGAGAAGTCTTTAACGGCATCGGGTGCCTGAAAGGAAAGGAAGTATCCTTACACATCGACCCGTCGGTCCAACCAGTGGCGCTGAGGCACCGGCGAATCGCTTTCCACCTGCTGCAGAAGGTCGAGGAGGAGCTAGAGGCCCTGGAGAGACAAGGCATCATCGAAAAGGTCAGTGGGCCAACCCCGTGGGTATCCCCGATCGTCATCGCCAGGAAGCCGAAGCAGCCAGGGCAAGTCCGCATCTGTGTGGACATGCGCCTCCCTAACGCCGCGGTCAAAAGAGAGCGACACCTGACGCCCACCATTGATGACATCCTGGGAGAGCTGAACGGGGCCAGGTGGTTTTCGAAGATGGACCTACGGTCAGGCTACCACCAGCTACCACTTCATCTGGACTCGAGGTACATCACCACCTTTTCCACCCATGTGGGCCTCAGACGGTATCGGCGCCTGAACTTTGGCATCTCGAGTGCCGCCGAGGTATTCCAAAATACCATCAGAGAAGTGCTCAGTGGGCTCCCCGGCGTGCTCAATGTGAGCGACGACCTGCTCATATACGCGTCAACCATAGAGGAACACCACCAGCGGTTGAGAGGGGTCCTCAAGAGGATTCAGGAGTCAGGCTTGACCCTGCACCGGGAGAAGTGCCAGTTCCTGCAAAACAAGATCAGTTTCTTTGGGTACACCTTCTCGGACCAAGGGGTGGCCCCAGACCCGGACAAGGTGAAGGATGTCCAAGATGCCCCAGCTCCGACGAACATCTCGGAGGCCCGGAGTTTCCTGGGCATGGTCAACTTCTGCGGCCGCTTCATTCCGGACCTCTCCAACCTCACCAAACACCTCAGGGAGCTGACCAAGTCGTCCACCACGTGGCAGTGGGGCCTGGAACAGGAGCAGGCGTTCCAAGCAATGAAGGCGGACCTGTCCGCAGACACTACCCTCTCATACTTCGACCCGGCAAAGCCCACCAACATGGCGGTCGACGCAAGCCCGTTTGGGCTGGGAGCGGTCCTGACACAACTCCAGGACAACGAGGAGTGGGCCCCCATCGCCATCCACTGGGCATGCCAGCATTTTCACGTGTACGTGTATGGACATCATTTCACGGTAACAACCGATCACAAGCCACTCATTCCTCTATTCGAAGGGTCGTCCTCGAAGCCGCCACCCCAGATTGAAAAGTGGATACTCCAACTACAAGGGTACGACTATCTGTCACGGCACCCGCGGAAAAACCACAACAGAAGAGAAGGAGGAGGCCGAGGATACAGAGGAGTACGTCCGGTATGTGACAGAGCGGTCACGACCCCTCCCAATGAGCCTGGCCGCGATAATAAAAGCCTCAGAAGGTGATGAATGCGTGAGAGCAGCAGCGGAGGCTGTCAGGTCGGGAGATTGGAGGACAATCCAAGCCTCGCTCAACAGAAGGAAGCCCCAAGCCAAGCTGACACTGGAATCATTCTTGAAAGTGAAAAGTGAGCTGTCCATTGACGCCCAAGGATGTCTTCTGCGGGGTCCGAGACTAGTCATGCCGGCCAGCCTCGCTCAACAGGCGGTGGACCTCGCCCACAGGGGACATCAAGGAATGGTAAAGACAAAGGGCAGGTTCCGAGCCAAAGTATGGTTTCCAGGCATGGATGCGATGGTGGAACAGACGGTGAGAACCTGCACGTGGTGCCAAGCCGCAGGACAGCCGGAACGCCCTCACCCGGTGGCGAGCGAAGACAATCCTCTGCGACCGTGGGAGTGCGTGAGTGCCGACTTCGGACATCTCCCCGATGGACGGTACGTGTTGGTCATTATCGATGACTTCACCAAATACCCAGAGGTCGAAATTGTGGGGAGCCAGACAGCCACTGAAGTGATCGCGAAGTTCGAAAAAACCATCGCCACTAATGGCATATTCGGGGTGGTCAAGACCGACAATGGATCGCCTTTCCAAGGGCAGGAGTTCGCAGAGTATCTCAAGAGCTGGGGAATCCATCACCGCAAAATAACACCCCAGTGGCCCCAAGCCAATGGAGAGGTGGAGAGGTTTATGAGGACACTCAACAAAACCATTCGCATCGCCATGGCTGATGGATCTCCACTGGAGAGAGCGATCTACAGTTTCCTGCGGGAATACCGGTTGACCCCCCATGTCACAACCGAGGCAGCGCCAGGAACAGCCACCATGGGGAGAATCGTAAACGACACGATCCCACACCACCCTACTTGGGTTCCGGCACAAGCCACCAACAAAAAGACCTTAGCCAGTCGGATGCGCTCGAACGACCACGCCAGCCGGCGAAGGGGAGCTAAGGAGTCCACGATACAACAGCAGGATCGAGTGTACGTGAAGGACCGCTACCCAGGCAGCAAGTTCAGACTTCCTTTTGAACCACAACCATGGGTTGTCACCCGCCGGACAGGCACGATGGTGACCGCTCAAAGAGGTGCTGAAACGGTCACGCGAGATGCGTCTTTCTTCAAAAAAGTCCACCCAGGAACACCCTCACGTCCCGGGGCCGAGCCCGAGGGGCCGGATCCAGACCAGCCAAGCGGAGATCAGGAAGTGGAGGACGGTCGGAGCGAGGATGGGGGTTCCCAGTCCATCCCAGCCACCCTGGGGGTAACCCGCCTGGCAGCTCCCCAGCCCGGGTCGAGCCGAACACCCCAAGGCGCAGAACCCCCGAGGTGGCCCTTTCCAGAGGCAACCCATCCGCTACAACCTGAGGAAGAACCCGGCACCGTCATCCCAGCTGGCGAACTATATGGTGTAACCCGTAAGGACTGGCAGACTGGTAATAGATTCATCGTTGGTTTTATGTTTTGCTTAAAGTTTTATAAAGGTTGGAAGGAGTGTAGTGTTCGGCGCGTGCGAGGCGTTCTAGCCTTCCGCGCTGCCGAGGTGCGCTAGCGCTGACGCGTGACGTCAGACGCTAGCTCATTTAAATAAAGAGGCGTGGCCTCGGCGCGGCAGTCGGAGCCGCGTGTGTGTTCTACTAAGATCGGCTCCCGTGTCTTATTTAGCACCTACGCGCAGCCATGCATAATAGGCCATTTAAGACTCCACAATGCTCACTGTGCCTTGTGCCCGCTGGGAAAGCAGGACTCGCATTTACCATCGCTCTGGGGTGCACGGTACTTCAGTTCCTTGACCTCGGAACGATGGAAGTCCGAGTTGCCCTCACGCTGGCATTACACGGTGCATGTTACCCTATTCTTGCTGTGTCTATGGCAACAAATATGCCCCCACCCAGAGCGCCTTTTTAACTACATACAGTAGCATTAGATAACAGACATCGGTTCACACCTGACACCTTAGTGCAGTGATTGAGAATATTTTTGACGTCAGCCTGCAGAATGGCCGCGAGGTGGGACTGGGTGGGTAGCGGCTCCCTCTCCTCCAATGCTTGAATGTTTGCGAAGGTGCCCAAGGGCAGGAGAGACCAGGATCCTAACAGCAGCTCCATGGTTGCAGTTTTCCTCTAACTATCCTTCCTTTTCTTCCTCCAGGCAGACCCAGCAGCATGGCTCTAATGCTTTCCCGCGCAGAATCCTGACACCGCTCAATTGCAGAACGTCCAAAGAGACAAAGTACAGCATGTGCATGGCATGTGAGGGGAAAAGCCTATATCACAGGCGTCCAGCTAATGAAGAGCTAAAATGCTAGCCTTGCATTCAGAATGCATCAGCGA
Source organism: Triturus cristatus (assembly GCF_964204655.1). NCBI lineage: Eukaryota > Metazoa > Chordata > Amphibia > Caudata > Salamandridae > Triturus > Triturus cristatus. The sequence continues at coordinate 689,945,314 of NC_140595.1, forward strand.
TCGGCGCTATCATGACTATGGAGGTGTACTTTGTACAGCATGTGTAGACTGGGTTGCTGCAGGTAAACTCGCAAAACTGTGGGTGGCAGAGTTTTTGCAAAAACTACATGTCCCAAGCGTAGGGCAGAGCAGCAAAACTCTGAAAACTCTGTGGCAGAGCGGGGTTTACCCCACACCCCTAATCAGAGGGGAGAGGATGTGGCCTTATGGCTAGAGTGGTTGACCTCGAAGCTGGGGAACCGGGCTTGAGTCTCTACAACGACTCTCAACATCCTGTGATTCTGGGCAAATCACTTAGGGGCATATTATCAAGCCAGGAGATAAAATTATCGCTGCTTTAGCGGCAGAAAACTGCCGCTAAAACGGCGATAATGGGCTTGATAATATGCTCTATGGAATTCCAATTGAAGCCCATGTTAGATGCCCTTCACATCTAACATGGGCTTCAATTGGAATTCCATAGAGCATATTATCAAGCCCATTATCGCCGTTTTAGCGGCAGTTTTCTGCTGCTAAATCGGCGATACTTTTATCGCCTGGCTTGATAATATACCCCTATATCTCCCCGTGCCTACCAAAATTGAATGTGTACACCTGTAACGAAACTGGTGCTCATGTAAAGAGCTCTGGTAGCCGATTTCTCGGGTCTAGTTCACGCTATATCAAACTCAAAAAAAAAAAAAGCTTTATAGTGAACTTGTGAGAAGATAACAGCCATTGATGAAATTCTGGCATGCTAGGGAAAAGATTGCCAAATGTGTGGGGGGAGCTTATGAGTGGAAATCAGGAAATCCCATAAACCACGCTTGCATAATAAACATTTGAAAAACCCTAATTTCCATGAACTGTGGTTTTTGAGCCAAAGATACAATATTGCTCCATAGTAGATGTTAGCATGAGGTACAACTCACAACATTCAAGTATTATGTATGGATAATATACATACAGGGCCAAAAGAATTACGGGTCAGCATAATCTGCATATTTCAACCCAAAAATGTTTTCATGCCAAAACAGATCAAAAGTTACTTACAAAATCACCACACATTGTGCTACACAGGGTTGACTCCTTGAGAAGGTTAACTGGTTACCTTTCAGTTGCTAATTATTGTACTCAGGTGTTAAGGCATCGAAATAGCGAGTGCAGGGAACTTTGGAAAGGAAATCTTCAGAATTTTCAGATCCTTTACCAATCCTTCAGCGATGGAAGGAAATATACAGCCTTCCCCCTCCCAGTGCACGAACTTATCTCACTTCTTTGAGGGAAAAATTCAGAAAGTACGCACCTCATTTACAGCTGGGGCTGTGACGGTGGAACCTAATCCATCTGGAATCATAAATTCCAATGTCACCTTCTCGGTATTTCTCCCTATAACTTTGCTGGAATCACTTGCCGAAATCCTAAGATGCAAGTCTGGCTCCCCCGAGGATCCCTGCCCCGTAAACTTTTGAAGTCGTTGGCACACGTGATTAACCCGGTATTAAATCATATTTGGAATACCTCGCAATCCACTGGCATTTTCCCTGATGTTTTGAAATATGCTTTTCTACTACCCTTTCTTTAAGGGGAAAAATACAGAAAGTACACGCCTCATTTACAGCTGGGACTGTGACTTTGCAGCCACATCCATCTGGAATCATAAATTCCAATGGCACCTTTTCTGTATTTCTCTCTATAACTTTGCTGGAATCACTAGGCGAAATCCTGAGATGCAAGTCTGGCTCCCCCCAGGATCCCTGCCCCCTTAAGCTTTTTAGGTCATTGGCACACATGATTAACCTGGTATTAAATCACATTTGGAATACCTTGCTATCCACTGGCATTGTTTGGAAACATGCTTTTCTATTACCGCCTATTAAAACAAAACAAACGCTGACCCTACGGAGCTTAGCAATTACTGCCCTATCTCACTACTGCCAGCATGTACAAAAATGGTGGAAAAACTGGTGCATTGCCAACTTGCAATTTTCATAGTGGCATATGACATATTGCATGACACTCAGTCTGGTTTCCGGTCTGCATATAGCACTGAGGCCGCACTGGTAGAGGTGGCGGAATCTGTGAGAATGACTGTGGACGCAGGGGATTCAGCAATGCTGGTCCTTCTAGATCTGTCTGCAGCGTTCAAAACCATGGCATACCCAATCCTACTGGACAGACTCAAACAGCTTTGATTGCAGGGGGTAGAAGTCTCCTGGTATCAGTCCTATTTTAAAGACTGCTCTCAAAGGTAAACATCGTTTACCACGAATACCGAACACCGAATGCAATTACAACACGGTCGTTACAATGACCGCATTGTAACAACGCATACCATTACTTCTCAAGTCGGAACAATGACTTGCGGAGGGGTCAGAAGGTGTTGGATTTAAAATCCAACACCTTCCCTAGTGTTGCACAGACTGGAATTGTAATAGTAAATTATACTATTCCAACATCCAGCGCCCCCCCCGAGCAAGTAGTTGGTCCAACTTGCAGAGTAATGGCATGCGTGGTTACAACGCAGTCGTTGTAACAACTGCGTTGTAATTTCATGCGTTGTAATTGCATGCGTGGTAAGATGGCATATTCCTCTCAAAGGGTCTTTCTCCAACCCCATCAATCTGAACGAAAGCCACTATGGTGGAGAGTGCCTTAAGTCTCTACCTTGAGTCCACTGCTCTCCAACACCTATCTGGTGCCACTTTACACTCTCATTGCATCTTGGGATGTGAAGTCAGTCTCCTAAGCGGATAACACCCAGTTGGTATTTTCGTTCAAGGATCACTCTGCTGATTCGTTTGCCAGATTTAAGGAGTGTCTGAAGGACATCTCAAGCTGGATGAATAATAACAGCTTAAAACTAAATGCGGACCAGATGGAGGTCTATGGTGGCCAGCAGAAATGGGATCACCACCATTACCGGAAAACTCAGCCAGGAATTTAGGCATCAAATGGGAAACTGATCTAGTTTTTGCAGCCCAAGTCCAACATGTATCTTCCTCATATTTTGGGAAGCTGCGAAGCTTAAGAAAATTCCTGCACCTATTTCCGGGGGAAAACCACAAGTCATAGTCCACACTACGGTGACACCTCAGCTGGACTACGCTAACAGTTTGTACTTGGGGCTGCCTTCTTCCCTGATCAATAGACTACAAATTGTACAGAATGCAGCAGCGATATAAATACGACGGGTCCCGTTCCGTCATTATATCTCCCCCTACATCAGACAACTTGACTGGCTCCCGGTAGCAAAAAGGATAGAGTTCAAGTCCCTGTCCCTGGCCTTCCATGCCTTACACGACAGTGGCCAAGGATATCTCAGGCACAGGCTTTGCCCATATCAACAAAAACGGAGATCCAACTCCCAGCACGTGCTTTGTGTACCTAAGTCCCGAATGGGAGGTAGGTCCTTCACAGTTAGGACTGCCAGGTTGTGGAACTCTCTGCCCTCCCGTATGCGCTTGATTGAGTTCTCCTAATACTCTTATGACCTCTTGAGAATATAATGCCTTTATGATCGATAGGCTTATGAGTTCCATATACTATGTTGCAATATTGAAATTCTTATGTCCACAATAATATCATGTCCTATTGAGACACTTATGTCATCTGGCTGGTAACATGCCTTCATGATACTCTTATACTCCCTTGATACTCTTATGCCCTTTTGATACTGTCATGCCCTCTTGATGGTCTTATGCCCTCCTGATACTTTCATGTACCGGTCGTGTTCTTTTGCCTTCTTCAAATGATCCTGCCCTTTTTATACTTTTATGCCTTCTTGATAGAGCCCTCATGGAACCCCCATGCCCTCTTCACTTTATCATTACCTACTTGGTTCTCTTGAAACTATGAAGCCTTCGTGATACCCCTATTCCCTCTTGAAACTCTGATGTCCTCTTGATATTATCATGCCCTTTGGATACTCCAATACTCTCTTGATATCATTATGACCTCTTGATGCTCCTATACCCTCAGGGTTATTCATTTTTGTCACCTAATCTGGTCTGATTGTACATGAGGTCTCTCACTTTGATTGACAATGAACAAACCCTTCCCTCTGCCGGCTTTCATTGCCAACACTCCTCAATGCCATGTCTGTGGTTAATGTGGCACTTTTTAACTACGTTTGATCAGTTTGAGCAAGAACCATTTTTGTTGAAATCTGCAAATTATGCAGCAGATGGTGTATTGTGTGGACAATGTTGTAACTCAATAATTAAGCAGAAGCCTCTGTGGTGGCAGAATGGCACGCTTCCAATGTCACAAATTGATGCTTATGCCCTGTAGACCACCTTCATCATATGTTGTCTACAGTTTTTTTCTCTTGTAAAGTTAAGTATACATGCAATGCTTCACATGTAACTTTAAGGATGTCCACATGTTTTTCTATGTAAATCACTTTTCTAACATGATGGGGGATAATGTCTGTGCAATACAAAAAAACAAATAAGTAAATACTGTGAAGGACAGAGATAACTCAATGAGCAAAGACTCATATCAAGAAAGGCACTACGCCACCTGTGAAACACTGATTTGGACTGTGTTTGTGTGGGGGCAGATGTTTTTTGTCTTTTTGAATAAAGCTTTTCAAGCATCAATTACACACACACAGAAAATGCAAGCAAGTAGCTATTGCTCTTGTCCTGCTTGGTGTGTGTTAGAACTCTTGTATGTACCAATATTTGAAGGGTAGTTCTGACTTTATTAAAGAGGTATCAGTATTTCACAGATATTTGCATTTCATTAAGGTTATATAATAAGTCCTATAGTTTTGTATCATTTATGCAAATTAAGACATACAATCATATTTTAATCTTGGTATAAAACAAGGTAATTTCCGTCACTTTGGGTATGGGATAAAAGCACACATGCTTACATTTTTTAACATTAAAGTTACATAAACTTTTCAAGGTAGCAGAAACATTTAATCAGGAAGAGTCTGATTTACAAAGGTAAATTTACATGTGTAGTTGAACTCATGTGTAGATCTACTCCTACACTTAAGATTAATATTATTATTACTATGTGTTGAATCCAATACTACTTTACTCATTAGGGCTCTAAATGAAGTGACAGTTGTGTTTACCTGGGGTCAATGTGTATTTCCATGTACCGAACATTGTAAAAACATCTGCTTTTTGATTTTTTATTATTTTGGGTTATATCAATATTGAGAATGTGTGTTATACTGTATAAATAATATGGATTTATTGGTTACTAAATACCCTATTAAGTCAGAAATAGTCTGGACGCCAATATTAATCAAAGTTAAGGACCCAATTTAAAGTTTGGTGGACAGGTTACCTCATCACAAACGTGACGGATATCCCATCCTTTGTATTACAAGTGCATCATATACAATGGCACCTGTATTATGGCAGGCAGGATATCTGTCACATTTGTGACAGAGTATCCCATCCGCAAACCTCTAAATCAGGCCTTAAGTTAGAAGTCATGCTTCATTAGGGCATCTTTGAATAGGTTATGCTGCTATGGATAAAGTAGAAAGGGTTAGCACCATGGGCTGGGTTGCCAGGGGGCATATGAACAATCATCTTTAAACAATCCAAGCTCTCTCATCTCTAGAGACCTGTAAACCTGACACTCTCTTTAGGGGCACATTAGGGGGGGCCTCCAGGCCATTACAGACACTGTAAGCAGTCCTGTCTTTTTGTGTCATAGCAAATGTATTTTAGGTTGGTTCAGTAAAAACCCAGTCACCAAGATTGGGGAGGCCTATTGTAAGCCCATAAGAGATTGTGTTTGAGGTATCATAGTGGATTGAGAAGAAGCATAGAGGAGACTCTGAGTTCATCCTGGAGAAAGATGTCTGTTGCCTAGGCAGATAAATCTGGTCTTCATCTAAAGAATGGTACTTGCATTCATTTTGGGCAAACACCAACAGATGAAGGTTCTAGTTGTTGGAATCATGGAGATACCGGAAATATGAATGTTCCATCAGATTACAGTCACAAGTTGTACGGCTTGCTTGAACTGGTATCCTGTGGACTAGAAGCAAATCTCAGAATTCACAAGAAAGATCTAGAAATATGAAAGAATTTACTACTCCTCTTTTGTGTAGTTGCTGTTACTGCACAGAGACATTTTAGGCATGGGCAAAGCGGACAATCGCCAAGGGCATCCATTTTCCATGGGGACCCCGATGAAGTGATAAAAACTGTAAGAATGTTCTTTTTTCTCCTACTCCATCTATATGACAAACAGTATCCCTCTCTCTGACTACCTCTAACTCCGACTATGTCTCTCTCTCTCTACCTTTTCCTACCTCACCACTATTTACTTTTTAATCTCCTTCTCTACAACAACTATCTCTGTCTCTATCATCTCTCTCTCCCTACCTTGCATACGCCTCTTTAGAAAGCTCTTTACTCCTGCCTACCACCCTCTAACTTACTCTTAACTCCCTCTGTCTACCTTTTCTCTCTTCACCTCTTCCCTCTCTACTATGTCTACAATTCAAGACTGAAAATCATTATCCTTCAAACCAAAAACATGAACCCTTGGTATACACAAGAAATCTCACAGAACAGTGCCCATATGCAGACAGTAAGAGAAATGGAGATGAGATATGTCCTCAGCGACATTACCTAATTCAAAGCACACACATTTCCTATCAACACAACCAAACCCAATTCTACAAGACAGTCTACAAAAAAACTTCCTTGTAAGCCATTAGGCACGGCATAAAGCTGTTGCTCGACTAGTCAATCCTTCAATCAGTCGACAAAATGCAATGTCACCAACCCCTCCTTCACTGAGAAGAATGACAATACCAAATTGCAAATTGACAACAGCAAACAGACATTCACACTACCTCATATCCCCCTTGTTGCACGTCCAAGTGGACAGCATTCATCTTGCACACTGAATTTGTTACCATTTTTAACTCACTCAAGGAAAACCCATATTAAAAAGAGATCCTCCGTTCATCCTTTTTTCAATCCATTCAAGGAGATACTCTCAAATCCATTTTCAACATCATCACTTCTTAATTCAGGCAAGGAACCTTCCCAGATGCCCTCAAAACAGGAAAGATCATCTTGATTCTGAAGCAGATGAACATGAACTAACCCTGGCAACATACGGTCTTGTCTTGCCTAGTTCACACACACACACACACACACACACACACGCATACACACACACACACACACACTCTCTCTCTCTATACCTGTCTATGGTAATATATATTACTCCTCTCTACCTTATCAATTACTACATCTGCACCCTTCTCTCTACCTCACTTTTGGATTTGTCCTTCTCTCTTACTACAGTAGTGGGCCCCTATAAAATTATAATCTACCTCTCGCTGTCTCACATATCTTTCTGCCTCATGTCACTCCTTACGTCACCTAATATGTTCTACCTCACCCAGCTTTCTTTATCTTCCTCTACCTGTCTGTACATTTCTGTGTAACTAATTCCTTTCTCTCCATCTCAACTCTCTTTATCTCATCTGTTTCTACTTTACCTCTCTTCCAATACACCTCTATGCCAAACATCACATACTCATCCCTCTCTTTAGTACTATCTATCTAATTTTTCTCAACATCACCCCTCTCCCTGCTCCTTGCTGATCAATTTTGATTTTACCACCCTGTTCCACTCCTCCAGCTACCTCACATCTTTCTCATCTTTGTCACTCTCGACCTCATTTAATTTTTTCTACACCACTCTAGCCCTCACACCTCTATTTCAACCCTCCCTCTATCTGGCTCCTCCCATTTCTCTTGTGGAGAGTAAGAGGTCACTGTCTAGGCAGAGAATTATACACAGAAATAGGGGGAGAGGGAGAAGTCAGGGGAAGAGAATTAAGGGGGAAATTATCAGATTTCACTTGATAAAAAATCCAGGGATCTTTGATTTTCCCTGTTACTGTCAGAGTGTCATTTAGGAAGGTAGGTTTATTTGTGATTACAAATATCCGACAATTAAAGCTATAATTTCAAGTGGTATGTTCATATGTCTTATTATAATATTATTCTTCTATTTCAGCAAACAACCACCAAGTCACTAATATTAAGTGTTTCCTACAATGAGAGGAGCAGGCTAGATAGACATTGAATTCCACCTAAAATGTTGTTGCAAGCAGTGGCGGCTCCTCCACTATGGCGGAGGAGCATTGCCCCAATACTTTTAAGCTGTGCAAATAAAGGAAACATAAAATGATAATAACTTTGAGTTGTTATTATTTTATGTTTCCGTGCTGCTTTGCGGGCGGGGCTGCTCTGCTCCCCAGACGTGGGTCCAGTGCTCTCCATGCCACTGGAATTAAGCTATCATGGCTGAAGAGGGGTGAAACCCCGAAACCGGTCCTAGCCTGCTTGTTTCCAGTCCAGGGAGGACCTGGCTTGGCAGTTCGGCTGGACTGTTCCCATGAGGGACAGGTTCAAGACTGATTTGCATATGGCTGGGTTCAAACTAGAATGGCATGGTGAGCAAAAAAACTTTGGATTTAGGCCCAGATCGCTGTACTGGGGTGAATGTATGTCATTGTTCTGCATTCTGTCCATCAACTATTGTTTTTGCTGCTGTCGGAGCAGGGCAGGGGAGAGTGGTTTGGCCACTCCTAAGTGCACATGAGTGTATGCTGAAGAATAATGTTATTCTTAACCGCAGCTCCGGTGTGGTGTAATTCATCTGCATGCTCCTGGGCTGGGAAAGATGCTACAAATGGCAAAGAGTAGGGGATACGCACCCGAGAAGAAAAGACCGCTCTCCCTGAGAGTTTGCAGCGATAAGGCAAACTGCTTGTGCATGCCATCTGTGCCCAGAATTGATGCAGAGCTGTCTGCGACCAGCAGATGTGGAGTCAAAGTCCTGCTCCAGCCCATACACGGCTGCCGTAGAGATTGAAGGCCCTGCAGAGAATCATATTCAAAACTCACACCAAAACCGCCGACAATGTGGTCGACAGAGAGGCTGCTCCATGCTCCACATACAGAACAATCAATCAGGCAAAGCAAAAAAGATATTGACAGCAACAACAAGGTACAAGAATTTACTCACAGTAAGGGGCGATTGAAGATTCTGAAACTCAGGTTCAATCACAAGGCTAGTGCTTGCAGAAGTTTTCGGTGCCACTCTGCACGGTGAAAGCAGTCTGGGCAGAAGGGAGGGCGAAATACACTGAAGCTGTGTTCCTGAAGCCACCACCACCTTTCAACACTTGCCAGAAACAGAACATTGGTGCCAGCTGGGCTGCATGGACCAAAACATATGATGACTTCATAGATGCGCTAGAGGAAAACGTTGATAAGGAGATCAGCAAATATTTGAAAAACCTTGCAGGTGATGAAGTGACAGAAGTGCTAAAGAAAATCCCATAGACTGATGTAAACTTGTACCAAAAGTTAAAAGAAGCGTTGGATGCTAAGTTCAATCCAAGGCTGAATGTCGACTATGAAAGTTATATCTTCAACCAAGCATGATAACAGGTTGGTGAAACAATGACTGAGTATGTTGAACGACTTGATGCACTCATTAAACATAGCAAGTTCTATGACTTCACTAATGAAAAAGGCATGCGCCTCAGAGTCATTGATGGTTGCCATTCAGATTTGTTTGTAAGACACATGCTGAGATAAACACTCAGTCTAGAGAAAATTCTGATGGCTGAGAGTGCAGAAGAATGAGCAGACTGACAAGCTGGAAGCAGGAAGAGCACACAATGAATCAACATTGACCATGAAAAGCAAGCACAAACATAAAGAAGATACATGTGAGTCGACGTCGTCAAAGAACATAAAGCTATGCTTCCGATGTGGATTTTTGTTTCCCCTTGAAGACAAATGTCCAGTCATAGTACAAGTCTGCAAAGGGTGTGGGAAAGATAACCACTTCATGACGGGTGTGCCAACCCAAAGAAAAATCAAGTGCGAAACGACAGCAAGAAAAGATGGACGTGAGAATGTTCCACAAATATTCTCTCCTCGCCTCTAAAACTGAAAAGCAACATCAGCTATGACAAGTAGAAACCAGGCAAAATCATTTGTCATCAAGCTCATCGTACAACGGTTTTTTGACGTCACTATCAAGTACCAGCAAAGAAGGTGGGTGTGCACTGATGATATCTACCGAAGAACGGCGCACACACGTAGGGTTAGCTGCCTGTAAAGAAGATCACAGTCCAAAGAAGGCTCGCCAAACAAAGCGACAAACTTCATTTGGACACTGTCCCAAATTCACATTGAAAGTGAATGATCACCCAATAACTTTAATCGTAGACAGTGGCGTATGAATTAATATTGTTAGAAATGGGGTCTCTAGTTCACAGTGGTTTGCACATTGCCGGTACCCTCACGCTAGTCAGGATAAGTGTTACACACCTAAGATACCCCCTGCTCACCCCCTTGGTCACTTGGGACAGAGCAGTCAGGCTTCTCCCAGAGGCAATCTGTAAAGTATATGTATACACACACACACAAACTCGAAGGCTAAGATGCCCCCTTGCATTGAGAAGTAGGGGTTAAGACTGCAAGACTATGAAATTGTGCACAAACCGGGGAAGGATCAAAACCCTGCAGATTACTTTTCATGAGTGCCGCTACCTTGATAAAGACATGACCATAATCAAAGAACGTATTCACATGCAAACATGGAGGAGAAGTGCCCAGCCTGTTGCTGATGATGTTGAATTTCAAAAGTTCAAAAATGTATAGGATGAACTAGAAGTCACCCAAGAAGGCATAATACTGCAAGGCTTGAGAATCCTCATACCTGGAAGTGGGTCATCAAGTTGGCCCACGAAGGACTCCGTGGTATCATAGCCACTAAAAGAGCCCTAAGAGATGGAGTGTGGTTCCCACGGCTAGATGAGCGAGTCTAGAAGGAGCTGAAGGCATGCCACATTTGCAGTTGTTTGTCCCCCAAGGTGACGCAGCACCCAGGGACAATGTGTGACCTTCCTGCCCATGCCTGGGAGAGAGTTGCACTTGACTGATTTTTTTGGGCCTTTAGGAAAGGGACACCATCTCATGGTAGTCAAAGATGAATATTTGACTTTTCCTTTGGTAGAAGACCTATCTTCAACAGCCCATGACAAAGTCATAGAACGGCTTGATGACATCTTTACAATGTGGGGTATCCCCAAAGTCCTCAAATCTGATAATGGCCTGCCCTTTAACAACAAAGAGTTCAAATAATTTCTTGTCTGACTCAACGTCAAACACCAAAAGAGTACACCCCTCTGTCCCCAACCCAACGGTGTAGTTGAATAATTCATGGGCACCCTCAAGAGGGCCATTCAGTGAGTGCCTACGATGGGCATTGATCTGAACCAAGCCATGTGCCAGGCACTGCAGGCCTATCAATCAACTCTTCACTCCACTAACGGTGAAAGTCCAGCCACCTTGCTAATTGGGGGACTCATCAGAATAAAACTACCTCAATGGACCCCAGATTGAACAGTGAAACCTGACAAGGTTTGGGAGACTGAACCAACTCTGAAAAGGAAGATGAAAACATATGCACTGCAATGTCGCCATCCCCAGGAGACAGTCTTTGACAAAGGAGACTGATTACTGGTTAAGCAGAGACAAAGACGGAAAATGAACACTGCTTTTGTCACTGATCCTTTACAGGTCATGGCGTGCAAGGGACATATGATGACAGTACATCACCCTGGACAATCCACCATTCAAGACACAACACATTTAAACACCTACAGCAACACTTGTTGGGTCCTGTCACCACGCTGGGGACTCCGCCAGCAGGTCCAGCTGAAGCACCTGAGCTCATATCACCGTTGCCTGATCAGGGTGGACCTCGATCTCCTTTGATCACCCAAGCCAGCTTACAAAGGTGAGCGCCTCAACGGCTAATCGAGGATATGTTATTTTAGTGATGTCTGCCACTTTCATTTAACAAAGGGGGAGCTGTAGGCTCCTGTACGGTGTAATTCATCTGCATGCTCCTGGGCTGGGGAAGATGCTACAGACATGGTGACCACCTCATTAAAAGTGCATTATATACAATGGCACTTATAATGAGGTGGACTGCTTATCAGTCATGTTTGTGACAGAGCACCCATGCACCACACTCTAAATCAGACCCTAAGGTTCAAGGAGGTATTAATACAAGAGGGATTATCTGTATTTTTGTAAATATCAATGTGGTATCTAGTGAGGTTTATTCAGTTTGTGTTTGCTTTTCTTAAAGAGTTTATTTTGTCTTTGATAAAATGTCATTGGGCCATTATTACTATATGTCTATTGAGTCTATGAGGTAGATTTGTGCAAACATCTATCAAGTAGCAGCAGTGGCACAAAAGGGTTTATCGATTCCTTGCTAGGTTTTTCGGATAGCCATCATGTTGCATTATGTGACTTCATTAGAATTATCTACAGTACACTTGAAATACTAGATAATATGGTTACAGAATAGTGTAGAGTGTGCTTACTGTGAATGTTGACAAACAATATCACTATGTATGCATTACAAATTACCATGCACCTCTGACTTTAAGAAATGTTCTCCGAATGAGTATGGCATTATTTAAACCTCTTACTGAAATTGACTGATTGTAGCCATGTGATTTTTGCTTTCTGCTAAAATTTGCTGCTTCGTTAATTCAATATTGTTTATCCTTAGTAGGAATTGAATTAGTTGAAAACCGGAAATATATTTCAAATTGTTTTGAAGAGGGTCCCCTAAACTTGTGTTGACTGGGGTCCCACAAATCCTTAAGGTGGCCCTGGCAACGAATCAGAAAAAACATTATCTGGCCCTAAGAGCACTGAGAAGACCGATCTGTTTTCTCTGGGCTGAGGATGGCAAAGGATGCTGTCAATAGTACTAAAGCATTTATATGCAGGGCCTGTTCTTCTGAAGAACACCGTCCTCCTGTGACCTCTCTCTGCAAGAGAAGCCCCAGTTTCACATGTTCATCTATGATCTGATGGCAGGATCCATCCTGTACTCGAAGATGGGGTTCATGTGTTGAAGCCATCACAGACACTCTTTCCCGGCATCTGGGATAAAGGCGATCATGTCTTCATTGAAAAGGCTTTTCTGTAAGTCACTTGATAATGCATTTTCCAGGTGAAGGAAGGAGCAGCAGTGTCAAAATTGGCTGAGTTCACTTGATAATACATTTTCCAGGTGAAGGAAGGAGCAGCAGTGTCAAAATTGGCTGAGTTCACTTGATAATACATTTTCCAGGTGAAGGAAGGAGCAGCAGTGTCAAAATTGGCTGAGTTCAGTCTGGGAATAAGCCAGGGATCTGCCATGCACCTTTTGACTTTTCAACGCTCTCTTGTGGTTAGTAGTTCACCGTCACATTCTTAAGGAAGTTATTGTTGCTGTTTTAAAATATCTATTATTCTTCTGCTGTAAAAAGGGTAGGAAATAAAAAGAATTGTGCATGATTCCAGCTTCCCTCAAAGTAGTGTAAAATTTGCGCGTTTGATGAAATACCCTAGAGCGCCGTTGCCCAAAATGTCACTAGCCATTCAATGGTGTCTTGCTGGGATGTTGGGTCCAAGCTGTTAGTTGAGATGGGCAGAATTAGAATATATTTTCCGTCCTTTAGATTGGATTGGATTGGATATCGTTTTTGTAGAGCGCGATAGCTACCCGCAGGCATCCTAGCGCTTAGCCAAGTGCAGGTGTGTGGGCGGGTCAATTTTATCTGCTGAAGAGAAAGGTTTTTAGTTTTTTCCGGAAGTGCAGAAGGTTGGGTTCGGAACGGATAGAGATTGGGAGGGAGTTCCAGAGCCTTGCCGCGTTTGTTGAGAACATTCTTCCTCCACACCTTTCTCTTTTGAACCTGGGTCTGATGACTTGAAAGGTATGAGTCGACCTAAGCTGTCTGTTGGGGTGGTAGGGGGTAATCAGGTTATGGTTCAGGATTGCTCCTTTCCTCCAGTAGGCACGGTGGGCAATGCACATGCTTTTAAAATTGATCCTGTCTTTTACTGGCAGCCAGTGGAGGGCTTTTAGTTCAGATTTCACTGATTGGCGGCGGGGAATGCGCAGAAGCGTGTGGGCAGCGCAGTTTTGAATCACCTGGAGTCTTTTCAAGGTTGATTCAGGGGCGCCTAGATAAAGGGCGTTTCCGAAATCCAGCCGGGAGAGGATTAGGCCCTGGACCATGATCTGTCTGGCCTTATAGGGGAGAAGCGGTAGGATTTTTCGGATGAGTCTTATAATGCCCATGCAGGTGGCAGATAATTTGGTTGCCTGGTGTCCGAAGGATAATGTGCTGTCAAGCCAAATTCCTAAGTTCTTGATGGTGTTCCTGGCTGGGGGTGCTGGGCCTAGATCTGGTGGCCACAGAGACTCAATGGATTTTTGAGGGGAGTTACCCAGTACCATTAGCTCTGTTTTGTCGCTGTTTAGTTTCAGGTAAGACTGACTCATCCAGGTACTTACTGCTTCCATGCAGCCTCTGAGATCATTAGGACATGAAGAAGGATGATTTAGGGTAACCACCAGTTGCGTGTCATCCGCATAGGACACGACTTGGACGCGGAAAGGGCAAATTATTTCTGTGAGGGGGTGCATGTATATGTTAAACAGTGTGGGGCTCAGGGACGAACCCTGGGGAACCCCACAACTGAGTGGTTTACTGGGCGAGGTGGTATCGCCTTCGCAGACTCGGAAGGAGCGTTCTGACAGAAATGATCGTAGCCAGGCCGCCGCTGTAGATGTTATCCCTAGTTCTGAAATTCTGTGAAGCAGGATGTCGTGATTCACAGTGTCGAAGGCGGCACTGAGGTCCAATAAGATAATGGCCTCAGTGCCGCCCTGATCCACGATCATTCTTGCTCCTTCTGTTACAGCTAGTAAAGCGGTTTCTGTTCCGTGCATGGGGCGGAACCCAGTTTGAGATGAGTCCAGTAGTTTATTTGTGTCCAGGAATACTGTGAGGGATTGGTTGACGTGCTTTTCCGCGATTTTGGATATCCAAGGTAGCAGGGAGATTGGGCGGTAATTTCCCAGGTTCATCTGATCAAGATTGGGTTTTTTCAGGAGGGCTTTGACTGTTGCCTGCTTCCATTTTGGTGGAACGAGTCCTGAGGAAAGTGAATTGTTGATTAAGTTCAGAATGGTGGGCAGGATGGTAGGGGTGATTGTTCTGAGAAACTGAGCTGGGGCTGGGTCGCTGGGAGATCCGGACTTTACCTGGAGTAATATGGTTTCCAGGCTGGTGGACACCAGTGGTGGAAAGTTTTCTAGGGTGGTAAGTGGAGGTGGACTGATATCCTTCTGTTCTATTTTGGGATGAGGGGGTGGGGGGAAAGATGAGTAGATTGTGGCTATTTTATTGAAGAAGTAGTCTGCCTGTTCATTGCAGCGAGTTTGAGCAGTGAGTGGATCTGGTGGTTTATCGGGAAGTTTGAGCAGGCTCTTCGCGATTTGATATATTTCCTTGGGTTTGGATGCTGCTTCGTTAATTTTGTTTTCGTAGAAGGTAGCTTGAGCTTTTTTTATGTCATTTTTATAGATTTTTATGGCGGCCCGATATTCATTTTTGCTGATTTGTGAGTAATCAATGAGCCATTTCCGTTCCAATCTTTTGCATTCTTTTTTAAGAGTGCCAGGTCCTGTGAGTACCAAGGAGCGTTTTTTGGTCTCTGTTTGGGTTTGATATCCTTAAATGGGATAGTACGATCTAAGGAGGTGGTGATCCAGTCGTTGAAGTTGTCATTATTAATAATCGGATCGGGGTTGTTTACTGGGACAGAGGCTTCCAGAGTGGTTGTCCACAGGTTGGTGTTAAGTTGGGACCATTTGCGGTCCCTGCAAGAGGCGGTGGAAGGTTTAGGACGTGGTCCGGACGGCGCCCAGATAAATGGGATCAGAAAATGGTCCGTCCATGGGAGGGGAATGGATGGACTAACTGTGAGATGGGTACAGTTAGTAAAGATGGGGTCCAGGAGGTGACCTTTATCGTGGGTGGGTTGCAGCACTCGCTGGGAGAGTTCTAGTGCCTCCAGATTGTTGCGTAGTTCGGCGGTAGCCGAATCTAGGGGGTCATCTAGGTGCACATTCAGGTCGCCTCATAAGGTGTAGTTAGGCGAGGAGCAGACACAATTGGCTACCTCCGGTGCGAGTTGGTTCATAAAGTTAGTCGGAGTGCCCGGTGGCCGATAGATAAGAGTCCCTGAGAATGTGCATGTGGGGGAGAAGTCCAGCGAGAAAGTAAGATGTTCGCAGCTTTGAGCCCAATCCGCCATGTCTAGGCCTTAAGTTCATCAGAGAATATGTGGTTTGAACCCTTTTTGTTGTGGGGAGATGTTCACTGAGTCTTTTAATCAGTAGCGGCTCGCACAGGTGACAGCGGTGAGCAGGGAGGGGGTGGGGCAGGGTGAGGGGTGAAACCACATACTCTGCTCTTGATGCATCGCAGTGTCGGCAATGCGGCGAGTGCAACATAAGTGGTTTTATTTATATAATATTACTTACTCCGCCGTCTGTTTAATTCCACCACCCCCACCCCGCCCACCACTCTTACCTGTGTGAGCCACCACTACTTTTGATATTTGATGTACACACTTTTTCACTCCGTAGCACTGCAATTATCATGTGTTACTATTGCCCAACCCAATAGAAGTCAATGTACCAACTTAAGATATATAAGAGGTGAATCAATTCTTCTGAGATTCAGACGCGTGATCAGTTCGCTAGACAGAGCAGACTGGAGACTAGCAGAAAAGACTTAATTCCATGAGTTATTGGACCCTCTCTCGGGGCACAACAATGAAAAGGGGAGTAAGGCAGAAGGGAGTATTAGAGCTGAATAGATAGAGTGCTAGAGGAGAACAGAAGAAATGTAGTAAGAGACGAGGAGAGAAGGAAGTGAAATATCATAGCAACAAGTTGGACAACATTGAGGATAACTCAAAAACAAACAGGAGCTGATTCACAAAGGAAAGCAAGGGTATGTGAAAGAGTACGTGTGTAGTACTCTATTACATACTCTTGTCTTTGTGAACTGGTCCCGAAATATCCTAAACAGGCTATTCAGAGAATAGTCATGTGCAATTATTAGAAATAGAAGGGACTGTGGAGTTGGGAAGTTGGGGCCCATGCCCAAAGTCATATAAAAGTATGAAAAAAGAGTACTCCTGTAGTACCAATTCCAAAACTCACAAATGCTTTTGTAAGTGTAACATAAATGTATATCTGGGCACACCTCCCACAGACACAACTGCGTTTGGCCTATTGACTGCACACACATATTGACAATTAACTACTATAAACAATATCAATAAAGAAAATATATGTTGTGGCTTGCACTTCTGTGTGTCTGACTCCTCTATCTGCGGTTCTGCCCCCTGTGTCTAGCGGGTGGTAACGGTTTCAATGAGTGTTGTCGCTTTGCTTGAGGTGCCTCAGCCAGAAACTCCTGAAAGATGACTTTTCAGCTCAGGACTTAAAAAAGCCTGAAGCTTCTAGCTGATTCCAGAGATTCATTTCACAAACGGCTTGCTAGAAATTCCCAAACTTCATCCCATCCAAATTATGAGGGAGAGTAGCCTAGTGCAAAGGATCAGAATTCCACTTTTTATTAATATTGCCACCTTGAGGTCTAAAGCTGCCAGTTCATGACACACAGACTCAACCTCAGCAGCTACCTTCAATGGGCAGAGCTCCAGAATGGCTTGAAAAATGCTCATTATTCTGCTGCATAGTATGATTAATATCTGGAGTTCACAAAGCTTTCTACAGCTGCTTTTACAGTAAAATGAAGATTCTTACATCTAAGGGCCTGATTAAGATTAGGCAGAGTGGTATCTGCGGATGAGGTACTCCCTCACCCAATCCCATGAGGCCATATTGCATCTTCACCTGCATTTACCAGGTGTGGGATAACTAAGCTCGATTTTACTTGCTAGAAAAGCCAGCTGGTAAAAGCAGCTGCATATTGAGCAGACCCTGAAGGACCAAGTGCATCCAGGCTCCAAGGATGCCCTCCAGTGGTGAAGGAAGAGCATGCAACACTCTCTACTGCTTGGCACCAGCATTTCCTGCTGAGATGCCCTCCCCAGCCAGCAGAGACACCAGCCCTATTTAACACCTGCTCAAAGTAAGTGGCAAATGGGTGCAGAAAAACACACATTATTCTGTACAGAAGAGGGATCCACTTGTAGATTTCACCATGTAAAACCCAGCCTGAGTGTTATTCCACATTCAGGCAGAACACCTTGTAATTTCAGGGGAGGAATTGCTGGCCGGGATCAGTAATTCTGATCCCAGCAATTCCAGTCCCCCTGGACCACCCAAAGTATAATCAAGACCTAAGTGGTTTAGAGAGAAAAAAGATTACAAACATCCTCCCAGTATCAAAGTCATTGGGAAATCAGTTTTAGAGTTAATTCCATTCTCAGTGAGAAAATATTGCCACGCGATTAAAATATTGCCAAATTTGTAGTGGGAACTATCTGAATGGGTAAGCCGAAGAAGATCAGGAAACTTCACAAAATAGGCTAATAGTCGGAATCTCCACAAGACCATGCTTGCATAACAAAAATGTGAAAAAAACTGATTACCATGAACCTGAGTGGTCTACATTTGAACTGGTGTTTTGGAGCCAACGTACTGACATATTATTGCTCCATACTAGATATTAGAATGAAACACAACTCACAAAATTAAAGTAGTGTGAATAGATAATATATATGCAGGACCACTGAAATCAAGTGATAGGGCGTCCTAAGCTTTTCCCACATAATTGTGTATTTACCACACTAGTCATATAAATCGCCTGTGGCATAATCTGCACATTTCAACCAAAAAATGTTGGCTGCCAAAATGGATCAAAAGGTACTTAAAATTAAAATACATGCGGACGGAGGGAGCTTACTCTCATTAGTGTCTATGCCCCGCCGCGATGGGCAAACCCAGACTCCTGTTAGAATCGGCCCCTCCACACACATAATAGGGGGTGATTTTCACTACATGTGCAACCCAAATCTAGACCGCACATGCATGGGCATCGTTACTCACACACCCACTCCTCTGGCTGAGTTTACAAATTCCCTGGGTCTAACTGACCTCTGGCACCGACATCATCCGGTCGCTCGCACCTATTCGTACATCTCTGGGGAGCACAGAGTCTTCTCCAGGCTCAACTATTTCCTTGCCCCTGCGGGAGAGGTCAGAAATATAGAGAGGGTGAAGTATATGGCTAGAGGAATCTCCGACCACTCGCCACTTTAGCCAACGATAGGTGGTAGGAGGAATAGAAAACGCTCAGAATGGAGGTTGAATGCGTGGGAATTACGCAACACAACTCTTCATGGAGTAATAAAAACTGAGACCGAACTCTACTTTAGTGAAAATGAGGGCTCAGTGCCCTCGGCGATAAACTTATGAGAGGCCTATAAAACGGTAATGCGGGGTAGGATACAGGATGCTGTAGCACGGAAGAGACGTGAGGAGGCCCAACAAGTAGAGACACTGGAAAGAAAGCTCTTACAGCTTGAGATAGATGTAGACCCAGATGAGGACATGGCCTGGATGCGCCAAATCACACTCATACGCAAGGAACTCTGAGCCGTGACAGAAAGGGAGGTACAGACTCAAATTCAGGCCTCCCATCATCAACTTTACGAATCAGGAGACAGGGCAGGAAGGATAGAGAGGCAAGATGGGTGACCACGATACATGAAAATGAAGAGGTGCATATCACAGCCCATACCATAGCAGGGGCATTTGCCTGCTTCTATAAGGGGCTTTATGATGCCAGGCCATTAGCAGAGGAGTCACAGATAGCTGCCTACCTTGAGGATATAGTGGCCCCCTCCCTTACCCGAGAAGACCGGGAAGTCCTAGCCGAGGATATTACCCTGACAGAAGTACTAGATGCAATCACCAGGCAAAATTCTGGGAAAACCCTAGGTCCAAATGGACTACAGGTGGAATACTTCAAGTAAAATGCTAATCTCTTAGGTCCCCATCTGTTGGATATGTATAATGTGGCGAGGGAGGAGGGATCACTTCCCACAGACCTCTGTAATGCTACCATAGTAGTAATCCATAAACCAGGTAAACCACCTGAGTGTTGTGGGTCATATCGCCCAATCTCATCGCTTAATATTGAAATCAAAATTCTGGCATCTATTCTAGCGACTCTACTGATAGTGGTACTCTCGTCCCTCATCCACCAGGACCAATCAGGCTTGATGCCCAAGCGTGCCTCACGCATCAACCGCCTTCACTTGGCCAATTGGCTAGCCACGGCTAAAGATAGGCCCAGCCCGCACCTATTTCTTTCCTTAGATGCGTTAAAAGCCTTTGACACAGTTCACTGGCTTTTCATGCGCCAATACTTGGTTAAATTTGGCTTCAGACAAAGCTTTATAACTTGGGTGGACCTACTCTACAATAACCTAAAAGCCAAAGTCCGGGTCAATGGGACACTATCCGTAGATTTTCAGATTAAAAGAGGAACCAGGCAGGGTTGCCCTTTGTCCCCCGTTATTTGCCCTGATATTGGAGCCACTGGCATGTCTGATCAGAGCACACCCTGGGATAAGTGGTTTCCGAGATAATGAAAGATGGCTTAGAGATGAACGGATCTCGCTTTATGCGGATGACATCCTACTTTACATAACTAACCCCGATGAGACACTCCCATAATACTGCAACTGTTTAAGGAATTCGGTGACCATGCGGGTTACAGTATAAACTGGTACAAATCAAGCCTGTACCCCGTGGGAGGCATTATTGACATGCACACAATACCGGGACATCTCCCTGTCACTAAGGATGGGTTTAAATACCTTGGATTGTTCATCTCCATGAACGAGATGGAGTGCCTTCACAAAAATGTCAAGCGGGTCATCGCAGAATTCCGAAATGACTTTGCCAGATGGCGGCGACTCTCTTTGACGTTGCTAGGTAGAGCAGCCATGTATAAAATACTCACTCTCCCTAAGCAACTCTACATCCTACAGAACACATATCACAGAGTTCCAAGAGCAATCTATAATATAATTAACTATGAACTTCGTACGTTATTGTGGAATAGATGTCACCCGAGAATAGGGTTACAGACACTACAACGCAACCAGTACAACAGAGGGATTGCACTTCCAGATATACAGTCCTATTACAGGGCCGCACATCTCGTAATCAACAAATGGGGGAATGCAGCGGGTGATCACACAATGTATGCTCTGGAAAGGCTCCAGTTCCTGAACCACACCTACTTCCACTACATCTATGGCGGCTCAGGCACTCGAGGCCTGCTGCTTGCTATGCAGAGATCAATTGGGGCAGAGAGACAAATGCGATGAGACAAGAAACTCACAGGGCGACACCACTTTGGGAAGGCAAGAGACTACCTGAAGTATCTGCACTACAGGGTTTCAGGAAGTGGGACACTGTGGGAATTTCCACTGTAGGCAACATCTTACAAGGTGGCGACTTAATTCCCTTTTTGGTGCTGCAAGCCGAATATCAACTCACACACTCAAAAGAATATATAAATACCTCCAACTGCAGCATGCCTGGAAAGTAGAGAAAGTAGACACAACTGACATCCCTGAATATGCACCACTTGAGGGCAGATTGTTCCAAGAGGAAATACCTTCCAAGGCAGTCTCTTGGACATATAAAACTCTAATCAATAACATGCCCGACAAAATGAAGTCCCTGTGGTACAAATGGGAAGACACCACTGGTCTGTTAAAAGACATTGACTAAGAGGGGGCTCTGATGCACCCAAGAGAGGTGGCAATTAAGATACGACTACGACTAATACAATGCAAAACCCTCCACAGGGTCTTGTTTGATAGGGCCCAACTACATGCCATGGGGAGAGTGGAGTCGCCCAATTGCCTTTGCTGCAACTCAGAACTAGTTACATACGTACATACATTATGAGAGTGCCAATATGTCCAGAGCTATTGGGCCCGGATACTGAAAGAAATGATTGATATGCTAGACGCGCAGGTCCCTCTGGACCTTAAATATGTATTGCTGGACATAACCACGGAGATTGATCTTCCTAGATACAAACTGCTATTATGTAATTTATGGCTGATAGTTGCCAAAAGAGACATTGCCAGGAAATGGGGAGCTTTGCATGTACCCACACTAAAGGAATGGAGAGTTGTTATGGACGTATATATGGGGGCAGAGAAGACAATATATGTGGTCAGAGGCTGCCCCAAAAAAGTTTACGAAGATGGCTGAGCTTCTATGGCCTAGAAATAGAAGCGACAGGAACCAATCCCATGCACCTGCCTACACAAGAATAGAATACAGTTAGGGACTTCCATCACGCCATATATGCATCTTAGCAGGAAGGAACTACTGCTAGTGGCATCGCGGCGAGAAGGGGAAGGAGAGGGGACTGTGACTCCTGGAACGTATTCTTGTACCCTTGTTTCCTAGAGAATGCTACTGAATGTATTGATGCAAGATAATCTATGTATAATGATTCTCTTACCACTGTTATGACTGAAGTTTTTGTATTGATTGAAAATGAAAATAAAAATAATAAAAATGAAAAAAAGGTACTTATAAAAGGCATCACACATGGTGCCTCCAAGAGGCGACCTTTTACAAATGGTAACTGGTTACCTTTCAGATGTTTATTATTATTTTCAGATGTTAAAATTGGTACTACTGTGGTGAAACATTTGCCCCGACAGCATTATTGTGTGTTACAATCTCCGAATTTTGAAGTGATACTGCCACAGAACGTGCTGTATTATGTTGCATCCGTGGTGGTTCGCAGGTGGCGGGGCAGGTGCTGGCACGTGGATGGGGGCGACAAGAGGGGAAACGGTGTGAAAGGTATAAAAAAAGAAGAAGAAAATAAACACTTCCCTTGCCGCACCGGGTCCTGCGTCTCTGCTCCTGCTCTCCTCGTCGGACTGAGGCACAGGAAGCACAGACAGGCTCTCCTGACCAATCCCAACGCTGCAATGCAATGGGAGCTAGGGCATATTCTCCATGCAGGCTGTAAAGCAGCCTGCATGGAGAACGGGGAAAGTGCGCATGACTGGTTTGGGTCACCCGAGAATTAGGAGTGGGCAAACCACTCCTCCCCTGCCCTACTCCGAGAGAAGAGCAGCTCCGCCCGCCCACCCACAAACTAAGCAGCACAGAAACATAAAAGTATTTTGCTCTCATAGCATTGCAGCGTTGTGACTTAAAGTTATTATAATTTTATGTTTCCTCAGGTTGCACTGCTTAATAGCAGTGGGGCGACGCTCCTCCACCATAGCGGAGGAGCCGCCACTGTGCTGCATACTTTTCCTTATCCTACCTCATACTTCAGTTATTCCTGCTACGTATTTTGGTCCTCCATTACTGTACAACTTCAGTGCCTCTGTGTATATGTCATAAAACAATGTGAATAACATACCTTCCCCAGCCGCGGTCGGTAGTAGGAGTACCTGCAGGGCGGTGACTTGGGGAGGGGGAGGGGCAGGGTGGGGGGTAGTAAACTATGGATTACGGAGGTTTACAGGTAAGTTAACATATAAATTAATAAAACGAATTTCGTTGCGTGCACTGCATCCCCAAATGCGATGCAGTGCACGCAACTAATTTACTTTATTAATGTATATGTTTACTTACCTGTAAACCTCCGTAATCCATAGTTTACTACCTCCCACCCTGCCCCTCCCCCTCCCCACGTCACCGCCCTGCAGGTACTCCTACTACCGACCGCGGCTGACCTTCCCTTCCTAACATCCAGGATGCAATAAACCTCCCCAAATACATGAGGACGGAGGTACTATACTAACCTCTTAGTAATCCCAAACCCTCTTCATACTCTCATGCCCTAGTGATACTCTTTTGCCAATTTGATACTCCCATCGTGAAAATGTCATTCCTCAGTGATAGGCTTGTGTCCTCTATGTGCTATCGTACTGTCCTGATACTCTTATGCCCTCAATACCATTGAATAATCTTGCTTCACTTATGCCCTATTGATACTATCATGCCCTCTCGATACTCTTACACCCTGTTGGTAGTATCATGCCCTCTTGATTTGTTTATGCCATCTTGATACTCTTATGCTGTCTTGATGCCATTGTGCCCTGTTGGCACTGTATGACTTCATGATACCCACACTATCATCCCTTCTTGATGCTCCCATGCCCAGTTGAGACTTTCATCCTCTCTTAATACTCTTCTAACCTCTGGATTATTAATTCCTGTCCAATCATCTGACAATGAACACATCCTTCCCTCCGCCTACTCTTGATGCCACCACTCATACATACCCACCATTGTGATAACCCGATTTTTAGTGACTTTTGATTGGTTGCAGTTAGAAACATTTTTGATGAAATCTACAAATAATGCAGCAGATGGTAGATTGAGTGGAACGTATGGTAACTCCATAATTAAGCATAAGACACTGGTTTCAGTCTCAGAAAGGCACTGGCAAACATTGATGCTTATGCAGATTGGAACACCTTATTTAAATGTTGTCGACACCTTTTTCTTATGGGAATTTAAGCATACATGTAATACTGCCGGTTTAACCTAAGTAATGTCCAAATGTTTTCCCATGTAATCGCTTTTCTAACATGATATGGGATAATGCCTTTGCTATAGAAAATGCATAAATTAGTAAATACTGAGAAGGGAAGATATAACTCAATAAGCAAAGACACTCTCTATCAAGACAGACACTGAGCCACCAGTGAAACACTGATTAGGACTATGCTTAATGGGGGGGAGGGGAGCAGACACCGTTTGTCTTTTGTGATAAAGCATTTCAAGCATCAATCACGCACACAGAAAACCCAAGGAAGTAGCAATTCCTCTTGTCCTGTCTGTGTGTGTTAGACCTTGTGTATGTACCTATCCCTGATGGAGCCCACATGCTCCAAACTTTGAACATCAAAGTCACATTAACTTTTTCAAGGTAGTAGGAGTACTTTAAACAAGAGGGACCATTTGCAAACGTAATTGTACATATGCAGTTCAACTCATGTATAGATCTACTCCTACACTTAGGTGTATTTCTCCACCTTTCTTCTATTGATCATTTCTGAGTGGAGATTTACACCTCAAATGAGAGGGTGGAACCTTTTACAACCCATGGTATTATTATAAAGTTACTATTAGTAAGTTTGCAGACAATTTGTGGAGTCCTCTTACTCTGGGGCGGAGATCTCGGTATAAGAAAATATAGAGAAAATATTAAAGTTTAACATTTAAGGAAGAAAAAAAAAAATAATTGAAAATATAAATGTAAAGTCATCTTGAATATTATTAACCTAGAAATAATTAACTAATAAAATAAAAGGCTACAACCCATTACCTATTCAAATTAAATGTGTATTACATTTTAAAATAATTAAAATATTAATTTAATTGATCAATACACATTTTTGCCCAGTAACTTAAAAATGTAATTATCTATACTCTCAAAACATGTTATCATTTAATTTATAATAAACATGGTTTAAAGTTATGCTTTAATTAATTCTATGTTTTTACACTTTTAATAATAAGTTAAAAAACTTCACCTTAATTTAATTAAGTGTATTAATAAATATATAAAATTAATAAATAATTATTTTATAACATATATACGCACACACACATACCCATACACACACACACACTCTCTCACACACACATTTAGAATACATTTATTTAACCTTAGCGCATATGGGGTTTTAATTTAATTTTCTGCCTTCACTGATTTCTGTGGGAGTCTGTTCAGTACCAGTGGTTCATCCATCTTTGTTGATTGACTTATTCTAAGGCTTTTCTAGAGTACAATTGAGCCTCTTTTGTCACTTTTAGGGCTGTAGTGGAATTAGAAATGTATTTTGTAAATAGAAATTGTCATATGTTGTGTTTGCGTGTATGGCTTTTGCTGGTCATGTCATTCTTGTGTCATTTTGTTCCATTAGGATTAATGGAATAAACGATGAATGAGCCAGTTTGAAGCAACGCAGAACCTGCTGGCAGCTGAGCACATCTGTGGTCCAGTCTTACAAAATAAAGCTCTTTAAAGAAGAAAACAAATCTGCATATATATAGAATGGCAATAAGCACTTAGACCCCAGATTTATCCACACATCCAACTCATGATTATTGAGCTTCATCCTAAAACACCTGTTAAGTCTGTGTACCTTGGTGATTTGCCAGACAATTCACTGCTGACAGCAATGTTGCCTCTAATTTTGTTCCTCCGTGTGTGGCAAAGAAGGATGTCTGTGCACCACAGCCCAGGTTGCGTACACCGACATGCAACGAATCCCTAGGAAAGCAAATGATGTGAGTAAGCTACCAAGTGCTTAATGTGTGCTTTGACTTGATTCCAATTACCCTCTCAGTCACCATAGGGCGGCAAACATCTTTAAATTAATTTGTAAGGTGGTCTGTCATCTTCAGCGGTCTCTGGGCTTGGCCAATCGAATATTTAAGATCCACAAGTGTGGAATCCATTGAAGAAAGGATGTATTTCCTTTACTTGTTTAATTTCAGAAAATCACAAGCTCTGGTTCACCTTCTGGAATGATAAAGGATAATCAACAACTGTATAGAACAACAAAGAGCAAAAAATACCTAAATGCTCTCTAGCAAACGGTCCATCAGGTGCAGGTGATCAGATGTAACCTGAGATGCTATTTCTCACTCACCTTCACCTCTATGCAGAAATGCTCCTACAGACTAAGCACAACTCAATTGGAGCACATTTTCAACCTCACTTTTAACACCAGGCATACTACAGTCAGGTCAAACCACACAAACACACATCCAGGTATCCCACACTACTACAAAGTTACTTACTTGAACATCCAGAAACTCTGTGGGGGCATCACGATAATGCAATAATATATATTAAAATACTTATGCTTTCTTTAATTCTATCAATTTAATTAGATCACTTGAAGATTAAGGTGCATTTCTATGAAAGAAATTCCGTGAAGGGAATTCAACATCCAGGAGTGTCTTGAATACATAAGGAGTGTGTTACAGGCTAGATACACTGATGGAGCATTAGATGCCTTTCAACTCATTCTTAAGTATATTATTTATTGTTGAACAGACACACAGCAACAGTCCCTCTCATTTGGTTGTAATGTGCAAACTAATGCCCATTAAATTGACATTTCTGTCTCTGTATAATGCACAGTGAATAGTGCAGACAGGCATGCAGCTGGTGCACAGCTAATATTTACATTACCAGTTTGCTTGCACACCCTGCTTAGAGGTTTGAACACAATAATGTCTGGCACCACAACCAAAGGGGGATTTTGCAAATTCCAATCAAATGACATAGAACTGCCTGCATTTTTACAAGAGGAACCATGGTTGGACTGGCTGATAGGGCAATCAGGAAGTGCCCAAAGGGCTGTCCTGACAGGTCAGTGTTCGGGCCAGTTTTGTCTGCTGTTTTTGGGCCTGTTTTTTGGTTTGGTGAGCTGGTTTTTAGTATATTGATTTCCCTGATATAAAAGAAAACATTGCCTGCAGCAAGCTCACATCTATACAGTCTCCATACCTTGCAAACCACTTACACAGCATGCCCTTAAAAGTAAAAAAAAAAGCCTCAATTTGTACAGGACACACCTCTACATCTTAGGGTCTAACAGTCTGGATTGTTCTTCACCTAAGTGCAGCAGCAAGAATACATGTTTAAGCACCACTTTAAAATGACAGTACTCATCACATTTGTTGATCATTAGAATGCGTTGCAATTTCAGCCCCTAAAGGCATCACAGATGAACTCACAGGATTAAGCATATAAAGCCCTCACACCCTAGCAGGAATATCGAGCAACATAACCCCATTTGGCTTACGACATCACCTTACACAGGTACTCCACGTTACACATGTGACTTCCAGTCCCTTTAAAAGAAATAGCCTGCGTGAATGCAGTTCTGGTGCAATTACACCTCTTCACCTCCAGGGGATGCCCTTCTCCAGACATCCCCAAATCAGACCTTCATCACTTGCCACACTTCTCAAAACACCCCCAGCTGTAGAACTGAATTTCCAGGCCAGGAGGTGTTAAAATGACAGATGAGCCTGCTGACCTTCAGGAGACTTCTCAAGACCTGGCTGTTTGAACAGTAGCACTCCTCCCCCCCTTAGCGCCTTGAGACCCTCGCAGGTGAGCAGTGCGCTCTACAAATGCTTGCTTGATTTATTGATTGACGAGCCCTGGAGGGGTTATTCGTTTCAAATCCCCATGAGACTTAGAGGGCGACATCCATTTTCGTGCTGGGGGAGACTGCGTTGCTCCTGCAGCTCCCCTTGCACCTTTGCACACATATGGTGGTGACCCCATTCACCTGGGGCCACCACAAGCAGAGAAAAACACTCTTTGCCCTTGCAGGCCGGTCCTGGCTTGCAAGGCATTATGGGAACTCTTACATAGCAGAGCAGCGGCTCCACCACTGCTCCGGGCAGAGCCGCGCTGCCCTTCTTCCTGGCGCTTCGCCCCTCGTTCCATCCTCGGTGGGGGGCCCGGTCCCACCTGGACCCCCAGGTAAGTGGATGCGGCTTGGGGAGCCTGCCCCCGGCTGCTCTGCAGGTTGTCGGGGTTCCGGTCCCACCAGGGCCCCTTGCAGCTCCTTTTTCTGTTTTCAGGGCACCTGTCACACCCGGGACCCCCACATTCCTCCGCGTTGGAGAGCAGGCTGGGGAGCCCACCCCCTGCTGCCCCCGCCAGCTCCCTGCACGCCCAGCACCCTCGCTTGCAATCACGGGAGACGCCACCACATTTCTGGTCTGCCCACTCTGACGGGCAGACACGAAGACTCGCACCGGCCCGGTCAGTCCTCGGGGGAGTGCGACTGCACTCCTCTGGCCTCCTCCTTCTCCACGGGGCCCGGAGATGTGGTCCCGAGTTTCCGCACATCTTCAAAGGAGGCGCGACAGCGCTCCCCTCTCTCCGGAGTCTTCAGGGGCCGGGGTGGGCTCCTGGCAACCCACCTGGCCACATTCACGGGGAGCGCGATGGCATCCCCGACTTGTCTTCTCCCCCTTTGGGGCCCAGGGATGGGGTCCTGGGCCCCTTTTGCATATCCACCCCGACTTTGGCGGGGCTCAGAGTTGGGATCCCGGACCCCTCCCCCTCCACATCTTCACGGGGAGCGTGACAATGTTTCCCGACTTCATGTTTGGCGGGGGCCAGGGTGGGCTCCTGGCACCCCGCGGGGGCACCTTCACAGGGTGCGCGACGGCTCACCCCGACTTCACTTAAAGGCCTGGAGTTGGGATCCCAGGCCTCCAGAGACCTCTCCCCGGGGGCGTGATGGCACCCCTTCCTTTTACTTCTTGTGGGGGGCAGTCCCAGGGATCTGACCCACCCCAGGGGCACATCATGGACCGGCGGCGGAGCCCCATGTGCTTCGTCGTCGGTCCTTCCAGAGGTCAAAGGTCGCCAATCTTCTGGGGGGCGTATCTCGGCCCCAAGGAGTTTGATCTTCGCAATCTTGGTCTCTTCTTGATCCTGGTGGCACACCCCGGCCACTGAGAGCACCTTCCTTCGCCCTCCTGGTCACCTGGAGGGTGTATTCAGCGGGGAGCCATCTTCAATGGCTCCCTGCGCCAGCCTTTTGCCTGGCTCTCTTCCTGGGCCTCTCTTCTCCCTGCACAGAGGCCCCTGCTTCTGCGCACTGGTCCTGGTCTTTTCTCCTGGCACTGTTCAGGATCCTGGGACAGTCAGGGGGTTCCTCCTTCCAAATGCCCATTGCTCCAGGCTCCTGTTCATGAGCTGACTCAGAGAAATATAACATTTCTGGAAGAACCAAAAGCAGTACAAATATGACTTTGGACTCTGCAGAATGCTTCTTCTCACATAGGTTACAGTCGACTTTGGTGCATGTCTGGAATTTGAAGGCTCTAGGAAAGTAAAACTAGCCCATGTGCTCCCTAGCCCCATAAGAGAATAATGGAATAAACACTGTAAAGCACACTGACTTTCCCTGGCATGTTTCTTTCCACTGTATAAAGCCTATTCCATGTCACCACCCAATTCTGCATAAGTCCTGCCACACCATTCACTTTGTAGCTGCTCCTGGACTGCGCTGGTTCTAACACGTGTGCACACGCATGTACACATGTGTCTGCATGTAACCAGCCCGGTGCCCCTTACTCCAGCTGCTGTGTAGGGGTCTAGTCAAGCTAGGGGGACACCAGTAAAATTCACATGCAGTCTCTTTCTTCATGAGTTCACTGAGTCCCAACTTATGAGGCTCTCCCCAGTAAAAGCTCAACAAATCAGTGCTCAAAAAGAAAAAAATCTGGGCGGCCCAGAGTGTCTGAACCACCTTCTAACAGTTCATAGGTTAATAAAAACGCAGCAACACATGTTGTTGTGCATTGGAGGGCCCCAGGGGCGTCACACCTCCCCCCGCAGTCCATGCGGTGTGGGGGCCCCCCCAAGCTCCAGGGGGCCCCCTCAGCACAGCACTCTGGCTGCAGAGTTCCTGATTGAGCCCAGAGGGGGCCCCTCCACATGCCTTGCAGGGAGTCCCCCCCCCCCAAGTTTTGTTACACCAGTGGAGGGCCCTTTGCAAAGCTTGACTGGTCACCTTTTTGTTGCTTATTGCTAAATGAGAGTGTTAAACAACTACTAATGAGGTGCAACCTATGCCCAGACAAGTGTAACAATGACAAAATAATGAGGTTATACTATCTCAAAATATGCAGCCTTCTGCTGCATAATTTGCCTTTTTGTGCCGCATAAGTTAGTCAACCTGCTGCATAATTCTACACTCTCCTGCCCCATATTCCCAGTGGCCCTGGCCAGCGGCTACATTAAAAGCTTTGCTCAGTCCTTCCCATCCAGTGGAGCTCTTTATATGTCTTAGCAGCATCTAAGTGCTTCAGTGCTTTGTCAGGGTTTCTGCAGGGTTCATAAATACTATACCATATAATTTCTCTGTGATGTACTTTGTTTGTTCAGGATGCATGATGATCTTCAGCTAGAGTTGCCACCTGGTTTGTTTTTAACCGGCACCACTGGTATTTTAAAGTTTGCCACAAACAAACAAAATCACTTTAAGTTGGTATTTTTAGCCCTTATCTGTTTCACTTCAAACAAGCAAATATAAATAGCAAACCCTTTTAAATGTGTTCTAGAGTAATTAAGGTAAACAAAGGCAGTAAAGTCATGTTACAAGAGTACATTCTATTTTATTTACAGTCCTATTTAGTATCATGTCTGGGCCTTTGCAGACTCGGAAACTACACCAAATGGACTCCTGGAAAGGTATTAACCTTAACTGCAGCTCCTTCTTACCCAACAGCCCTGTGAATAAAACTGCCACTTAACAGCTCTGTTCCTTTTCATGTATTCTAAAAACAGGACATTTTGTGCCCCATACCATGCAGATGTTGGGCAGGAGACAGACCATGCAAAAGGCCCCTTGTGCAGCTCCCACCCCCAGGCTAATCGGATAACAGACGGTTGTTTTAGTGACAATTGCTTGCTTGGTCCCCCAGCAGCCCCTCTGTGCTCTGCAGGCACAGGCTATTGTGCAACTTTCAACCACCACAGGGGTCTGACAGACCTCACCCCCTTCCCAGCTGGGTCACTTTATTTGCGTTGCATAGCAGCAAGAGAGACACTACCTTTTACACTGATCATCATTTTGAAATTCGGACAGCTAGCAAAAAGCAGAATTTCTCTTAATGCTTTGAACGATCTGCACGCTTTCAGATAAGCTCTGGGTGTCTGGTGAAGGCAGATGCGCAGCCTGGAGGGAACATAAACTGACATATATTTTGGCCATCAGGGTGCAATCTACAATAGCAGAACATTTACTGCTTAATTTTCAAAGCGGAAGTTTGGATAGTTTATTTTAAAATTCATAAACCGTGCACACTTTGGGGCATATTCTCAAGAATGTGTGATAATCATTGAAATTTAGCCTAACACAACTTTGCATATCGCAGTCTATCACTGGAAAACAACGCCGTGTTAACGTAGCATTCTCAACCCGGCGGCACCACGCGATAGTCCCACGATAACGCGTCCAATGATTGCGTTAACATCAACGCGATGCCGCAAAAATGAGAAACACGAACGCGGAAAAAGTTGCGATGAGGCCAGTCGCGATACAAAATTCATCGAAAACTATCCACAGGCCTGCAATTCCCACGCGTCATGCGGGAAAATGCACTATAAAAGTAGAAAAACAACACACAAAAAAAGCCCCCCAGAGGACCAGCCTGGGACCTTGGGGTCAGGGAAGAGCAAGGACAAGAAGAGTAGGAAAAAGCAGTTCAGTCCGTAGGAAAACAGGATCCTGATAACGGAGGTGGTGGAACACCATCAAATACTGTTCGTCACCTCCACTGTGTCACTGGCAACTAAAAATGGAATATGGCAGACCATCGTGCACAAGGTGAATGCAGTCGGAGTGCTGAAGAGGTCAATGGAAGAGGTCAAGAGGTACTGGAATGATGTGAAGCGCAAAACCAAGAAGAAACTCGCAAACAACCGGAAGGCAGCAGTGCAGACTGGAGGTGGGAGTCCTGCGCCACAGGAGGAGCTGGATGAGACGAAGGAAATGGTGTCCACAGTCATCAGTGGGGAGATGGTGGCAGGAGTTGGGGGCCCAGACACTGCTCAACATGACCAGACACAACAGCAACAGGGTGAGTAAGACCAGGGACTAGGGGGGAACGCGGGAGATGGGCAAAATGGCACACATGCACAATTAAGCATGGCATATTTGCGGACAAACCATGCCCCAGACCCCCAACTCCCACCAAGAGACCAATGTACCCAGGTATGCAACATCTCAGCACTTTATAAGCACAGAAGCCAGAGGCACACCACATGTAAGGGATTGGGAGCAGCCAAATCAGAGCTGCAGGGGCAACTCCACCAAAATGCGGCACACACACATAACATGCAGAGCACATCAACATTGACAACGATGTGGTACAAACCGCAACACATCCACAAAAGAACAGAGGACACAACTGGTGCCGCCTGTGTGTAGAAACTGGCCAATCACATTTGGCATTGCAGGGAAATGTGAGTTGACAATGTACAAGTACAAACACACATTTGTGATGTTGTTGTAATGTCCACTGTCCCGCATCAAATAGGCAGCTCCCCACAAACAGTCACAGTGTACACTGTCATGCAGTCTGAATGGAAACATGTACAATGCGTCAACCTACATGTGAACACAATGTTAAACCGCATCTCCCCTTCACATTGCAGGGGGAAATCCAACACCTCCTGCAGAGCAGGGCGATCCTCTCTTCTCAGATGACGAAGAGGACCACTACAGCTTCGACTCTGACACCCTCCAACAGCTCGTGGACAGCCTCTGCATCCCACTTCCAGGAGCAGGGTAGCCCAGCTGCTACGAGGAGAACCCACCCCCTGCACAGAACACACAGCAGGCAGCACCCGCCACTGCCTTCCAACGCTGTGTGTTGGGGTGCTAGGAGAAGCTGGCTGAACAGGTGCAGGTGGGTTTCGACCACACGGCAGCCAAACTAGACGCCATATGTGGGTGTCTGAGTCCCATCAGGCACCACTCACAGTTCCTAACGGAAACCCACAGTCTGCTCCATGCTCTCCAATGAACCATGGCTGACATTGCTAGAGTCCTGACTCTGCGACGAGAATGACTGTCTAGTCAGAGTGCCTCCAGCGAGCTTTCCCGGGAGCTGGGACGCATGCGGAGGATCATGGAGAACATGGAGCGGATGCAGGCGGAAAGAGCAGCTGTCGCGGCTGCACACCAGCGATACATAGCTGTGTCCCTCAATGCCCTAAAGACCTTCCTCATGGCATTGCTGCATAAGTCCTAGCGCTGATGCATGCTGCTACTACCACCCCATCCACATCTCTTGCCCCTGATGTGTCAGTGCCACACAGTGCGGCAGACATTTCACGTCAGGCCAATGAGGTGTCACTGCCACACAGTGCTGGGGACATAACACCACCACCGACATGTGAGGCACATGCAACAGGACGAAGATGGGGATGAATCTGCCTTCATGGTCAGAAGGACGCAGTAGCATTAATTTCTGCCATGTGGCCTGTTTCTGCTTGGTTCTGCCCTCTACATCATCACCTTCCACTATCCCCCGATGCACACTGCGGCACTCACCTTGGACCTCGACATAGACTGCCATATTCTGTTTGGTCACCAATGACACAGCTATCAGACTGCGGACTGAACTCATCCTCTTCTGATGTACCTGTCATTCCCTGAAGGGCTCTGGCTGGCCCTCCACGGGCCAACACTGTAAAGTGGGGTTTGGATGGCCCTGTACTGCTCCAGCTGCAACACTCCACTGAATGTGCAATAAACATTCATATTCACACAGATGTGTCATGTCTATGATCTTTCAAGTGTGGAAGTATGGATGAATGTAGGGTCAGTGATTCCCCCTTACGTCCATGTTTCTCATGTTGTGAGACTTGGGTCACAGGGTGACACATTGCCAATTGCGGTCCGGGTGGCGCCGACACTACTACGGAGACTCATGCATTAGTAACTTCCTTGTCCAGCCCAGTACGGGACCACGCCCAGAGCCCTGGGTCATTATTCACACCCTTACGCTGGACTGTCATACGCCAGGACAGCCCACTCCACTTACGCTCACAGGGGGGGACGACAACGCTACAGGTCTTCCCTGTCGGGGTCTGCTGCTCACAGGTCTAGTTGTCAGCATGCTAAAGCCACTCCCTCACAACTGGTTTATACCCACACCACACCAATCCAGCACAGGCGTCACAGGACATGTGACCCTGCCAATAAGAAGGGCCTGGCGCACGTGCTGGACGCCATTTCCTCTCTCTGACTGGGTGTCTCCGTGTGGTTATCTAGGGCCCTGCCACCTCACATTGCCCAGTGCCGGGGAGACATGATGGCGTCTGCACCACGAGACCCAATCATAAAGGGTCCATGGCTTGCAGTGCACAGACTTGGTGGCACCGGATATGCTGCAGCAGGCACAGGCACACCACCACGGGACAGTGTCTTGCGGTGCACTGAGGTAGGGGCACCTTGAGTGCTGAGCAGGTGTGCAGCCTGCGATGATGCGCCGTCCTGGAGGTCAGGACTGGCAAGGATTTGTAGGAGCCCTGCTGGACCGCAGTGTAGGCCTGAGCCAGCGGGCAGTGCGGGCCACCCGCCACGTGGCATTGCCTTGCGGTTCACAGTTAGTAGCACCTCAAGAGCTGAGCGGGTGTGCAGCCTGCGATGATGCCGTGTGCACTGAATGATATGGTCTCTGCCATAGCCAAATCAAGACCCAGAATCAAGTGTGTGACCTGGTGGCCCGTGGTTCGGGGCTACATGATTTGGAGGGTGCCATGGTCACGGGCACCGGGCTTGGAGCTCCTATCCGCACGTGGTGGGCCCTCTTGGAGACACGCCGGTGGCGGAAGGTGAGCAGTGACGCCTCGCTGCGCCGGGGCTGGCAATCACCGCTGGGTGGCGGGAGGGGCTGGGTTGCAGCAGCGTGTGTGCGCAGGGGCGGGCAAGCATTGATGGCGTGTGCAAGTGTATGGACTCTGCCATTCATGTCTCTGGAAATTGTTTGAGATGAGGGACCTGGGGGACTGCAGTGTGTACCGGCACATTATTTGAGACACACTGGTAACAGCTATTGAGCAGTGGGGCTTGGGTCCGCAGTGTCGGAACTCTCTCCCTCTCCCCCTCTCTCTCTCTCCCTCTCTCTCTATCTCCCTCTCTATCCTTCTCCCTCTCTCTCTCTCCCTCTCTCTTTCTCTCTCACTTTTTCTCTCTCTCTCTCTCTCTCTCTCTCTCTCTCTCTCTATCTCTTTCTCTCTCCCTCTCTCCCTCTCTCTCCCCCCTCTCTCTTTCCCTTTCTTTCTCTCTCTCTCCCTTTCTCTCTCCTTCTCTCCCTCTCTCGCCCTCTTTCCCTCTCTCCCTCTCTCTCTCTTCCTCTCTCTTTCTCTTTCCCTCTCTTACTCTCTTAATCTCTATCTCTGACTCTCTTTCGCTCTCTCTCTGTACTTTGATGAGCTCATGACAGACCTTCTTATCTAGGTTTTTGTCTTGCAGGCTGTGACTTACAGAATGTCCTGAGAAGACCCGCCATGACTCTTCAGAATTGTTGTTTTGGGTTTATTCTGTAATAAACAGATTATTTGGTTGTTCTAAGATGAATGTGTGGTTCTCCTTTTTCTGTCCTCACATGTATGTAAGGAGTTGTGTTTGTCGACTTCATGCGAATTGTTTGTTTCATTTGTTCATAGAGTTGATGTGCAATGACTTTGTGAAAAGGGTGGAGGGGTGCCCGGGGTAGGGTCCGGAGGGGGGGGGGTTCCTGGTGGTGGTGGCAGTGGGTGTTGTTGCCCTATTGGGGCTCCAGGCTGCATGTTCAGTTGGTCCAGGGCATCTGTTTTTCTTCGTGTGTGGCTCTGGGCTGTGCTCCCTTGTCTGGTCCAACTTTACACCAGGTATGAGCAGTTGCTCATTTCCTGCCGCTAACGCACCTTATCGCATGTTTTGTGATCTTATGGCCAATCTGGCTGGTCGTTGAGAATGTTGAGGTGTGGTGTTATCGCGGCTTTTTGCTCGAGAACGCCTACTCTGGAACTCATTAGCGTTACTTGCCGGGGTAATCTGTGGCGATGTTTTTGCGGCTGCTATCGCAGGTAAACTGGTGATATGGGCTGTTAACACCTGCTTGTGAATCGGGCAATACATTTATCGCGACTTTGGCTGCGATAAAGTGCTGGTAACTTGGCAATAATTCCTTGAGAATATGCCCCTTTGTCTCATCGATATGCCATTACCGTTGCCCTTTGGAAGCTGCAGCTCTCGCCTGCCCAAACTTTTACGCACGAACCAACGCGTAATGCAGGATGCTTGACGTCACACTTTGTGACCCCATTGTGGTGGCCACATTTGAAAATGGATCTCCCTATTCGATAATCAAACAATCAATATGGATACATTAATTAAACAAATTCTGGGGAAAGACTTAATACATTCTGACTTACGTCCAGAAAGCTTTATTGGCAACCCTATACCTACGATTGGTTAGCATATCATAAAATGTGAAGTTAAGGGCTTACAATAAGAAGTTATATTTTGAAGAGAAAGGACAGCTTGTCCTTGAATGGCTAGACAAAAGAAATTCAGCAATCACGTTAAATCCCAAAATGCCCTCAACAAGTGTTATTATTAAAAAGTGATTTGTTTTTCACAAAAGATTTGTAGAGAGTTCTCTACTGTATTCTCAGGAAAAGTTAGTGATTTACAATGTTTTCACCGTAAGAAAATCTTAAAAAACAGTTCCAAAGTAGTGACACATAAGGGGAGGAACACCCCTTTTAGCATCAGATAT
This sequence comes from Triturus cristatus, assembly GCF_964204655.1. Lineage (NCBI taxonomy): Eukaryota > Metazoa > Chordata > Amphibia > Caudata > Salamandridae > Triturus > Triturus cristatus. Next base: position 689,982,571 of record NC_140595.1, read on the forward strand.
GAAGTCAGTTAGGAATTGGACAAATTAGTAAGGATGGTATTATCGAAAGTATAGAAGCAAGTGAATGATTAGCCCCTTTGGTTGTGGCACAATGAGCCAATGGTAGAGTTAGGCTATGCATAGATTACATGATCTAAATCAAAATATATTGGTTGATAAGCTTACACTTCCAGGATATATGAGATGCGAGCCATGACAAAGGAGGATTCCACTTCACCATGATAGTAACATTTTGACAGCCTTCATAACACGCTGTGGATGTTTCAAATTTGCTGGGATGCCATTGGGGTTGGAATCCACTGCTGCTGTATTACAGCGATTATTGTACCAACTTTTTAGGAATCACGAAGCGGTAATTTTCTTCTAAGATGACCTTCTTCTCCTGGGGGAAAGCAGACAAGAGAATGACCAGAGTCTGAGAAGTGTTTTGAGTGGGTTAAGTGATAAGGGACTCATGGCTGAGTTAAAAAAGTTTAGGTTTGTCTTGAACTCAATATCAACTTGGGACATGAAATTAGTAGAAGCGAATCACATCAATGAAGAATTCATAGAAACTATTAGAGACTCTCCTCCACCATCACCAAAAGATAAAGTTAGGTTCTTTCGTGGCCTCTCAGTGTTTTATGCAAAATCTGCAAACCACTTTCCAATGAAAACTTTTGATAGCAGGCAATTATTGAATAAATCATTGTTTGAATGCATACGGAATGATATTCACACAGTCATGCACCTTCAAGGTTTTGACCCTGAGGCTAAAATTGTTATCACTACTGATGATAGTGAAAGACGTTTGCAGTTGGTGTTGTCACAAATGAGTAAGGATGGTTGTGATGCAGCTATATTCTTAGCTATGTGTTCCCTTTTGCCTGCTGAAGAAAAAATCTTTTCTTTTTAGAGAGAAATAATGCTATGTGTGTGGGGAGTTGACACAATTTAACAAAATATTTGAGGGTCAAAATTTATTTTCTGTACTGATCATAAACCTTTCACTAAAATACTGTCAACAGCAGGAAAGGAAAAGGTCCCTGCTAGACCTGGGCAGTGAACTTCGCCCCGTTCGTTGAGTTTTCAGAGTTTTCTGCACTCCGTGGAGCGCGCAGAGTTCCAAAAAACTCCGCTCCGTGAGGAGGAGTGGAGTTTTTCCCTCATTTGTGCTCCCCAACATTAAGTCGGAGAGAGAGGAAAATCCAATGCTAGACCACCTCCAAGCGAGATTTCACAACGCAGGTGGTGGCGGATAGTTGCGACCACTCGCATTGAGAAACCTACCATTCATGCTGAGGAAGCTGCCGCTCAAGTAGAACATCTACTCGTGTGGCAGAAAGAAGCAATGCCCTCTTTCACTGTGCATGGGGCTGTTTGTGCTTACTTTCCAGAACGGAACAAACACCCAGCACTCAAAATCAGCATGAACGACGTGTCCTAACGCACTCTACCGCTTGCAGAACTCCGCGTAGGTCAACAGAGTATTTGCAAACTGCGCCCAGGCCTAGTCACTACAAGGTTTGCAAGGATGTCAAGGAGGTTACTAAAATACAACTATTACTTACAGTATATGCCGGGTGTAAAAAACAATGTAGCTAATTGTTTAGGCAGTGTCCCACTACTAGCCAAAGAACATATTCCTATTTGATGGGAAGGATATAGTGTAGCTATGCTAAATAACAATAGCATAGATATTATTTTCAAAGAGCTGTGGGAAGAAGGATATGTTCGAGTTCTTAAAGAAGAGAGGAAGTATGTGACCAGTAACTTGCCTGCAAAAAATTATAGCAGGAGACATACCCACAGTTTGATAGTTGGCACAAGGTTCAGAACTAGACTAGTGTAAGTTATAGAAACATTTAAAAAAGTTAAAAATTAGATAACAAAACAATTCATTAAAGTCTGTAAAACTTCTGAAATGGATTGTACTGACAGTTTCAGGGAAATAGGCCTCAACCATTTACAGTGATGCAATAAAAGAGCAGGACAGACGAATAAAACATGCTTCAGATCTTGGATCCAATTCTGGCAAAAGTTACATACTTCAGGGATTCCATTCCATTTAGATGTTAGACAATTTAGAGGTAGGATATCCCATCAGAACTGGATCCAAAAGCGTTTGAAACTGTGTGATATGTTCCATTTTGCGTATGGTTGTGCTTTGTTGACTAACATGGAGTCTTTTACCTTTGGATATCCACGTTTGTTGGCACAGGCCACACTGTCCAGGCAAAAAATAAAGGCCTGCTAGGCTTGTTTTAAACTAGCCTTTAGTTCAGAGGGAGGGAGCGTAAGCACTAAACTTGGCTCCAGCCCAAGTTGGGTTGTAGCATACTTAAAATTTGTGAAGACTAGTGTCTTATCCTTCTTCTTTACCAGGGTTTCCTTTCTCATGTGGTGCCTTAATGTGTCCTCTTCGCTCCTCTCAAGCAAGCCACCCAGTGAACAACCCCCGCTAGGCCATGAAAGTATGAAACGCTGATTCCCTTTTCCAACCTTAAGGCTGCCACTGATATTAATGTGTTGAAGGTGGTGAGTCTTCTTATCAAAACCTGCCCTTCAGTTTTATTCAAGAATCCACATATAATAATGCATTCTAACGCGTACAGTAAGGTGTAAGGGATTTTAGCCTGATAAACTTCTAAGAGATGGGAAAATGTCTTCTACCTGTATCTCCGTAAAGTGCACTCAAACCTTTGGCCTGAGATTGGGCTTCACACATGTTGTTTAGAATGTGGTCGCTGTCACTCAGATTGCTACACATTATTTTAGCTAGAAAAGCATAGATTTTCACCACTTCCAATTTTTGGGCACCCAGGTGCCAGGGAAAGTTGGCACATTTAAGTGTTTTCTTCCCATGGAAGCAGAGTATTTTGCTTTTAGAGGTGTTAATCTTTAAATAATGTGTGTCAGCATATTGTTGCATATCTACCAGATGGTTTTTAAGATCCTTGGTAGTAAGATCCAGAATCACAATGTCATCTGCATACAGAAGACATGAGAATGGCTGCCCCCCCAATAATCGGTGTTATACCCGTACTTTGTGAGAGAGAAGCATGTAGGTCCGAGATGTATAAGGAAAATAGTAGTGAGGCTAGGAGGCACCCTTTTTTTAGGCCATTGTTCATCTGGATTTCCCTAGAGAGACCACAGTCACCCCCTAATAATACCTTACTCCACGTGAAATAGTGGAGGGCAATGATTAGATGCATTAAGGTACCTGGCATTCCAAAATCTGACAACTTTTTGCACAACACCGGGCGGTCAACTTTATTGAATGCTGTGGAAAAAACTATAAATGCAGCCTATATCACACCACCTCTATTGGACTCATACTTCTCATTAATTGATTGTAGGGCAGCTATATTGTCAAGGGTTCCCTGCTTTTTCCTAAAACCCATCTGCTTAAGCTGTATGATTTTATTGTGCTCTGCACGGAAGTTTAACTATGCCAACAAACATTTGGAAAAGACTTTACCCACTGCATCTAATATGCAATCTGCCGATAATTTACTGGAATATTACGGTTGTCTTTTTTAAATAGAAGGACAATGATACTTCCGGTCCAAGAGGTGGGCACTATCCTATTCTCGAAACATGTTTTAAAGACTGGGCACAGTAATGTGGGACAAAGCGTGGCTTCCTGTTTTATTACGGAGATTGCCACCTCATCTGGTCCCATAGCAGCAGAAGAGCCCATTCCTAAAATGGCAGATTCAATTTCCTTTTTATCTGGGGAATTATATACTGATAAACTGGAGTCCAGAATGAGGGGCATTTCTAACTCACCATTTTCCGCATATAAAATAGAGATACATTTGATCCAGCTATCTTCCATGATTATGGATGGAGTGGACCTAACCCTTGTCCTTCACCCTTCTGAATCTATTTCCCAAAAATCTTTCATCTGCTTCTTTGAGGCAGCCTCTCGCAAATCAATCCATATCCAATCACATGCTTTCTTTTTTAAGCTTGCCTTTAAGCAGCTTCTACGCCGCTTCAATATAGACAGGCGGTTATTTGTCTCAACAGTATATAGAATGAATTGCTCCGTGACCAAACCATTAATTTGCTTATTCAAATGGAGAATTAGGAGGGAAGTTGGCTTTCTAGGGACCTTTGGGGGGCCTACAAATAGAATTTGTTACAATCTGCTTCATAAACTGATTGAAAAAGTGCACTGTTGAACTCTCAAGTGTCCAAATTATTAACTGTATCTTCTAATATGCCATTCAAAACAATTTGCAATATTGGTGGTCAGGAATTGAAATTGAAACTGAAAGAGTTGTGAAGAATTGTGTGGGGTGCTCCTTTGCAAAAAAGACCCGGATGTCTTTTATAATACCCTTGCTTACATTGAAGTGCCCAGAGAGATAATGGGAAGCATTAACCATTGATATATTATGTCTCATTTTAAATCAAAGGGTATTGGGAAATATGAGATCGTCTTACTTGACCTATTTTTAAGTGGCCAGAATTGTGTGTTTTGGGCAAGGCTGATTCAAATGCTTTTTTAAAGCTTCTGGAAGAAACCTTCCAATCTGAAACGCATTGCCAAATCACTTTCTTCGAGATAATGAGACACACTTTGAACTTTGGGACACAATTTATGTGAATGGGTTTCAAAGTTTTTTAAATCTGGAAATATTATTACTTGGAAACACACATCTCTTTGTCATCTAGCTGTGAATGACACTGTTTAGCTTTTCAACAGAATCCTAATGGGAAGCATTCAGAATGGCAAACAAATGGTGTAAGAGTTGAAAATTTGAAGTTAAAAAGCTTTTGTGAGTTTATCGCACTACACCAGTCACAACTGGCTATAGCTTTTATAGGGCGAGAACCATTAACTAAGAACAATCGAAGATGGATGAAGATCAAGAGACAGAACAAATTATCTTAGAAGACAGTAAATGACAATATTAATAAGGCACAAGTATTTTATAAGGAATATTACGATTGTACAATTGAGTGCAGAAGGTAAGGTTGACAGTTGGTGATTGGGTCAGAATGAAGGGACAAAAACAAAAATAGAAAGGTCATTGGAAATTTAACGTTATTTTGAAGTATTAGAATTATTCACCAACTGAGCGAACATTTGGCATTTTAATAAATTGGATTTGTTTAATAAGATTAAAATCACTCTGTTCTAATATATAATATTATAAAACCAAGGGGTGGGTGATGGATGGGGGTACTAATCACTCTGTTAGTTTAAGGTAAACTTCATAATTAACCACTTCCAGTCCCCCTGATGACTGTATAGGTTTGAGACAAGCTCCAGGGCATTCCACTTTCAGTTGTACTGAACAATCACTTCCAGTTCATCTACTCTTGAAGGACACATTGTGAGTGGTTGTGCTATTCGCAAGGGTAAATATGCAAATGCCAAAAAGATATGATTACATCGTAGGTTAAATATCACTGTAGTAAATGGTTGTTTTGCTCTAATGTTCTTTATTTTACTTCGTGTACTCTTGCAGTACTACCAGAGAAGGAAATGTTTCTACTGCATTACTCAGATTAAGTGATATTAATTGCTTTATCATCTCATGATTTAGTTATATCTTTTGTTTTCTTGTAACATTTAATTTTTGTTTTTATTTTTTCATTTGTTAAAGAAGGAGGATATGTTTTGTTCCCTGAAGAGCCTTATGATGGATATGTCATTGCATTCTTTTGTGTCATTACATTCTATTGACTAATGGATGGTAATGACGAATGAGTCAGTTTGAAGCAACACTAAACCTGTTGTCAACTCTGCACAGCTGGGCTCCAGTATTCTGAAACAAAGCTTTTAATCGTAGAAAATGGATTAGCATCTTTACAACATACTCTTTTGTGGCTGTGTATCTGTGTTTACATGTCCTTACCTAAATCCCTCCTACTTATGAGTAATTATTTTCCATTTTCCACCACTCGCTCTCACATTTACAACAAAAACATACACCTAGGAGTTCAGAGCTCTCTACACATGTGTTGGAGATGTTCATACAGTGAAATAATAGAAGAGGCCAAGATGAAAATGTCCAGCAGGTCTGTGTATTGTATTTTACATACTACAAAATAAAGTTTGTGCCTCGGGACAAGATTAGGTGCATTAGACAGCATGGTATGCAGTTGATACTGTCTTGCAAGATGTCTTTTTAAGTTTAAAGAAGATTTTATTGAAGAAATAAAGAAAGTCCAAAGCAATAATAGCATACATTATGTAAAAAGAATACATTGTGAAAAACTTCATAAAGTAAAAAGAAAAGAAAAGAAAAGGAAGAAAGGGGAGAAAGAAAGGGGAATGTCATCATAAACATATTGCAACAGTGTATCTTAAAAAACTAGCAGTGTGAACAAAAATAATTTCACGATTAAGAAATTAATAATTCAACATGCGGCAGAACAGAAATGGTAATCAACATTCATTAATAATAATAATTTCAAGGGGGCTTAGAAACTTCCTCAGTGCGAGGACAATGTAGTGGAGTAGGCTGGGCAGACAAATTCAAAAAAGTAGTAATGGGTAACCACAATAAATCTCGTTTAATAGCAAGGCTAATGGGATGGACATAAGCCCTGTCAAGTCGATGATTATAGCAAACCCCATACCACCAGGCTTGATAGGAAATAAGGGAGGTATCCTTCCATGCTTTCGTGATTTGTTGAAATGCCACAGCTAGAAGGAGGTCAACAATGGAAGTGTTAGTACTAAAGGAGGACCATACTTGTGAAATACTACCAAGAAAAATATGGGAAATAGAAAAAGGGAGGTTGGAAGAGAAAATGGTATTAATTTGGTGCCATACTTTACCCCAGAAAAGATGAACAGCAGGACAGGTAAACAACATATGTTTAAGATCGGCTACCAAGGCCGAACAAGACCAACAGCGAGATGGAATAGAAGAGTCAATTTTATGTAATTTGGAAGGGGTGATTAAAAGTCTATTATATATGAAAAATAAAGTTTGGGTTGTATTTGCTGCTCTAGAAGATTTCCTTATTTTGATCCAGATGTTATCCCAGGTAGAAGTAGGAAAAGAATCAACTAAATCCGATTCCCAGGCGCACTCAACAGCCGACTTCTCTCGATGAGCAGACGCGTCTCGCAATTTTTTATATATCTGAGAGGCGGAGGGGGAGGAATGTAAAAATGTTAAGGGAATGGGAGAAGAATCATATTGTATGGTGGCACAAGTAAGAGCATCATAAGCAGTTTGAACCGCTGTTTTCAATAGAGTATATTTGAAATAAAAAGATAGGGGAAGAGAAAAACGAGTTTGAAGAACAGAAAAGGGAATAAAAAGTCTCTCTTGAAAAAGCTGATGAGTCCATTTAAGACCAAGGGATAACCAATCATTCCAGAAAATAGATCTATTTTTAATTCGGATAAGATGATTATACCAGATAGGAGATTGTAAAAAACGAGCACGATCATCTAAATTATGTAAAATAATAGGACGAAAGACTTTGCGAACATGCTGAAGGATGGGAAGAGAAAATTTCCCCGGAGCATGCGCCAAGGAAACAAACTCTTCAAACGTAAAGGGATGAAATAAGGAAGATTCAACCTCTACCCACAAAGGCAGAGAAAAGGGATCAGAAATATGATCGGAAATGAAAGATGCAGAGTGAGTAAGGAAAAAGGAGGTGTGATACGAGAAGAAGTCAGGAAAATTGACACCACCTAAATGTTTAGGAGATTTAAGTTTAGAAAAAGACATTCTGGGTGGTTTGTTCTGCCATAAGAATTTTGATAATATAGAATAAATATTTTTGTAATAAGATTTGGGAATATTGACTGGAAGATTCGATAAGAAAAATAAGATTATTGGAACTAACATCATTTTGATAGAATCCAATCTACCCCACCAGGATAAGAACAAAGGATTCCATTTGTTTGTAGAGACAGTAAGGGATGATAATAAAATTTTAAGATTCAATGCTACAGTATCTTTAATAGAAGGTGTGAACTAGAGACCAAGGTATTTCATTTTAGTTGGACTCCAATGGAAAGAAGAAGTTAAAAAGTCAGCATGAAAACAGAGTTTATTTAGAGGATGGATTTCACATTTATCTACATTAAGTTTATAGCCTGACACCGATGCATAATCCGAGACCTCTAATAAAAATGTCGGGAGAGAAGTATGAGGTAAATAAAAGGATATCATCTGCGTACGCAGAAATCTTTAGCTGTTTATCACCATAGGGGAAACCAGAAATCTCATCATTCACACGAATTTTTGTTAGGAAAGGTTCTAATGCTAAAATAAATAAGAGCGGAGAGAGCGGACATCCTTGCCGGACACCACGAAGAAGAGGAAAAGAGGAGGAGACAAGTCCATTAGCCAAAATAAAAGACCTAGGAAAAGAATAAAGTAGTGAGATATATGAAAGGAATTTAGGACCAAAACCGAACCAAGAGAGAGAAGAAAAAATAAATTGCCAGTTGACTCTGTCAAAAGCTTTCTCAGCGTCCAGTGCAACCGCTGCCAATGAAGCCTTGTAAGAATGAGATTTGCTTAAGACATTAAAGAAAAGACGAGTATTATCAGAAAGATGACGGCCTTTGATAAAGCCACATTGCTCTTTACTAATTAATTGTGGGAGAAATTTTTCCAAACGAAGTGCAAGAATTTTTGCAAAAATTTTATAATCTAGTTTAATTAAGGAGATTGGCCTATAATTTTTACAGAGAGTGTGATCCTTGTTATCCTTAGGAAGGAGACAAATTAGAGCTTCCTGAAAAGAACCATCAGATTTCTGTGTTGCAATAAAGAATGAAAAAAGTTGATAATTTCGAGGAAGAAGTAGGGAGGAAAAGTGAGAATAGAATTCTATGGTAAACCCATCTGGGCCAGGGGCTTTACCCCTTTTTAGAACTTGAATAGCCTCCAGAATATCTTTATGCGTTATATCAGCCTCTAATGGGGAGAAGTCAACATCTGAAGAGGAAGGTGAAGGGATGGAAGACAAATAGCGCGTGATATCAGATAATAAAGGAGAGGATTCAGGGGTGTATAATTGTTGATAAAAGTCCGTGAATTCGGCTAAAATATCTTCATCTTTATGAACCATAACATTAGAAGAGGTAACAATGGATTCAATTTTTGTACGCTCTTTCTTAACTTTGAGGTACCTAGCTAAAAGATTACCGGCTTTATTCTGTGCGCTGTAATATTTAGCACTAGACTTAAGCAAAAATAAATTGGCAGGATCAGTAGAAAGTTTATTAAAGGAGAGTTTAGCCTTAATAAGATTGATTAAGGCAGATTGTTTCTTGGAAATATAAAAGGAATGTTCTAACCTTTTAATCTGTGTGCTAAGTAGATGAATAGACTGGGCGGCGGAGCGGCGTTTCCGTGCCACAAATGTAATAATGAAATCTCTAGAAGCAGCTTTGAAGGTGTCCCAAATAAGGGAAGGGGTTAAGTGAGACGAGTCATTATCATTAAAAAATGAAGAGGCAAAATCAAAAAAGGCTTGCGTAAACTTCGGGTCCAATAAAAGAGAGTTATTAAACCTCCATCTCCTAGTGCCTTTCACAGGAGGGATTAAATCTAAACTTAAAGAGACTGGGGCATGGTCAGAAATTAAAATAGAGCCTATATCAGAGTGAGTAATGTGTTGAGTAAGGGCTTTGGAAATAAAAATATAGTCTAACCGGGACTGGGAAGAATGAGGGGGTGAGTGAGTAGAAGGAGTATTCTTGAAGGGTAGGATGACAAAGCCTCCAAGAGTCCACAAGTGCCCTTTGAGAAATAGTAGAGGTAAATAAAGCATGCATAGGGGAGGGAGAGAACCTAGAGTCAGACCTTCTATCTAAAAATGGGTCCATAACCATATTACAATCTCCACCTAAAATTAGATAATCATCAGTGTGTTGCATGAGCAGGGATAGAATGTGGGGCCAAAAGAGTTTATCCTGACCAGTGGGAGCATAAATATTAAAAATAGTTAGAGGAATTTTATTAATCAACAAAGAGACTACTACCCACCTACCCTCTAAATCATTTTCTTGTTTAACAAGTTGAACATCCAAACGTTTATGGCATAAAATAGCAACACCATTACGCTTCCCAGAACCAGGTGAAGCAAAGACATGACCAACCCAATGACGACGTAATTTAGGAACTTCAGGATCTTTAACATGAATTTCTTGTAATAACGCAATATCCCCTTTTAAATTTGCTATATGAGGCAATACGCGTTGACGTTTAATGGGTGAACCTAGACCCGTAACATTCCAAGATAAAATATTCAAAGACATCTAAGGATAAAAGTTAAAATGCAAATTGAGAGAGAATATGAAAGTATGAGTAATTAAAGAGTGAAAAACAACTGATACAATTGCAAGAGAAGGAAAAACAAAACATTGCAGGCCGAAGAATCATTAACGTAACTAAGAAAAAATAAAATACATAACCATATATGTAACTGAAAAACTGTCATAAACACATTATATTTATAAGAGAAGGAAGTTAAAAAATGAAGAAAAATCTGAGATTGAAAAAGATGAAGGGAATGGAGATAAGAGGTTGAAAAAGAGAGACAGAAAATAGATTGAATTAAAGGAATAAAAGGAGAGAGAAACAAAGAAGAAAAAGAGCAAGGAATAAAAACAGAGAGAAAAGTAGTTAAACAGAGAGGAAAGAAGAAATTAGGAAAAGCAAAAGAGGGGAACAAAACAAAGACAAGGAGAAGAAAACAAGTCAGAAGAAACCATTGAAGTAAAAATGAGAACACAATAGCAAAAGACATACCACAAGAAGACAAGAAGGATGAGGGTGGTGAAACCACACAAGGGAGAGGGAACGCCGAACGGGAAACCGCAGAACAACAACGACAAGAAGGGCGTCATCCAGGAAGACTGAAGGATAGAACATACAAGGGGCCATATATCCAAATCTAAGGAGAGAAAGACAAAACACATAAGTTAACATCATATAACCTGAATGCCAAAATATAACAGAACAGAACATCAAGTAGCCAATATGAGGGGAACAAAACAATTACGGTCTGGATACATCCATAGGATCATTACGACAAGTATTCAAAAATTGCTGAAGTACAGTTGGATCTTCATAAGATGTAGTCTTATTGTTATAAGTCACCTTAAAAAGACAGGGGTGAAAAAGACCATATCTAGCATTGAGATTTCGAAGAGCGGGTCTCATTTCCAGGAACTTTTTCCGACGGTCTGCAGTCACCTTGGCATAGTCCTGAGTGAAAAATAAATTAGAACCATGCCATGAAATCTTTCCTTTTTGCTTGGCAGCTTGAAGCACCTTGAGTAGGTCAGTATACTCCAGAAAATATAGAATAACACCTCTGGGTCTCGCCGAGGGTGAGGAGGGACTAGAGACCCAACCAAGGCGATGAGCACGTTGAATGTTTAAAGGAGGCGATTCAGGAAGCCCAAGAAGAGACGGTAAAAATGATTGGAAAAATGAAATTGGATCAGAACCTTCAAGACCTTCACCCAAACCATAAATACGCAGGTTATTGCGCCTATTGCGGTTTTCCAATTGCTCAACTTGTTGCTTGAGATGGTTAATCTCTTTATGTAAAATGGGGACTTGATTCATGGATTCTTCTGATGCGTCCACTCTCTGTTCAAGGACCGCAACCCTTTGAATAGTGTGAGACCAGTTGTCTTCAAGGCTTTGTAGACGCAAGTTAGTTTCTTCCATATATGGCTTCAGAGCACGGATTTCTTCAAGGAGAAGCTCCATAGAGACTGAAGATGGCGAATTAGTGGGAGAAGGAGGGTTAATTTTTACCCTTTTGCCGGATGCAGAGGCTGCTGGTAGTTTGGAGACCTGTTTAGGACGAGTGCCTGAAGTAGTCGAAGCTTTAGAGTCTGAGGACTCAAGGGGTACTTCATCCACATTGTCACGAAGGACATTGAACGGATTAGTATCAGCCATTGGAGGGTTGCTAGCCTGCTGCGTCCCACTATGAGCACCACGAGGCATTACCATGAAGAAAAGGAAACAAAATTCCCCTATGAAAAAATGTGAGAGAAGGTCACGAAGAAAAGAAGGCTTGAATAACAAGAATGCTCAATAACAAAGTAAGACCGTGAAGGAAATGCTTACGTGAAGTAAAAATAAAAATGAAGAAAAAGAGACTGCAGTGAGCATTTCAGTAAATATTACGACGAATTCAAGAAAAATTGCCTTCAAAAGGTGAGGAAAAAACCTTTGCGTAGATACTGACCGCAAAAATTCTGAAAAGAGTAGCAGTGGCAGAAAGGCGAAGGATCCATCAGGAAAACAACAGCAAAGAAGAAAACAAAATGGCGGCCGCAGCTCTGGCGGGCTGCATTTGAAGAGATAAAGTCACCTTAACAACCTGGAAACGCTCCGCAAATCATTCCAGCGGTAGCAGAGGTATTCCGACGGTGAAAACGCCGTTTTCCACGATCCGCCTCCGAGAAAGAGAAGCCTGGAGACTCCCTGCCGCCTACGTCGTCGCGGAGCTCCCGAAATCGGCGGCCATCGCCAATGGCTCCGAAGCCATGCCCCCCGTCTTGCAAGATGTCTGATAGTGAGGGGCTTGCAACTGTGAGAATGCATTGTGCATTTGTTTATTGCATTTTAAAAAATCTGATTTGAGGGTTAGGGAGAGAAGGTGATTTATAAACAATATGATTTTGATATGAGTGGAAAAGCCAGGATGAGAGTCCATATCTTTTGTGATGTTTCCATTCATTTCTCATTTCTAAGGGGATTCTTAGTGTCCCATACATAATATGTGATAACTCCGACACCCTCAGAATTACCAATGCCTCAGAATCATTTATTCTGTGGGGAGGGAGTTGTAGGGTACCATTACGGAGTACTCATAATAAGTTCTTATGCTTTTCAAGACTGCATCTCCACTTTGCAACATGTTCTCAACATTTATTTATCCACAGTCATTCAGTACCAAAGACGGCAGTGCTTTCTGTGTCTAACAGGAATAGACACAAGGAAGCACTGTGACAACAAACATTATCATGACTTTGCACTTACCACAGTACTCGTGCTTTTATGCCTTGCCTGTCGCTTGTGGTGATCTATAGTTTATTAAAAAAAACTCTAAAAAGTGGCTTTTAGCCCCACATTACTTACCATTGGTTTATTTAATTGTCAGTCTTATTGTTTTCTTTTTCATTGTTCATAACGTGCTCATGCATGTTAACTTCAGTTCATCGTTGTCTGTGTTTTTATTTTCTTACGATTGATTCAGTGATTAGTGGTCTTCTGCGCAGCATGCGCTTGGAGTGTGGTACTTTGTTTGTGAGTGTGTATTGTTTGCTTGCATGTTCTTTTTGCATGCTCCTACGCCAGACTATCACATTTTTTTGCTGCTTTTATGCCCTCCGTTTGTGCTTTTTAGGTCGAGCCTATGGCAGCAGCGCGCATGCGCTGCTCGCTTTGCGAGGCATGCAGTTATCAAGTGTGGAGTGGGAACTCTGTGGAAGCTCCGCCCACTCTCCGCCCATGTTTTCAATTGACTCCTGTCATTGTATTTCCTATATGCTGCCGTCTGATTGATTATGAGGCTTGTTTGTCCCTCCTTTTTATGGCCCTGTTGTCATTTGTATCCTGCCACGGCTACTCACCCCTCTACTTCGAGTGTTGCACGGTATGTTTTATTTAGATTGTGAGCACTATTTACTTCCTGTGACTCCACCCCCCTGCAGTCTGTGCCTTGTCACCCTCCTGCCCCCCTCCACCCACCTGCACTCCTGTGCCTGCACTCACGTTTGCAATGCAATAGGTCTCGAGTAAAATGCGAGTCCTATTGCATTGCCAAGACTTGTTTATCTTGGGACTGCCGCTTCCTTCAATTTTTGTTTGCTTTCCAGATTTTTGAAAACTTTACTTTGCACCAAGTCACTTTTTGCTGGCCAGCATTTCTTTTTATTTATTTTTTATTTTTAATTTTTCAATGATTAGGTAAAGCATAGTACAGTCAAATACATCAAACCAGTATCAATGCCGCATACCGCCAATATCAAAACATTATATCACAGATAAGGTAATAAAACAGGGAGCACATAAAAAATAAATACCGAGATACATTCTAGAACCTCACCCACTTATTTACACCACGTTAAGTATCCTAGATTTTCCAGGAGATTATCTAAAGCCAAGACCTCCATATTTTATTACATTTAACGACTGAACGTATGCCTCTTGACTTGACCAATGCCTGTTCCATATCATATGTCTGTCGGACTAAAAGCCACCAATCCATCACATTTGGAGGCTTTGGCGATATCCATTTTCGAGCAATGATCAGCCTTGCCAAGACTAGCAAAATAGTTAATAGACCGCTACTTTTAAATCCAATGTTAATACGGCCCAGCATAATTTCCCCTACTGTCAGGGGTATTTCTAACCCTAATTTCTGATGGATGATATTCTGAACATCCTGTCAAAATGTTTTTAGCTCTAAGCACGTTACAAATATATGTTTGATATCTGCCTTATACATATCACACCTTGGGCACTTCATCCTATCTGTAATTATATTGTTAACCGCCCACTTGGCTATCCTCTCAGGTGTGTAATAGAGAAGACAGATCGTCTGATGTTGAAGGAATCTCAAATTATTAGAATGCACCACCTTTTATAGTACCCAATGCTTGTATTAAAGTGCTAGCCCCTACAGGAATCTCCAATATTTTACTCCATTGATTAGCCAATATTCCACAATCATCTGCTCTGTTGCTGCTCAGCCATTTATAAACCTTGCTAATCATAGATTCACTTACTTCATCATATATGATATCCCAAACCTCAGAGCCAGTTATATTAGTCAACTTCAGGTGCTTTAAGAAGTAAACTCGGATCTGATAATATTTTAACAGCACATGATTTGGCAATTTATATATGAGTTGTAGTCTCTCGAAAGCAATAATACCATTATAATCGAAAAGATCACCCAAGCATCCTACTCCCAATCTGATCTAATTTTTCCCCACCGCATCGTGAAATATACTAGGTAAAGCAGGGTTAGAATACATAGGAAATTTATCATGATATGGAGATATATTGCCTTTATACAAGATTGCCCGCCAGATATATATGCTGTCCCGAGCGGTCTTGAATTTAACCCTTTCAAAATAATTAGGGTCCATTATTCTATACAGAAACATTTTACTTTCTTCCCCCAACATAAATGTATGAAAGAATAGAATACTCGCAGGATTAATCAGACTACGGAAGCGGCCAAAGAAAGCTGACCAGAAATACATCTTAAAATCCAGTAGCTCCAAGCCTCCTTGACCAAATGGTAGTTTTAATCTTTCTATCACTCGCCTAGATTTCTTATATCCCCATATAAAGCTACCAATTGCCCCTTCTAATCGTTTAAAAAAAAAAGGGGTTGGGGACCCGTAGTGGAATAGAGCAAAAAAGATATAAAAACTTGGGCAGTTTTATATAATATATTTTATTATTACGACCTATAATGCCTATCGGTAGCTTGTGCCAATTTTTAAATGATTTAATTGTATCCTTTAGCAGCTCCTCATAATTCAGAACGATGATTTTCTCTATTTGTGCAGATATCCGCACCCCCAGATAAGTGATGACTGGACATACCCCCTGTATAACAACTAGCGGTTTATGATTAATTAATATTTGGGTCTCATTAATATTTAATTTTTATACCTTGATATCTGACCGAACCCGGCAGCAGCCGCTGTTATTTCCCCTAATGCTCGCCCTGGGTCTGTGGAGAATACTGTCAGGTCATCCGCATAAGCGGTGACCTACAAAGAAATTGTTCCATTGCTAAAAGCACTTATTCGGGGATTGTTTTGTAGAGCACAGATGAATGGCTCTATATATAGAGAAAATAATAGGGGTGAGAGAGGGCACCCCTGGCGTGTGCCACAAGACACAGGGAAAACAGATGATAGTAAACCTGAATACGCTAATTTAGCACTGGGCTTATCATATAGGGCTTGTACCCATTTTTTAATCGACTTCCGATCCCAAAAGCATCGATTACAGCCCAGGGAAACTCCCACCCCAAGCTTTCTCAGCATCTAATAGAATTATACCGAGTGGGGTAGATGTAATATTGGCAACATCGAACGCTGTCACTGCCGTATTTACATGAGTAGTTGTATCTCTATTTTGAATAAACCCATGTTGTTGGGGAGAAACCAGACTAGACATCACTGGAGCTAGCCGGTTAGACAGTATTTTTGCAAAACTTTTTGCATCAGTGTTAATGAGCGAAATCGGTCTATAAGACCCACATTCCTCTGCTGGTTTATCTTTTTTTAAGAAGAAGACAATTTTTGTCATATTCCAGGAATCAGGCACTTGCCCATTAACACTGATAAACCTTATCGTCTGACTAAAAGGCTGCCTCAGATCATCCTTGAAGATTTTATAAAATTATAGGGGAACAGAGTCTTCCCCCGCAGCCTTGCCCGATGGTAGAGCCCCAATTGCCATTTCAATCTCCTACCACAGTATCTCTACATCCAGGGACTCGGCGATCTCCTCCCCTATTCTTGGTAGGAAACATCCCTGGATATTATCCAGAATATCTGCCTGCTTTGGTTGTATTGTAGAAGTATACAATACTTGATAATACCTCACAAATTGCTCTAAAATCTGCTGTGGGTGTTCATACAGTCTACCAGCAGGCCCGCTGATGGTTGTAATGTGGGCTTTAGCTCTGTCATCAGCTACTTTATAGGCCAGAATTTTCCCAATTGTTTCCCCGTACTCATACTGTATCTGCCGATATTTATTCCATTTGACCATGTTCTTCTCTTTAAGTGTTTTCTTCAGACCCAATCTGAGATTAACTAACTCAAACCCCAATTGTTCTGACTCACCCGCCTCCTTCAGATATGCCTCCGCATGTAAATCTTCTGACCTACGTATTGCAGAGGTTGTCTCCTTCAATATCCCTCTATTCATTTTATTTTGGTGCAAGATATGCGGTTGGGTATGCCCCCTAATAACGGCTTTAAATGTATCCCACACCACGATGGCAGTAGTAGACCCCGTATTCTCTTCAAAGAAGCTTTTGATTTGTTACCGGGTGCTAGCTACATAATCCGTGTCTGATAAAAGATACCTAGGAAATGAAAAAGACCTTGGTGGCCTATTCTCTGCATTGACTTTAAAAGTAAGAAGAATGGGATTGTGATCTGATGTTATTTTCGGGCATATATCTATTTCTGTAGGCCATAATATTTGTGCAGACATCCAAGCCATATCTATTCTTGAATAAGAATTATGTGGGGCAGAAAAATAAGTATACCTTGCTAAGCTTGGGTGCAATTGCCCTACGTGTTTTCCACATCCTCTGAAATGACCCCCTCCTTGTAGTATCAATCCCAGAGTCCATAATTGTACTGCTCGCTTTTTCCGGTCTTATTGTGTAGAAGGGTGATTTAAGTGACTTCAGTCTCTTCCCATTCAAGTCTAAGGGTTAGAGTAGTGTATAGAGCCTATTTATTAGGCACTTCGACATGATCCTGTGTTCTTCCCCATAGATCAGGGTTTGCATATACATCCTAGGGGATAGATTCGTTAGCATTAGGGGTAATCTGTTCTGTAGTGAGGGTATTTCATGGAGCCGTGCTGAATTCAGGCCTGGTAGGCCTTAAACGGGAGAGACTCCATCTTTCCTCCTGCTCTGGCAGCTCGGGATGTTTCTAGGTCATAGGCAGTGTTTTAGTTAGGAGGTGTTATTCGCTTGGAGAGAACCGGTTCAGGCCGGCCCTTATCGAAGGATTGTATTTTTCTTCATGCCGAAGACACTACATCAGGCCGGCCGGCTGGGAACGTGTCCTTGGCACGGGGAGGTACAAGAATTTGGTGGGCGGCAGGTTACGGGCTGGAATTTTCCATGAGGAAATGCACGTCTATATTAGTAAAAGTTTGAGGCAGATACTGGCACTTGCTTCTAGTCCATGGGCGGCACCTGGCCGTTAGTAGTAAAGCTGCTACTTATTCCAGGGAAGACAGATGACAAACTTGGAGGTGGAGAAAAACCGAGAAATAGATATTCCAAAGAGAAGAGAGTAGCCGATGAGGAAGAGGTCCCAGTGACTCGGAGAGGGAGACGGGAGTAAACCCGTGATTGCGGAGGTGTGACTTCCAGGCGAAGCCGAGGCGCAGACGAGAAGGGAACCTAGATGACCATTGAGTGCAGGCTACATACGACCAAGGTGATGTCAACCCCTTACTATTAGAGTGTACAACTCAATCTTTCACTTTTCTTTGCAGGTTATGTGATATGTATTATGTTCCGTGAGTGTGTATGTAATAACTAAATAAAGTAGTAAAGCAATATGTGCTACGTGTTCTTGTGTAAGAGGGTAACCTATTCTTCTAGTCAGCTGTGACTTGACATGGACAGATGTTAATCCTGATCAGGTAGGTGGTAACTGAATAAGGGAGAAAGGAGCCCTTCGAACTGGGAACAAGTTGTGCTCAACTAGCTGTCTTTGTGTGATCTGATATATAGTAACACTGATTATGTCGTGGTAATTATAGGATGAACTCGTGTTAAGGCTGCCGTCTGGGCAGGAAGTCCTGGGTCCGTTTGGGACCGCGAGGCTGTGACTGCCGTCTGGGCAGGAAGTCTGTGGCTGCCGTCTGGGCAGGAAGTCCTGGGTCCGTTTGGGACCGCGAGGCTGTGACTTGTCTAAGGCTGCCGTCTGGGCAGGAAGTCCCGGGTCCGTTTGGGACCGCGAGGCTGTGGCTGCCGTCTGGGCAGGAAGTCCTGGGTCCGTTTGGGACCGCGAGGCTGTGGCTGCCGTCTGGGCAGGAAGTCCTGGGTCCGTTTGGGACCGCGAGGCTGTGGCTGCCGTCTGGGCAGGAAGTCCTGGGTCCATTTGGGACCGCGAGGCTGTGGCTGCCGTCTGGGCAGGAAGTCCTGGGTCCATTTGGGACCGCGAGGCTGTGACTGCCGTCTGGGCAGGAAGTCTGTGGCTGCCGTCTGGGCAGGAAGTCCTGGGTCCGTTTGGGACCGCGAGGCTGTGACTTGTAGGTCTTGGTATATATAGTAGGAATTCCCTGTCCTTAGGTGGTACATATATGTGGTTATTTAGGTGTGAATAGGCCCTAGGGAGGGGGTAACGTTCTGGTTTGGGTTAGAGAGGCTCTGCTGAGCGGGTTCTATCTGATCCGAAAACCCAAGCAGAACAATAATACAATTAAAATCACCCATCACCACCCGATCCCCCTCCCAGTTCAAAAGTTTCATATTTATCTTATCCACCACTGTAGGATCATCATTGTTAGGGCCATACACTAAGCAAAACACATATTTCCTCTCTTATAATATAAGCTGTGAAATAGCCCAGCGACCTTCCTTATCCAATATTGTCTTACAAACTGTTGCCCTAAACCGTTTGTTCTTTAATATTGCAACTCCACATATAGAAGCACTTTGAGTAGAGCATACTATAACCTCAAACCCTAGCTGTTTTAGAAATCCCCGGTCTTTATATGAAAGATGTGTCTCTGTTAGCATAACCACACTAGGATTATACATTTTTAGCTCTTCTGCCACCAGTTGTCTCTTTATCCTACTATTTAGCCCTGCAACGTTCCATGCTAGGCATTTAACCCCCTCCATATAAAATAAAATACCTAGGGGCATATGTATCAACATCACCATTTGCGATTCTCAAATAGCGATTTTTAAAGAATCGCTATTTGAGAATTGCAAAACGGGATGTATTTAAAAAATTGCAAACTTTTTGCGATTGCTTAAAATTCCTTAATTGCGATTAGCAAATTGCGAAATCGCAATTAAGGAATACCTGCCCATTCATTTCTATGGGCCAGGAGACCCATAGGAATGAATGGGAAGTAATTCTCAAATAGCGAATCGCAATTTGCTAATCGCTAATTGAGAATAATTTCAAAGGTGCAAGGGTGTCATGATGACACCCTGATGCACCCCTGAAATTAGCATGTGTGTGCATATGGCGCACATACATGCCCTAAGGGCATGTATGAGCGCCATGTGGCACTTTGTAAAATTAAAAAAAGTGCTTTTTGAAAGGAAATCGCAAATTACCACCAACTGGAAGTTGGTGGTAATTTGCGATTTCTTAAGGATAATTCGCACAACTTGGGTGCTTTTTACATGTCATTTAAGAAATCGCAATTTGCGATTTCTTAAATGCTTGCGAAAAGTTAGGAAATTGCAAAATTAGCGATTCCTTAAATTTGCGCTGAAACATGGCTCATACATACCGTTTAGCGATTTTTTATTCGCAAACGCTGTTTTTTGCGAATCGCAGCGTTTGCGAGTAAAAAATCGCTTGATACATATGCCCCCTACTCCTTTTAGTAACCACCTTACTTATCTGAATACTTTTATCGTTGCTCTTCCCTCCCTTCCCTCCCTCTCCCCCAATCTAATCCCCAGCATCTAGAAGGAGGAATCATCCCCTTTCTCGAAGCTGCCGTTGACTTTGGCAGCCCACTAAGAGTCCAGGTCACAAAGGTTCCAGAGGCTTCTAGTCTCTATGTTGTTCAACACAAAAAAAGCAAGTCATAAAACAGAGGAAAACAAAAATTAAATATTTTTGTCATATACCTCAATAAATCCCTTCCTTACAGAGACAAAAAAGAAGAAAAAGCGTTAATGTAGTAACTTCTCCTATTCACCACTGATAGATTCTACTCTTGCATGAATAAAGGAGCAAAGATTTACTTCAGAGAGATATACCTTTTCCCCCTTTTAGCCTGTCCCCTCTTTCTGCCATCCACATAGCGCCTTCTTTGCCTCTGTTTCTGAGAGAAATATATAAGATTGACCCCCACAAATTACTTTTAGTCGAGCCGGCTCTTGCAGATATGCCTGCACTCCAGCAGCTTTCATTGGGTCAATCAATTGTCTAGGCTGCCATCTTCTGTCCATTGTTACCTTGCAGCAATCAGAGCGAAAGAAAATAGAGTTACCATCAACAGAGATAGGCGACCTTGGGCCAGCTTTTAAATAGACAGCCTGCCTTAGTAAAAAATTGCCAAAATAATTCAAAAAAGGTCTAGGATACCGGCTGTCTTGTCTCTTTTGAACCATTGGCACCCTATGAGCCCTTTGGATCTGGCAATCCCAATCCTAATCACTATGGTCCGGACACAATTTCTGCAGTGTTTGCACAATAAATGTTCTGGGGTCTGTACCCTCTTGTCCTTCTGGAATGCCAAACATCTTCAAATTCTGTTTCCGCTGCCTATTCTCCAGATCTTCTAGGTTAAGTTGCATCGCAGCCAAAACGGGGTCGTGCTTCTCAGTTATGCTAAAATTTTTCCAAGCTATTTCTTGCATATCCGCCACTCGCTGTTGGAGTTCAGCAATCTCACTGGCCAGTGATCCTACTTTAGTAGTGACTTCTTTTAGAGACTGCTGGATACCCTGGGTATATGATCGCACCTGAGCAAAGAGCTCTCTGGTCTCTTCTCTTTGGTCTTTAAGATTCTGGAGAATCAACGAGAGCATCTATGGTTTCGATTCCCTGCTCCTCTTTACTTTCCAGATCGCCAGATAGTTGCTGCAGGCTCGTTTCTCCCAGCGACATCATTGAGGCTGACCCAGGGCCAGATCCTAGGTCACCTGTGCCTTCAGCCACCAGCTCCATTCCTTCGCTAGCTTCATTAGTCATGCCAGTCTCTGATAGCCTTGATACCATATTTTGGACCCCACCTTTTGCTTGTACCCATCGCCATATTGAGTTATCAGCTGTAGCTCCCTTTTTCCGTTGTTTTGCCATCTCGTCTCCTACTGCCTGATCTAGACCCCCTAAAGCTTTTTTCAGCTCCTTCACCGCTTTCAATTTTTGATTCTGGCTTTGATGTTTCTTTTTAACAATTACTGCCCCTGGAATTTTCTTTTGTTGGCCGACTATGACTTCATGCTGCAACGCAGAGGTGGTCTGGGTCTGGCTCTGTTCTTGTGCTTGGTCAGTGTCGATAACAGAAGCCGAAGACGAGGTGCTCAAATCACCCAATATCAGTTCATTAGGCACAGTTTCAGTTACAGGAGTAATAGGGCTTTTAGGGGTCCCAATATTACCAACACTACCAATCGCCTCAGGATTACTTTCGCCAGGCTTAGATATTCTGGGCTCCATTGCTGTCTCATTCTCTCCGCCTTTGACAACCTTGAGCTCCCCCGGTGTTCTCGGGGAATCCCGAACAGTCGCTGATTCAGCAGGGCTGGTGAAGAGACTCCCACGCTCAGTCCCCACTTCAATCGAGCCCCTATCCAAATCCGGGACCCTCCCATTATCTGAGACTTCCTTGGGCTGAGGTTGAGGCTGAGGCTGAGGAAGTGCGTGAGGCGATGCCTACAAGTTATTTGACACAGTGTGTCCTGAAGAAATTGAAGTCATGCTACTGTGGTGCACCCCAATTGCCTGGTTCACCATATCTGCTAATATCTTGCCATTGTTAAAAGTATCAGCTTCCGCCACAATATCAGAAGAAAACAACTCCATTGACTTCCTTGATTGCAAGTATTGCAACACAGGTTTTCCCACCTTCCCCAGTCCAAAAGCCAAGCTGGGAGAGTCCGCCCTCTGTATCTCCACACCTTTGACATCCATATTACTACCCCGAGTCTCTGTTGTACTCACCAGTGCTCTGTTAGTAGCGCGGGTACTCCTGACCATCGCTTTCAGTGGAGCCATATCCCATTGGAGTAAATACAATTTAGCCGCCGAGTGTCCGTGGCAACTAGCTCGCCAGCTCTCTTGTGCTCGTCGTTGGGCAGCCAAACACTCGGCTACCCTAGTGTACGGCAAGCGCCGAAAGCCAATCCTTACTGTCGCCTGCATTCAATTGTATTCAACTGCACTCAGCTCCCCAAGCTCGACTGTAATCCAGAGCCACCACCAACTGCACAGGTCGCCGGAGCACCAGCAAGCACTAGTAAGCAGCCCCAGCAAGCAAGAATGTATCCGTCAGCAATTCCTGCCCAGTAATCGACATCCACTTCGGGCTTGCCACTAGCCCGTTTGCCATTTTTGCCAGTGTTTTTACCGAGTTCGGCGTTTCTCCCACCTGAGGAAACAAAAGCACAAAGCACTAAGATTGCGATGTTATTTCATCAGCGCAGCGTGAGCCTCCACCAGTTGCGCAGACCGCCAGAATACCAGCAAGTACCAACAAGCATGTATCCGTCAAAGATACCGTCAGCAATTCCGTCACAATATTCCACATCCACTTCGACTTTTCCTGTTTGCCTTTTTGCCGTCTTTTTTAGATTTTGCCGGTCTTCTTGCCGGGTTCTGCGTTTCTGCGTTTCTGCATTTCTGCGATATTCTCTTATCCAGCTGTTCTTGCTTTCATGCTCTCCACTACAATATTTTTCATCAGTGTAGCTTGAGCCTCCTGAGCTCCTCCATGACCCGAATCTCCTAGATGGCGTCAATCCGCCATCTTGCTCCTTCCCCACTCCAATTCTGAATCTGCTGGCCAGCCTTTCAGTCTTTTCCAAGTTGCATAACAACACCATTTATTACATTTGAATAAAGTTGCAGGCTGCAGCATTCCCCAAGGAGGCATTTGTTCATGACTTATCTATGTTTTAGCAGCATTCCGTGAAATGCCACCTTCCTACTCAATTTGAAAATACAACGTAGGTTCCATGTTTAAAATTGTACCAAATGGTCTCATCAGGCTAAATGCATGTGTATGTGTGCTGTTAACAGTTCATAGGCTGTATCTCACAATACCACTCCATACCATACTCATACGATAACATACTATTTAATAACAGGCCATGACATACCACACATACCATACTATACAATAACAGGCCATAGCATACCATAGTATTCAATAAACTATACCATAGCATAGCATACCATATCATACTATACAGTAATAGACAACACCATATTATACAATACAATGATAGGCAATACCATATCATACCATATTATACCTTTCTATACAATAACAGGCCACACCAAAACATATCATCCAATAACAGCCCATAGCATACAATGACAGCCCATACCAAACCATACCATACCATACCATGCCATAACATACTATACCATACCATACTATTCTGTACAATGTTAGGCCATTCTACATCCTACTATCCAATCAAGTCACCCTCACATTCTTTTCCCTCTGGCCACCCCTGAAGCCTCAAGTCACCCTCACCTCCCTTAACCTCTGGCCACCCCTAAACCTTCAAGTCACTTTCATGTCCTTGCTTCTCTTTGATCAAGTGATGGCTTCAGTTCCTCTTTGTGTGCTTGTCCCTATCCTGGCCCATGGTCCAAGCACTGCTTTCCTTGTCCACTGTCCTTCCACTGCTCGTCACTTTCAGGAGTACTTTTTTTCCTTTTAACTGCACTTCCTTCCTCCCTACCCTCTCCCACATTGTTGCATGGCCTGACCCCCACACTCCTCCTGCATTGTTACTTGTCTGGGTCACCCCTCCCAATTCTTGCTTGCAGCGTCATCCTCTGAAACCCTCCCTCTTCGTTGCTTGCCCCATCCTGCCCCGCCAGAAAGAAATACACCCAAAAATCATGGCAATGTGTGTCAAGATGCTATAAAGATGCAAATTGCATTCCGCTCCCTGCTCTGCGTGGCCTTTTTGGTGCTGTCTTCATATGGGGCCAAAAAGCCAAACTTCACCTCGAATGTAAGATAATTAAACTTTTTTTGTGAAGTCAAAGAAGAATTCTATACTAACCAACTGGATCACTGCCCCTCGCGGTCAGTGCTAGCCACGTCATAGCGCTTTTTTTGCTCTCTGTCAGCCATGTTGCGTTGTGGCAGCGCTGCTGTACAACATGGCTAAAAGAAATTGACAAAGCCAATAGATCGCCAATAGGCAAAACGCATTGGCTTGCCAAAACTTGTTTTATTCCTGTCCACGGGGACTACAGAAAGTCTCATGGTCTAGATGCTGCAGCTCGCTCCGTACGGACTGATATTTTTTAATCAGGAGGCCCACAGAGGACGCGACAGGTGGGTGATTCACTGCCAAAACCTGCTGCTTTCGACTCTCTTACCTCTGCACCCGCATCAATTTTCGGGTCTCTTCTCTCTTTAGGGATATGTCAAGTTTTTCTGCACAATACAACCACAGTGCTTGACAATTTTCACTTTGCCTAGCCAGGATGAAAAATATAGAGAGAATTTTTCACTGCAAACATACGTTTTGAAAAGTTGTTCTATGTACATATGCACGCAGGATTTATCTTTGCACGTTGACGTTATGCACTATAAAGACCCAAATGTTAATCAAATGTGGGGCAAACTTAAAACTTCGCAACTGAATGAAGCTGCAAAGTTTTGTGCACAACATTATGGAGGTTGAGAAGAAGAAACAGAGGGGCCATATTCTGGAGAAGGATAACAGAGTCAATCCTGTATTCATGTTCGGGCCACAGCCCACTTCAATGACTGAGGCCCGGTTCTGTTTTCCCTCTTGGTGTCTGCCATTCACTCTATGACAAACAGAAGTAGACCGGCAAAGGGTGACCGAAATCACAAAAAAAGGTATGCAGAAAAGGGGATTCGACAGGGAAAGAAGTTTCCCGCAGATTGCGTTCCGCCAGGGGTGTAACTATCAGTAATGCAACAGGTACTGTGGTGCCAAGACCCACTACACCCCAATTACAGCTGTTTGTTACTACCAAACTAGAGGATGGCGCCATTTTGACTGCCTGCATTAGGGTCTATACACCCTTGCTATGACACCGTCTGTAGCTGTGACCAGTGGCAGCCAGTAATTGTAGCAGAGAGGGGGGCGATGGGACTCACATGCAAATATACTCCCTCACTCACACCCATGCATTCACACACATGTGCACACCCACACATCCATTCACAACACTCACTCCTACATACAAGCACCAAACATTGAAAAAAATAAACACTTACCTGCACAGGTCTGCCTTGGAGGTCTTAGGAGGGTTGGGACTGCTGCCTTCTCTCAATTGGCTGAATCAATTGGCTGACGATAAGTCAGCCAAGAGGGGAGGAAGCAGGCCCTACCTTGTCACAGAGTGGGGTGGGGTCAGTGAGAGTTGCTGATCCTATCCCACTCTCTGATGAGGGGTCAGTGATTGACACCTGGCCCTTGGCACTTCAGTGCTTAAAGCTGAAGTGCCCAGGTTCGAGGCAATCAGTGACACTGCCCCTCGTCACGAGGGGGAGGGCCTTAAGGTGCTTTGCCAGGCTGAAGAGGTCACACCCACATGAGCTGTGACCTCTTCACCCAACAAAGTTCAGACCAGGCAGCCAGGAGCATGCTCACATCTTGCTCCTGGCTGCCTGGCCTGAAAATAAAGAGTGTCTGTCAGGCTGACCTTTGCTCAGCCTGACATACACGTTTCTTCTTTGGTAAAAGGTGAGGGTTTATGCCCCCTCTGCCCGTTAGTACCACCGCAGCTGCCTGAGACCTTCCTGCAGTGCAGCGAGCTGGAATTTGTGGACACAAGCTCAGTCGAATTTTGAAACAAGCATTTGCAATGCAATAGGTCTCGCATTTATGAGAGTTTAATCTATTGTCATTTACAATGTCAATAGCTCAAACTCTTGAAATGCAAGACCTATTTCACTTAAAAGAAGCGGTCTCCATTGTCCGGGGCTGCTTGAAAGTGAAAGCGTGCATGGCGAGGAAAGCACGTCATGCCTGCAGTAGGAGAAACCCAATAAAGAAAAGAGTGCTTACAGACTAAATAAGACATACCGTGTCGTACCAGAAGTAAAAAGGCCAGTCCTCATGGGAGGTTACAAATGAAGACAAGGCGGTACTAAGGAGGGATTAACAAGCCTAATAACTACTCAAAAGCCAGCGTTTACTAAGGACAATGACACAAGCCAATGGCAAATATGGGCGGAGAATGGGCGGGGCCTCAAAACCATACTCCAATACAGCGTTTCCCATGTTCGACCTAAAAACTGGCCTACAAGACCATAAAACAGGCACACAAACAGCCAAAAAAAACAACTGACAGACTGACCTGTCAGACCATCACTTAGAGCACAGAGCACACAGTCTGACCCTGGCGGAAGGGAGTGGGCACAGCATAGAAACAGAGGGGCAGGTTTGCAATAACTGGCGCATCCCTGCATATCAGCGAGGATGCGCCAGTTATTTTGCGTCACGGCAGACACCTCTTGCGCCACCATGGTGAATGCGGCGCACCATGGGGCAAGAATAGACAGATGCGTGACGCATCTGCTGCCGTAAAGGTGACCCATTGCTGGAGTCGCGTCGCAAGTGCGACGCAGCTCCAGCAAGGCTCGGGGTGCCGCTATGCCTAACATGCTGCGTCAATCCTTACGCCTGCTTCAAGGAGGCGCAGGGTTTTGACGCAGCAAGGCTGTAAAAGTGACTGAGTGAACGCTCCCCCCTGCGCCGGAACGCCCACATGTGGCGCAGGGCTTTACAACGTGACGCATCTCCCTATATGCGTCACGTTGTAAATACCCCGCAGCATGGCGCTGGCTTAGCGCCGGCGCTGCGTCACAAAAGTGATGCAACGGCGGCGCAAATGTGGCGTGCGGGGCTTGCAAATCTGCCCCCATATCTCTAAACCCTGGAACGTAGAAAGAGCAGCAAAAGCTTCAGGGCAGTTGGAACAACCATAAACGGCAGACAGAAAAATCCCGAACACGGCCTTGGTACAACCCAGTTAGTCACCGCCACTCCTCCCCATCAAACATGTCCTGAAGCTCTGAGACGGGATCTGAGCCAATCGTGTCAAGCCGAAGAATGCTGAACGTCTTGCTTCCTTCGCACATTACACAGAAACAGCCAAAAGGCCAGCTTTCGTCTCATTCCATTGCAGTGACCTAAAATGTGTGTTTTTTCTCATGCCCGGACAGGCTGTACAGGAAACGCCGAAGCCGCCGAGTGTTGTGCAGGAGTGGGATTACCAAACCAGCCTGTCATTCTCGGGCATGGCACGAGGCACCAACGCACAATGACATTCAACTTTTGGGACTTGTTCACTCAGGCCCTGCTACATAACGATTTGCACCACGACAACGAAGCAGAGAAAAAGGTTGTTATTGTTTTTGCTTCTTATGTATTAAGAAACCATGCAAACTGATTTTCATCAGTTTATTGTCCTTATTATGTATGAAGCACACATATTAAGATGGAGCAAACAAGTTGTTCTATTTTCTAAACGAACAAAGGCCTTCTGCAAAAACGTGTTAGCTCTATTCCTTACTAATCAAGATTCGAACTTGGTGCAAAATGCGTCCGGCGCCACTACAAAATCATTCCACAACGGGGCTTCTGACAGGGCAGGGACGAGACAGCAGCACATTCAAAATGACGAGCGCACCAGACAAGTGCAGTAGTATTTCAACATCTCCCTGTGCAAGTGGAAATATAACTGCTTTAAAATCAAGTCCATTTTTAGGTCTGGCATTAGCCAAATAACTTTTGATTTTACTAAAATTATATCTTTAATATGCTCATTTTATTTACAGGACCTTTCCGTCTGCCCTCTTCATCCTTTGTTCTGTTGTGTCATTCGTCCTACAGCATACAGTGGGGCAGCCCACCTCTGCCTTTGGCTAACTTCACAGTGAGTGGCTTTTCTCTATTTCCAAAAGTACACATCCACAGAAAGTAGTTCCCTTAATGAGGATGAAAGAGTAGTTTTGTAGCGTATTTAGGATTTAGGGGAGCTAGTCTTTTTCAGAAGCGCAATCCAGCAGAGGGGTGATGTTAGCTTGAGCTGTCTCGTCTACATGAGTAAACTGGGTCCCTAGTTACTTATACTCCATGTGCTAAGCCGGATCACATTCTCAGCTACCCAGCACCTGTATCCCTCCGCAGCGCCTCGAGAGGGTAAAGCCTCATCATGGACCAAATAACCTACAGCCCTCAACGTTGGCCCAAGGTCTCCAGTATCTACACCACCGAACCCAGTGACCCATTAAGATTGCCGGATGTTCCAGGCTAGGCAGTTCGATCGTAATTGTGAATATTAGTGGAGAGAGAGGGAATGTCTGTCTCAACCACCCTCGCCAGTGTAAAAGGGGACGATAATATCTCTCCCAACCCAACCTGGACGAGAGTTCGGTGTGTAGACGCACGCTCCAAAATGTGAGACTAAGCAAAGCCCCTGTATTCCAGCAGTGCAAAAGAGTATTGCCATGATGTAATGGTTTGCTGACTTTTGGACAAGTGGTCATGCAAGATCCTGGCCGTTTTAAGGATCTCTAACTAGTACAGATGACCCTTGCGGAGCCTTGCAACGTGCAATAAAGTTTTTTTATTTCAATAAGTCTACAGCTGGCTCTTAAAATGAGTGTCTGTAGGAGAGATGTTTTTATAACTATAAAAAACAAAAAACGCAGAGAATGCGGAGGGCAGTTACATCACTGTAAACACGATCATTTGCTAGTAAATCCATCATAACAGTTCGCGGACCAAAAGAATGTGCTGTAGACATGAATAAAGTTTGGGCTTTAAATGGTAACTGCGGATGGCTGGACATTAGTGTTTTGCCGTTTCCTTTTGGCATGTATTGAATTTGTTAGGCAGCGCGCCAGGCAAACTTGCAAACGTTGGTCAGTGCGACTAAATCCAAATGGTCGCACACTGCTGACCTACCTGCGTGTTACCCCAAAGAACTGTGGTCCCTGTAGTCAGCGTCGGCGGATACACCTATGCTCGTGTCGTGAGTGCAAGTGTGAATAGCGTTAGCCATCCCTGGACACGTGTTTCGAGGTTGTTGCCTCTCGTCAGCAGGGAGTAGGAAAGAGTGCAGGGTTGCTGTGTAGGCTGCTAAAATCATTATCAGGTATGTACCTCTCGTAGCAACGCAGGTGCGTAACCTGAGCCCGTCGACTCCCCGGCTCAAAGAGCCACTAAATAACTAAATCCAAATGGTCGCACACTGCTGACCTACCTGCGTGTTACCCCAAAGAACTGTGGTCCCTGTAGTCAGCGTCGGCGGATACACCTATGCTCGTGTCGTGAGTGCAAGTGTGAATAGCGTTAGCCATCCCTGGACACGTGTTTTGAGGTTGTTGCCTCTCGTCAGCAGGGAGTAGGAAAGAGTGCAGGGTTGCTGTGTAGGCTGCTAAAATCATTATCAGGTATGTACCTCTCGTAGCAACGCAGGTGCGTAACCTGAGCCCGTCGACTCCCCGGCTCAAAGAGCCACTAAATAACTAAATCCAAATGGTCGCACACTGCTGACCTACCTGCGTGTTACCCCAAAGAACTGTGGTCCCTGTAGTCAGGTAGACGATGCAGGCAACACAAGCAACATTGTACGGCCCAATTCTCCTTGTCCTCTTGAGAGGACCCAGAGGAATTTAATTCATATTATGCAGCGAAAGAAACAAGGCGGAAGAGACGCAAGACGACGTGCCCGCGCACAATCATCGCTGCAAACACAACCATTTGTTAGTGAATCTATCTTAACATTTGGCGGACCGAATAGATAAACATGAATAAAGTGCAGGCATTAAACGGTAACCGCAGATGGCTGGACATTAGTGTTTTGCCGTTTGATTCCTTTTGGCATGTATTGACTTTGTTAGGCAGCGCACCAGGCAAACTTCGAGCAGGAGACAGGGAGGGACAGGAGATGTGCACGTTTACACATGACCCGTACGGGACAGGAGATTTGCACGCGTACACATGACCCGTACGCGTGCACATCTCCTGTCCGTACGCATGCACATCTCCTGTCCCCCTTCGGCCAAGAAACCAACGACAATAGATCTCGCCAAGGCGCGAAGCGCATGCGCTGCGTCGCTAGGTGAGACCTAAAAAGCTGTTCATGCAAGTCTATTGTCATCACTATTTACACTTATTTGCCCCTATTTCTTTACCAGTCCTTGATATCAAAACTATTATTTGCTGGAGGTTCTAATTATAGCCTCTTGTTGGAGGCAGAATTAACAATAGGATATAAATTCGACACAATAACACAGACATGCTTTAATTCACTACTTACACGTCACTCTTATCTTATTTGGGAGCTGGTTCAATGGTGATAATATTCATATCAATATAAAATGCATACTGGGAGTATTGCAGGTGAGATTTTGGTGTTGAGATTTGTGGATGCTGTGGTTCTGGGGTGCCAGTACCTTCTTAGTGATATAGCCTCCTTCCTCCCCCTACTGTCTTTTACCATAACAATGACCACGCACAAGGCATATTCAAAATATATACAAGTGCATCACGAATCGCCCCTCCTCTTGTGATTCCCCAGATTAGATTACAGCTTTTGTAACTTACTCCTTATTTTTTTAGATCTGTTACTGAGGGCCTGATTTATATATCGGCGGACGGGTTACTCCGTCGCAACGGGGATGGATATCCTATCTGCAGAAATCTAAATCCCATAGGATATTATGGGATTTAGATTTGGCCGAAGGGATAACCATCCACGCTGTGATGGAGTAACCCATCCACCGATATCTAAATCAGGCCCTTAGCATTAATTTCACAGAGACCAGCAGAATGGGAGAAGAGTTGAGAAGTAATCAAGGAACTACTCTAAAAGAGATTTCAAAAAGCTATTTATACCCTTTACAGGGTGTAAGGAGTACAGACCAGAGAAGTGAGCCCAATTACAGGAAAAGTTGTGCACTTGTCAGAGAAGCAGCAAACTCTTGCAGTTCAGGTCTGCACTGGAGACTGCATCAGTGAAGGATGGAGCTGTGAATTGAAACCCCAGAGGCCATGGTGCAGAAAGGTATGTCCTGTATGGCAGTGACTTCACATTCATGTTTGTTTAGCTAATTTATTTGTTAAGTCTATTAAGCAGAAATTAGACATGGTCTAGACCAACAGGTAGACCAATCTGTTAACAGTTATTCCAGAGCAAGTGAGTCGCTGGTATCTCGCAAAAGGTAAGAAGGGAACCCATGAAGCATCTGATGTTCTTTAGAAATCTATTTCACAGTTTTGGAGTACAGCAGCAAAATGTCTGATTTTTAGATTTGCTTTTAGAAACTTCAGGGATTGCAAGCATCATCTGGAATTTGTTCCTTGTCGCTCGAAATCATCCTTCTGTAGTGAGTTTGTAATGGAGATCAAAGTAAAGGCTGGATTAAGGCAGAAGATTGTGAAGGTAACCATTTCTTCCACAGGAAGACAAATCTGTAGAAGATGACCAAATGTGATCACATGTATGTGTGCCTGTTACAAGATAGAAATCTCAGACCTCTTTGGAATAGCTCTTGTTGGGCCTTGGCTAGACCAGCTTGGAGAATGCTAGTTTCATCCAGAAAGGACCAGGAATTGCACCATGAGGTGAAGGAGAGCTGAAGGTTTAATTTTCCAAAATAGGTGGGAGTAATATGGATGAGTTTTGATGATCTTGGCAACATGTGCTTTTACATTCTGCCCTGAACAATTGGTGAAACCCAAGGCCTTGAAAGACAATTCAAGAATTGGTAATACACTGAGTGGATTATTTTGTCCAGGACAAATTTGGACATCCTGATGCATTTACCTGAGTTTATCTGGTTTCGTTTCAGAGAAAGGACATTTCTCCAACTTTCTAGGTTAAAAAGAAAGAACCATAATTCTACTGCAGTTACTGAGAAAGAAAGTCTTGAGGCACAACTGTTTATGATCACCCTGTTGGTAAACAGCCACAGATGCATGTACCCAGCAGCATCACTTTAACTGGGCATTCAGGATGACACAGTTGCATCTCGGAGAATTCATCAAACTAGGAGGAACAAAGGGGCTGTTGATGACCTCTATGAAAGAACTAGACCCTTCCTTTACAGACAGATAAGAGCCATCACCCATCCCCCTGCATGCAGTAAGCATGTGAAGGTGGATTTTATGGTTGACAGTGTCACAATCTGCTGAGAGGTCGGGTATAACCATCATCAAGAACATGAAGAGCATCATATTGTGCCTTCAGAGGTGTAGTTACTGCACTTCCATCAGAATCTAGTTGGGTTGTAGGACATGGTCTTTAAAAAAAATATTTACCGTCTTCTTGATGGTTTTCTCATGAGAAAATCTTTTAAATGGTTTTATCTGTTTAATAACTGAAGGTTGTTTTTATTTTCTGCTATAGTGAGGTGTGGGCCTTCTTCAGTTCTGCAGGAAATAGACCTTGAGCAAGGAAGGTGTTGATGATTTTAAAGGTGATGAGACAGTTGATGCACATTGCGGTCTTAAATGAGTGCATGATTTTACACTAGGGGATCAAGTTGATTTCGTTAAAGGAGGACCACATATGTAATGGTTTATACTGTAATACTGATATGCCACTTACTACCCCAATGTGTGGTGCTGAAGCACTTGCTAACACAGGTAGCATATTACACCATGTGGGGTGTGTCTTTCATTTGATCCTTTTTAGGTCTCGCTGAGTCAGCGCGCATGCGCTGCTCGGAGAGACTTTAGTAGGTGAGTTTTCAAAGTGCTGCTGGCTGGCGACAAGCTTGCGTTCACGCGAGCGTGCACACGTGAACCGCCAGCCTTCAGCGCCATCTGTCTTTCCTCTTGCTTGCTCCCTGCCTCCGCCCCTCCCCCTGCCATCGCGCTTACAAGCGTTCGGGATTCTCCCAGTGGGTGCATCTCCGTCAGGCAATATCACTCCCACCTTAAATGTATCTTCCATCCCTGCCTCAACGTGCTTTCCCTTTCCACAAACTCGATGTTTGTGTTCCTTTATTTTGAGATGCTTTTAGTATTACTGTTTTGTGACTTAAGGAACATTAAGGAAATGTTACCGTGAAACTGGACAACGTTCACAGTGTTTATTTCTGATCGCAGCGGCTGCTTCATGTCCGTTGCACCATTTTGGAAGTCCTTTCGTTGGCGCTTTCATGAGGACATGATGAGGAAGCTGGAAACTTTTGGCACATTCTCTTTAAAAGCACAGCATGTTGGTGACTGCTTAGTCGATTAGACCCAGTGCTTAATTTGTGCCGGTGCTTTCCGGTGCTTAGCACCGGCACCTAATTATCAGGGCCGGGTCTACACACTCAGCTCAGGTGCACGCACCGCACGTAATTATTTATAAGTAACTTACTTGCTTCAGCAGCTTCGCTAATGCTACGGTAACGGGACACTGCTAACAGCACACTCAAGTGTTTAACAACTGTCTGCAGACTCACTGTATGATCGATGACATGACACTGACTTCTTAATCACTTCAGCAGCCAGGCCTTTTGGTTCTCTTCTCGGGCCTCGGGGGTTGGGGGCGCGGGGCGGGGGCTGTACGTGGCAGCCAGCGTGTGCACTGCGCAGATGTTCTCAAATTGGGCTTTGATTGCGCACGCCACGCTTTCAGTGCCACGCCCCAGCATAGCGCTGCCACACCTTGTCTTCGTGTTGGCAACTTCACAGACAGTTCACACTCACAAATACTGAGTGACTCGGACAACGTTGTGAGCCAGTTAGCCAGGGTCTGGCAACGCAACGGGGGTACACCAGGTGAGACTTGTTGTGAGACTGAGTGAGAGTGAGAAGACACTCAGGACCCCGGCCTCCTAGCAGGCCTAAGCCCTGCCTGCGAAAGAGACAGTTAAGCTGCGCAGCAGCCGGCCCGGCAGTGCAAATTTGCATAGAGAGACTGAGAGAGAGTCCGACGACTCCTAGACTACTCCTCACGAGTGCCACGGCCACCCATGTCCCACTCACTCAAGTTAAGTGATTCCCCGCCAGTGCCGCCACTGTCTCCGGCGCCCGGCTGTCCCATTCCCATCATGATCCTCTCTACTCCGAGTCCCAGCCGGTTTGCGAATAGGGTG
Source organism: Triturus cristatus (assembly GCF_964204655.1). NCBI lineage: Eukaryota > Metazoa > Chordata > Amphibia > Caudata > Salamandridae > Triturus > Triturus cristatus. The sequence goes on from NC_140595.1 coordinate 690,017,283, forward strand.
ACCAACAGCCACAGGCCCGGTTCTAGCGGGTGGGCCACCAGGTCCACCCACCCAAACATGAGCTGCCATGGCCCACCGAAACAGGAGCCTTGGCCGGGTGGCCCTCGCAGTGAGGGATTGAAGACAGGCGCGCAATTTCAAAGCACAGGTAGTGTGTGTATGCCCGGGCCGAGATAGCTTCTAAGGAGCACTGCGCACACACATTCAGTTTTAGATTATCGCAGCCACACCCGAGTACTTCACACTTCACAGGTCTTTAAAAGACCATTTATATGTTAACGAGGCTTTGTTTATTGTTTCACCCCTTCATCTCCACATGGCAAAGGCCACAGTGTTCTGCTGCCGCTGCGTGGATATTTCTTTTTCTATGCAGCAGCGCAGGAGAAAAGAAGTTTGTTTATTCCTATTCACCTTTCCTAACCCATGCAGCTGCGTATCACATCAGGCTGTGATGTGACACAAAGTTTGACTAATGGAGTACGAGAAGGTAAGAGAATGACGTGTTACTACTAGTTTTTCTTTTTAAAAGCTGTGCAGGCCCAGCAGGACACATACTTCGTGTGTGCTTCCTTTAGACAGTTTTTAGCATTATCATGGCCGATGCAGGACAACAGTAAGACAATACAAAATGCCCAGATAACGCTGGTGATAAATGATCCTGCTGGAGAGCAATCTTTTGTCTGTTAGTAGTTTTTAAATGCAGTAAATTGTATTTTCTGTGGAAGCTCAGTGGGTTACTGCCTTTGTCACAGAGATCCTTGTGTTACTTGCAGTTCAGAAGTTGCAATCCTAACATAGGACAGTGACCAATGAACTGTCACCAAAGAGCTCCATACAAACATGAATGGTATAATTAGAACTTCGCTTTCTTTTTTTGGGATATAGACAAGTTAGAACTTCCCCAGTCTTTCATTATTCTATTGTTGCCAAAATGAGTATGTTTGGGCAGATATACATTTTTATCAGTAAAGCTGACCCCCATTGAATACTCTTTAAATCCTAAGGTTGTGTTTCTCCAGCCCAAACCCTCGTAAAATTTCCGGCCCACAGGTATGGATGACACGTGCTTCATACACCTTGTAATCCTTATTGGCTTGTATGATTCATTGTCCCCTGTATAATGTGTGAGTGGTGTAAAGTACTGACACACACTACACTGATATGAGTAGCGCTATACAACAAATGAAATGCATATGAGAGAGGGGCTACATAAAGATGAGGGGCACTGTTGGAGGGTGGCAGTGAGGGAATCTGAGGAAGAGGTCAATAGGGGGAGGGGCTATGGAGCGATGAGGGACACTGTTGGAGGGTGGCAATTTGGGAATCCGAGGAAGAGGTCATGGGGTGGAGGAGGGAGCTAGGGAGAGATGAGGGGCACTGCTGGAGGGTGGCAGTGAGGGAGTCTGAGGAGGAGGTCATGAGGGGGATGGGCTACAGGGAGATGAGGGACACTGGTGGAGGGTGGCAGTGAGGGAATCCGAGGAGGAGGTCATGAGGTGGAGGGGCTACAGAGAGATGAGGGGCACTAGTGGAGGGTGGCAGTGAGGGAGTCTGAGGAGGAGGTCATGAGCGGGATGAGCTACAGAGAGATGAGGGACACTGGTGGAGGGTGGCAGTGAGGGAATCCGAGGAGGAGGTCATGAGGGGGAGGGCTATGGGGAGATGAGGGGCGCGTGTGGCAGTCAGGGAATCTGAGGAGGATGTCAATAGGGGGGGCCATGGAGGGAAAAGCAAGTTAAGTTCCATGTTTTTTACTATTCAGAATGTCTAATAAATGCACATATAGCTCCATGCCAGGGAGTAAGTTATAGTAGCAAGCCCAATTGTTAACCATCTTTTTTAATTGTTTCTCTAAAAGTAATCGCTTTAACTCTGCTTTTTATGAATCCCAAACACCTTCGGCCACTGGAAGTGACAGTGACTCATTCAAGTGTATTTCATGATTTTGTTCAGCTTATCTGTTCTGATTTGACTTGTGTTTGTTTTCACAACATTTGGGTTTATTTTGTCACATAAGCTAAGTAAACATTGTATCTTTGATCTCATAGACTCTATTAAAAAGGGCATACCCTACCCCAGTATTGTCCTTTCCCCAAATTAGCACATGGAGCACTGGAATTGTCCCTTTTCAATGCATTAGTGATTTTATCTAATTTATTTCAAAATTGTGCTTTAAATGCACTTTTGATTTAATCTTTTTGAAAATGTTCACAGGGCAGGGGAACCTCCTATCAAAACCTTACTATGAGGAAGGCAGGCTCCCTTGCTGAAATTAATCTGACTTTTCGCAGTGCTCGTTGAGGATGTTGGTGGAGCTAATAGCGGAAGTGGGTGGAGCCAGTGGAGGAAGTGGTTGGAGCCAAAGAAAAAGTAGGTGTGGCCTCCGACAAAGATTTGAGCACCTGCACTTCAAATTTTACAAATTAAGCACTGATTAGACCTATGTTGCACTTTAGATCTCAAAGCGCTATGGTGGGTGCAGCAGTTATAACTCATGAAATATGGGGTGCAACTCACAAGGAGGGGTCAGGTTTTAGTGCACATTGGTTGCAATCAAACTCTTTAGATGATGGGCTGTGTGTATCCATTATCAGCACTCAGTCTTCGCTAAGTGATCTTGTTTTGTTTTTGTTGTTGTGTCAATGCTTTGCTGCGCCTGTTTGACTTACAACGTGCTTTCTCTTTCTCCAAACTCGATGTCTGTGTTCCTTTATTTTGAGATGCTTTTAGTATTACTGTCGCACACACAACCACACACACAACCACAACCACACAACCACACACACACAACCACACACACACACACACAACCACAACCACACACACACAACCACACACACAACCACAACCACACACACAACCACACATACAACCCCACACACACACACACACACAACCACAACCACACCCAACCACCCAACCACACACACACAACCACACACACACACAACCACACACACACAACCACAACCACACACACACATACAACCACAACCACACACAACCACACAACCACACACACACACACAACCACACACACAACCACACACACACAACCAAACAACCACACACACAACCACAAACACAACACACACACACAACCACACACACATACAACCACATACACACACACAACCACACACAACCACCCAACCACACACACACAACCACACACACAACCACAACCACACACACAACCACACACACAACCACACACACACACAACCACACAACCAAACACACAACCACACACAACCACACACAACCACACACACACAACCACACACAACAACACACAACCACACACAAAACCACACACACAACCACACACACAACCACACATACAACCACACACAACCACACACACACACACAACCACACACATACACACAACCACACACACATAAACACACACAACCACACACACACACTCAACCACACACACACACACAGCCACACACACACACACACACACACACACACACACACACAACACATACACACACAACCACACACACAACCACACTCACAGCCACACACACAACCCCACACACAACCACACACACACAACCACATGCACACATAACCACACACACACACTCAACCACACACACACACAACCACACACACACAACCACACACACAACCACAACCACACACACAACCACACACACAACCAACCACAACCAATCACACAACCACACACACACAACCACACACACACACAACCACACCCACAACCACACCCAAAACCACACACAACCACACACACAACCACGCACAACCACACCCACACCCACAACCACACCCACAACCACACACACACATACAACCACAACCACACACACAACCACATCCACACACACAAAGGGAGGAGACAACTACAGCAGGACCTTCGGCTCGATCAGGACAGCAGAACCACCGGAAAAGGAACCCCTCGGCATGACCTGGGAGCAAGAAGTTGTCACTGGAGACATTGTGATCCTATGAACAATAGTGTCATCAATGATCTAATCCAAACTGTAAACTGTGACAAATAACATCCCTATATATTGCAGTAACACAAAAACAGCAACAAGCATTGGCCTAGCCAATAGGTCTCGCCTTTGGGACCTTATAAGTGTTTTGCCATGCAACAGTTGTTGTTGCACTAAGGATATTGTGCTGCATAACTAAATACTTATAAGGTCCCAAAAGCGAGACCTATTGGCTATGCCAATGCTTGTTGGGAAGTGTTACCAGGGTGATCACAGAAGTGCAGTGTTGTGTGATGCAGTGCTTAGCTCAATAGTGGATGGCAAAGTGTGAAGTTTCAAGAAAGCTAGCAACTTTCATCAGCCTTTTGGGTCCCTTTGTAGTATTTCTTATTATCACCATCCACTATGCTGGCTAGCACACAGGGTTGTCCATTGTGAGATTGTTTTTATGTTTATTGTACTGAGTATTCATAGGCTGAGGGAGAGACGGTCAGGCAATCTGCTGAAATGAACTTCATTGCAGACATCCCCTGCATGATTGTCATGGTGAAATGTCAAGAAGTTGTCATAATTTGAAGATAGTAGGGACCTGCAGTGGTCAACTAAAGTAGTGTCCTCTGGTGGAGGGCAATATGTGCAGATCTCTTCAATTATTCCATGCCTATTCAGTGATTGAATGTGGTATGTTGCTGTAGACTAGTACTGCATGTAGTCCATATGTTGGGTGCACTGTAGAGGCATATCTTATATTTAGCAAACTATTCAAACGCCTTTATTTCCAGTTGTAAGTCAAGAACAGCTTCCATCATGCACCCCATCAACAAACAGAAATCTCTCAGGATGACATAAAGATGAAGGGCCAAATATACTTGAGAAACCCTCCCTGTTGGCACCCCTACTGGCATGCAGCTCACCCATAGGGTGATAGCTTTCATGGAACACTTGTTATGTGTTACCATGTATTGCTCATACAAGGAATATGGATTTGGAAAATGCTTTCTGACAACTATGCCTCCTGAATACTGGGTGCTTAATGAATTTGTCTGAAGATGGCTCAATATAAATCAGTGGCTGCTTGCTGACCCAAGGGTCCTCTCAGATTTGTCCCTTCCGTGCAGGCTGGAACCCTGGCATCACTCCAGAGATGGTGACAGATCGCTTCCACCCACATAACATCTCCAGGTGGTGCTCCACTCTCTCCATGGACCAGCTCTTGACTCAGCTCTACATACAACACACTCAAACACTGGTACGCATGGGAACAGCCCATCAAATGACAAAGACCATGTCTGCCAGACATATAAGAACCACTTGTTGACTCAGAGTAGCAGACATTCCAGAACCCACTAGTTTAGCACTTCTTGCATCATCCCATCCAGCTTCCAGAAATACCTGAAACATGTTAGATCACATCTTCTTTCATCATTCTACCAGACATGTTGATTTTTTTCAGGGGCAATCAGTTGTATTGTCCCTTTGGTCTGATGAACAAATAGAGAGAAACAAAACATTATGATAAGCAGTGGCAGAACTGTGGCAGTCTGGTGCTCACAACCTATTAGAGGAGAGAAAAAATCCATCAACTTTGAAGAAGCGTGGAATCTTGAGAATCAGACCATTTATTTAAGATTTGCACAGAAGTGCCTGTGAAGGGCCTGTGTTTGCTTAGCAAGAGTTTGGGAAGCATCCTGAATGTAACTCTTGGCATATAGGGTACCCATGGCAAAATGCTGAAGGTGGTGTATTGGAGGTAATTCTTGCCACTAGGAGTATCCATGGCAATCGTCTGGAGCTGGCACCAGAGGCCATTCTAGTCATGTGGTACCCCATGGCAAAATGCTGGTGCTGGCACCTTGGATGTAATTCTTGCCATTAGGACCACACATGGGAAACTTCTTGGCATATGAAGTTCCAATGGCAAAATGATGATGCTGGTACATTACAGGTAATCCTTAACACAATGGACACTGGCAGCAAAATACTAGTAATGGCATAGTGGTGGTCATTTTTACATATGTAGTATCCATGGCAAAAAGCTGCAACTCACATACTAGACATATATTTTGACATAAGGGACAACAGTAGCAAAATGCTGGTGTTGGCACACTAGAGGTCATTTTTGGCTTATGGGATGCATATGGCAACATACTGATATACTGGATGCAATGTTTGACATTAGGATGGACTGCAATGGCACGTGGAGTTGTGAGGGGCATGCAACCACAACAAAATGCTGACCCTGACTTAACTAGAGGTAATTGTTCATATATTTGTGCCCCACGGTAAGTAGATGGCACCAATTGAAAAATGCTGGCACTGGCATATTATAGGTTACTTTGGGCATTGCCAAATTTTCTTGTGGAGAGAACTGCCCCCCAAACTCGCCTACAAGAAGTTGAGCTTGCTTGCTTCACTCACTCATAATGTGTGTGATGTAAGGAGCATAGGTAAAGAGCTGGGGACCTTGATTGACATCTGTACTCAAAAAGTGTAGGAGCTGAGTCCTGTGTGCGAGGGAGATTGATGTCTCAGTCTCTCTTTGAACATTCAGGAATGTTGAAAATGAATTACATGTGTACAGTTTGATTCACTTTTATCATAATTTCTTGGCATTGATTTAAGAAATATTTATGTGATTTTTAACTGTTGGTTCCTTAGGTTTCTTACATTTTCAAGCACATCTCACCTCCTGTTTCTACAAAGGTGGGTAGAGCAGAGCTTTTTTCAGACAGTTTGACTTAGTCTCTACCCACCACCACAGCATACAATAGCAGTGGCAGCCAGCATGACTCGCTGGCGGCAGGGTGGGGGAAGGCACAGAGGTGGAGGGGTGTGAGTGCTCGAGGTAGCGCAATGGAAAACAAAAAAATTACAACACTTACCTTGCTGCCGATCCCGCCGCCGCGTCTCTGGTCTTTGCTCCTGCTATCCTCGAGAGACAGGAAGCCAGGCTCTCCTGACCAATCACAATGCTGCAATGCAGCGTTGTGATTGGCTTTGAGTGTCCTGGTTTGGCGCTCAACCAGGGAATGGGGGACTGGGCTTCTGCTCCATGCAGGCTGTAATACAGCCTGCATGGAGAATGGGGAAAGTGCGCATGTCTGGTTTGAGTGGCCCAAGAGGGACGACCAAACAGTCATTGCGCACTTAGGAGTGGGCAAACCACTCCTCTCCTGTCCTGCTCTGTGAGCAGAGCAGCCGCGCACACGTGCTCGCTCGCAAAGGAAGGAAACATAAAATGATAATAACTAAAAGTTATGCCTTAACACTGCTCAAAGCAGTGCGGCGACACTCCTCTGCCATAGCAGAGGAGCCGCCACTGTTCAATAGTTCTTATCCAGGTTTTGTGTGTTGTGCAACAATCACATTTCATTCGAGTCCGTTGCCTAAAAAGACTTCCGGGAATAGTAACAGGCCTGCTGGGCTTTTTGCAGTACAAATCTCTGATCGCAGCCACTCTGAGGCAGGCTGAGTGTGGAGTCTTCTTTCTGGAATCAGATTTTGTGACATGCTAATGGGTGACAATTACTCTGCCATAGAGGAGGGAGACACTTCAAGCCTCCTGGTACAGAGCTGCTCCGGCTCACTATATTTAGACAATAATCCATGAGTGTAGGCTTCAGATAGGAGGGGACGGTGCCCTCCACTGCTCTTAAAGGCAGCCTTTTCAATCCATCAGTGCCTCTGCATTCAGCAATTAGCCCATCACCAAGCACAGGTGGAGTGAGCCCTGTCTGGCTTCAGAAGCAAGAACTTTTGTATTGTGGAGGGAGGCGGTGTTTTCACATCACTGCCACATAACATGCAGAGCAAGGGAATTTAAGAGGCACACTGAAGCAAAGCACTATTTTACATCATTACACATACAATGCACAGCGAGGGGGCGCTCTGCCCATTCCTCCTCTGTAAGATATGCAGCGAGAAGGGGCAATCTGCAAACTACTGCCCCGTAACATGAGCAGCAACAGGATGGACTCTGTGCGCTACTGCCCTATAACTGGAGCAGCGAGAGAAGGCAGTTTACACATTTCTGCCCTGTAACATGCAGGGTTCACACAGGCGCTCTACACATTATTGACCTATAACCTGCGAAGAGAGAGGAGGTAATCTGCATAGTATTGACCTTTAGCATGCCCAATGATCTGATTGGATCTGCACATTAATGCCCTGTAATATGCTTATTTTTCCACAGTGAGTGGAGGCAGTCTGTGCATTACTGCCCAATAACGTGCAGAGAGAGGAGGCAGTCTTCACATTACTGCCCCATGATTGCACAGCGAGAAGGGACACTCTGTACATTACTGCCCCATGAAATGCGCAGCAAGAGGGGACACTGTACATTACTACCCCATGACATGCACAGCGAGAGGGGACACTCTACAGATTACTGCCCCATGACATGCGCAGCAAGAAGGTACACTCTGCACATTACTGTCCCATGACATGCACAGCGAGAGGGGACACTCTATACATTACTGCCCCATGACATGCGCAGAGAGAGGAGACACTCTATACATTACTGCCCCATGACATGCGCAGCGAGAGGAGACACTCTGCACATTACTGCCCCATGACATGTGCAGTGAGAGGGGACACTCTATACATTACTGCCCCATGACATGCGCAGCGAGAGGAGACACTCTGCACATTACTGCCCCATGACATGCACAGCGAGAGGGGACACTCTTCACAATACTGCCTCATGACATGTACAGCGACAAGGGGCACTCTGCACATTACTGCTCCATGACATGCGCAGCTAGAGGGGACACTGCACAGTACTGCCTCATGACATGCGCAGTGAGGGGGGCATTCTGCACATTACTGCTCCATGACATGTGCAGCGAGAGGGGGCACTCTGTACATTACTGCCCTATGACATGTGCAGCGAGAGGGGGCACTCTGCACAGTACTGCTCCATGACATGCGAGGCGAGAGGAGACACTCTGCACATTACTGCCCCATGACATGTGTAGCGAGAGGATATTACATGCACTCTGAGGCACAGCACTATGTTACTTCTCTACCCCAAACAAATGCACAGAGAGAGTGGGCAATGTTGTACACATCACTGACCCATAACATAGACTGAAAAAAAGTACTCTTTATGAATTACTGGCTCATAGCAAGCATGGTGACCTGAGGCCCCTTTTTGCATTACTTCTCCATCATTTCAGTGAGAGCTGCCATTTTAAGCATTACTATAACACAGCATGCACAGTGAGGAGAGGTGCAGTGCACATCATACCCCTTAATATGCTCAGTGAGGGGAAGTAATTGACTTGCAAAAATAATATGCGGAGGCAACGTTTTTCTCAAGAACTCGCTGCCTAGTCTTAGTTCCAACTACTGGTCCACCACTCTACTCTTCTTGCCTGTACACCTAAGTCTTGCAAGTCATTAGTAGGTTTGGTGTTAGTTAAGACCTTTTGATTTTACCAAAATCATATGTTTCATTTACTTACTTACTTCTCTTCATCCATTGGTCTGATTTTATTTCATTCACATTTTGCTTTCGCCCACAGCAGCATACAGTGTGTGGCATTGGGTGAGCCTACTTCAGCCACTGGTTGAGTTCACTTTGAGTGACCACATTTTGCTCTTTCACAAGGAGCAAAGCCACAAACAAGCTAGTTCTTTTAAGTGCCAGTGTTTTTGTTTTTTTCTTTATAATTACTTTAGTGTTGTCTATGTGTTTAGAGCCTGGTGTGATAGCAGCATGCTTCTGATGTTAACCCAATTCTGACCAAGCTGTAGGTTTTTCTTTGGAGTCTGCCATAGTCCAGAGAGGGTAGAAACAAGCCCTCCTATTACTCGTACTTAAAAAAACTAAGTCTGACCCTAAAGATGCTTAGCAACTGCAGATCAATTTCATGTACACCTGCAGTTGCTAAAATGCTGGAAAAGGGGGCTTATAGTAACCCTGGGTGGGTAACTCTGCTCCGCCAGCGGAGTTTGCGGAGATTTGCCTACTCCGCGCTTCGTTACGAAAAAACTCTGCCTCCGTGGCGGAGCAGAGTTAGCCGCTCCCTCCCGCCTCCCAAAGTCTTTACAAACTTAAAAAAGATGCCACTTACTTGTTGTCTGCCGCTTCCCCTTCCTGTCTCCGTCCTGCTCCTTAGTCCTCGTGTCCACTTCTGTAATTAAATAAACACTACGTTGTACGTCTGACGCGCGTGCGCAATTACCCTTTTTCTGGAAGTAAACTCTCTCCTTCATGATACACACTCTGGCTTTTGAGTGGGGTACAGCACAGAGTGCCTTGTTGGAGGTCTCCAAATTCATTAAGGCTAGTCTTGATCAGGATGCTGCTGCAATGGTACTGTTGGATTTGTCGCTAGAAGGTGACATGGTTTCTCCCCCTATCTTACCGAATGGGCTGAAGAATATTGGAGCCCAGTGACAGGCTTGGACCTTGATCAAATTGCATCATGAAGACAGGTCTCAAGTAGTATTTCTCACCCCTTTTAGTTCTGCCGCAAAGCCTCTTGAGTATGAGGTCCCTCAGGGGTCTGCCTTGAGCCCTACTCTATTTAATGTTTACTTGGAACCCTTGGCAAACCTGGTGGAATCTTGGGGCCTGAAGGGGATTTCTTATATTGATGACACCCTGCTCCTCCTGTCCTTCCAGGACAAAGTGGGATGTGCTTTCAATTCTTTTAAGATGGTGATAGAGTGAGTGAAAGTTGTCTTAAATTGAATTACGATAAAACGGAAATCATCTTTTATGGCACTAGTCAGTACCCTGAACTGGTGGGCTTCGGACCGTGATGTGCTTCCTTTTCCATCTTCCTATGTGAGAAACCAAGGCTTCAGATTTGATTCCGCCTTGTCTTTCGAGCCACAGGTCAAAGCGGTTTCTTCAAGCTGCTTTGCAACCATGAAGGCTCTCAGGAGGATGCTGCACCTGGTTCCAGAAGCTGCCCGGAAGTCCATTATCTATTCTTTGGTCACCTCATAGTTAGACTATGCCAATAGGCTATATCTGGGTCTGCCGGCCTACCTATTGTACCATCTGTAGGTCATTCAAAATGTGCCTGCACATCTTATCCTTAAAGTTTCAGTGTGCCTATCAATGTCTGCCTATTTAAGTCAGTTGTACTAGCTGCCCATTGCGAGCCGCATTAAATTCAAAGCAATCATTTTTGCCTATAGAGCCCTGGAGCAGAAAGGGACTTTTTGCTTAAGAAGAAGGCTTAAAGACTAGGCAGATCCTTAAGAACTAACACCTTAAAACTTCTGTATACCCAGAGTGTTTGCAAAGCTAGAAGAGATGGAAGATCCTTTGTGATTTTAATGATGAAGCTTTGGAATTAGTTTCCGACTGCACTTCATTTTGCCCCATTTTAATCTGTTTCCAGGAAAAGTCTGAAGATGTATCTTTTTAATGCATTAACCTGCTGTCCATGGGACAGCATGATATGTGTGCCGTCCATTCTCCTAGCTCCGGGATGCTTCCTCAGAAGCAGCTGAGCGCTTTATAAATTGTTTTGTATTGTATGTGAGATCCCATCTCTCCTGCCAATGCTTCCTGTTGTAATTTCCTTTTGGAGTGTTTTGCTCTTCTGGCTGCTGTTATGTCACAGCATACCAGATTGTGTCCATTTGAAATCCTTCAGTATTAAGTTATCCTCTTTTTTACTTTTTTTCTTTCTCTCCTACTTTCCTTCTCTCCTTTTTTCTCTCCTTTTCTTTTTTCTTTCTTGCCTTCTTGCCTTCTTTCCTTCATTCTTTCTTGCTTTCTTTCCTTCTTTGTTTCTTTCCTTCTTTCTTTTTTTCTCCTTCCTTCATCCCTTCTTGGTATCCTTCTTTTTTCCTTCATTCATTTCATCTTATTTTTCCTTCTTTCGCAAAGGCAAGAGGCTTGAGCCAATGCCAGATTGAATTACTTTTTTAGGTCTGTGTTAGCCAAGACTTTTGATTTTACTAAAATGATGTGCCTAACATAGTTACTAATAGGGTTTTTCTGCCAGACTTCATCCATTAGTCTGTGGTTAGTGTCATTTACATTTTTCATCCATCCTCTCCAGCATGCATCAGCCCACGTCAGCCATTGGCTGACTACAAGTAATGCATGTCACCCATTCACAAGGAACAAATCCATACACAAAGTAGTTCCATTCAGTGTAAGGAAATACTATGCTAATGTGTGATTTCTTTAGACCAAAATAAACGTTTTTGCTTGCAGCAATTTTTTTTGTAATTGACCAGGCCTCTGCATATTTTCAAACATTAAAATTTTGATAAAATCGTGACAAAACAAAATAACAACTGAAAGAAAGCTGGCTGCCAACGAAAGACCAATTGGCTTTGTCAATGCTTGTTTAATAATTAATTGTCCCTAAATTAGGTGTCAATAACTATTTAAAGGAATGTATGCTACATTTTAGAATAGTGCTACTCATGTGGATGGAACTATACCTTGCAAAAATCAGGTTCAGGTTACACAATAACATGGCTGTTAATAAACAAGCACTGTTCATTTGTGTTTTCAGTAGGGGTGGGCGGAATTTGCGAAAGCAACTTTCGCAAATTATCGCGAAAATGTTAAAAATCTCCGCAAACAAGCGGAAATATCGCGAAGATGCGGAAGTTTTTTTCCGGCATGTTCGCGAGATTTTCTGCATGGTTGCGGGTCGCCAACTTACCCATGTGGTTGCTTGCGGGCGCGGCCATCTTGTTTTCAGTTGTCTCGCGGTGCATGATCGCGAGAAAAAAGACGTGATCGCGCAACGCATGACGTCACTGCGGACGCGAACTGTCGCGAGACAGAGCAAATGGCTAAAACAATACAACATCTCATGGAGAACGCGACCGGATCGGGAAAACTTGTCGGCGAACGCGGGGATTCAGGTAAGGCGATCGCGCTCGCGCGAGAATGTATTATTTTACAGCGCGAGCAAGAACCAAATTATCGCAAAGCTGCGGAATGCGGAAATTTTGACATTTCCGCGCTCTCCGCGGAACGCGGAAATGCCAAATTATCGCAAATTCTGCGAACGGAACGGAAATTTTGCCCAGGCCTAGTTTTCAGCAATTCCAAGTATACTCCGTTACAAACGGGCCGTGTAGCCATCTCCATCTAAGGGATGGGCTGAATACTTCAGGTTGCTGTCACTCAGTGAGAACTTACCTGCAGCACTACTGCACTCCATAAGTTGTCTAACACTAGTTTGGTGCGTCCTCCCCTCAGACGTTCAAGGAATGGACAGGAAGTAATATCAAGAAGTTGTTAAGAAGAGCTTTGTGGCCTCCTTGTCTCCCATGGCAAATGCTTCGTCATTTAAGGTCAAATATTCCATTTCAACCCAAATTTTACACCTCTTACTTTGCAGTTTTAGTGGCTGAAGCTTCTTCGGTGCCGTGTTGTCTTCACAGATTGTACTATGGAGTATCGAGGCTCGGAATATTGCGATACACTAATATCATAAAATATCAATAGGTAAGTGCATATAGAGGAAGTATAGATTTACTATTCCTAACTCCACATCTATGCATCTTGAAGAAATATATATTATCAAGGTACATATATATGGAATTAGGTATAGGAAATCTATTGTAACTTGCCTCCAATATTGTTTCCACGATATTTGGAGCCATCGAGATTCCTCCCTCGATATTCTGGAGCCACACCCCTTAATGCTATTCCTTCATATAGCAACTGGAGTCCCCTTGCATGTTGGATTTCACAGGTAGGATGGTGTGAGATTTAAACCAGAAACCAACTCACTCAGAATTTGGTGAGGTGAACCCACTTCTTCAGGCTTTATATAGGCTTGCTGACCATGAGATTACATTGGTGCAATCTGCATAATTTCAGGAATTCAACACACTACCCAGGTTATGCAAAATTCCCGAAATTACACCATTGTGCCATTTCACATAATTGCACACCACTCTCTGTAAACCTTTGTATGAATGCTTCACTCACTGTAAACTTTTGCAGCAAATGTACTGGAACAACAGAAGGCAAGATGCTGCTGTTTGCGGTTCTTTCATTTTTGTGGACTATGTTTTCAGCACAAAATGTGTCTTTGCATAAAAAATGTATGCAAGGACCATTTTCATGCTAAAATTAGCACTAAATGATGGATTAGTATTTTGCTAAATTATGCTGAATTTTGCAGAAATTTTGCGCAATTATATGAAAGAAAATTACACAAATTTCACACAGCCCTATGCTGGCTCCAGTAGCACACATTTGAGTCCAAACCTAATAAAGAGGAAACTGCACTTACCAAGTGGGACCAAACCAAATTTACCATCCTCCCAGAGTTTAAGTAGTAGAATTAAATGCTAACATATCCCACCACAACAGAGGACATGTCTGCCTTCGTCAGGACTCTGGATGCATGTGCATGGAACTACACGTGTGTACACACACCTGTGCAAGGTGATGCAGGTCTATGGTCGGAGCAACACAGCATCGTTTGGCAAAGTTACCAGTTCGGACAGACTGCTGGGGGAGAGTACACACATGGCAATGTAGCACAACATGTGAACCTGTCGGACCCTTTCACCTGATCACTGTCAGCAGAGCAGAAAATCGGCACACTCCGGTGGCAGAGCACTATGCAGATCCCATGGGCAGTGAGTTGTGCCTCCTCACACGGGGCAATGGGCAGACGCCAAACAACACATTACTCATCCAGCAAGGCAATGTGGACTGAGACTGGTGCCATCCATGATAATTGTTATCCATTTTTGCCTCACCATTTTCTGAACCTAGACATGTTCCCATGCTGCGTGTAAGTGTCTTAAGCATGTCCCTGCCTGTTGTGGCCATTGCCTCATCCGTACTGACACGCACATGGCAATAAAGTCTATGCCACTCCACTGGTGTCTAACTGTGATGTGCTTTGATTGGATTGTCCACTCGTGTGCCACAATGAGCATCGTCCCTACACAGGGAGGAACTGACTGACGCATGTGCAATGGGGGTGACTCCTTTTCGCAAGCTCCACCTCTGCGAGCCAGACATTGTTTTGGGATAGTTGCTGGCCGACTTGAGCACTTATGTGACTTCAGCAATGTAAGTATGGTGTCAAACCTCTGACCATGTGGAGCAGTGTCATAAATCATAACAGAATGTGTCCACACAGATGTGTGTGAGTAGGTATGCGACGTGAAGTTCTGTTGTCACCTGCGATGTAGGACACCACTCCTGGCCTGCTACCGATTTGGTAATTCCCACACACAGCCCTATTCAATACATGGGCATGTGTCTACGTTGAGGGGTTGTGAGATTGTTGTTGATGTGCAATAGGGACACAGCTAGTACTCACCTTCACAGTCATCCAATTGGCCATGTGTCTCAGGGATACACATGTGCATAGATGTCAGTTACCAGGGTGTACCTTCATGTGCAATCATTGTCCCTACATCCAGCCATACTTCCATACGTGAGTGAACAAAGTCATGTCACATCTGTGTGATTTAGAATGTTTTATTCACATTCAGGTGATTGATGGAGCTGGAGCTGTACATGGTCATCCAAGCCCACATTACATGGGAGCCCAGTGGTGGGCCAACCAGAGTCCTTTGGGGATTGAAAAGTGATTAGGAGTGCAGTCCGCAGCAGGATTGCTTTGTAATTGTCCAGCAGTGAAGATATGGCAGTCTGTTTCGGGGTCCGGGTGAATGTCGCAGAGTCTTCCGGGGGTCAGTGGAAGGTATTGTCCCAGGGCATGATGCATAGGGCTGAACCAGGCAGGGACAGGCCATATGGCGGTGATGGATGCTACTGCCTCCTTCCTCACACAGTAATTACCATCCCCATCTTACTCCCCTGATACGGGTTCTGTGTCCGGTGTGTGTGGCGGCGTAATGGCTGCATCACTGTGTGCCACTGACACAACAAACTGTGAAGGTGATGGGGCTGCATCACTGTGTGCCACTGACACATCAGGGGTCGGAGCTGTGTGTGTCGATGTTCCCTCTGTAGTCATCTGGGACAGGCTCAGTGGCAGAAATGGCAAGATGATGAACTGCAGGGCATGGAAGTTCCCAGTTACTACTCGCTGGTGTCCAGCTGTGGCAGCCATACTTCCAGCCTGCATCTGCTCCATGGTCTCCATTGACCTCCGCATCTGTGCCGACTCTGTGTTGTCATCGCTGGTTCCTGTCTGACCAGACAGTTCTTGTATCCGATTTATGGCCCCAGCAAGGTCAGCCACGGTCTGTGATGGAGCATGGTGCGTACAGGGGGTGTATGATAGGGACTGTATGTGGTCCCTGATGGGACTCAGACACCCACGTATGGCATCGAGTTTGGCTGCCAGGAGCTCGAAACCCACCCGCAGCTGTTCAACCAACTCCACCTGGCAACCCCAGACATGCTGTTGGAATTCCATAGATTGGTCGGGGGGTCCTGGGAGACAGCCATGGTGATGTGTGTTTCCTGCTGTATGGTCTGTGCAGGTGGTGGGTTCACCTCAAGGCAGCTGGCCTGCCCTGCTCCTGGGGATGGGGTGTGGAGGCTGTCCATTATCCATTGCAGGGTGTCTTGACATATGCGCAGGTTGTCCTCTTCATCATCAATGATGGGAACTGTGGTGTGCTCTGCAGGAGGTGTTGCTTGTCCCTCTGCAATGTAAAGGGGAGATGCTGGTTAACAGAGTTACACATGTATGTTGAAGATTTGCAGATGTTTACATTCAGACTGCATGTCAATGTACATTGTGACTGTTTTGGTGGTGCTGGCTATTTGATGGCAGTCAGTGTGTTTTTCGACTACATGACGGATATGTGGAAGTACATGTACATTATCATCACACAGTGTCAGGCAATGCCAGATGTGAGTGGACAGTTACGACGCACGAGCGGAACCTGTTGTGAGCCCTGTCCTGTGGTGTTGGTGTTGCACTTTGTACCATATTGCCGTCATTGCTGATGTTCTGTGATTGCTATATGTGTGTGCTGCATTGTGGGGTGTTGCCCCTGCAGCTCTGATTTCGTGTACCCTTCTCTCTTTGAGGTGGGGTGCCTTTGAATTGCTTTTCCGTGGGCTGAATTGATTTTGACTTGGTTCATATGTGCTCTCTGACAGATTTTGTGGCCTGGTCCATTGTTCGTCTGCTGAGTGTATTGTACGGCATGGGTTGTGAGTGTACGGTTGTGTTTGTATTAGTGGTGGTATTGGTGGTGGTAGTATTGGTGGTGGTGTTAGTGGTGGTGGTGGTGGTATTGGTGGTGGTATTGGTGGTGTTCAGCTTTGGTAAGGTGCCTTTGGGTGCATTGTGGCTGCTGGCATTACAGCGCGCTGCGCTAGCATTATTTTAAAATATATCCCGTTTTTGTATTTTGTTTGCAATTATTTTGTACTGCCCTGCTTTTAACTTCCATCGTGTTCTGGCCCTATACTTGCACTATAATTGTGCCCCCACCGCGTTTTGGACGGATTGTCTCACCTTCTGATTGCCTGCTTGTGGCGCCGGGCGCCATCTTGGGGGGGGGACTTCGGAATCACGCGCCACTTGCCTGAGCGTTCTAGCGCTTTGCGGGAGTTCAGGTGAGCTCCTATTTAAGGCGAGCATTTCCGCTGCTCTGCCTTTGGTAAGGTGCCTTTGGGTGCATTGTGGCTGCTGGCATTACAGCGCGCTGCGCTAGCATTATTTTAAAATATATCCCGTTTTTGTATTTTGTTTGCAATTATTTTGTACTGCCCTGCTTTTAACTTCCATCGTGTTCTGGCCCTTTACTTGCACTATAATTGTGCCCCCACCGCGTTTTGGACGGATTGTCTCACCTTCTGGTTGCCTGCTTGTGGCGCCGGGCGCCATCTTGGGGGGGGACTTCGGAATCACGCGCCACTTGCCTGAGCGTTCTAGCGCTTTGCGGGAGTTCAGGTGAGCTCCTATTTAAGGCGCGCATTTCCGCTGCTCTGCCTTTGGTAAGGTGCCTTTGGGTGCATTGTGGCTGCTGGCATTACAGCGCGCTGCGCTAGCATTATTTTAAAATATATCCCGTTTTTGTATTTTGTTTGCAATTATTTTGTACTGCCCTGCTTTTAACTTCCATCGTGTTCTGGCCCTATACTTGCACTATAATTGTGCCCCCACCGCGTTTTGGACGGATTGTCTCACCTTCTGGTTGCCTGCTTGTGGCGCCGGTCGCCATCTTGGGGGGGGACTTCGGAATCACGCGCCACTTGCCTGAGCGTTCTAGCGCTTTGCGGGAGTTCAGGTGAGCTCCTATTTAAAGCTCACCTGGCTCGCGCAGCGGTGACGCGCAGCGGTAGCGCCTGACTCGCGCCGGAGTCAAGCCAGAGTCCTGCCCGTCTGCGCCCGTCCGCGTCCCGGAGGCGTTTTGGCGGCGGGTGGGGCCCTGGTCACCGAGACTGAGCTCTCTGGGCGCCCTTCCGATGCGGTACTCCTCCTTGGAGCTGCGCTCCTTGCATGTCAGGGAGAGCTGCTGCCGCACTGTCTTCCCGGCCCGCCATAGGGGCAAATGGCGATGTCCGGGTTGTGGCTGGCATCCTACCCGGGTGCTGTCATCTACCCCGCCTACGGACATCGCGGGCGCTGAGTATGCCTGCATGCTGTTAAACACCAGGTCGGCTAGCTGCCATGCGCAACACATTTTTGAGCTCCTTGAGACTGAGAGGCCACTCTGTCTTATGTTGACGGAGACTTGGTGGGGTGAAGCGTCTAATCCCGATGTGGCTATGGCCATTCCGCCTGATTTTGATATCTTCAGGAAGGACAGAGCAAAGGGTAGGGGTGGCGGGGTCGCATTGGTGGTAAAGAAGGGCACACCTTGTACCATCTTGCCTTCTGAGGACATTCGCGGCTCAGAATCGCTGGCTTTTTCTATTGCGCTAGCGCCGCACCAATCAGTGAAGGGACTGCTAGTCTACCGCCCCCCCGGTCCGCTTGGGACGTTCTTTGCTGACCTTGAGGTGGCGATGGCGGGTCTAGCCCTGAGAGCAGAACACTGCTTAGTGGCCGGGGACTTTAACATCCGGATGGATGATCCATCGGACCCCGCCGCGATCAAGCTCTTGGAGGCTATGACGCCGCTGGGCCTGACCCCACATTTATTGGGTCCGACCCACGAGAAGGGGCATACCCTAGACCAGGTTTTCTCGACTTCCCCGCTGGTAGTGAAAGAGATCCTCCCGGTCCTGTGGTCGGATCATTGGCTTGCCAAATTTGCAATCAATGGCAAGCTTAGGGTGTCGAACCTTATCTCACAGCAGAGGGGACGAGCCTGTAGAGCATTTAGCAGGGTGACCCCTGAGATGCTGGCCCAGGCTGCTGCGACTCACCCTTGCCCTCTTTCTGGCGAGTTAGAAAGCGACTTGGAGGCCCTGCAAAAGTGGTTGACGGAGAGGCTGGATGACCTGGCCCCTGTTCTGCCCCCCCGCTCGACATCTAAGCGGGTCTCGGCCCCTTGGTTTACCACGGCTCTGCGGGCTACGCGGCAGCAGTGCAAGGTAGCCGAAAGGGCCTGGCGGGCACATTATGACAGCAAGGACAGGGCTGCCTACAAGGCTGTGGTCAAAGCTTACCACCGCGATATCCGCCTCGAAAAGAAAGCCTATTTTGCAGGGAGAATCGAAGCAGCTTCGAACTCCAGTAAGGAGATTTTCACTATCGTCCGAGAATTCATTTCACCTCGGACCATCGCCTCGGAAGAGGGCCCAGTAGAATCCTGGGCAGCAGATCTGGCGAGCTTTTTTACAGGCAAGATCCAACTTATCCAGGACTCCTTTCCTTCGTGTGGACCGGTCACGTTGCCGGTGCAGGAGGCGGGTATGTCCCCTCCAGTTATGCAGGGCGCCATATTGGCTGAGTTTCCATCTTTGCCAGCCTCCGCCTCCCTTGCGCTCATGGGCAATTTAAAATCTGGGTCTCCGCTTGACCCCTGCCCAGCTAAGCTTCTGGGTAAACTGGCGGAAGTGGTTAATCCGCTGGCCCACCCTCTTCTCAACCTTTCGTTGAGTTCGGGAGAGGTGCCGCCATCATGGAAGCAGGCAATGGTTATCCCGTTGCTTAAAAAGCCGGGACTTGACCCGAAAGCCCCAGCCAATTACAGGCCTATCTCGCTGCTGCCGGCTTTCGTAAAAATCTTGGAAAAGCACGTTCAGTCGGTGCTCTCCAATTTTTTGGAGTCTCATGAGATCTTGCACGACTCCCAGTCAGGCTTCCGCTCAAACCGCAGCACCGAGACCGCGCTCCTTGAGGTTTCGGAAACCATCAAAGGGGTGCTGGATTCCGGGGGCAAAGTCATGCTGGTGTTGTTGGACCTATCGGCGGCCTTTGACACCGTCCCCCATGAGGGCCTGCTCGCAAGACTCTTTGAGATTGGCCTGCGGGGGACGGTGCTCAAATGGTTTTCTTCCTTCTTGGCCGGCCGCCGGCAAACGATCTGGACATCATCTGACTCCGCCGTAATGCCGCCGTTGGGAGTCGGGGTCCCTCAGGGCTCTATATTGAGCCCGACCCTCTTTAATATCTATATGACCCCTTTGGCGGCGGTGGCGGAGTCTTTTGGTGCCCGGATCGTGTCGTATGCCGACGACACTCAGCTCCTCTTCTCATGTGAGAGGGGTGCTGACTTTGATGGAGAGAGTATCCAGAATTGCCTTGGGGCTGTATTCGCATGGTTCCAACTGCACAGCCTCAAGTGCAATTCGGACAAATCGGAGGTTCTCTTCTTTGGGTGCGACTCGGAGCCCAGCTGGCAGGCCTGGTGGCCCATCGACATGTTCCCTCCGTCCGGCTCTTCTCCCATGGCTAAAAACCTGGGGGTCAAGATGGACAAGGGGCTGACGATGAAAGCCCAGATTCTTGGGGTAACCGGCACTTGTTTCGGCCTGCTAAAAATGCTGCGGAAGTTTCTGCCCCTCCTGTCCGAGGAGCACAGGAGGCTGACGGTGCAGGCCCTGATAGGCTCCAGGTTGGATTATGCCAACAGCCTGTACCTGGGCCTGCCAGAGTATCTGCTGCAGAGGCTTCAAGTGGCACAGAATGCGGCGGCCAGGGCCATTTTTGGCCTAAGTAGACGCATCAGCGTCTCTGGGTTGTTGGTGACGCTACATTGGCTACCCATCCGCAAACGGATTGCCTTTAAGGCTCTGACCTTGGCCTATAAGGCTCTCCATGCGGTGGGAGCTAAACACCTGCAAAAAAGACTCTTTTTTTACCATCCCACTCGCGCGTTGAGGTCAGAATCTTTACTACTTGCGGCTGTTCCGCGTGTGAAGAGGGCTCGCCTAGGGGGCCGCTCCTTCAGTCTGCTGGCCCCTCAGATGTGGAATTCCTTACCGCTCGCTTTGCGGGGGGCGACTACTCTTCTTGATTTTAGGAAAGGCCTCAAAACCTGGCTGTTTTCTCAATAGGTTTGCGTGTTGCCCCGTTTCTTTTGTGGACTTTGGAACTGTTTTCTCTGTGTTGTGTTATTTTGTAACCTGTTCACCTTACCAAAAGCGCCGGGATTCTCTTTTTGAGTAACCGTTGCGCTATACAAAAAAATTAATAACATAACATAACATAACATAACGTGGATATGTCAGCGTGTGAACTGCTCCTTTATGGATTTGATCCGCACTGGGCCCCCTCCATGTCGATTCGTGGGCCATGTCATGTTTTTTGGCTGCTGCCATGCTATCAGGCATGCAGTGTCACTTGCATAGTCAGTGTGGCTCACAGAGCCGCTGCTTTGCTGAATTCAGCACATGTGCATGGGTCGGTTGTGATATTGGTGATAGGGAGGGGGGCCCCTTTGTGCACATTGTGGACGGGGGCCTACTTGGTGTTTCTATGTATGCTGCAGTGTGCCAAGGTTATCAGGGACATGTTCCACAATCATTGTGGGTGTGCAGTGTGCTACATATTTTTGTGCATGTGTGCCATTGTGCCCATATCCCCCCGTCCCCCCCCGTCCCTGGTCTTTACTCACCCTGTTGCTGTTGGGTCAGGTCATATCGAGCTGTGTCCAGGTCCACAAATCCTGCCACCATCTCCACACTGCTGACTGTGGCCACCATTTCCTCCAGCTCATCCAGCTCCTCCTGTGTCGCAGGACTCCCACCTCCAGTCGCCGTTGCTGCCTTCCTGGCAGCGAGTTTCTGTTTGGCCTGCCTTTTCACATCATGCCAGTGCATCTTGACCTCTTCCATTGACCTCCTTGACACTCTGACTGCATTGACGTTGGTGACAATGACCTTCCATATTTCCGTTTGGGCTGCCGGTGCCACAGTGGAGGTGCAGAACAGTTGTTGATGGTGTTCTATCACCTCCGTGACGATGATCCAGTCTTCCTGCGGACTGAAGCTCGTCTTCCTCTTCCTCTTCTCCTTCCCCGAACACGGGGTTCCTGGCTGGTCCTCCGCGGGGCTTGTGGAGTTCGGCTTGTCCTCTGTACTCGGTCTGGGTAGTTTGAATTGGTTTGGGTGTTTTTTTTCTTCTTTCTTTTATAGGACATTTTCCCGCCAGATGCGTGGGATTTGCAGGCCTGTGGCTGGTTTTCGCTAATTTTTGTACCGTGATTGGCCTCATCGCATGATTTTTTGCGTTTGCGTTTCCCATTTTTGCTGCGTGGCGTTGATTTTCACGCTGACATTTGACGCATTATCTGGTGACTATCGCATGCTACCGCCACGTTGTGAATACTTGGTTGGCATGGCGTAATTTTCCCGCAATAGGCTGCGATGTTGAGAGTTGCGTTAAGCTACTCTTGCGGTAGTTATCACACATTCTTGTGAATATACCCCTAAGTGAATGCAGAATATCATCAATTATAAGAGACATGAATAAATTAATGTGATTGATCCTTTGGATTCAAAAGTGGTCAAGTCGTTGAGATGCTCACTTCGGTACCTGGGCTTCTGCACTGTAATCCTGGATTTGGCACCTGACCAAAGAATTGTGTGGTTCTGAGCAAACACTATCTCATTGTTCTTAAATTGTAAATAAGTAAAAAACAAAAGTGCTGTATATCCCAGTTAAACTTTCCCTTCCCGTCTGACTCAGGTTTCTGAAATTTGGACTTAATGCTCAACTGACCCCACTCATCAGGCCTATTTAGGGCACTTGATAAATAACGATACCGCAGGGTCAGTGCTTAATATGAGCCAGTGGTTTCCGTTTCTCAGCACCGGCACTTAAACATCAACACCGGCGCTATAGTTTAAGCACCAGTTAAGGACACACTTATTTTTGGGAGGCACAGGGAGATTAAGTGATTTGCCCTGAATCTTAGGATGTTGAGTCGATGCAGAAACTTGAACCAGGTACCCCAACTCTGAAGTCGGCAGCTCTGGCCATTACACCACATCCTCTCCAAACTTTCTTGGTTGGAGTTGGCTCTGTTTTAGGCGGCTTATAGGAGAAGTGGGCTGGTGCAACCTGCCTCCTGACGAGAGCCCCGGCACTCATATTTTTACAAATTAACCACTGCGCTGGGTACATCGTTCATTGGGTGCAATAAATAGCACCTGTTTCACGTTTATGGGGAGTTACGTGCGGCGTTTGGTGTTTAATACATTTTAAGTCCATATGATAGGGTAAATGCCTTATGCTTTTCCCCTGTTAAATTTAGGCAGGTTTCACCTGTTGAAATTTAACTAAAGTCGAGTTATTAAACAGTACTGATAAACGACGGATGCATTAAATACCTTCAAACTCGCAATTCCAACCCGTGCATAACCAGTGATTAATGCATGAGCTGGAATATTATTAGCAACTCGTAATCAATCCGGCCCTTGGTTTTCTATGGCGCCTTATGTTTATTTAACGTGTGCCTCTTATAAAAATCTTCTGTGGAAAGGGATGTGGTTCTCAATGGAACTAGGTCTGTGTAATATCCAGGGCCAGATCTCACTTAAGGCAATTTTTAGCTCCTGCCTAAGGTGCCACCAGCGGAAAAGTGCCACGAGTACTACAGAGATTAAAGTTGGTGCCATTGTTATTGAAAACAGACAGCATAACTTAATTTCACCAAGTTTGGCAAAAATCACTCCCCGTCTTCAGGGGCGTAGGAAGGAGGGGTGCGGTGGGTGCAGGCCGCCCCGGGTGTCATCACTGAGGGGGTGACAAAATGGCAAAAATATGTGTTTTAAACATATATTTTTGCCATTTTATCCAGCCGGGGGTGAAAAGAAATGTTCTGCACCGGGTACCACCTGACCTTGCTACGCTACTGCCCTTCTTGCTGTATGTCTCGTTAGTAGTACTTCCCAGTGAACTAACACGAGAAGGTTTCTTGCAACCTCAGAATATTAGGTTGTGCTGTTGGGAAGGATATTGCAATCAACAGATCTACTGCAGAAATTGCTATAGGGTTCATTTTGTTTAGGCGGCAATTTGGCAGATGCCAAAAATTGGAGGATGCCCCCTTCTCAAAACTGCATGTCACCTGCTTCATTTAGAGGCGGGAGTATGCTCTGTGTACAATGGCGGGCCCAACCGGCTTTGCTGTCTAAAAGAAAACACAATCTATGCTTCACAGCCACGTGCAGACATGACTTCAGATCGCCCGCTCTATTTAAGGGGGGGTGGGGGTCTTTCCACTGCCATGTCAGCATGTTTATTCCCTATCCGTAACCACCATATGCAGCACGGCCAGTGGCGTAACGAAACTTGAGGGAGCCCCCCTGCAGAGAACATGGAGGGGCCCCCTTCGGACTCAATCTGGAGTTCTCCTGCGGAGGTACGGTGCTGAGTGGGTCCCCTGGAGGTTGCCCCCCCCCCCCCTCTCCGCAGGGGCTGCGGGGCTTGTTTTACGCCCCTTACAATGGCCCTTCCAGACAACATGGCGGCAGGACTTCAAGTGAAAGAAAAAACTAGGGGGTATTTCAAAGGGACGTGGCCACTATAGTTAAGGGCGTGTGCGCTAAAAATCTGTGCTTAGCATAGCGTGCTGCCGGACTGGTATTTTACTGCTTCTTTCATTGCATCCACATATAAAATACAATAAATAACATTACACCTAAAACAACCCAAGACTATTGGCTTTGTCAATGGTTTTTAGTTGCATAAGCAACAACTATGGCTTCCTTGCATATAATTATGAAAATCCTTCAGTGCTGAAATGATGAGACTGTGAAAGAACTTGAACTAGACTCTTTGAAGTTGCCTCAATAGCTGTGAAGGGGGGTACTGCTGCCCTCAACTGTCTAGCCATCAATCAACCTTTCTTTTCTCTCTCGCCCTCTTCCACTCTTCCTGCTGCCTCGTCTGGTATCCAGTTATTGATAATTATATTGAGTGATCTGTTTTTCCGAGATCAGCTATCAAGGTCTGGTACATGCAGGTGGTTGACGGCACCTCTAACCTCCACTATCCCGACACGGCTATTTTTAACCCGGGCTTTTATGACCAGTCTCGGCAGTGCCGCTTGCACGCAGAGTCTAGACTTTCTATTGGTCTCCCGTGGAGGGCTCGATATGTACCAGGACTGGAACATTCTTAGGAAAAAGATATTTTTGAATGCGTGCCTCGGACGTCATCGGGCCCATGAATCAACATTTTCATAAGCTCAATGACAAGTCCTGTCAGCAGACAGAGTGGCAGCTCAGCTGGGCGCGAGCAGCACAGCCATTAGAGCGCGCGAAATGGCAACTCGCCGAGCTGTGACGCAGGAAAGTGACGATTCCACTGAAACATTCAATATTTATTGGCTCATTCCACCCCTCTCTGCCAAATGTCCTATTTTTTCTATTTACTTGATTTTCTTTACTCTTTTCTTTTTTCCGTAGTCTCCTCCCTCTTGTCTTAAATGCCCATCTTTTCTGTTGCTCCCTCTATCCCATTACGTCTGCTGTCCCTCCCGTGTTTCAAAGCAGGAAATTATGGAGCTCTTAAAGTGATATCAAAAAGGCAGGAAGGCCTGAGCCACAATTTGTCACTGAATAATGCCTCTGATAGGCTAGTGGGACTTAGGAGGCACCAGTCAATAGGGGTGGGCGGAATTTGCGAAATTCACTTTTGCAAATTATCGCGAAAATGGTAAAAATCTCCGCAAACACGCGGAAATATCGCGAAGATGCGGAAGTTTTTTTCCCGCCCGTTCGCGGTATTTTCTGCGTGGTCGCGGCTCGCCAACTTACCCATGTGGTTGCTCGCGGGCGTGGCCATCTTGTTTTCACTTGTCTCGCGGTGCATGATCGCGAGAAGAAAGACGTGATCGCGCGACGAATGACGTTACTGCGGTCGCGAACTGTCGCGAGACAGCGCAAATGGCTACCAACAATCCAACATCTCGTGGAGAACGCGACCAGATCGGGAAAACTTGTCGGCGAACGCGGGAATTCAGGTAAGGTGATCGCGCGCACGCGAGAATGTATTATTTTACAGCGCGAGCAAGCAAAACATTTCTGGTAAAATGCGGATTGCGGAAATTTTGACATTTTCGCGCTCTCCGCGGAACGCGAAAATTTCAAATTATCGCAATTTCCGCGAGCGGAACGGAATTTTAGCCAAGGCCTACCAGTCAATGATCAGTGCCAGTGAATGGTTGGAAAGACTAGGGCAGAATTAGTCCCTCATTGGTGCCTCTGAAAGGAAAGGGCCAATTCTGACTGATGCTCCTAATGGATAGCATGCCTGGCTAGGGAAGAGCCTGTCGTTGACTTCTGAGGCTATGATAGGGATTGCCATTGGCTAGGTCTACGTGAGGTTGATAGGTCTGCAAAGCTAATAAGTGCCTCTGAAAGGCAGTGAGGGCCGGCGAACAGTCATTATTATCTGGCTGCAATGCTTTGGAACTATGCTAGCTATCAAGTTCATTTTGGGGTTTTGCCTACAGATAGCTTTTAGCAGTTTGTTTTTCATTGAGAAATCTGTAGTGGATAATACAGAGACTCACAGTGGGCTTTGGGTCAACCAATTGCGTTGACTGTTTTTCTTGTCAATCTCATTTACTTTTTCCATGGCTTTTCTTACTTATCTTGTGTTTGTTCATGTACTGAAAGCAAAAGACACACAATTGATGGACGGAATGCAGAAAAAATCAAAACATTCACCCCCAGTCAAGAGATCTGGGTTACATCCATCATTCTTTTGCTCACCATGCCACCCCAGTTTAGACCTGGCCATATGCAAACCAGTCTTGACCCTGTGTGCCTCATGGGAACAGTCCAGCCCGAACTGCCAAGCCACGTCTTCCCTGGACCGGAAACAAGCATCCTAGGACCGGTTTCAGGGTTTCACCCTTCTTCAGCCAGGATAGCTTGATTCCAGTGGCACAGTGAGCCCAGGACCCACGTCTGGGCATACCCGGCGCACTTAGAGCGAGAAAGCAAAAGACACACAATTGATTGACTGAATGCAAGGTGATCCCTTGACTGGGGGAGAATGTTTGCATTATCAGCATTCCGTCCATCATTTGTTTGCTGTAACACTGTTCATGTACTGGAGCCTTGAACCTTTACTATCCTTGTCATTGGATGAATTGTATCCTTCCACTGCTTACATTCAGGGAACTACATTTTTCTTTCGCTTTTAGCACTCCATGTTAGCACATATGTTTTCTTTCTCTCTCTCACTCTTTTCTGTGTGGTCCTTCCCCTACACAACATCTCCTCTTGCACTCTCCATTTTGCTGTCTCACCCTAGCTTGTTTGTTGCTTCCCTCGTCATCTCATTCAACCTTTTTTTATTCCCTCTCCCCAATCCTCCTTGCTCATTGCTGCTACTTGTCAGCGGATTTAAACTGCTCCCTTTACTCCGCCACTCCTCTGTTGCTCCGCATCTTTCCCGATCACCCTCAGTTTTTTATTTAACATCCTCCCCCACGAGTTCCCCTGTTATTCCCCTTCCATCGTGTTCACTCTCTCTGTCGCCCCTGTACCACTCCATGCTGGATACACAATTTACTTTACCCATGCCTCATGGTTGTGTAATGCACCAACAGTGATGAAGCCATTAGCACTGATTGGCCATACTAAAAGTACGGAAAACAATTATAAAACTTTTTTTCTCTATGTTCAAGATGGCTGCCATTTTGTGTGATGCAATGTGATGACATAATTAACTCACCTAGAATTTGTCCCTGTAAAAGGTTCCCTCACCTTGCATCACATGCGCTTGTGAGACAAGGTATGTAAATATGACTTGGATTGCAGCAACTTCCTACCATTTCCAGTGGTCTGTGGACCCCCAGAGGGGTACTCAGGATAGAAAGGCCCCTCCATAGTTGGGCAGGGCACTTTTCCTGTGCACATCTTTCCTGCGCTGGCCACCATTTGTCTACTCTAAAGAGGTGGATCATTAACTGTAAAAAGATAGCCAGGGCCAGAAAGTAGATCTGGGTGAGCAGTGCCTCGCCATCTGCAGCTATGCACAGAAGGAAGGAAACTGTGCAACTAAAGAAGCCTTTATCAATGATTTGGGAATATTTGGGAACCTTACTCACACACACACACACACACACACACACACACACACGCGCGCGCGCGCACACACGCACGCACGCACGCACACACGCGCGCGCACACACACACACACACACACACACACACACACACACACACACACACACACACACACACACACATCCTCGCCATGCCACCATCTAGCTCCTGTCACACGAAGCACTGGCAAAGCCATTAGTTGTAGAATTTCTAATGCTTTCCAGCTGCCACTATTGGTTTTGCCATTGCCAGATGCTTTTATTATGTACCTGCATCCAAGTCATGTGTATATCTCTTGGCTCACAGGAGCCTCATATGC
The DNA here is from genome assembly GCF_964204655.1 of Triturus cristatus. Lineage (NCBI taxonomy): Eukaryota > Metazoa > Chordata > Amphibia > Caudata > Salamandridae > Triturus > Triturus cristatus. The sequence goes on from NC_140595.1 coordinate 690,045,937, forward strand.
TGAATGAGAAAAATTCCCATATGGGTAAGTTCTAGGTGAGTGCTATGAACCTGCCTGATGGTAAATCTGCGACAAGTCATTCTAACGTTCCTGATTCTAGAGGTGCTAAAGTGCAAGAGGATTTTTGATAAACCACATTACTTACATGCATCTACTCCACATTAGTTGAAAACCTTCTGTGCCTATTGTTCCTGAGGTGCTTTCTGACGGTAACCTTTTCCAGAATCAGGAAGAACTTGTTACCTGCTGCATCCTGATGTTTTGCATCTGAGATGATAACTCAGAGTGCAGCAGGGCTGCACCCCAGTTATGAATGAAACACAATATAAATGTAATCACAGATCATTTGCAATGCCTTTTAATACCCAGCCTGGAGCTAGCATGGCCATATTCATTGCTTTCATCAGGACCCATAGCACCCTTGCTACGCCAACAGATAATCTAGGGACCCTATTGGAGATGATTCCTCATTTGTAAATGGTTCTTGTTTAATTTAATAAAACTGACCCTATTTTAAAAGATAGATGGAGTAATCTCCATTGGCCTGGATCAGGACTTAACATCCACCAGGCCGAGACTACTCCACCACTAAATTAAGAGATTACCACCAAGCTTGCTGTCATATCTAAAGCATTGGCTCCGATACTAAGAAAGGACTACCTTTGTCATCAACAGTGGGGAGGAGACAAGACTCGGGTGGACCAATCCAGAAGGGAAACAGAGGGAGAAAAGGAGGTCATCCCTGGAAGGATGGGGATGGAACTGGGAAGTAGAAGAGTGTGAACTAGACACGAGACCGGAGAACAGAACCACGCATGGGCAACACCATCTTGGTGTAGGAGGACGCTGACCCCGACGAGACTTCAGACTCATGGAGCAAGGAGTGGTGATTCCACACGGAGGAAGCGTACGAGCCGCCGCAACTCAGGAGAGTTGCAGCAGAAGAGTAGGTGATTTTAGAAGAGGGCGGGATAGTTATAGGGGCGGTCAACACCTTACCAGGATACTGGAGGGTGCGTGCAGTGGGTGGGAGTATTGAAATTATTGTTTCACTTCTCTTTTCTTCCCCCGCCCTAGCTCTCACTATTTTCCTTTGAATATTTTCCTCCTTCCACCTATGACAGTATTTTTCTGGAGAGACTACTAGAGGAAAGAAAGTCCGGTCAAGGGAATTAGGGTTGTTTGCGAACTGCCTATATATTTATATATATATATATGTTTTTTTTTTCTTCTTCCCCGTCATGTGAAGTCCTCACGAAAAGGGATTGAGTGGGAGGAAACTCTTGATGACTGTCAATAAGTCCTCATCTTAAAGTGTAATAGAAACAGAAGCCACATTTACTGTCCTGGGATAGGGAAATTCTAGGGGCAAACAGGGGTGCAAGTGCATTTTTTTCTTTCATTTCTTCACGAAGAGTGCATTATTTGAACCTCCAAATCCACCATCCACTGGATGTGGTAAAGGTTATTTTCTTTTCTAGTACTGGGGAGAGTACTTTTACTTACTGCTGCTTACTTTTTTCCTTTGAGCCTCCGGGTGCCACACTCTTTTGCAAAGTCGATGCAGTGTAAGAAAACAGAGTAAAGAAGATAAGAGAACAGAGTAAAGAAGAAATCAAAAAAGATCACCCACAAGGGCCTAATTAATGGAAGAAACATAGTGTCATCAGTTTATGTCATAAAGATAATAAAATAATCCATCATTAAGAAATACATTCAGCCTCCTTGCTTCTTTTTCCGCCTATCCCTCTCACATGAGGGGAGCATGTAGCAGTTTTTACTGCCCCTTACTGCGAGGGTTTTCCCGGCGGGAATGAGCAGCGAAAACTGACCTCTAATTCCACCCATCAAAATTAGCTTGGAAGAGCTGCAGGTCTGCCTCTGGTGGCCCTCTGCAGGGTTGTCAAAGGGGTTTAATAACAGTGGAGACAGAGTAGTCTCTGCCGTGGTTAAACCTAAGGTGCACCTACAAGTAAATTTGGCGGGCGTCCAACAGTCTTGGCAGTATAGATACTCTGTCACAATGCAGACGAAGTATCTACACCACCAAGATATAATTCAGCCCCTGATTCGCTTGTTCCTCCCATGCAGGGAACTCAGGATCTGGGCACCAACTAAAAAGAAAAAGAAAATCATGGAAAACACCCAGTGGTGCAAGGCTACAGTAAAAGAAGACACAGGGCAGACCTGCTAATTAAATATTCATTTTTGATGGTCCTGGAGAACCACACAACGCCCCTCATTGGTTCCCTTCTATCTTTCCCTTTGGTTGTAGTGCTCCACGGGAGAGCAGGGGCACCATCAACTATTGGTTAAGTGCTGGGGGGGAGGGGCTGCACAGGGTGCAGGAGCCAATCAAGAATATTTGACAACAAGTAATCCTATGTCTTCTGAGGCCCAAAGAACATGACCCTAGGATAAATCTACCATAGTTTCAAAATACTTCTAAGCTGGAGCTTTGGCTCTTCAGCTTTGGAGTGTGGGGAACCTCTAATGGTTTGTTCTATGGCTACATTGAGTCCCAAAGTGTTTAAAAGAAAGTCTTTGAAATCTATATTTGTGGTTTCTTTGAAAAGAAATGCTTTACTCTTTGCAATGCTATTGCCTGTAATGATTCAATGAGAATATGACTGTTGTTACCATTGATTATAAATATGGTATCTTGCTGAAGTTTAATATGTGGTTATTATTAGTAATGTGGTAACAACCTGACAAAGTCAATAGATCTTCCTTCTAATTAATGACACCCCTTTATAGTGTAATGTTATATCTGGTATAAGTTGGGGTATTGTGATTTTGGGATTCAGGACCCACTAGGTGTGAAATGTATTATGAGGGTTTCACCAACGACATTTTCCATAATTTAATGCATATTATTTAGTAGTGTGTGTTTTTAAAAGAAAAAACAGAACATAAAGTTCAATTTGGCAAATAAAATGACATCAGAATGACAAAAATCCAATTAGTGGCACTGGAGATATGAATTTTGAATGTTTTAAATAAAAAGCATTAATTTCCAATCGCTGTGAAATGGTCGTGGTAGATTGGGAACAAGGCATGATTGGAGGCCAACCACAAAGAAGCACTGGTCGATACAATAACCTGATTTGACAGAGTTGGAAGTTTTATTTTTGGATTTTTTTAAATTGTTTACATTGGCATTTCACAAGTATGACTGTATGTACAGCACTTCCAAATATGATTACATATACAAAACTTCAAGCTTCGAGGTCAACCTCAACATTTGTAGCACAGTACAATACACCAGGCATATGCATGAAGTAGCAACTAGTACATACCAATAACATAATAGGCAATTTACTAACTCATAAGTTGAACTTCCCCACCTATCCGACCCCCTAAGCTTCCGCATCACTAACTAGCCAGTATATGAAGGCAAGCATCCTAATGCAACTGCCGGTCATCCACAATGTAACACAATTTGAATGGATATTGGTTCAGCCGTGATCAGGGACCCTTCCACTTTCAGGCTCTACCATAGTCTGAGTCCCAACCCACATGGCACAGGTTACAGTGCAGTCATCCCGAAAGAATCTCCTCCTGAGGTCCCGTCAGCACTTGCATCATAACTTCCAAGGAGAGCAAATCATACAGCACTCTCTCATCTTGATGAAACCTTCACATTTGCACCCCTTCCGCTCCATCCCACTCCAGTAAGTATTTCCCCACTACCTAAGGAGGGGAGGTCTACCACTTTTTTACTTTGGGACATGGGGCCATATTATCAAGGAACGGCGATAACATTATCACCGTTTTAGCGGAAGGAAACTGCCACTAAAGTGACGATAATGGGCTTGATAATATGCCCTTGTGAATTCCCATAGAAGCCCAGGTTCACTCCAGATCCTGGGCTTCTATGGGAATTCACAAGGGCAAACTATCAAGCCCATTATCGCCGTTCCTTGATAATATGGCCCATAGTCTTAAAAATTGAAGTTAAAATTCCTCAGCGGGGCAAGGAAGCAGGCGGCAGTCAAAGCGGGGCTCCCTGAGGAGGGATAGCTGTTGGAGGACTTGAATGCCCAGGAAAGGTCCCACGCCAGCCGAATATTCTTGGTGCCTTTGTCCACTAAAGATGTCTTTGTTTGCACTTGCAAAAGAAACAATTAATGGACTGAATGCTGGACAATGCAAACATTCACCCCCTATCACAAGGATCAGGGTTAAATCCATCATTTGTTTGCTCACCACACCAACCCAGTTTGGACCCAGCCATATGCAAATTAGTCTTGACCTTGTTCCTTGTGGGAACAGTCCAGCCCGAACTGCCAAGCCAGGCCCTCCTTGGAATGGAAACAAGCATCTTGGGACCGGTTTCAGGGCATCACCCTTCATCAGCCAGGCTAGCTTGAATCCAGTGGTGTGGTGAGCACGGGACACACGACTGGGCATACCCTTCCCACTAAGGGTGACAAGTGAAAAAGAAACAATTAATGGACAGAATTCTGAATAATGCAAACATTCACTCCCAGTAACAAGGATATGGGTTAAATAAATCCATCATTCTTTTGCTCATCACATGTATGACATTGTTCTGCATTCTGTCCATCAATTGTTCTTTTTGCATTTGTTTGCACTTAGTCACCTTTTTGGTGTTCGGATTCTTCCAGTTGGGCAAGACTACAGGCTGTTACTGAAGAGGGCTTCGCTAGGTCACAAACCTTCCCCACGAGGTCCCGCCAACAAGGATTTTCTGTTGCAAAAATGCTACAAGCAGGGCACATCTAAGTCTTAAGGCCATCGGCAATGTATCTTGGTTGTTTCAAATTGGTAGGTTTCTCCCATCCTTTGGAGGTCTTTGGAGCCAAATTGTTTCTAAGTCCCTGGTTCTAACGGTGATAGCAGTCCAGCCAGACACAGCCAAGGGTTCTGGGACCTCAGTAACAGCACTTTGGTGCCAGAACTCACTCCAAAAGAGGCAAACAGCAGGGTCTAGGGCAGGTCCAGTTGGAACTGGTCAGCTGGGCAGTTGCAGGAAAGGTCTCTTGTAGCTTGTTGTGTTTCCTTAGCATGAACAGAAAGTCCACCTTATGTCTCTTGAAATTCACTTCTTGGTCCTGGGTCTAAGAGAGAGCAGGTCAAGTCCTTCAGGACTCTTCTGAGATCACAGACAACAGAATCAGTCCTCATATGATCTTCCTCTGGTCTGAAAAGGTTCTGAGGAGGGTGCTGGGGATCCACATTTATTCCTGGTGAACACTTGTGGGTGGGGGTGACTCCTTGATTCTTCATAATAAATAGGGTAAAAGTGCCAATGTTTTACCCTACTATCACTTGCATCATTTACTGTGTGCCCTATTGCAAACAATCCCACAGTGCCCCTCTCCCCCTAAATCCAAGGTGGTGAAACTCTTCTCCCCTTGTGCAGAGCCTGTGTGTCCACCCCAGATGTGTGGCCAAGGAAATAAGCATCCCTTCCTCTGTGGTCACTCTGAACCAGTTCTAGGGTATCTCCCCTCTCTAAGGGAACAAAAGAAGGGACCTGTCCAGCTGTCATTTGCCTGTGACCATGGATGACCCTTTGAAGTAAACTAAGTTCCTGAGCACGGCTCAAATGTTCAGCCTGACAGAGAAACTAACTCCCCCTTCCCCTACAACCAGAGCTTTGCCGCTGCTCTGTAAGAAGTGTTTACAGGTCATTCAGATCTTGAGCGCTCAGAGAGCTGCAGCTGTAGGCTAACGCAACTTAGCCTCCATATAGCCTTGCGCAAAAACAAAGAAATCCCTTTTCAACTAGAAAGATTGTAACCGTGATGGATATACGAGTAAATATTATAACCTTCTTCAGATGAGGATCATGTGGTATAGGTACTTAACTTACATATAAGCAAGCAAATAACATCTATAGGTAATACACGGAATTGATTGAAAATAATCAGTATTGAGGTAGTTGAGATCTTATAACAGTGATTACAAACAAGCAATTCCTTAAAGGACAATAAATAATAAACAATAATATGCTTCAATTCCAATTATGTTATTAAAAACACTATTGGTTGTGAACCAGACATTTAAAAATCCAATGATTAAAACAGTTATCACAGTGATTTCATTACCAATTACATCTCTTTACCTTTATCTGTAATATTGTATCTAAAGGTAAATTGCAAATACCAAAAAAGTTTTAAAAAACCCACAAAATACAGGTATTAAATAAACAGAAAAACTGTCAAAAGCTGTCGACGCGGCATTTCGGCGAGAATTTAGTAGTTCCTCGCCTTCTTCAGGACAAACAAATTTTATTTCAGTTTCTCAAATAAAGTTATATTGAGACCCTTCAACAAGTCGTCTCTTGGCTCAACGTCCAAATTGAACGGTCCTATTTCCATCCAGTGGTATACTACTGATAAAATTCTAAGTGGTCATCCGTGAACTTTAGGTGACCCGCACTTCAACGTCTTAAAAACATTAATCCCAAATTCCAATTCAATATTGTCACTCACAATGTCTTTGGTAGAGCGTTTGAAATCAATAATAAAAAAAACCCAAACAGGCGGTTTGTCTATGGTCTTAATGCCAGTCAGAGGATGGCCGTGTAATCTTTCGACCTTGGTCCACCCTGGCAATCAACTAGGTATTGCCAAACTGCCACTATACTTTTTCAATATTGCTGTGTGGCTTTGTTGCAGGTAACCAAATACAACGGTCATTAACTTCTGATCGTGTCCACGCTCTGCCGGTTGTGCGTTACGTGCCTCCATTCTCCAATTGTGTTGCTACAGTGAAAATAGCTTTTAGGTGCTACTCAGTGTAAGGACACAGTTAACATTAACTTTCTACATGTCCCACTTTCAAATACCAAGGACCCTGGCTTATGGGCAATAAGGCCTACATAGGGGTGACTTATTAATATTTAAAAGGAAGGTTAAATGCCACTAGGGGACTGTAGCACTTATTGTGCCATCATTTGCAGTGGCAGTGTAAACATGGCTTCAGGATTACCAAGGCAGCCTGGCTGCAGCAGTAAAAAATCTGCAATTCAACTTGTCAAAACAAATCCTTTTGATGTTTTGATGCGTTTTGTGATAAAATATAGTGCAGCATGCCATTTTTGCTTTTCACTTGATGACGTGTAATTTCACCTAATTTCACTCAATATTTCTGGATTTTCCTGTGATTAATCGACCGCAAATTACATGAATTTCACATGCCATGGTGCATTCATCGAATGTCAGAGTGCCTCTAACATATGATTATTGCTCATATATTCATTGGTTATGTCAATAAAGTTAGGGCTCTATATCCCTGGTAGAGATTAATTTATGGTGCATAATGTAGTACTTTACCAGAAGTGATGTTCAAACAATTGTGATTACAATAAGGCTTCATGAGGCCAGTGCTCAAAGCAGCACCTACATGTGTGTGTGGATTCGTATCAGACTACAAGCAGTTTGCTTCAAGCTTGGAGTAGTAATTGTTCATTTAGAGCCCACCAAAAGCTGTGCACAAAATGTTTGATAACTGTTTGTTGCATGCTGCAGCAATCAAGAAGTTGGGGTAGTTACCAGGAGGTTTGACAGTAGTAGCGTCACATCAGCTGATAAATCTTGCAGATGTTTGCAGCAGCCATGGGCTATCAGAGTGATGATGCAGAAATGAGTGGCGATGATAATGTTACTGCCATTTATTCCTCATATTTACTAAATGTCCCCAATGATTCAAGAATGGCTGTTGAAATGCCATTACCATCACGGCTATTACTTCCTTATGTAGGAGAGGGCTCTTAAGAGGTCCAACATTTCATAAATGTTTTAACATCTAAAGGTTTATACAGGTGAAGGTAAATTGCTACAAGTGGTGCACCAAAAGCAATGCAACTATTAATATGGAATTGTGGTTCCTACAGGGTTCTAAGCATACTAATGCATAGACTAGGGCAGGTTTCTACAATGTCGGTCCTGGAGGGCCAGATCCATGCCAGATATTTAGCATATCCATATTTAGATAAATGAGGTAATCTTAAAAATCTGGCATGGATCCGGCCCTCCAGGGCAGACATTGGAGAACCCTGGACTAAGGGGCTGATCTACATTTTGGCAGGCAGCCCACAAGCTTGCCACGTTGGCAGATGCCTTCCTTTCCACCCCTTGCCCCACAAAGAACTGCCCGCTATAATTAGTGATCCCCACCTGGCGAGTGGGGATTTCTGTGCCTCCAATGCATCTATCAGTGCTCTGCATGCACTGTAGACACAACTGAAGCTGAGTGGATGCCATGCTGTTGGCCCCATTTGCAATCTTTGTTGTTTTTCTCAAACTCCCAGAGCAGGGATTTGTTTGAGAAAGTCAAAAAACAAATGGCTCTGGGCTGCTTGGGTTTGCTATGTCTTGCAGAGCAGATGTAGGCATTGAAAATCTATAGCTGTAGGCCTGCTATAAACCAGGCAGGGCTTCCCATACTGCAACTCAGCGGTCTAACAGATGGAGAACTCCCAGGTCAAGAGGATCCAGCTGTGGAGTAAGCTGAGACTCTCCGCTGGAAACCCAGTAGTTACCCTTCCTCTAAATTATGTTTAGAAAGCTTTATTAAAACAAGTAAAGAAAACAGGGTACAAAAATATAGTAAAAAGCATAAAATACAAATCCAGAGGGTAGCAAAAGAATATCAATGGAAAACAAACGATGAAAAACCTAATACGTCATACATTGTCAGGATCAAATACCAATGTTAAGAATGAAATAAAATAAGTGAGTACCATAAAAAATTTGTGTTTTTTGCTTTTGAATTTTGAAGATTAGAAATGGGGAGAGAGAAAAGGAAGAGGAAAGAGAAGGAGAAGAAAAGAGGAGAAAGGAAAAAAAAGAAAAGGAAAGGAAGAAAGAATATAGAAGATAAAAGGTATCAGAAACCATATCTTAAAATCAATAAACTTTCCACTGACAGATAATACAGAATCACAAATAGCAATAAACTATCTTTAAAAACCTGAACAGTATAAAAAGGCATAAACGCAGCACTCCTGGCGGCTAAAAAATATAGTTACTGTCCTTGACATGCGATGCAGAGGAAGAAATATAATTAGTGAGAGGAGACCAAAAGGATTCCTTTCGAATAAGTTGCCGCGAGGTGGTTACAGAAGCTCTATCGAACCTATGATGATGACATAAAAGGTTCCACCAGGCAGAAAAGGACACCTTGGAGGCATCCCTCCATTTAGAAGTTATAACCTGAAAGGCAATAGCAATGGACAAATCTACAAATGAGCCTAGTTTACGAGCCCTCAACCATCGTATAGAATTACTACCCAAAAATATGGAGTGAATATCGAAGGGAAAATTAGTGGAGCAAATAGAGGTAATTGACTTGCATACTTTTGTCCAAAAAAAAGAAATATTGGGGCAGAGAAAAAAGGAATGAATATATGTGCCAGGAGTGTTCTTATTGGACCAACAATTAGGAGATAAGTCAGGACTGAGTTCGAAACAGCTAATGGAGTTAAAAATAATCTCTGATAAAAATAGTAGAGAGTTTGAGTGGTACTGGCATTGCATAAAGTGTGATGTATCTGAGCCCAAAAGGAATTCCATGTATGTATAGAGAGAGTATGTTGTAAATCCATTTCCCATAAAAGTTCAATTTTGGTTTTGGGACGAATGAGGAGAGAAAAATAGAGACATTTGTATATGTGAGAGGCCCGAACAGAAGAGGAAGTAGGTAATGCATGTGAAGGAGGATCGAAAGAAGAGGAGGAAGTCTCAGAGAAAAGAGAAAGCTGTTGATCTAAAATAAATCGCAAAGAGTCAAACTTAGAGAGGGAAGTAACAGGTAAGTCAAATTTGGATTGGGTTTCCAGGAAAGATATGCTGGTTGTCATAGATTAGGTGTTTAACCTGTATAATCCCTTTAACAATCCAATCTTTCCCGGAGAGGGTTCGATTAGAAATTTTAATGGACTTATTATTCCAAATTTAGGAATCCAGGAATAGCTGAAGAGGCTGGTAAACACGATTTAGAACGAATCAGACGTAGGGTCGATATAAGATGTGGAATGGTAGGGGATTTGAACGAGCGAGAAGGGTGAGAAAAGCTGGCTAACGAGGAAAAAGGGATTTGGTGAATAATGGATTCCTCCAATTTATACCATACCGATATAGGCAGGTCATCTGAACAAAATAAATTTGGCAGGGCTTGACAAATTGAAAAGGAGAAGTGATATTGACGGAAATTGAGAAAGTTGACCCCTCCCCTATCTTTGGGGGCAGACAAAGCAGACATAGAAATGTGAGCTTTCCGGTTATTTACTCAAGATACTGTTAAGATTCTTACATTGTTTTAAAGGAAGTCGTACTGGTAACCTAGAAAGGTAGGAATTAATTACTGGAAGCATCATTATCTTAGAAGTGTCAAGCCTGCCCCACCAAGACAGAAATAAGGGAGACCACTTCTCAGACATGTCCAAAATCTTTAATAAAATATCATCCAAGTTGAGTTGAACTGTTTTGGCAATTGAAGAAGAATATTTTACCCCTAAACAAGTGATACAATTAGTACTCCATTTGAGGTCCGTCCCTTCAAACATATTTCTAAGACAATGTTTATTTAAGGGAAGAATGTCAGACTTAGAAAAATGTTACTTGTATCCGAACAAGGCAGCATAGGAATGCAAGAGGTCGATAAAAGCGAGTAAAGAGGTAGAAGGATCAGACATATATAACAAAATGTAATCTGCATAGGCAGTAAATTTGACTTCAATGGATTTATGATTAAAGCCCCGAAAAGCAGGAGAGTTCCTAAGGGAGTGAAGAAAAGGTTCAAGAGACAAAATAAAAAGTAAAGGAGACAGAGGACATCCTTTACGGGGGCCTCGTTGGAGAGTAAAATAAGTAAGCCTGGGCGAAGCACTACGCTACGCTCGCGTAGTTTGCGAAGTTCGTGCTACTTCGCACTACGCGAACTGCACGTAGCACAGTGCGAACACGTGTAGCATAGTGTTGCGTAGTGCTGCGGTAATTTTTTGCTTTCTCGCGGTCCTCAACGTCAAGTTGGCGACCGCGAGCAAGTAAAATGACATCCCGGCGAGACTTTTTCCTTGTTCTCGATCAGCAACATCAAGTTGGCGATCGCGAGCATGGAAAATGAACCTCCCGGCGAGATTCCCAACGCGAGGAGGTCAGGTTTCTCATTGCGAGGGGTCGCGTATGCTCGCGACCGCTCGCGATGAGAAACTACCAGTTCGCGTTGAGAAAGCTGCCGCTCGAGTAAAAATCTACTCGAGCAGCAGAAAACTACAGCTCGCACTGTGCAAGATGCCATTTTCAATGATTGCACAGTGCCGGTTGCTTGTCTGCACTGTGCAATCATTGAAAACAACATCTTGCACAGTGCGAACATGTTACTACGCAGTTCGCGAAGTGCTACGCGTAGCTCGCGTAGTGCGAACTTCACTTTGCGTAGCTTCGCGAAGTGCTACTTCGCGAACTACGCCCACCCTTATAAATAAGGGGATTGAAAACCGTTTGCGAAAGCCGAAGTGGTAGGGGAGGAATACAACAAACTAATAAGAGACAAAATAACAGGACCAAAGCCATGTCACTTAAGAGCACACATCATAAAAAGCCAGTGGATGCGGTCAAAAGCTCTTTCCGCATCTAGGATGATAAATGCAACCGGGGAGGAGCTTTTGGAAGCAAGATGTATTATATTTTTTAAAGTTCTAGAATTGTCTGCAATCGTCCTTCCCTTGACAAATCCTGTTAGCTCATATCCAACCAAATCGGGAATCACTTTATTAATGTGAAGAGCAAGGGCTTTGGCAAAGATCTTACAGTCTAAATTAATTAAAGAAATGGGGTGGTAGTTAGCGCAGGAAGAAGGATCCTTGCCCTTCTTTGGAATTAGACAAATCATAGCTTCAAGAAAAGAGCCACAAGCTTCTTTATGAGACATGAAATGTTGGAATAAGGATAAAAGGTGTGGAAGTAGAATCTGGGAGAAACAAGAATAAAACTCGGTAGTGAAGCCGTCCGGACCAGGGGACTTATCCTTTGGTAGTTGGGCTAGAGCGGACTTAAGCTCAGAAAGAGATAGATCATTTTCTAATAAGGAGCAGTCAAGAGATGAAGAAGGGCGTGGAGGGAGTGCTGCAAAAAAAGAATCCAATGCCTCATCAGAGGGAGAATATTCTGGGGTATAGAGTGTCTTATAAAAGTCTGTAAAACAATGTAATATTTTGTCATCCTTAAAATGATCCACACCACCGTTATCAGTAATTTTGACTACCTTATATCTTTGGGACTGTACTTTCAAGTAATTTGCAAGTAGTTTGCCAACTCTGTTGGAACGACCATAGAATTTAGAATTAACCTTATGTAGGGTCCCGGAAGCCTCCTCTCTTGATTTCGTATAGAAAGACAGTTTAGCCTGAATTAATTTCTTAAGGGTATCTTCATTATTAGAAGTGAAGTAAGCGTGTTCAAGATGTTTATTGGAAGCTAGTAGGAGGCGGAGTCCTTTATACATTGTTTCTTTTTGACTGCAACATAGTAGATAATGAATATTCTGGCTATCGCCTTGAAGGCTTCCCACTCCGTATGAAAAGGACTATCCGGACTGGCGTTCCTAGGGAAGAATTCTGTCGTGTAACTCTTTAAAACATTCCAAAAAGGTCAGATCCTTCAGTAAGTAATTATTGAAACGCCATCTGCGTGGCTTAGAAGGTTCCGAAGGGAGGTCCAGATTTATCAAGACCGGGGCATGATTGGAAATAAGAATAGACCAAATATCAGCATTTATTAAATTAGGGAGAAGACGGGGGACTCAAGAAAATATAATCTATTCTGGAAAATGATTTGTGAGTGGGAGAATAAAAAGTGTATTCAAGTGTGTCCGGATGAGATAATCTCCATACATCAACCAAACCCCTCGAATGAATTGTAGTTGTGAAAGATTTTTGCATTTTTTTGGGAATGTATCTAGCGTTGGACTTCCTGTCCGTGAAAGGATCCATGACCTGATTGCAGTCCCCACCCACCCCAATTAATGTCTGGACATGAGTGAAGAGTGTGTGACATATTCTTCCAGAATTGTGCATCAACCCCAGTAGGACCAGAGATGTTGAGAAGGGAGATAGGGGAACCATTTATATTAAGATGTAGAAGAAGCCATCTTCCGTCAACATCTTTTTCCTCCTTCTCCAAAACAAGAGAAAGAGAGTTGTGAAATAGAGTAATCACTCCATTTTTCCTATCTTTAGACGGGGAACAAGAAACATGGCCCACCCATTGCTTTTTAGGTGAATTAATCTAACTCTCGTTGAGATGAGTCTCCTGGACCATTGCTACTTTACATTGCAGCCTAGACAAATGAGTAAGAACCCTCTGTTTCTTGACAGGATTGCATAACCCCTTAACATTCAATGAAACAATGAGAACATTATCAGTCATGGTAACAGAGGAGAAAAAGCATTACGCTACAAGATATGCAATTGATAACTCTTAGCAAAAGCATAAACAATTTATTAGTTATAAAGCTGCAAAATAAACGCCTGAAAACTTGTAATACAGTGAACCAGAGAATGAGTTGTAGAAATCAGTGTGAAAAATGAATGATAAAATAGTGATAAGATAGAAAAGGAATGGATGTAGAGATAGGCATAAACAGTGTGCTGAAGAATATTAGGAGACAGAGAAAGGAAAGGAAAGAAGAAAAGAAATGCAGGAGAGAGGAGAAAGGAGACCAGAAAGGAGAAATTGTAGAAGAAGGACAATTGACAAGAAGCAAAAGAGCCTCAGTCAAAAAGAACAGAACATATTGCCAGAAAAAAAAGAGTTACATGAAGAGGCAGGGAGCTGCAAGGGGAAGACAGACGATACAAGGCAAAGACAAGGAGGAACCGCAGAGACCCCAAAAAAACAGAGGAAAAAAGATATATTAAGGAGCGAACATAAGAACAGCAACATGGTATAACAGAATGACATGAAGCATGAAATCTCAAAGTGAGAACATAAGAAATACGCAGACAAATAAGGAGAAGGAGACACTTACCAAAACATGAGGAATAATAAACAATGGGAGTGGGAGGGAAGGAACCATGAGGGGAATAAACATCAGGAAGGGGGATCAGCATCATAAAAGACATATCTGTGAAAGAAGAAAACTAGACGTTATCATCAAATCATCAGTTAAGAAGACACATATTAACCAACGAAAACATTAGATATAAAGCAGACGGAATAGAGATAGACAATTAACAGCTAAAATGGGGTTTATGTCTTCGTAGACCTGTAAAATGAAAAAGGAGAGGCCAAAAATGAGGTAAAACACAGTAAACAGAGTAGAGCAACAAAAGGAATCACATGGTGAAGCAGTCCAAAGTCATGTTTTCCCAAGTTCCATTTCTTCTCCCTTATGACGAAGAATAAATTGTCTTAAGTCCTCAGGACGATCAAATGAGGAAGACCTTTCTTTGTGAGTAACTTTAAAAAAACACGGATGAACAAGGCCATATCGAGCGTTCATAGAGCAGAGAACAAGGCGAAATGAGAGGAACTCTTTACATCGAGCCGCAGTGGCGCGGGATACATCATGAGAGAAAAATACTTTTTGGCCAGACCACAGCATCTGCTGCCTCTGCTTAGCCGCAGACAGAACCATTAGCAACTCAGTGTACTCCAAAAATAAGACCATGATTCCTCTAGGACGATTAGCTGATGATGCAGAGGAAGAAGATCCGCCAAACTTGGGACTGATGCGATAGGCTCGCTGCAGGTTGAGTGAGGTACCGTCCTTGAGGTCAACTATTTTAGGTAAATTAAGTTTAAAAAAGGTGAGCATATCAGGACCTTTCACATCTTCAGGAGTACCATAAATCCTGAGATTATTGCATCGATTGGGGTTTATCAAGTCCTCCTTCTGCTATTTAAGAAGTGCTATTTCCTTGGACATAGCTTCAACCCTAGGAAAGACATCCTGTGCGTCACTGATCTTCTGCTCCACCACAGAAACTCTGGATTCTAGATTGGACCATTTCTCATCAAGTCGCTGAAGAGTGGCGTTGGTGTCGAGAATAAATGGCTTCATAAGCTTAAACTCCTCCATAAGGTCCTCTAGCGAGATAGGCAGAGGAGATTATGTAGTTGAGTTAGGTTCCTTCTTGAGACGCTTAGAGGCTGCAGTAGGAGAGTCCTTGCTAAGGGAAGCCATGGTGGCGGTGATGCCCTTTGGTAGGATACAAACAAAGATTCCTTGAAGATATCAAGAAAATATAGTGCTGCGTTGCCCCAAACCACAGGTATAGTTAGCAAGCCAAAGGGATGTAGAGCCAAGTTAAAGTCATTGAAAGTCACAAGAATCAAACCTCCATGTCGTATAAGAGAGGTCAAACGTATGCTGAGGAGCAAGAGGACATGTAGATAGGTGCGCTGAGTGAAGCCGACAACTCATGCTGTGCAGAAAATGCTGGCAAGCGAAAGAAAACACGACCTCTAAATAAAAAAATTAATGTGGAGTCAAGCTTGTGTAAAAAAGCAGGGATAACTGGAGGAGAGTGCACAAAAATTAAAGGAGGCAGATGTATGCAAGGCCAAAGCATCACAAATGGCCAAAGAAGAAGCTGCCACATACCGGTGACTGGAGCCGGCAACTCCCGCTGCAAAGAAAATGGTGTCCGGAACCAGCGCTCATGACAGGAACGTGACACGGGGGGGAACAGGTGAAAAACGGAGCAGAAAACTGAAGTAGAAGCAGCTACCTGTGGCCCGCATCAGCGCTTCATAATTCTTCAGGGCATGCGGTCAAAAGCCCGTTTTAGCCGCTACGACATGGAAATGGTCTCTGCCGAAGCATGGAGCTCCACGATGCCTCCCATCTTGTGGCGGCTCAAACCACTGCCCCCCTTCTTTACAAATTATGATCTCCTTGAAAAGCTTAGCAATTTTGTATAGTAAAACTTAAACAACAGTCAATTCATAAGGTCCTTTTATAAGATCTCTTCAAACACACATCACATATTGAGAATACATCTTAGCTCTTTTCATTTTGTTTCATATTGTTTACTTCAACGTGCTCTGGACCGGAGACTCCTAGTTCCAATATATTTTGGTGTAGCCAGAAGGCAAACCTTTTTTTTAAAGACTACATTGAGCAAGGACAGATGTTCATTGCATAAAGGAGATGCCAACCATGGATTAAGTCAAATAAATCACGATACTGGAGAATGGAGATATCTATTGGTGGCTTACAATGTGTTTCCTGACATGATCATGTTCTGTAACACAAACCCAGCCAAAAGGGTCAAAAACAAGCATAAATTCAATGCGAGATAAGAAAGGTAGCTGGGCTGTGGAAGGTTAATAGATTGTGATGTAGTGTTCTTTAAAGTGATGAGTTCTAAATTAGAGCAGTGATGTTTGCACAACAGCACAGCACATAGAGTCATGTTGTTCTTCAGCCAGCAGCTTTCATGACATTTGCTTTCCTGATACATGAGTGGTTCTTACTACCTAAACCTACCAGTCATTCAGAAGCAATGCCAATTAGGAAACTCCAGATTCCAATATTGCATGATGCTTTGATTAGCCTACTTAGCTGGGACAGAGTTATCACAAGTGAAGAACAACTTACATTTGTATAACAACAAACCAGAGGTGCACCACACAAAACACTTAAGAACACAGAGTTCATTTCTAATTACAAAATTCCTTCAGAAATCATTCCTTGTATTCATTCTATTTTCATTTATTTATTTTTTTTAAAACATTTTCAAGAGACATAACATTTAGTTCCTATGACTCTACAGATAGACCAGCCGACGCGTTTCGTCCTGAACCAGGACTTCTTCAGGGCACTGAATTATAACGGAGACCAAAGATGGTATCTTCCTGAATGTTCGCCAATCTTTTATACTTTTAAACTGAAAGGCAGAGTTCCATCCAATCAGATAAGATAACGCCAACACTGGACTGTAAATGACACAGCTGAGATCCAGTGGGTTTACGTCGAATCAGTCCCACAATCCAAGGAACCATAAGCATTAAAGTACTGGGAATGTTCCCATATGTGACTGTCCCAATGTTCGCAATATAATAGTTGCAGTCCAGTAAAGTCTCCAGAGGACGAATTAGTGGTCCAACATCCAGATGAGAAAAAAAAAAAAAAGATGTTTTTTTCTTTTTTTTTTTTTCTTGCTTATGGTTCCTTGGCTTGTGGGACTGATTCGACGTAAACCCACTGGATCTCAGCTGTGTCATTTACAGTCCAGTGTTGGCGTTATCTTATCTGATTGGATGAAAAACTGCCTTTCAGTTTAAAAGTATAAAAGATTGGCGAACATTCAGGAAGATACCATCTTTGGTCTCCGTTATAATTCAGTGCCCTGAAGAAGTCCTGGTTCAGGACGAAACGCGCCGGCTGGTCTATCTGTAGAGTCATAGGAACTAAATGTTATGTCTCTTGAAAAAAAAATTACAAAAAAATAAATAAATGAAAATAAAATGAATACAAGGAATGATTTCTGAAGGTATTTTGTAATTAGAAATGAACTCTGTGTTCTTAAGTGTTTCGTGTGGTGCACCTCTGGTTTGTTGTTATACATTTTGATTCCCTAGGGAATAGGCATTGTAACAGTGGGTGCTACTGAGTGTGCACACGAATTTCCCTTAAATAAAGGGTTTGTACTGTGTGAGTAATAATAGGTTAGGTGCTGGTCAATTGAAGGCTCCACTGTTATTTTTGTTGTTTCAAATTTGTCTACAACTTACATTTGGCTGACATTGCTCCAGCCTACACTGGCCTGTTGTGAAATATACTCTGGTGAGATAATGTATTTACTCTACAGATTATTTTGTTTGTAGCAGCCAGATAGTTTGTTAGGTTTAAGTGCCTGCTGCAGGAGGATGCTAATACCCTAGCTCGCATTAGTGTGAATCCGAAACTACCCATATTAGCCTGTCATGTCACGAAGGACTGCTATAACAGATAGTTGTGGGCGGAACTTGTGAAATTTACATGAAAACTCAGCGAGATCCGTGGAGTTCCGTAAATGGGCAGAATTTGGCATGTTGAGCTGCTTGGTTTTTTTGTGGGTTTTTTTGCAGAGTTTTATATAGCGCGAACTTGACCCGAATCCAATCAGGTATCACAGCGCTTTACATAGCACCAGTTACGTTACATGAGGACACACATTCATTTTTTGTTAGGCACGGGGAGATTAAGTGATTTGCCCAGAATCACAGGATGCTCAGCGTCATTACCGAGACTCGAACCCAGTTCCCCAGGTCCAAGGTCGAGCACCCTAGCCGTTAGGCCAGTGCTGGGAGTTTGTTCCATGCTGAAAAAGCAGCGCAAACGGCACCATAAAGCACGTCAGAGGGTGCTGCTTCTCGAGTTGATTCTACTGCCACTCAAGTACATCTTCTACTTGATCAGCAGCTTTCTGACCATAAACAGTCGTAACCGCCCGTGCTGGGGAAATCTCACCAGGTGCCCTCCTAGTGACCGAAAATCGCACCCGGGGATGCCAAATCTCATTCGAGCTAGCCAACTTACTGTTGGCAAGCTGGGCATGAGAAAAACTATGCCAAGCAGCGGTTGGCAGAATGACACCGGAATTCCGCGTTACATGCATAACATGGAGTGGCCAAAACTCTGCCAACTCCGCCAGTTGAGCGGAATTTATCACCCACCCTAATAACAGACTATGGGGCACATGCATCAAACTTAGAAATAGCAAATCCTAAATAGCGAAAATTAAAGAATCGCTATTTAGAAATCGCTATTTCCAATGCATGACCGTTTTAGCGATTAATTACCGAATCGCTAAAAATCGCAATCGCAAATAGCGATAACCCATCTGCGATGCGCAAATAGAGAAATACCTAATTGCGAGCTTGCTAATAGCGATTTTGCAAATTGCGAAATCGCTATTAGCGAAATTGCAAATAGCGCATCGCTTTTGATGCATGCTGATGACATCACAACCAGCAAGTCATCCAGCCCTTGCATCATTCAGTGCTCAGAGAGAGTGAGAGGAGGAGGCTGAGTGCAGGAGCAGAGCAGGACAACTTCTTTGTTTGCAGACCTGTCTATTGTTAAAAAATTGATCCATCAGCATCAGGGGAGAGTGCATCAGCCAGGAAATACAAGCTGATGTTCAGTGAGAGAGAAATTGAAAATCTCATAGAGGAGGTTGTTAGGAGCCACGACAAGCTATTTGGAAAACTGTCTCTCAAGGTACCAGAGGCAGAGAAAAGGAAAATCTGGCTCAGGATCCAGAATAAAGTGAATGCAGTGGGGGGGTCACCCACCACACAATAGACCACCTGAAAAAACGGTGGTACGACCTGCGCAGCCGTGCCAAGGAGAGGATTGCTGACAGGCTGAAGGAGGCCAAGAAGACTGGAGGGGGACCAGCAACACTGCATGGGAATATACCCCTGGAGGACCTGGTTGAGTCCACACTCCAGCCTGAAGCTGTGGTGGGAGTGAACCAGTTGGATACATCCGGAGCGGCCAGTACATCACAAGGTAAGATGCATGCAAGTGTTCATTTCAAGAGACATATCAAAATTTGAATATCACTTCAGTTCAGCTCAAGTGTACAGAAACCAACTCCAGTCCACATTTTCCTCCCACACCGAAATGCATTATGGGAGTTACAGGCAGGTTAGGCAGGTTGGTAGGCAAACACACTATAAGAAGGTAAAACACGTGAACACTGTGTGACAGTCATTAATTTAATGAGACCCAAAGTATGCTTAAATGTGACACGACATTACCCTTAAAAAATGTAACATTGCACTGTTTAACATCACAGATGCAGCTGAAGGAAAGTCTGAGGACAGTGACTGTGGAGACACACATGAGACTCTGGCAGTGGCTGACGTTGAAACACCTGTGATCCCACATATCACAGCCCGTGCCCCCACTATACGCAGGGCCACAGTTCTACAACTGCAGACCATGGAAACTGAGGATGAGCCTGAACCAGCTCCAGAGAGAAGCCAGCCTTGGGGTACCCACACAACAACACCCCAAGCAAAGGTCCAGCACAGCACAATCCAAAACCCGGAGGAGCAGATCAAGGTCAGGCTTCACACTGCAGGAGGACCAAGGTACAAATGTCTGGGGTGGGCTGGAGGGCCAGATGCTCAGGGTGCAGCGCCTGCAGGCAAAACATATGAGGTCAATGCAGGCCCAACTCAGCAAGATGGCAAGTAACATTGCAGTCATGAGCGATTGCGTGAGAGAACTCACAACAGCTGTGGTGGAAGGCAACAGGCAGTCAAATGCGGCCATGCAGGAGCTGACCAGGGTGATGCAGGAGGGCCAGGTGACACAGAGAAGAAGGCATCGCCAGTTAATGCAGCGCTTTCAAGGCTATACTCAATTGAACAATCGCCTGAGCACCAACAATGCACTGCTGTTCCGTAGGTCTGTGGCCATGCAGATAGAGATGACCCATTGTTGTGGGGGTGTGGCCAAGGCACTGGGCCAGGTAACCAATGCCCTGGAACAAATCCAGGCTGCCACTGCTGGGGGTAGCAATGTGACGGGGGAAGAGGGGAGTGAGGAGGCCTATAGCCTCAGTAGCCTCTCAGTGCCAGTCCTCACTTGCAGGAGGCGCACCACTCGGAGCACAACATCCTCCGGAGCCTCCATGTGGGATGGAAATGATGCCGGCGAAAGGCGCCTGGGGGTGTGTGATAGGAGGAGATAGACAGGCATGTCCTGAGCAAATCAACCATGGTAAGGTAACCATTGACACTACCATTACTAGTGACTGAGATTCAAGTCCTATAATTATGTTATTGTATTTTCTTTCTGCGTGCAATCCCTGTGCTACTTGGCACCTGCTATGTGTTCAACACAACAACATGATTTAATGATAGTAAATACGGTACAGTTCAAACATGCTGTGTTCTGTCTCATCATTACTCACCTCAGAAATAATGTTGTGTAATTTCTGCACATCTTCGCTCTTCTGCTGAGCTTGCCCCATGTGCTGGTCGTAGTTGTGGCCCTTGCTGGTTCTCCTCCTCAGGTTCACTGTTGGACAGTTCAATGGGTATGCCTCTCCTGGTAGCAATACTGTGCAACATGGCACATGCAGTAACAATTCTGCAGCAGGTCTCGGGCCGGTACTGCAATGCTCCACCAGTCCTGTGGATGCAGCGAAAGTGACTTTTCATCAGCCCAAAGGTGTGTTCGATGACATTTCGTGTGGCGATGTGTGCTGCATTGTACCTCCGCTCATTTGGGCTGGCTGGGTTATGGTATGGTGTAAATATGTAGTTTTGCACAGCATATGCACTGACACCTACAGAGTAGTGAGCAAAGGGTTAGTGACAGCTATGCATTGCCATTTGGCCATTGTGTGAGAGGAATAATTATATATATTTACCAAGCAGATGTCCTTCACCAAAATCTTCCCTGAGCAGACGGGTGTGTATGCCACTGTGTCGAAATATATAGGAGTCATGTGTGCTTCCAGGGTATTGAGCCACAATGTCTGTTATGATATAGTTAGCGTTGCAGACTACTTGTATATTGAGTGAATTATAGGATTTACGATTCCTAAAAAGTATTCATTCACTGCTGGGGGACAAATGCCAACATGCGTACAATCTATGCAACCTATTACATGTGGAAACCAGGCTACCTGGTAGAAGTCCAGTTTGGTCTTATTCAATTCCTGTGGAGTTGTGGGGAAGGTAATGTGGTTGTGGATCCTTGTCATCATGGCGTTCAGGAAAGAATTGAAGATACGTGAAAGGGATCTTTGTGACACCCCTCCAGCAACAGCTACTACCCCCTGGAAACTGCCAGACACAAGTAGTTGTAAGCAACATAGGACCTGCACATGAGTGGGGATGGCATGGGTCCTATGAGTGTGGCGCTGCATTAGGAGTTCCAATTCTGCAATTAGATCAAGGATCATGTCACCATTCAACTTGTACTTGTCGTAGATTTCTTCCTCTGTTTGTCCCAAAAATGTGATGAGCACTCTGAAAATGCGGTACTGTATTCTCCTTCTTCGCTTAGCTGCTGTATGGAGCCTCATCCTCCTCGCCATTAGGTAGAGCGCTGCTATTGTGAAAGGTTCAGAGGCCTTCTGGGTCAGTTTAAGTAGGTTTCTGATGATTTGCACCTGTATGGCTTTTTTACTCATGGTTACCACCTGATTGTGATCCTCCTTAAATTGCACTTGCAAAATAGCGAATTTCGTGAAAATCGCTATTTGTGATTTTTCATGCATGTGTTTGCGAGTCCTTAATTGCGAGTCGCAATTTGGAATTCGCAATTAACGATTTCGCAAATAAAGAATCGTTAAATATGGGTCCGCAATTTTTGCGATTACTTATTTTAGCGAATTACATAGATTTTCTCAGATTTGGGTTCATGCATTGGAAGTAGCTAAATTGCGCATGCAAACAGGTTTTTTCAGCAATTTGCGAATTTTGCAAGCGCAATTTAGCTTGATGCATGTGCCTGTTTGTTTCAAAAATGGTTTAACTTTTAGATAACCCTGCCAGGATCAACACACTGAGGATTCATCTTGTTGAACCAAATATTGTGGAAACCATATTTAGGGCATCTCAGCACTTGTTTTACAATTGACCTCTCTGGCCCTCTCCTCAGAACATCAGCTAACATTTTCTGATTTTTGTATATTATCTTTGTAGTATGAATCTGCTTTTTGAAATGTATTGACTCCTTTGAAGTTCTGCTTTATCTTTATCTAATTTATGGTCATAGAAAAACAATTGCTGTTGTGAAGTTCTGTGTAATCAATGTACTAAAATACATAATATTTGGGGAACATTTGGCGTGGTGTTTTTATTGGGAGAAGTGTGAGAACACTGGGTGATAGGAATTTTAAGGATCCTCGCAGATTGCAGAATATTTCTTCACAGAAATATGTTGAAAGTCTGTGATTTAGCCAAAGTGTGGTGTTTGCAGGGCATTCTGGGTAAGAAAAAGTATTGAATTCACACATGTTACACCACCCCAGACTACCATAGGCACCTTGATTTGTGAAATGTCTGGGCCTGGCAGTTTTCCCTGATTGCCAACCGAGCACTGGCCTAAATACCAAAGTTAACAACATCACCAGAATTGGTCAATTAGCAAGGCAAAATCATGATCTTCTCGTGTGTCTTAGGTGTTTTAGGGGACCTTTGCTTTCATAGGCGATAGCTCGGTCACGCAAGTGGGCTATTGTTATTGGGAAGTGTAGGAACGCTCTGTGGTAGGATATCTGTAGAACCCTGCAGATTCTATTAGAGTTGTCTGCTTTCACGTTTGTTTTGCCATGTAACACCAGTACACACAGCGTGCTGCACTATACAGCAAAACAAAAAATCCAACTTGGGACTTGTGGGAAGCATTTCCCTCGCATGCCGACTTTGATTTTCAAAAATAAAATGTTTCTGGTATTTTTACCAGTCAGTCAAATTTTTATTTTGGCAAATTGCCATAAAAGTACATAAATAAATCACAGCCTAAATTGATCAAATCTGTATAGCAAATAAAGCAAAAATACAATAAATATTTCTGATCTAATATAATAAAATACGTACATTAAAAGTTTCATTTTCTTGTGACAGATATTCAGTTTATGCAAATATCATATTAGGAATACTAGAGCCTTAATTTTTGCCCTTGTTCTAATAAAAGACAATAATCTTAGATAGAATAAAACATTTAGTGCACATGCATGACCTCAGTGGTGCCAGGTCCTATTCGCTGGATGCTCAGCTTCTGACTGATTCTCCACATCAACAGCAAATACTGAGAAACTGCAAAGATTATGCATTGCCTAGTGTCAGATTTCAAAATTCGTACTATCTCCTTATGTTGCCTAACACCTACGTTTTGGCACACTTTTTCCTACCATAAGGATAAGCTGGGCAGAAAAATATGGCGTGCTTAACCATCTTCTTGGACACTCCACAATGGGAGCACAGCTAGTCTACTGTCTTTAAGTTGCATGCCTATTTAGCAGTAAATGATAGAAGCAGGAGGGTCCCATATCAAATTTGCAAAACGAGCTTCCTGGCAGCTATAGGTTCCATCTTATCTAAAAACTGCTCTTCTTTAAATTCCTTCTTCATCATAATGAAGGCAGCAGGTAGAGAACCTAATGTTGACTGCCTCTGCATGATTCTCTTTTTGCACTGCCGGTAATTACTCTTAATGGATAGTTTAGTGGTCACAGGGTCCTCCCTCAGGCAATCCATAATCTCTCCTTCTCTATCATCATGAGGGTCTCTTTTACATACTCAATCCAGGGAATGTCACTAGAAACATTTTCTTCTTCATTACTGTGGATGACCCTTTGAAGTTCACTGCACTGTGGAAGTAGTGTGGTGGATGTCAACGGGTCGTTGTCTGCTCTAAAGCAGTTAATACCCACCAAATCCATGCAGCCTGATGTCCTGTCCAACAAGAATTGACAACAAGCTGCAGGGATATGGTGGTCAAATTGCACTAGCTTCTTTGTTCCATGATCATAGGAGACTTCTCTTGTTCCAGGAGGCTCCCAGGACAGCAGTCTTCTAGGACTAGGTAATAACAAAGAGCACAGTGGTCAAAGTAAGGCAACAGGTGTTGCTAATGGCCATGCACAGGCGAGAGAAAGTTTCAGTTGCCATACATAGTCTATGGAGAAGAGTGCTAGAGAGAATAAGAAATATTGAGAAGCACAATGAAGATAGAGAGAAGAGGTTCTAGAAAATGAGAGAAAATTGAGAGAAAAAAGGAGTGTAAATAAAAAAAGAAAGCAAAAGGACTAAGGGAGACAGGAATTGGAAGATAAATGCAGCAGTAAACAGTAAGGGATCATGAGGAAAAGGTTGAGAGAGGCGGTGGGGGCACAGATTGTGTGATTAAGAGAGAATAGAGAAAGTAGGAGAGAGCCTAAAGCAGCTAGGTATGCATAGAGAAATGGTGATTGGACATTTTAAGTGGAATTTATAGCCTATCATTTTTTGGCCAACATGCCTGGCCCAAAGCACAATTTTGCACTTTATTTTCTAATAAGAATTCTAGTGTAAAATCTCCAAATCTCCTTGCATAGTGGTCTCATAGTGGTAAAATCCTAATAAGGATTAAGGTCCTAATAAGATCTAACCATGCTTACTTGATCCACATTGCTTTTTGCAAATTGCTTTACAATTGTACCTCTTTGTTATTTGTTACTACATGCTCTTGGTGAAAAGTGTTGATGCCTTTCCAGATTTAATGCACCTCAGCCATGTCTACATTTTCTGGTATAGTTGCTGAAAAGTAATCTACTTGATGAGAAGTCCAAGTTATATTAAGGAGGTGATTTGGCTTCCTAGTGTACATTTAAATACAGCGGTCTCTTATTAACTGCTTCATAACATGAAGCTTGACTTTGCATGTATGAAGAGAATGGCGGCTGGCGGCTCCCACGTATGTGGCCATTAGCGCTCCAGCACTCTCTTCTCACTTCACCCACCTCATCCAAACAGGAACCTGACTGAGTAGTCAGCTGCAGAGGAAGCATGGAAAGCTCGTCATCGAGGTCCAGGCTCTAAAATTCCTTAGACAGATGCTGTCCGGGTACATTCTGACAGCCACTCTACATTGCGCGACCTTTTAATGTGAGGCCATGCACTGTGATATCAAGGTGTCGTGTTGTGGCTAGAGTGGCGAGAAAGTGGCACCACAAGCTAAGCGATTTACTCCAGGCTGCCGGATCGGCGGATCCGGAGCCCGCATGAAGGAGGCAGGTCTGACAGACTACCAAGTTGAAATCAGCAGACCAGGAGCTTCGTGTAACATACAACTCAGAAGCCAGTAACGCAACACGGGTGATTGGTCAGCCAGGCTCTCGAATCTCCCTGTCAAAGCTGGAGCGAGGTTGTGGGTATTCCCCTCGTGACAGCAACAGGGGGTTTGTGTGGTCTGCAGAGCTGGAGAAGCCCTTTGGTGGCTCAGGAGTAGATCCTGAAAATGCCCCGATGTATAGCTTTCCGGCCACTACAGCCGGCATTACCTTCTATTGTTAACATATCCGGATGTGGGGGAAAAAAACTAAGTTGATGGATGTGTCAATTTAGAGAAAAGGCTGGAAAAAGCTGGAACAGTTAGCGCTCTGCAATGGTCAGTGTGGTCAATGTGGCTTCCTAGTATGTGGAATGCGCACTAAGCAGAGTAAAGCAGTGAAAAAGAAAAACGAAATGCCAAACCAGTCTACTCCCTCGCTGGCTCCCAGAACGAAGTGTAAGGCACAGAGAAACCCGCAGCAGAGAACGGAGTTAAAAGCCAATGCCCTGATTGAGGCGGAAAGGCAAGCTAATATAGACAGTATTCTGGACACTGAAAAGACATCAGAGTCAGAAAGTACTGGTGATGCTTCCGATCTACAGCTGCTTGATATAACCTCGAATATAGAACACAAAGCCAATGGACAAGGTACCCAAAACATAAACACTGATCTCATGGGAAGTAGCAGTTCTGCTTGCTCCAAACAATATCCATCTTCATCACATACTGCTACACTGGCTCTAGCCCAGATCTGCTCTCAGCCCTCCATACATACATATGCCAATAACTATTCAGTCCGGACTGGTAATAAGTGCTTGTAACAGCTTATCCCTGTCTCAGGATATCACCCAATCAAGTCAATCATCTAGGTAGAAAAGTGACAGAAGTACAGAGATGGATGCAACTGTGAATGGAGCATGTACGAAAGGGGGGCCTCTTGAAACAACTACCGAGGGCTGAGACAGAAGACTGAGAGAGAGGAGAGAGTTCAATCAAAGACATGCTAGTTACTATACTAGGAGAGATCAGAGATTTGAAAACATCACAAGCACATAAGATTGCTACACTACATGAGAGGCTCTCTAAACTGGAAGAGAATATGTCCAACACATCAAATGGAATAAATGAAGTTAAACATCATATCTCAGAACTGGAAGAAAAACTGACTATTATTCAGCAAGAGATAGCTGTAATGGAAAAAATTAAGAATCAGGTAGATCTTAAGCTGCAGGACTTGGAAAATTATAATAGATGCTCCAGTCTTTGACTGGTGGTTATACCGGAAGGAAGCGAAGACACGCAAGTCCCAAAATTGACCGAAACACTTCTAAAGAAAGTTATGCCAGAATTGGAAGGGGACCTAACAATCACAAGGGACCACAGAGTCCTGGCGCAGAAACAGTCAAACGCAAGATTCACTCGTACAATATTACTGAACTTTGGCAACTACCGAAATAAGGAGCGAATATTCAGTTCTGAAAATTCCAGGAGAACTTTGTCAGCAGCAACAGCACTCAGAAGATAAGAGTCTGTAAACATGTTTGATTTATCTAAGGGGAAAGGGGCCAATCCTTCGAAAACTCAACAATCCAAGCTCAAAGTACTAGTTAATTCTTCGTATTCTCAGATATCCAGGAGGCCCAATCAGTGTTAACTAAACTGTCCAATGAAAATATTTAAGAGGTCGAAGATTGGAAATGGACACTTAAATCGGATGTATTTAAATTAGTCAGATATATTGAAGATTTATTGAGGGTGGGAGGAGGGGTGTCAGGAATTATATTCCTGACAGGGAAGACGGAGCATGGAAGGGATGCACAATAACGGCATCCAGGTACAATTGGGGAGAAAACGGAACCTTGACCAATCCATCTTCTGGGGACGGCACGGGGTGGTTGGGGTGATGGGAGTGATGCAAAACGAAAAAGGAGAATTTAAAATTAAGTGCCTAGATAGTTATCGGGACAAAACAAATAGGCCAAAGTAATGGTAGATTGCATAGAGTTGAAGACAGAAGGTTAGGAAGAATATGGGATGTTGCACTTTATCAGAAACAATGAAAAGCGCAAAAATATTTCAAAATTGCACTTTAGATTACTTAATGCACCTTAAACTTCATTGTGCTATCTATGTTCTCTTCAAAACTAATATGGAGTACAAAGTTACATAATGCACATGACCATTTTGGATTAAACTATTTTTGACCGCAACAGCACTTGGGGGGAGGGAAAAGAGAAAAAAAGAGGGGAAAATATGGAAACGTTACAAAATTGCACATTAGAACACTCGAAGCACTTTAGATTACATCATAGTATATATGCTCATAGTAAAGATGCCATGGAGCCACAATATTGCACAATGCACACAACACAAAATTATCTTGATTACAATAGCAAAAGCAATAGCACTAGTCACTTTATTTTACTATATGTATATATATATATATATATATTTCAACAACAATGTGATCGGATCGCCAGATCGCTCAGCAGCGTGTGCAGACTACGGGCCAGACCAGGGGCCAAAAATCAATTTTTCAACAAAGTTTAGTCGCACACACCAATCCTTCCTTTTTGCACTTTTTATCCAAGAACAGAGCCAGTCTGTCAACCTTTGTTAAAAAAAAAAATATATATATATATATATATATATATATATATATATATATATATATATGTTGCAAACAATCACTCCATCAGGAACGACGCAAACTCCTCTTGGTGGCAAAGAAAAGTTTTTTATTTTAGTCTCTGCTGCTTGTCATGACGCGTTTCGGACGAAACGTCGGCCTTGCTCTCATATATATATATAGGAAATAATGGCATGTAAAGAAGCTCTGAAGGTGATGTCTTTAATATTAATGGACTTAACAATAGGCGCAAAACTCAGGCACTATAAAGTTGGTTAAGGGCTCACACCCCAGATATTACACCTCTGCAGGAAACCTACTTTAAAGAATATGAATAGTCCGAGTAAAATCTTTCAACAGCGGGCTGGGTCCCAATGCTTATCAAATGCTAGCTGTGCACAGAAGAGCAATGGGATATACGTTGGTGAGCATATACCATTTCAGATAAAGGCTATACAGACAGACTCTGGGGGAAGATGGACATTTATGAATGGGAGACTGAATGAATCAAACTTAACTATAGCAACAATTTATGCGCTAATCTTAGATAACCCTCTCCCTTTGCTAGAACTAAAGCGGGCTATAACCAACATCCCGGGCCAAGTCATTTTGGGTGACGATTTTCATTTCCTTCAAGATCCATTATTAGACTAATCCGCCACCTCCCGGAGACACAATAAGCCACAAGTTGCTATAGCTCAAGCCAGTTGTAAAAGGGAACTAGATTTGCTGGGTAGAACAATTTGCCGGGCATGTCTATTCTACCACTCTTTCACTTTTTATTTTCAGCAATCCCTTACGCATTACAAATGTCTTTTTTTAAAAAGAAATAGAAGGGCTATTTTCATCTTTTATATGGGCCATCAAGCCTCCGGGATTGGCACTAGCCCCTTTAGGTAATCTAACCAAGGAAGGAGGTATGACTCTCCCCAATCTGAGGGAATATTATCATGCAAATTTTGCACATAATGCATATAGATTTTTCAGTCATTCTGATCCATTTTGCACCGAAATTATTTTTTTTAGCAAGAATCATGAGGAATCCTGGATCCAATGAGGCTAGTAAAAAATCCCCAAAAAGTGCATTTAAAACAAAAAGCACTATAGCTTAAGTTTTATGATATTCGTTTGATAAACGGTTCGATACGCCTGGCAGACCTTTACTTTGGGGAGCAGCGGGTCGTTGAACCTACCATTCTAATGAAAGGGGAAGAGAATGGATATACAATGGTGGTAGATTTTATTAATATTGATATCTGGAAAAAAGGACTGAGATGGAACACGGTCTAAGTTGCTGCAAATACATACTTAAATGGTCTTTCCTTCAAATTAAATTAAAAAAAATATATAGACCCCGTTTCACTTTTTGCAGAGTTGGACCTCACTGAGGCTCTCTTGGAGCTAACCACATGTAGATCAATTAGCGGCTGGCTACAAATCCTAAGAGAGCAAAAGTACAATAGGGTGTATGGAAAGGCCCAAGTTAATTGGCACACTAAAGAGGGCTTCCAGGTTTCAAGGTCTGTTTGGAACAGAATTAATAAATTCAACACAACTTCACTAAGAGGTGCCAATGTCAGGAAAATACATTTTGTACACCAAATGGTTACTATATAGGACCCCAGCATTCTTGCACAGTACATACCCCCAGATAGAAGACAAATGCTTTAGTTGTTCAGTAGAAGGTGGGTATAACTGGACCCATATTGTTTGGGAACTCCCAAAGATTAAACAACTCTGGGATGAGATTGAGAAACACTGTAGACATAATCTAGGGACAGATTATAAGGCGTACACATTTCGGCCTTAGTGGCAAGATCACTAATACAAAGCAAACACAAGGAGATGATGGACGGAGCGCTGAAACTTTTCTGACACCCACCCCCAGTCACAGATCTGGGTTGAATCCATCATCGTCCTTTAGCTCACTTTGCCACCCCAGTTCAGATACAGCTATATGCAAATCAGTCTTGACACTGTGCTTCACGGGAACAGTCCAGCCCGAAATGCCAAGCCATGTCTTCCCCGGACCGGAAACAAGCATCCTGGGACCGGTTTCGGGCCAACAGCCCTCATTAGCCAGGATAGCTTGAATCCAGTGGCAAAGTGAGTAAGGGACCCAGGTCTAGGCATACCCTGCCAACTTAGGGTGAACAAAGCAATCACAAGGAGATGATGGACAAAGTTCTGAAACTTTTCAGACACTCACCCCCAGTCACAGATCTGGGTTGAATCCATCATCGTTCTTTAGCTCACTTCGCCACGCAAGTTCAGACACAGCTATATGCAAATCAGTGTTGACCCTGTGCCTCATGGGAACAGTCCAGCCTGAATTGCAAAGCCATGTCTTCCCTGGACCGTAAACAAGCATCCTGGAACCTGTTTTGGGCTAACAGCCCTCATCAGCCAGGCTAGCTTGAATTCAGTGGCACAGTGAGCAAGGGACCCACGTCTGGACATGCCCTGCCAATTTAGGGTGAACAAAGCCAACACAAGGAGATGATGGATGGAGCGCGGAAACTTTTCAGACACTCACCCCCAGTCACAGATCTGGGCTGAATCCATCATCATTATTTAGCTCACTTTGTCACCCCAGTTCAGACACAGCTATATGCAAATCAGTCTGGACCCTAAGCCTCATGGGAACAGTCCAGCCTGAACTGCCAAGCCATGTCTTCCATGGACCGGAAACAAGCATCCTGGGACTGGTTTCGGGCTAACAGCCCTCATCAGCCAGGCTAGCTTGAATCCAGTGGCAAAGTGAGCAAGGGACCCACGTCTGGGCATACCCTGCCAACTTAGGGCGAACAAAGCAAAACCAAAGGGGATGATGGATGGGGTGTTGAACATTGCAAGCACTCACCCCCAGTCAAGTGATCTGGGT
Source organism: Triturus cristatus (assembly GCF_964204655.1). Lineage (NCBI taxonomy): Eukaryota > Metazoa > Chordata > Amphibia > Caudata > Salamandridae > Triturus > Triturus cristatus. The sequence continues at coordinate 690,077,202 of NC_140595.1, forward strand.
ATAATCCATCATCATTCTTTAGCTCACTCCGCCACCCCAGTTCAAACATGGCCATATGCAAATCAGTCTGACCCTGTGCCTCATGGGAACAGTCCAGCCTGAACTGCCAAGCCATGTCTTCCCTGGACCGGAAGCAAGCATCCTGGGACCGGTTTCTGGCTTACAGCCGTCATCAGCCAGGCTATCTTGAATCCAGTGGCAAAGTGAGCAAGGGACCCACGTCTGGGCATACCCTGCCAACTTAGGGCGAGCAAAGCAAAACCAATGGGGATGATGGACGGAGTGTTGAACATTGCAAGCACTCACCCCCAGTCAACTAAACCCAGCAACCTAGCACCTGGATACCCTCACAGGTGATAAGCCGCACTATACAAATACTGATTGATTGATTGATTGATTGATTGATTGATTGATTGATTGATCTTCTGGTAATTGCTGGACATCCTTGTCAGGATGATGTACAGGTAGATTTGAGGAAATGTCGGAAGTGGAGGAGACTTTCAGGTAGATTTGTGTATCTTCAACATCAGATTTGTGAAAGCGGCATCTCCTCATGCAGCGCTGCGTTCATTCCCTTCTGCACTGCTTTGGATCCCTGAAAAGAGAAAGGAGGAGCAAGGCAGAGCTGAATAACTCATTTTTGGGTAACAGCGCCTGTGCGCTAAATATACTAAGTATTATGATTATTATGTTACTTATCTGATTTGGACTTGGTGATCTATGAAGATCTGCTTTTCTTTTATTCTGAAAAGATAAGAAAATTCGTTAAACTCCCCTGAAGTTAATGTGGAGTGCATGTTTAGCTACTTCAGATTGAGCAAAAAGAAACTATTTTAAAAGCATCAATATTACTAAGTAACCACAACATTCTTTTCTTTGGTGAGCTCCCTATACTAAGTTTTCTTGCTTATTACACTTGCTTATTACATTTTCCTTCAAAATGATAAGTAACTTTATTGTTCTGACCTCTTTTCTCTCTAGGCACTCACCACCTCTCCCCCAACACTACGCACCAGAAGTCCCGGAAGAAGGGAACAATACAGGTAGATATATTTACTACAAATAAAACCCACATAGATGAAGTCACATTAGAAGTAGCGACACTTACTATACTTACCTTATTGTCTATACTTTTCTTGACAGAAACCTTCCTTGGTTGTTTGGATTTCGTCCTTGATTGGGGTGCAGCGTAGAACCTTGTTTTTTCCTCCTTGTTTTCTCCCTTCTTCCCCGGGTTACCATTCGGTACTTAGACTTAGTTGGGTCCGGTTGGTGATTAGGGGAAGTTGAGGAATTAGCATCATTTGCCTGGCATTCCTGCGGAGACGTGAGTAAACCCTGTCAGCATATTGGTGAGTGTTGATGTGGTAATCTGAAAGTAGAGCACCAAGTAGTTCTATGTAAGTTTGAAGATGACAGGAGACAGTTTTGAACCCTGGGGGACTCCTTAGTTCATAGGGATGTTTTGGGACTTGGAGCTGTCCACATGAACATTATATTCTGTAAAATGTGGAGAGCCAGCAGAGGTGTTTAAGGGAGGTCAATATCATGAAAAGAAGTTGGACAGGTTCCTAATGATTCTCAACATGCCCCAGGTAACACACACAAAGGCAGAAGGAAGTTCCTTGTAGCTCTGGTCAATTTTTTTAAACACAAACTGGCATAGGGAGTTTTTCCTACAAACAAAAACCTTTGCTGAGAGAATGCAACAAACATGGCAGTCATGCAACAAAGTTCAGTCCCTTCATGAAGACATATAGATCCCCACCTCCCTGGCAGGGATTTATTAATTTGACAAGTGATCCTCTATAGGGGACCAGGGGCAATGGCTTTAATTGACCTGTGGGGCCCAAGAGTTGTCTTTCAGGATCTAAAGGACCCCACTTTAATGATGTAATTCAGTCTACCTATTTTCTTTTAAACACAAAGATGCTTATTTAGGGTTTAATGATTGTGGGACAGATACCAAAAAGTGGTGGGTGCCGAAACCACTCTATTTGTAATACATAGGGCCTCTATGCACACTAAATTAGATGGAAGCAACATCTGCTACTATTTTCATCCTATGAGTCTCACCCGCAAAACTCAAAATCAGACACAAAGGGCCGGAGGTACAAAGAGTCCATATAAGTTGATTCACAAAAAAACGAATTGCAGATGGTCGTACAATAACTGCCTAAGTAATATTCATTAAGCAATTGCCCAATCTGCAACGCCCATGATTGGCTGCAGTCACAAGGATCGTGGCCCTTGACTGAATTCCAAAACAGATTTTTTTTTAAAGCAGCCTGTGTTACACTTTGCAAATGAGTTAGTCGGGTACTCATCAATGGTTTGCCACCGCAATTAGGGTTGTACATCATTAATATTTTCCTTTCTGAATAGGAAATAGGAGGCACTCCCTTTTCACCACCCACCAATTATGAATTAAGAAAGGATCACAAAAGTCTTTTTATGAGTTGCAAATACGTTTCTGAGTTGAAAAATGGCTTCTGTACATAAAAAAACAATTTTGCTGTGACAAACCCCTGATTTTGGAAATTGCATGGTTTGTGATTGCAAAAGGATGTTGTGACTCATAATGTATTATATTCGTCTCATCAGAAGCATCCCAGTGAAACATCTAGGCAGATAAAAAGAGAAGCTCCTTAGAAATGTATTTTTGGTGCAAATAAAAATGTAGAATGAAAGTACTATAACAGTGGATAATTTAGCATTGCATCTTTCACTGGCCTTCAGCTATGGATTCTATGTCTTATGAAAGAGTCCTTTGTATTTCAACAAGTGGTAAAACGGTTAGCGATGACATTGTCACCAATCCAATATCAGACGAGACAGTTGAGATTAGAAGTAAGGACTTTGCTTCTACAGTGACTTGCTGTTTCTAAGGCGATCTGCTCCGGATCATGGAATTTGGTCCGACTGCAGAATGCTGGAAAGGTATTGTGGAGGTTTGAGTGTGTGCACATATTTTTCTAAGACACCAACGTTTTATCGGTACACTCGGAAGTATATCCTTTACAAGTTATAGCCCTGCACCCTAACAATAACGCATCCCCTGTAGCTCATCCAAGAATACCTGCATCCATGTGCATGAATTCATATACCCCTCGCCCACTAAAAACCACACTGACATGTTTAATTTAAATGACAACATAGAAACTGGAGTAAATGCATGGGATGGTTTCCCTAAGAGTACTAGACTATTTACAATAACCAACATTAACCACTACCCCCCTCCCCACTAATCCTGGGTTCCGGAATAGCATACTGCTAATTGTAAATACAATGACAATATGCAAAAATATATAACTCTTCTGGCGAACATTACTACTAATACCATAATCTAAAGATGTTGGGCATTCAACTGTAGTTCATACAGGCTGCATAAAAATGTCCTTATACTGCTTGACATGCTTACACTCACATAAGAGGAACTGCTATGGGTCAGATCAATTGCCCAGAAAGTGTCAGTTCACAGCAACAAACCATGCATCCCTTACCGAACAGGCATGGCATAACTGAAGAGATCTCCCACACGCTGCAGGCCAATAGAGGTCTTTAATTTAGTCCATCACTACTAGTCCCAACAAGCTACATACTATCACTTCCTATTGAAATTTCACAATGACAAACACATATAGTATTATATAGGAACAAAATCCATCCCAGCAGATCTCTCTGCCACCATTGCTCCCTTCAATCTAGGCCTGCTCACCACCATAAACTGTAAACAAAATATGTGAGAATGGAAAACCCAGTAAAGCAACCTGCCAAGAGGACTTTGATCATGTCCCAATTTATAAATCAATGGCTCTATATAAAGAGCAAAGAGCAGAGGCGAGCAGGGGCATCCCTGTCGGGTGCCCCTTAACACTTTAAACTCCTCTGATTCCACCCCTGAAACCCTTACAGTGGCAACCGGCTTCCTATATAAAGTCTGTATAGCCTTCAGAACTCACTGAAAACCATAAGCTGCGACCCTCTCTCTCACACTTCTTCACCCATCACATTTATTAAGGTCCGTGTCTCATTACTAGATAACCGCACCTTGGTGGTAATCACACACAACATGAAAACACTTCCTCATAGGATCAAAACAAAGACAACACACATTCAACCACACACCCTACATGCAATAGCATGCTACTCATGTAGCAAAGTGCTTCTACGCCCCACATAGGTGTAGTAAGATCTATATAAATATATACGATCAAACATGAGTAGCCGCTTTGGAAAAACAAGCATTGGCAAGGTCAATGGTCTGCATTTTGAGTCCCGACTAAAACATGAAAAATACTGCTTCAGTAAAAAGATGAAAAACTAGGCCTGGGTGGAACTCACAGAGTTTCACTCTGCAGAATTTCACAGAGTTACAAAAACGCCACTAGATTCCTGGAAATTTCACAAAAGGGTGGCAATAGGAACGTTGCTCTGCTCGTGCTGTGATTTAGCGCCAGGATCTCGTTCTGTGCTGCAAAATCAGCATGAACAGAATCACGAGGTATGCCGCAGGGTGCAGCTCCTCAAGTTGATTTTGCTGCCACTCGAGCAGATTTTCTACTCGAACAGCAGCTTTCTAACTACGGACGGTCGTGGCCACCCACGTGAAGATATTTTGCCGGGTGTCCTCCTAGTACCCAAAAATCATGCTAGGGGATGCCAAATCTCGCTCACGTTCACCAACGTTCCTTTTTCGAGCAGCGTGTGAGTAAAGACCCCACCATGTGGCGATTGGCGTAATTTGGCTGTAACTCCATTTTACAATTGTAATGCAGAGTGGCCAAAATTCCGCCATTTTCGCCGGCGGAGCGCAATACATCGCCCAACCCTACAGAAAACATTGTTTTCTATATAGAGTTCATCAGTGAGATAACACATTTACTGTGCGATGACTGAGTGTATTTTAACGATGTAAAGTAGTCCCTTTTGCTGTGTAATGCAAGCCCTTCTTAGAAGATGGAATGATACAACACACAACCAATAGTATGAGGTTAGAGGAATACTTCTCAGAATGAAGCCACAGCCCTCTTTATGTATATATTGTAAAGCACCCTGCAAGAGGCCTGTCTCAAAGACAACTGGACTCTCAGGTCAAACCTAATAATATTTGTATGTAGTCCTACTGGGTCAGCTTGGTTTGCACTTCAAATGACCTTTTTAAAGCCTCACACTGTTGTATTTATTATACGTATATTGTTAGCGTTGGGCACTGGTGTAATGCCTCCATTTTGCATCAGGAAATGAGGACGCACAATTAGAAATGCCTCTGTTGTTTGTCTTGTCAAAGCGATAATGAGCTTTTAATCCAACATCAAGAAAGACACATCTTGAGTCTCCTGGTAAACATGTTACTGGGTTTCAGACATGGAAAACATAATCTCGTTTTTAAGAACACAGCATCACATGGAGCGCAGACTGATTTTTTTTCAATATGATTTTGTGAATGCCAGTGCACCCGAACATAAAAACAGATGTCTGCACGGTTTGATTTAAGATACATTGACTTTTTTAACGATGGCCCTCTAAATGAAGGTAATGAGCTGTGATTTAAAATTAAAGAGCAGTCCACTCGATAGGAATGTTACACTGAATTAAGGAAACAAACCAGGAAATGGGGCCTTCGAGGAAATAACATCTGGCAGATGGCAGACAAGTACTCCCGGGTCACAGTGAGTTGGGCCCTATGGCCATTACAATGTGTCTGCCAGACTTTTCAGCAGCAGTGCGTTTCATCTCATTTCTGTTGCCATTGTGTGCAGCCGCTCATAGACGTACAAGTATATCATCTTATGTAACATGTGAGTGCTGGATATGCTTGTGCTGCGCAAATTTCTAGCGGCGTAGTGGAATCCCTTAGGACCCGGGCCGGGGAAGGCAAAGCCGGACCCGATGGAGGCCTGGGTAGAACGCCGGCCGGCGGCGGGACCCCCCCACGCCACGCCCCCCGCAATTAGAAAACCCGGCTAGGCCGGGGAGGGCATGGATAGGCCCACAAACAAAGGAAGCTCCCCCCCCCCCAATCAGGGGGCGAGAAAGATAGGCAAGGGGGAGGTTAAGAAGGGCCAACGGCCCGGGAAACCACATTTCAAATTTCCCCCACCGCAAAAGAAGAAGAGAAGAAGTATCGGCTGGGCGTACCTGCGGAGATCATCGAGCTGGCGCCCAGAATCAAGAGTCTTTATGGCGGCATTATGCCGCAAGGTGCCCACCCTGCTGTGCTCCACCGGAGGGGCAAGGCCAAACCAATCCATCCACCTCCAGTAGATAAATAGCGGGGTTCAACGGTTGGCTCGCTTAACAAGGTCAGCGTTAAAGCACCTGCGTTGTGAAGCTTGACAACAAATTCTATGCTGGTTTAACACAGCCATGACAAATGACCCAATTACCTCACAAGTCCCAGTACCTGACAAAATACCATGGAGAAAAGAATCAACCTGTACCACCGGTTTAAGTTACCAAACCATCAGCGATAAACACACTTACATGGTGTACTCAGGGGGGGTTTTGCTCTTGAGAGACCTTCCTCAGCTAGAACAAACCAGAGGTATAGTGTCCAGCGGATGCGCAACCGGCATATCGTTGCAAGAGTATCATCTCACACAAAGTTGGTGTGCAAGATATGGTTAACAAATATATATTGCCCCATTGGAGTTAATAGAAATTCTACATCCAATGAGACAATAGTGCAGTAAACAATATTTGAGAGATGTTTTTCTCAGACGATGTTTCAGGGCTATGGTATTCTGTTATACAAGTAAAACAGTCTGATTTTCTTTCTTTACTAAACAAAGATCTGGGAGTTGCAGGTCACTGCAGATAAAAGACAAGTTGGTAAGAAACATCAGAGCAGAAAATAAGCATAGTGGTGGTACCAGGAATAGTGGGGCAGACAGGCAGTGCGGGCGAGGTGTTCCCGAGGTGTGTAGGACAACCCAGCTCTTGGTGTCATATTAAATACTATACATTTCGAGAAGAGCAGGACCCAAACAGGGCGGGACAAAAGCTACCCAGGCTCAGGGCGATGGTCAAGTTAGGTCCCGGGGGGTATCGGCTTTTCGGGTAGAGGAGGGCCCCCGTAAGAAAAAGTACACCAATCTGGCCTAGAAAAACAGCAGAAAGGTACCAAGACAGCCTGGGGCTATAACAATCCAGATGGCCGTAGGAACAGATACACAGCTAAGGCCAGATGCCAGCAAACAGGCCTGGCGATGGGAGGGCGGCATCCTGCAAGGCCTCATCGGGGCACGCACCACTCATGGCACCCAGGAGCATAATGGCCAACCTCAGGAACGCCCGACTGAACGAGGGAGAAAAGCAGGGCGGAGGTGGTAAAGGGAGCAAATGTTGACCATACAGCTCCAAATCCCGCGTAAACGGACGGGAAGTGGGGTATACGTCCTTCCTAGCGGCGGAAGGGTAGTAAAGACGTGCTTGGAGACAGAATACAGGTGCGTCTCTAGCAAGCAATGAAACAATTAGTCTGCATAGTGAGGGATTTCTGCGAATTGAGGCAGGGAAGCCCTGCCCGCGAGAGGCATGACCATTCGCTTACGGTCAACGGCACGACGACATATTCCTTCAATTTGCGCTGAGGCATACGCCACCAATCAACCAGCCTGGTTGCAAAAATGGGCAAACCAATTCCCCTAGTGTCAATTACGAAAAGCTAGTCCATTATACCTGCTCCACACACTGAGCATAGTAGAGAAGGTGAAGCTAGAAGGCATAGAAAAATCCAGAAGAGAGCTACACACCACCAGGGCCAAAGCATGCAAGGCCCCGGGGTGGACGTCAGGCAGCATGGGCTGATAAACTGGTAGTCGGGGTAACACCTGGAGGAGGGGGTATACCACTCGGGGTAGGAATAGACAAGTTCACGCGGAACATCGTGGGCATATTCGAGCTAGGAGGGGGCAAGTAGGTCGTGAGGCTCTCGCTGCAACGACCCCCTCATTCCGACGCCATTCACGAGGGCGAGGCGAGACACGCCCCCTCGGCTGGCCACGCCCCCCCACCAGGAAAACATACAAATAGAGCGCGCCAAACGCCCTGTGCCGCACTTGTGATTGGCTCCTGAGGCGAAAAGCCGGGAGCAGGGGACAAATTGATTTTTAAACATTGTGTGTGATACTTTGTTTTTAATCCTGTACCTGGGCTTCTACAAACAGCGCTCCTCGCTGCAACGACCCCCTCATTCCGACGCCATTCACGAGGGCGAGGCGAGACACGCCCCCTCGGCTGGCCACGCCCCCCCACCAGGAAAACATACAAATAGAGCGCGCCAAACGCCCTGTGCCGCACTTGTGATTGGCTCCTGAGGCGAAAAGCCGGGAGCAGGGGACAAATTGATTTTTAAACATTGTGTGTGATACTTTGTTTTTAATCCTGTACCTGGGCTTCTACAAACAGCGCTCCTCGCTGCAACGACCCCCTCATTCCGACGCCATTCACGAGGGCGAGGCGAGACACGCCCCCTCGGCTGGCCACACCCCCTCCAAACCTCCCGGTCAGCGGCATAAAGCATGTGTCTTGGTCGGACGCGCAGCGGACGAGCGCAGCGGGCGCGACGGTGGCGCGCCGAAGGCGCGCCTAAGGCAAGCCCGTCTGCGCCCGTCCGCGGCCGGCCGGGGCTAGGGGCACGACTCCATGCCAAAACTACATCCTTTTCGTCCAAGGATCTAATTGCTTTACGAGGCCATTGGCCACTCCCGGATCCCATCCGCAGACGGATCTCCTCTCTCGGCCTGGCCTCCTCTCCCCCCACAGCCCCTAATCCCCCATTACATGCTCCCCTGTCACCCTGCCCCCCTCCCCCTGACCTCCTCCCCCGCTCGCCAGCACTGTCCGTCTTTTTACTCAACACCAGGTCAGCGGTCAAGCACCACCATGAGCTGTTCGTCTTACTCGACTCTGAGAAACCAGACCTACTGCTCTTGACCGAAACTTGGTATTGCGACACTTCCCTCCCCGTTCTCCTGGCCACCCTACCCCCCTCCTATGTGGCCCTGCGAGCCGACCGGCCGGCAGGCAAGGCAGGCGGTGGTGTCGCCCTGATTGCTCGGTCCGAGTTGAATTTCCAATCACTTCCCTCCCCCCCCATTCCCCCTGCTGACTTCCTGGTAGTCCGCTCTCTTTCATTTTCTCCCCCCATTACTTGCCTATTAATGTACCGGCCTCCCCAGCCCTCGCCCGCTTTCTTGCCGGCCTTTCAAGACCTGTTGGCCAACTTGGTGGTCAACTACGCTTCGGTCTTGGTGCTAGGGGACTTCAATTACTGGCCCTCTGACCCACACGAGTGCTCAGCCTCAAAAGAGTTTACAGACTACCTCTCATCCCTTAATTTCGTGTCGCACATATCCGTTTCCACCCACTCCCATGGGCACACTCTGGACCAGGTCTGGTCCCTCAACCTCCCCGTGGCCTCGGCCACCGCCTCGCCGTGCCCCTGGTCCGACCATGCCCTCATTTCCTTTTCTATTCCCCGTAACACGACGCCTAAAACTCCGCATGCCAAAAACATCTGGGCACGGAACTGGAATAGACTGGATTACCCCTCTTTGACCTCCATGCTCCGTGACTCTACCCCTACTCTTGTCGGCTTACCACCTTCCTCTCAAGCCAAGGCCATCAACACCTGGCTGGCTGAAGGCTGCGATTCTGTGGCGCCCCTACGCCGCATCTCCATCCGCCGACCAAAGGACTGCAATAGATGGTTCAATGACCACCTAAAAGATTTCAAATTGAGCGCTCGACGGGCAGAGAGGCAATGGAGGAAACACTACAATCCCTTATTAAAAACCCACTTCATTTCAGCACTGGACAAATACAAAACAGCAATCCTGGCTGCTAAGACCGCCTACTTTTCGTCAAAAATTACCTCTGCCGAAAATAAACCCAGGGAAATCTTCAGGATAGTGAATGACCTGGCATTCTCAGATCGAACCTCGCCCAATATCCCTCCCTCCCAACCACTCTGCGATCAGCTTAATACTTATTTTTTAGACAAAATAGCAACTATCAAACTCAATATCCCTCCACCTTCTTCTGCCTTCGTCGATCCCTCCCCCCCTCCCCTCCCCTGCCTGCTTACCTCCATCCCCCTCCTTACTCAGGATTCTTTTATGGAGATACTCCCTAAAGTGAAGTCGGGGTCTCCCGCGGACGTCTGCCCAGCACGTGTCCTGCAGCAAATCTACTCCAGCTGCCCTGACCCCCCCATTGCCTTCCTCAACAGCTCCCTGGCACAGGGCATAGTGCCCACTGCGCTCAAGGCAGCTACCATAGTGCCCATCCTAAAAAAACCTGGCGCTGACTCCTCTATCTCGGCCAACTATCGCCCCATCTCCCTGCTACCCTTTTTGGGCAAGGTGCTGGAACGCCATGTTACCGCGGTGCTTTGCGCCCATGTTGAGGCAAATGGGGGACTGGCATCCCGCCAAGCCGGGTTCCGTCCCAGGCATTCGACCGAGTCAGTTGTGGTCTCAGTCTTGGACAAACTCAGAAAAGGTATGGATGGAAACAAACACCAGGCACTGGTCCTCCTTGATCTCTCCGCCGCCTTTGACACGGTGGACCACACCATCTTACTTACCCGTGTCAAGGCGGCCGGCATCGGGGGATCAGCCTTGATCTGGCTCTCCTCCTTTCTGAGGGAACGCACTCAGGCGGTCCGGCTAGGCGACTTCACGGCCACTCCCCTCCCTGTCACCTGTGGTGTCCCCCAGGGATCCTCTCTCTCCCCCTTACTTTTCAACCTTTATATCTTTCCTCTTATCTTTGCACTACAGCAACTGGAGGTCACCGTCTATAATTACGCGGATGACCTCCAGCTCATCTTTGATCTGTCCCTATCTCCTCTCTCGGTTTCTAACTTCCAGTCAACTATGACATTCATCAGGGACTGGATGAACCACAACCACCTCAAGCTGAACCCGGATAAAACCGAGCTGGTTCTCACTGGTGGGTCATCCAGTCCCTGGAACTCTCTCTTCTGGCCCCCCTCCCTCGGCACTGCACCGACCCCCTCCACTACGGTCAAAACACTTGGTGTCAAAATAAATAGCCAACTCACCCTCCGTTCACAAATCAGCTCTGTGGTGTCCTCCTGCTTCCTCTCTCTTCGCACTATCCGCACTGTCTCCCGCTTCTTTTCCCCCCAGGCACTTAAGACCATTATGGCCGCACTCGTGATATCGAAACTGGACTACGCAAACGCTCTTTACCACGGTATCCCCGCATACAGTTTGCGTAGACTCCAGACTGTCCAGAACCAAGCAGCCCGGCTGGTGTACGGTCTTCCTCGGTATCACCACTCCACCCCTCTTCTTAGGGAGCTTCACTGGCTCCCCATAAAGGAACGGGCCCTATTTAAGATCGGCTGCATGGTCTTCCAGGCCCGCCAGGGCACTGCCCCCGCCTTCATCTCCTCACTAATCAAGTCTTATGTACCATTAAGAGAACTCCGGTCTTCCTCCAAGTCCCTCCTTCAGATCCCTCGTTTCTCTCGCAAAAAGTGGGGCGGGGCCAATTTCTCCACCCTGGCTCCAACCTTTTGGAACTCGCTCCCTGATCACCTCCGCTCTGCCACTCAGTATCTCCCCTTTCGCAGAGATCTGAAAACGTTCCTCTTCAGCCAGGCTTTCCTCACTTAAACTCCCTCAAAATTCCCTTCACCTCTCCCTGGTCTTTCCCCCTCAGTTGCCAATCCCCCTAGCGCCAAGAAACCGCAAGGTGTACGCTGCGCTCTAGAAGTATTTTAAATTAGAAGAAGTATTTTAAATTAGAAATTAGAGGCTAGGCCGAGCTAAGGGGGGAGCTCCCTCCGATCGAAAAACCGTAGGGAGCGTGGCGGAGCTGACACGAGGAACCTAGTAGAGAAGAAAATTACTAGGAGATAGATGAAAGGCTCGCATGGTGTCCTTGGGATGACTCACGGCAGGGGCACTGGGGGAGCCATTGGGCGGCGTGCCGCCAGAGAAAGAACAAAGATGACACTCCCGCAGTACCCCGAGGATGCCTTACGGCAGGGGTACAGACGGAGAAGATGACGAGGACCCAGCCGCAAGAAAATAGAGTAGATGCTCAAGTAAGGTCCTTGGGATGCCAAAAGGCAGAGACCGCTGGGAGAAGGGAGGGCCCCGAAAGGATACAGGACGAGCGGGACGGCACTTGCAGCCCGGGCATGCCCAGAAAGGGACACCCTCCAAATCGGTAGCAAGTTGAAGCCTAGACCCGTGAATCGAAACACAGGGATTGGGGCCCCTCTCTCCTCTCCCAGGCAATTGAGGTGGCTGGGTCCAGAATGCGAATAGAGAAAATGATGAACAATAGATAAAAATGAAACATGGTCATTGAAGGACTATATCAAGACCATGAGTGTTGAAATTTGAAATATGAAGATTTCCTGTTACCAAAATGTTTGTTGTGAAAATAAAACTGCGACCTTTTCAGGCACCAAGAAGTGGTCAAGTACTAATTAAGGGAAAAGCGAGCAGCGATGGCAACAAACATGGGGGAGCGGGGAGGGAGTGCTCGCCGCCTGGACGGGGTTAGGACCCGGGCCGGGGAAGGCCCCGATGGAGGCCTGGGTAGAACGCCGGCCGGCGGCGGGACCCCCCCCACGCCACGCCCCCCGCAATTAAGAAAACCCGGCTAGGCCGGGGAGGGCATGGATAGGCCCACAAACAAAGGAAGCTCCCCCCCCCCAATCAGGGGGCGAGAAAGATAGGCAAGGGGGAGGTTAAGAAGGGCCAACGGCCCGGGAAGCCACATTTCAAATTTCCCCCCCGCAAAAGAAGAAGAGAAGCCCACCCACCCACACCTATGGATACGGGCATCGCAGCCGTAGGGGGGAAGGGTAGCGGAGCTGACACGAGGAACCTAGTAGAGAACAAAATTACTAGGAGATAGATGAAAGGCTCGCATGGTGTCCTTGGGATGACTCACGGCAGGGGCACTGGGGGAGCCATTAGGCGGCGTGCCGCCAGAGAAAGAACAAAGATGACACTCCCGCAGTACCCCGGGGATGCCTTACGGCAGGGGTACAGATGGAGAAGATGACGAGGACCCAGCCGCAAGAAAATAGAGTAGATGCTCAAGTAAGGTCCATGGGATGCCAAACGGCAGAGACCGCTGGGAGAAGGGAGGGCCCCGAAAGGATACAGGACGAGCGGGACGGCACTTGCAGCCCGGGCATGCCCAGAAAGGGACACCCTCCAAATCGGTAGCAAGTTGAAGCTTAGACCCGTGAATCGAAACACAGGGATTGGGGCCCCTCTCTCCTCTCCCAGGCAACTGAGGCAGCTGGGTCCAGAATGCGAATAGAGAAAATGATGAACAATAGATAAAAATGAAACATGGTCATTGAAGGACTATAATAAGACCATGAGTGTTGAAATTTGAAATATGAAGATTTCCTGTTACCAAAATGTTTGTTGTGAAAATAAAACTGCGACCTTTTCAGGCACCAAGAAGTGGTCAAGTACTAATTAAGGGAAAAGCGCGCAGCGATGGCAACTAACATGGGGTAGCGGGGAGGGAGTGCTCGCCGCCTGGACGGGGTTAAGAGCTACGGCCCTCCACTCCATTTTTCATTTTTGGGGCACTTAAAGCTTACGCATTTGTAACTTTTTGGCCACTTCTGCATTGTTTACCCATATGTTGGGGCTTGTAGATGTACGGAGGGTTTGTGGTCTAGAGAGAATCGAAAAAACATATTTTTGGCAATATTGTAAATTCAGCATGGGATCATTTGTGTAGGTGGCTCATGGTTTTGCAGAAGAAACAAAGGGGCATATTCACAAGAACGTGTGATAACTACCGCAAGAGTAGCCTAACGCAACTTTCAATATCGCGGGAAAATAACCCCGTGCCAACGTGGAACTCACAAGAAGGCGGTAGCATGTAATAACCCGCCAAATCTCCGCGTGAAAATCAACCCCACGCCGCATAAATGCGATACGCAAACGCAAAAAAACATGCGATGAGGCCAAACGCGGTAAAAAAGGTAGCGAAAACCGGCCACAGGCCTGCAAATCCCATGCGTCTGGTGGAACAATGCACCATAAAACCCACAGAAAAAATACATCAAAAACAATCCAAAGCACGTAGCAACATGGATGCACCCTGACACAGCGCAAGGGCCAACTCGAACCCCACAACCCCCACAGACTACCAGCAAGGAACAACGGGGTCGTGGAAGGCCAAGGAGAAGAGGGAGAGGAAGACTGGGTGCAGACCACAGGAAAACAAGATCAGCGTCACGGAGGTGAGAGAACACTACGAGCAACTGACCCACTAGCAGACCACCTGGATTGCAGTCGGAGAGCCGAGGAGGCCACTCCAGGAGGCCAATAGGCGCCGGCATGACGTAATTACCTAAACCAGGCACCAACCCGCTGCCAACAGGAAGGCAGCAACGGTGACAGGAGGTGGCAGTCCAGCACCACCTGAGGAGCTGAAGGAAACCCAGGCCACAGTCATCAGTGTGGAGACGGTGCAAGGAGTAGGGAGTACGGACACAGCTCGAGAGGACCTGACACAATATCAACAGGGAGTGCAACGAACAGGGACTGGGGGGACGGGGGGAGTGGGCAAAACTGCATACATGCACAACGAGGTGTAGCACACTGCACACCCACAATCACCCAGGTCCATGGGCCCGATCCCCTTGGCACACTGCAGCCCACATACATAGCACGAACAGCACACCCACATTGACGACAACGAGGAAAAACGTGCATAGCCGACACTGCAGAACAGAGGACACAACTGGCTCCGCACATGCACAGAAACATATTAACATTAGGGGACAAGTGAACTAGCTATAGCAATAAGTGGATATAAAACGAGAACTATTATAAGATATACAAATGTGCGCAAGCCACGTAAGGGTAAGAAGCTTATAATACAAATAGGGACAAACTGATGGCCTATAACTCCCGTTCAACTTTTTCAAATAGAACTTAAATGATAGAACAGACCAGGTAAAGATGGCACCCCCTTTTGAGTAGTCGCTTTAAAGCATTGTATTAACTCCGGAAGTAGTTGTCTAAGCTGACGTAAAAGGTTAGCCATAGCGTTTAAACTATCATAGTGAGAGTCTAATGCTACTGGCGATCGTATGTATGTATTTTAGAAAGAGTCAGCCCTAGGAGGTAAGCAAAGTATGCTGTGGCGTTATAAAGATATGGTGATACAGTTGATTAGTTGGCCCATTAACATCAAGATAGCATGGCTCATACATCATACGCTCTAGATATAATCGAGCAGGTATATACCCTCTGGGTAAACTACCGGGCACAAAGTAGACACTGTTAAAATTAAAATAAATATGCAAAAGCAAGGAAATATAGAGGAGTTGATAACACGCATAGTGAAATATCTAAGGTACCAGACACCTCTGTCCACATATAAAAGCGTCATGTTAAAGAATTTGGTAATACGAACAGGGGGACACCTAAGGCCGCAAACGCCATGGTCTGTACATAACAGGAGCGCTGCAGTAGATCAATTTATAATAAATAGCGCGCAGAGGGAGATAGGTACAAAACCATGCTAACATACAAAAACTATATAGTGTCACCATTGATCTTTCAGCTTGAAGAAAGTGTAAAAGATCATAGCGTTTGAGAATCTGATCTCTAAATACATCGAAGCATTTTATAATTCAGAACCTGGGAGGAAAAAGGAACAAAAAGGGGCAGTATCCATCATTGCACATTCTCCTTAAATTCAAGACAGTTATTAAGATGAACACATGAACTGTGACATCATTTCGCAGATTTTATAAATAGAATACACTATTTTTACTTTCGTAGATCTGAGGAATTGTCTCCTTCCTTGAATTTGTGAAATCTTCCAGTTGAATAGGGGAGATAAATAGGATTACCCCATATACAGGTAATGCTGAAACTACAAGAGTACAAAACTATTATTACTATTGAGAAACCTCTTATATTGTAGCAGTAAGCAATATGTATAGACGAGTAAATCACGATAATGATGTTGGGGGTATTGACTAATCTAACCCACGTACGCTTATATTTTTAGTCAGAGGGTTAAAAATAACGAAGAAACAACTAACAAGTGAACAAAACTTCTCTTAAATTACCGACTTGGAGTAGGATAACATTTTCTCAACAAGGTATTGACCTCTTATGGAACAGTAAATCTCAAACATGTTGGATCTAAATGGTGTTGGGGGATATTAGTCTATCTAACCTATATACTTTTATTTTTAATCAGAGGATAGAAAAATAAAGAAGAAACAATTAATCAGTCGTCAAAAGTTAATAGAATTTCTCTCAAATAACCTAATTGGAGATAGACGATCGATTCTTAAAAAGGTATTGACCTTTTATTGAATAGTAAATTTCAAACAGGTCAAACATCAAGATTAGAGATTTATTTATATCATCCCTGCATCTCTCCCTTATGATTCCTAGCTGAAACGTAGTGACTGCCAAAGAATACTTTAAAATCTAGGAGAAGCAGAACCATTCTACTTAGAGCAAACACCAAAAGGTATAATTAGAGTAAAAAGTAGGTTTTAAACACGATAGGGACTTAATTTGGTGAAGGTTTATGGAGCCAGTATATTTTAAATTCAGGCTCCCTCTATAGTTCTCTTACACATATTATGTTTTAATAATTCAAGAAAATGGGTGTTTTCCTGAGCACGATTCTTTTAAATAAAAGGTGCAGTGTTGATGGGATGCATTTGGCCTCTTGTGTACCATCACTTCTTATCCTAAATGTGAAACTATGTTTAATTTGATCTATCAAGCAGGCATATTAACATTAGACCATATTATTGTTAATCTCTCCTTTCAAGAATCTGAGACGGAGTCCTGACGAAGGCGCAAGCCGAAACGCGCGTAGCTAGAACATAAACCGCCAGTGTCCTCATATCAAGAAAATGTTGAATGTATACTGCAATTAATGGTGTTATAGGATGAAATGAACATGTTGATTTGTTCTTTTATAAATAATTAAATCACTTGTACAGATAAAATTATTGAGAAATGTGAGAGTAATTATTAGCATCAAATGTATGTACACTAAAACAACCCTCTTTTATAAGAAAATTGTCTTGAACAGATATCTTTTCGTAGAAACTGTTTTAAAAAAAGGGATTATTGTTATAAAACAAAATAAAAAACAAAAAAGAAAATAAAAGAAATTTATCAGATAATAGGTTGTTGTGTATTTGAGATATGTATGTGGTCACTTTAAGGAATTAATTGTTATAGATGTGCCTGTGACTTGTTTGATCCACCTTGCCAAGGTAATCTTTTCTAAGAGTCATATTTCCCTGTTGTGGCAATTTATCCAATATTCAGGGGCCCCATTCTTTATAAAACAGAAACATGCCTACTACATCGGAGGGTCCTGGAAACTGTGGAATGGAAATGTACGCGTACGACATCACATCCGTCATGTAGACCAAATGTACACTGTCCCGCAGAAGAATCCAGCACCCCCCAAATAGTCACAATGTACATTGCCATACAGTCTGCATGCAAACCTGCACAAAGCGCCAACATACATGTCAACACAAAGTCAATACGCACCTCCCCTTCACATCACAGAGGGGCACACAACACCTTCAGCAGAGCACAGAATACAACACATCAGTGATGCTGAAGAGGACAATCACACCATCGACACCGACGCCCTACAACAGCACATGGATATCCCACGCAACCCCCCACAAGAACCCAGACAGCTAAGCTACTCAGAGGAGAACACCTAGCCTGCAACAAAACACACAGCAAGAAGCACCCGCAAGCACAGCTGGCCACACTGGTCTCAAACAGTTGTGTGTCCAAGCGCTCCAAAATTTAAATCCCACAGGTTCCACAACTGTTTGAGACAAGTGCGGTCTGTTGTAGACATGTGGAGGTAAACTGATTGTTGAGCATCATGTTTCCTCTTTTTTTAAATTTGCTGATGAACGCACAGTGGGTAATTACACCAGTAGTACGATCAGTGGTTTTGAGCACTTCACGGTCTTGGAGCACTATCATCACCTTTATTTTATTCTTATTAGTAATCAGTTTCACTGTTCGTGGGTGTATCGTGGTAAGTCGAGTATGAGTATCGCAGCAGTGTTCTGGATGGTCTGGAGTTATGGAGGAGATGGCTGGAGATCAGGGCATAGAGTGCGCTGCTGTAGTCCAGTTTGCTTGTGATGAGGGCTTGCATGAAGGTGTGTCTGGTGTTCCAAGGTAGCTACTTGAAGATCCTGTGGATCATGCAGACTATATGGAATCAAGAGGAGCAGACTGCGTTGACCTGAGCTGTCATGTTGAGCTTCTACAATGATCCCTTGGTTTCTTGTGTGGGTAGTTTGTCCATGTGTTTGTCCGAGCTTTGATGGCCAGCAGGTGGAATCCCAGGGAGAGTTCTTGTTCCTGTAGATCAGCACTTCAATTTTGCTGGAGTTTCTGGCAGTTGGCTCTCATCCAGTCTGCTACACTGATCATGCAGTCAGAGAAGTTGGTTCTGGTGGTGGTGGACTTGTCAGTCAGAGATAGGATGAGTTGCATGTCATTGGCATAGGATATAATGGAGCTGCCATGTAATCTGATGATGTTGGCAAGTAGTGTCATTTTGATGCTGAACAGAGTTGGGCTTAGTGATGAACCCTGCGGAACTCCGCAGATCAGATTCTTGGGTTCCGATGTGTAGAGTGGTAGTCGGACTCCTTGTGTACCTCCTGTGAGGAAGGAGCAAATCTGGTGATGACCAGTCCTTGGATGCCTTTGTCATGCAATCTTCTGATGAGGATGTGGTAGGAGACTGTATCAAAGACAGCGTAGAGGTCGAATAGGATGAGGGCTGAGGTTTCTCCATGGTTCAGGCTTGTGCTGTTTCTGTGCTGTGATTGCTCTGAAAACCTGTCTGGGAGTGGCTGAGAAGGTCATGGAGTTTGAGTGGTTTGTGAGTTGTTTGTTGCAGGCCTTCTCTATCACTTTAGCTGGGAATGGGAGCAGAGAGATGGTTCAGAGGTTGCTCAGCTTACTGGTGGTTGGTCAAAGATTTATTGAGGAGAGCACTGATTGCTGCTTGTTTTCAGTCTTCTGGGAAGGTGGTGGGTTTGATGGAGGTGTTGATGGTGTGGGTGAGGATGTTGCTGCTCGGTGGTCCTCCCATGTTGTAATGTGGCGGTCCATGGGTCTGTTGGAGCCCCTAAGTGAACTGTTTTCATGATTGCTTTTGTGTCTTCTTCAGCGATTATTGTAAAACCAGTCAGGTGTTTTTTTGTTTGTGGAGGTCCGGTTGGCGATGAGATCTTTGGGGTCAAATGTTTGTTCAAAGTTGCTGTAGTTTTTTTCTATTTTGCTATGAAAGAAGTTAGATAACTTGTCTCAGGGTTCCTGTGATGGTATAATGGTGTTGACCGTGGCATCAGGGGTGGTAAATTATTTTGCAATCAAGATAATCTCCTTGCAGCTGTTGGAGCTTGCTGCTATGTGTTCGCTTAGTGCCTCGCTTGGTGTCTCTCAGGAGTTGGTGGTAGCAACGGAAGGCAGCTTTGTAGGTGGTTCTGGCTTCAGCATCGTGGTTGGATTTCCATTTTCTTTCTAGCCATTTGCAGTAGGGTTTGTACTCATGGAGGTCATCTGTATAACAGCTGGCTTGTTTGTTGTTTCTTCTTTGTCTGTTGTTTTTAATGGGCGTGAGTGAGTCTGCACAGTTCTTGGTCCATTCATTGAAGTTAGTATTTTCCTTGTCTAGGTTGTTGGTCTGTTTTGAGGGCATTGCGCCAGTCAGCCTCTGATACTCTGTTCCAGCTCTGGCTGGGTAGGTTGGTGCTGGTGAGTACGGTGACTTGTGGCATGGTGATTTGGAAGTGGACGATGGAGTGGTAGGTCCATGTGAGAAGTGAGGCTACGTGGTACATGATCTTGCTGGTGGTGGTTAAGATTAGATGCAGAGTATGTCCTGTGATGTGTGTACGTCTGTGATGAGTTGGGTGAGTCCGATGTTATCCAGGCTTTCAAGGAGATCTGTAGAGCAGGGTTCTGCGTAGTCCTAAAAATGGAAATTAAGGTCGCGGAGTAGTATGAAGCACTTGGAATTGATGCTGAAAGGAGCGATGGCATCTGGGATGAGGCTGCGAAAATTGGTTTGTGGTCCAGGTGGTTGATAAGCGATGGTTCTTTTCAAGGTGAATCTGTTGTTTGTTTGTTGGTAGTAGAGCATGTGTTCCATGAAGGGGGTGTTGGTGTCCGTGGATGTGGATCTTTTGATGGTGTCCTTGTAGATGATTGCAAGTCATCCTCCTGGTTTGTGAAGGCAGTCTTGGCGTGTGATCTTGTAGCCCACTAGAATGACCTAGGCGAGGTCAGGAGCTGGTGCAGTGTTGAACCAGATTTCTGTGAGGAAGAGGCGGTCCGGTACGCTGTTTCTGTGGAAATCCCAGATTTCAGTGGTGTGCTTGCTGAGCGAGCGGGTGTGCACCTGGTAGGGATATTCTAATCCACACTGGAAGCACATTATTGTATTATAAAGAGCGCAGGACATTGCTTGTAAATATTTTCCATCCAGCGACAGTTCTTATATGTTCATAAGGCTATAATTAAGCGGTTAATAATATGTTGTACTTTGAGATCATAAATATGTTCTCTAAGCCTTCAGTAAGACAGATGTCAGTTTGACATCTTGGTACTGTCTAAGGTGTGGTCAAAGGCCAGGGATGTTGAGGCTTAAAACCATCATTCAAATTAAAAGTTCAAAGTTAATGAGCCTCTGATGCCTGAAATGGGTTTCCAGCAACATGTCCTTGCCTCAGTAAATTGCACTGGAGCAAATGGATGTCATTTACATTAAACTGCTTGGGTGCATACTGTTGCTATGGAGAACACCTGACAGACCTGTTCAGGAGGAATGGGAAAGAAATGAAACGCATTTGAGAGCTTGCAGTGCATGACTTAAGAGAAGATACCACACAGACCACAGGATCAAAATCCACACTTTGATTATAGCTACATGCCCTCAGACCGAACAGGAAGCTCAGGGGCCCATAAAGATACTTATGGTCACTAGTGTCATGTATGTATGTATTAGTTGGTTTATAAAGCACTGCAGTAACTCAGCTGGGTTTCAGAGTGCTGCACAAAGGAGTATTTGAGAACACCAGGCAAGGGTTAATCATGCATTAAATGATAACAAAAAAGAGGAAATATTATTTACAATAGTGTTTTAATTGGAGTATAAAATCAAGTTATGTACATGTTGAAGCCCTGAGGATCCCACTGTTGGGGCAGTACTGGGAAGCGCAAGAGGTGTGACTGGGTCTCGGCACAGACATTCGGTAAGACTTGAGAGTCCCTAAAGCAAAGGTGCAGGTATTTCATAACTGAGTCAGTATGTCGAGCCTTAATGTCCATTATAGGTGCAACTTAGAGTTCACTCTCTGGCTGCTCAGGCACCCAGTCACCCTCTGACGGTTCATGTCACAGCCTCCTTTTCTGCCCTCTGACTGCTAAGGGTGGAGGATCTTAACCTTCCTGTAACTGCTCAAGGCATACATATATTGCTCATCTCTATTGAAGTCATAGTCTCCTTGACTGCCAATTGACTGATCAGGGCATACAATCATCACTATGATTTGACTGCTTAGGACATAGGATCTTCACCATCCTGTGCCTGCTCAGGGTAGAGGTTCTTCACCACATCTGACTGCCTAGTGCATTTACTCCTCACCACCTTCCATCTGCTCTTTGTATAGGCTCGCAGTCTCCTTCTGGCTGCTCATGACGTAGGGTCTCAGTCACCCTTTAACTCAGGATATAGGCTGCACACCATCATCTGCTTTTCAGTGAAATGGCTACTTGCCACCCTGTGACTCCTCTGAGTGTTGGCTAGTAATCCACATGTTGACTGCTGAAGGCATAGGCTTTCACTTCACTACTTGGCTCTTGAAGAACTAAAGAAAAGCACAGATAAAAACATGAAGAGACTAAAAAAGCATGGCTCTGCAGGCTGAATTGCCTTTTCTCGCTCATGTAGTGGGGCTGCTGGCTACACCAAGGAACCCTGGCAAGAAGTATATGCAAATAATATGTTTCATTGGAGTTATGCACTGCTCCTTGACCTCATACAGTATATCACTCATGACATTTTGAATAAGATAAGTGATAGCATTACTGATGACACTGGCACTAGAAGTCAACCTAAGTTACATAAGTAACCGGTGTGCTCCTAGTGGTGGCAATCAAGAAGTGGTTTGCTAATCTGATCAATAGGAGGAAAATGTATTCACCAGGAAGGAGTGTGATTTGAGGTGTAGGCATTTAAAGACAATTGTTAGGGCCATAGAGGCTACTCAAGATTGAATGGAAGCAAGTGTAAAGATTGCAGTTCTGGTGACATATATGGTCTTCTGCAACTTTTTGTAAGCACTCGTACCGGAACATTCTGAGCAATTTGTAGTTAAAGTAAGCTTTTGTCTGAAGATTCAAGGTGCATTGAATTAATGCAGTCAAGAGAGATTGAATGATGCTGGTTACTACCTACATTTTCAGAGAGGGATCAATAAAAGGGAGAGTCTGTTTTTAGAATGCAAATGTGGGTGAAGCAGGTGCAAGCTATATTTACCGATTGGGTTTACGGAGACCATGGGCTGCCCAAAAGAATCCCTATGTTTTGCACTACTGTCAAAAATGCTGGGTTGCTGCCCATTAGATCTGGTGATAGGCTTATGTCCCATTGCATCACCAATGAAGCAGAGATAATTAAAGATCTATGTTATGGCCGCATTCATCCTTAGGAGGTTGTTGGCCATCCATCCCCTGATGATGGTGAGGGACTTCACTAAAAGACTTGTCTTTTGAATTTTAGGGGTTCTTGCGCATCCACGAGGCTGAAGATAAGCTTAGCATGATAAACATTCCTGTAAAAGCATATTGCCTAATTGGTGGAGCAACTGGTATATGTTAAACAGAAAGAGCAAAAGGATTGACCTTTGCAGGACCCCAAATCCATGTCCTATGTATTTGAAGAGAACAGGGAAAGAGTGACCATTTGTGAGATATTTTTCCACTTCAGGGCAGTGCCAATAAGATCTGCTGTCTTAGGCCAGACAAGGGCCAATAGACTGTGGAGATCCGCTTTTACTGTGCAGAGCCTTCACCAATGTGTACCTGGTGTTGCCCCTCTCAGCGAAGCCATGCGCTAAGTTGGTTGGCCACCTGCACCCATTTGTTAGCAGGACCTGGGCTTTTAGAAGGTCCAGCAGTGAACCCACCATGTGCAACTGATACATGTTACCCATGCCCATGGCCACACGCCAACAGGATTATCTGCAGATGGCTAGGCCCAGGGCTAGACATGACCTTTGACTGTGTGCAGCTTGGTATGTCTGCAAGGCATGGTTGTCCAATGTGCTGCACATGACCTTCAGATATGAATCGTTGTTATTGTCCTCAGCTGGCCAGACCCACCATGGGTGGCTAACCCAAGATGTGCACTGCTAATATTTTTGTGAAGCTTGGGTTGGCCTCAGATGCTGGGCTTTAGAAATGCCCTCTTTCCAACCAATCATGTTTGTAGGGGTGTGCAAAATGTGTGTAATTTGTTTGTGCATAACTATGCTAAACTATTGTAAAAGTATGTGAAAATATGCACATTTTTTCAAAATATAAGTCTGACATTTAGGGGCAGATTTATTCGCAAGCCCCTTGCGCCACTTTTGCGTCACTTTTAACATGGGAAAAGTGACGCAAAAGTGGCGCAAGGAGCTTGTAAATCTACCCCTTAGTGTTTATTGTAGAATGACATGTGTCCTTGTGTACATTTTTGATGCAAGAATGCAATTCGCACTTAAAGAAAAGTGAAAGAGACAAAAGCACCGTGACCAACAAATACATTTTTACCACACACAGCAAAAAATTACGCAAAGTGGCATAATGAAGTCCTTTCTGAAATTTCATGTAACAAGTGTAATGTGAATTCCAAAAATTAAGCTAACTGCACTGGCATAATTTACATTTCTCGCAGGTTAACATGGGCAGCCAATCCAAACTGCATAATATATGTCATATTTTTCATTGGTTCGGGGCACCAACTTTGATCCTAAATATTGTCAGGGGACCGAAATAAGGTCCCTGAATTTGCAAACATCCATGAAATGTTAGCAAGCACCTTGGGTGTAGGTTGCAGATCCAGGCACCGGCTTTGTGTGCGAAAGACATGCTACATTGTACATTTCATTTTTCAGGACGCAGGGACCATTCCATTGGCTGCAACTACAAATTCACAGTCGTACCCAGCCAATCAGAGCATTCAGTTTTACAAACCTTGGTTTGGATTCTCCAACAAGAACAGAATGATGAGAGAAACAGCTTCCTTGTCTAAAGGGGTTTGTTCATTTATTTTTTTAATTTGAGCCCTTGTTCAGTTCGTAAACCCTGGTTTGCCCACTGTTCAGGATATCTCTATAATTTAACTCTTTGATGCCCACCTGCCACCTTTTAGTAATGCTGATTTCTCAAAAACTACTGAATGGATTTACAACAACCCAGCTTTGGTCTAATTTCATTCAGCTTCTGCAGTCCTTGGAAGCAATTAAAGGAGGCAGTAGGAAAACAAAGAGAGCAGCAACTTTGGGTACTTTGAGGTCTTGGGTGCATGAGAGTCAATCCAAAAAAGAAAGAATCATCTCTGATGAAGTGACAACTAATTTTTGGACTGAGAGCAGTGAGACTATTTCCAAGTCAATGAAAAAAAAAATTGATGCGTTTTGCAGGTTTTACTTTTTGAGTCATTGACAAATAGTAACTAATAAAAGACAGTGTAAAGAGAAAGAGCTAGAATTAAGAGGAACTGAAAATTCCAAGTCAAAGACCAGTGTACATTTTCTTGGTATCCAGCCCAAATGGATAGAAAGTAATAACTATCTTTTGCATTGACCCACTAACATTTTTCTTTTCGGTGACAATTTACTAAGGCAACTTCTCAAGAAGTATTGTGAAGAACATTTCTTGAACTACTTCCGAATCGATGATTCCCAGAGGGAAACCAGTCTTGTGCATGATAGACAGTCATGAGGATAATCTCAGAATTAGACCAACTAACTATACAAATATTTGCAACGATGATCATGATTATATATGTTTCAATCATTAAAACCAACCATCAATTGATTTCTTAAACCTGCGCCCCCATTATAACCGGACTGATAGAGGAATTCAATATTATGAATGCACAAGTGTTCTTAACTTAACTTCTTAACTAAAAGACGTCTTCAGATAGAGGTGATGGATCAGGTTAAGCAAAATTTGTATACCTCCTCTAAATTGCATGAAATTAATGACGTAATCATTCTAAAATTAACTTGCAATAACCGGTTTGCAGTGAAATTTTACTAATCAACTTTTACACCTTGATAAACACGAGATACACGTGGGACTAAAATGCTAATTGCATGGCAGAATAATTAATTAATTTATTATGGTACGCAAACTACCCTTAGATTGTGGTGAAATAGAAAATTGCATGATGTATGTTGCTTTGTGATTGTTTGTGCTTTCAAGACTATAAAATGGTGAGTATTGTCGCTTTAAATGTTGCTACAGCGAGGGAAATACTAATATACATTGGGATTAGTGTGGGTTTAAACATTAGAATCTCCATTTCTATATTTTAATTACTGTTATGTCTGTTTTTGCTTAAGTTGGCATTCTGGCCTATTAGGCAGCAGTGCCCAAGATGGAGTCCTTGTGAAGGATAGGAATTCGTTTGCCTGCCAACTGACAACGGTGTGGGAACAGCGGAAAAAACAATACTGAACCTGTGGAGAAATTACTTCTCTTCCTCTAAATGTTACAGTCGCAACTTTCGCCTGGGGGCAAAATGAACATTATAAAATGTGCGCCTTCCTATGCCAAGTCTTCATGAAGAACCACTTTACACTGGGATACTTTTAGAAAACTTACAGATAACCCCGAACTGTCCAATCAGAACATTTGTCTACCCCTAAATTGTTGCATGTTAAAATAAAGTAAGAGGGAAAAAGAGTATATAAAGCCCTCATCTGCCAAAGGGGGCTGTTCATTGGGTTGATATTTCATGGCGTTGAGTCTGTATTAAGCTGGTGGCGATTTCAATGGTTTGCCTTGGGTTTCTTTGGCTTTTGGGAGAGAAGTTTGCAGTGTATCTTATATTTCGTCTGACGGTCTGATCTTTGCTGTGGGTCGGACAGTCTATCCCCGAAATTGTACCAGAGAATGCGGATTACTCTCTGTTTGCTCACAAAGTCACCGACGCTTGCTAATTGGTAATTAATTAACTGCGCTTTCTAAATTCATGCTTATTTACTAAATGTCTGATTCCTCTTTTAAAGTAAAACTGAATTTATATTATGAACTGTAGTGCATAAATGCTAACGCAGGGAAATTATTATTAGATAAACAAATTTGAAATAATACAAAATGAGTTTGTGGTTCTTTAATTAATTACTGAAAATACCAAATGTTTCCTAGGCTTTAATTGTGTTTTAGCTGGTTCTAATTCACCATCAACCAGTCCAACTAATTGGTCCATCGATCAAGTGGTGGAGTGCCTTGATGTTAAGGTCAGGATTCTGTAGGTGCATATGTATAAAATTTATATAATATAAAGAAAATTAATCCTGATAGGTAATAAGGTACCCAAATGTCCAGCGCTTTTCTCCTATGTACGGATTCGAATGAGAGTTATCAAATGAGGAGTGCGTGTTGGTGTTATGGGCCTCACCAATGACGGAGTGTATGGATGAGTTATTGTGATTACGAATCTGTGACATAGGGAGAATATGTAAATTTTGCCCCTTGCGCTGCATCAGATTTTATGGTAGCAGATTGATGGTTTTATTGTATTGATTTGGTGATTATCGATTTGTGTTTAACACTTTATGTTGAGTATTGTTTATGTTAAATGTAGTCGGAAATTTGAAGCTTCCGGAAAGCAGGGGAGTGGATTTCTGTGGCGAGAGAAGTCACATAGAATTGAACATTGTCTGGTTTCAAGAATTGTGATAACACGGAATTGTGTGAATGTGTGTGAGTGGCATGGTAATAGATTCTCTTGTGAAACTCTGGCCTTAATTCTCAGGAGCATTGTAGTCTCCACATGTGTTTTATCCCCAGAGAAACAGTTTGCCTTTTGCTTGATAGAAGGGTAAGGTAGAGGGAAGTGCTGCTTTATCGGCGTAATGGAAAATTCTGTGGTAGGGTAGAGGTAAGCGCTGCCTACTGGAAAGACAGAATTCTTGTGTAAATGAACAAAGCTATTTCTTTGGTTTCGCAAAACAGGCAATGGAGATGTTTTATGTTGTTACTAAAAGATTTTGATTAAAGACAACGTAAGAATAGTTTGCTGATAAAATTTATAAAGGAGGGGTCAGCAAGAGCAGGAGTAGCGAGAAAGGCTGACGTTAGAAAGACCGCGCTAGGATTGGTCAGCTGTAGAAAGACGAAGCTTTCACTGATTGGTGCATTAGTGTGAGATGTGCTGAGAGTGGATAATTACCAGAGTGACGTAGAAGCCCAGGATTGGTGCATTAGTGTGAGTTGCGCTGGGATTGGAGATTTTCAGAAGTGACGTGGATGCTCAGGATTGGTGCGTTAGTGTGAGTCGCACTGGGATTGGACAGAATACAGAGAAGCCAGGAAAGAAGTGATTTGCAAAGATTTGTTGATTAAGAACTTTGAAAATTAAAAAATGATGTACTACGATCCACCTGAGAAAGAAACAAAATCATGGTTTGGAAAAATCAAAGACCTATTTAAAAAGGATAAGCTGCTTGTAACTAGGGAAGGACAGATACTTCCTCCACCGAAATCGCCTGCATCTTTTATGGTAGCGAAATATGGTTATCATACATGTATTTGGTTAGAGAATTGGGCAAAGTATACCAAATATGATGGAGGGCTAGCATTTCTGGAAAATGGCTCATTTAGTTTGGCAGTATTACAAAATTTAAGAGATAGGAGGATGAGGTTAGAACCGAAACCCAGACCTACCCAATTCGACGCTTTGACTGAATGGGAAGAAGAGATGTATGAAAGGGAAAGACATCGGAGTGGGAGAAGGTATAATTAAATGTTTGGTAGACATTGTGGTCAAGAAAGTCATGATGACAGGATGAGAAGATGGCGAAATGCGAATATGACTGATGGTATGTTTCCTCTGAGAAACGCTTGAGAGATGAGTAGCAGAAAATAGAAATAACACAGGGTCAGAAGGGTACAGATATGGAGTGAGTGAATCAGAAGATGAAGTGCTGGAAGACATGTTTTATAAAAACCCACCCCCATATCAACAGGATTCTGCTTTGGTGACGCCGAGTGCACCCGCAAAGGAGACTGTAATGAATAAAAACTTTGAGCAAATGCCACCTAATTTGGGAAAAAATAATCCATTTAAAGTTTCTGAAATGTCACAGACCGTAAGAACTGAAAATGAAAAATCAGCAGAGTTAGCTAGAACTACACTAGAATTAACAGAGAAAATCAGATAATTAATTAAGAATATGGAAGCAGTGACTGTGCCTGTAACGATAGGACCGGTGATACCTGTTTTTGATAAGCAAAAAGATAGTGAGCATTGTTTAACAGTCCCATACAAAGGAGAAAGAAAGGAGTGGTTCCGGAGAAAATGAATGGAAGATTACGGCAGGAATATCAGGATTAAGTACCCCTAAAAATTTAACTGTAAATCAAAGTCCAGCGAGTAAGACACCTATGACAACAGATTCAGCAACCAAAACCCCAGAAAGAATGACAGATAAAATGAGAATAGAGACAACCCCTGTAGGACCCACATCAGAAGAATTAAGTGATTGGTTAAGGAGTTTACAGAAAAAATATACAGAACCACAACCTTTAGATGTAGGAAAATTAAAAGTAAGATTAGAAGAGTTAATCGTAGGAACAATTCCAACTGAAAAATTAAAAGCATATCAAGATGAGGAGTTAATGTTTTTATGTAAAAGCATAACTTGGAGAGCAAGGACTTTGCATGAAAAATTAGAAGAGACAGCGAGCGAAATGGGAATTGATTTTGAGATAATAAGGTCATTACAGAAGTCATACAGGGCAGATTTTTCTGAAAAGGATATTGAAAACTTGAATACTGCAGGAAGACTGACCCAAATTAAAGAACTGATTGCATTGTTAACGAAATGGGGTGATGTGGATCGATGGAAAAGTAGATGGTTTAGAAAGAGAGAGGAAACTATAGATAAAGCCTCTCTAGCTTTCCCAGTGAGAGAAAAAGAGCCAGTGATAACAGAATGTCCCATGAGAGAAAATCCTGTAGGAGGATATGTGTATGTTCCATGGACTAGACAGCATATTTTGTCATTTACCAATGATTTTACTAGGTTAAGAGAAAAACCAGTTGAATGGTACCGACAGGCAGAAAGGTTTGTCAAACTTTCAAAGGTGTTGTGGATAGATCTAATTAGTCTTTTTGATATAATTGTACCTGCAGATTTATGGGCAGAATGTAAAATTACAATAGATTGGCCAACACAAGAATATCCTAGGGATCCTAAGACGGGAGCCCTCGATCCAAAAGTAATGAAAAAATATGATCAGGTAAATACTTTTTTGAAAAATAAAGTACCTCCTAAGCGACTGACTGGGTAAAGATTGACAGAACTCACTAGGAGGCTAAAGAATCAGTGCATGCGTATTACGAAAGGTTATTGTTGGCTTTCAAACAATACAGTGGAGATGAGAAATTAAGTGAAAAGGATTTGAGTCATTTTGTGTACAGATTTGTTTATGGTTTAAGGCCTGAAGTTAGTGAAATGATTATACAGCATACAGTAGATTGGCAAAACAAAAAGATAGACGAAGTGTTACGACATGGAAAATATTTTAGTGATGAAATTGAAGCCAAACAGCGTAAACTGAAAGAAAAGGCAATGTGGGCACAGGTTAAGGTAGCCGAGCGACAAGAAGTCCAGCTGATCGAGCAAGCTAATGGAATGGGGCAAGCAAAACAAAAGCCTAATATTGGAAACGGAAAAGGACAGATCAGCATAGAGGAAGCTAAAAAGAAATGGCCATGTCATAATTGCAGAAAATTAGGGCATTGGAAATCCGAGTGTAAATTGCCACTGAGAACTAATGGTGATAATTCATCATTAAATCCACAGTTGCAGAATGAGGTGAGCTGCCAACCGCCGCAACAGCAGCAGGTTGTTACCCAACAGTGTCAGGTGCCAAAGCCACCTTTTCCACAGAACATAAATCCTCAAAGATACAGCAATGAGACAGGATTCTACACCGAAGAACAGGTAACAAAGCTAGCGCGCGCTGGTGCCATTTCGTAGTATTGGCTGCAGCGCGATGAGAGTGAGTCAAAAGAGAATTATTGACGGTGCCTAGGAGAGGAAGAGGAGTGCATACTTGGCGCAACTCTAGAGGTAGACCAGACAGGACCCTTTGTGGATGGAAAGGTGAATGAAGTAAACATTACTTTCCTAGTGGATACTGGTGCTACTAGTTCAACTGTTAGATCAGATGAAGTGAAAAATCTTCCTCTCCCGGGTGAAACAATCCAAGTAGTTAGAGTTTCAAACAGACAGATAAAAGCCTATCTTACTGATCCTGTAAAGGTTAGATTAGGAAAATTCACTGATATGCATCGATTTGTCGTATACGACACTAGTCCTGTAAATCTGTTGGGGAGAGATATATTGTGCAAGATGAATTGCACCATCTTTTGTAGACCTGATGGTATAGCCTTTGAAACTCCCAATGAAGACGTACTGTATAGAATGACAATGGCAAACTTAGAACCTGAAATTACTGAGGCATTTGTCTTATTTGATCCGGAAGGATTGCCTCAAGAGTTGAAAGAAACAGTCAAAACAGAAGGGTGGGATTTCACAGGAGAGGATGTTGAATTAATGAAAAGGGTAGATCCTGTGAAAATAACTGTAAAAGAAGGAGTTAATTACACGAATCTTCCTAAGTACAAATTAACACCATAGATAATTGCAGGAGTAACACCTGTAATAGACAGAATGATTGAACAAGGAAATCTGAGAGAGATAATGAGCAGTCCATGTAACTCTCCGATCATGGGTTTGAAAAAGCCAAATGGGACCTTTAGGATAGTACAGGATTTGAGAAAAGTGAATAAAATTGTTGTTCCTTGCTGTCCCATTTTGCAGTCATTGACTTGTGTCATGCTTTCTTTTCTATTCCATTGCACCCTGATAGTCAACAAATTTTTGCGTTTCGGTTCGGTGAGCGTATTTTGGCATGATGCCGTATCCCTCAAGGGTATACAGAGAGTCCTTAAATATTTAATCAGATTCTTAAAAAGTCACTGGAAGATTTAAAAATGCCCGAAAGTTCAGTGCTCGTGCAATATATCGATGACCTATTGGTGGCATTGAAGACACGAGAAGCATGCGTGATTGACACAGTTGCGCTGTTAAATCGTTTGGCCGATTGAGGACTTAAAGTATCCCCACCAAAATTACAGTTTTGTCAAAAAGAAGTACAATACTTAGGTCATAAGATTGAAAAGGGCCTGAGAAAAGTAACAATGGACAGAATTAAAATAATCAAAGGAATGAGAGCAACAATGACACAGAAAGAAGTCAGAATGTTTCTTGGAATGGTGGGATATTGTCGACAGGGGATCAGCAACTTTTCGCTGATCGCAAAACCACTAGTACGTTTGACAAAGAGTGATGTGAAAGATCCCCTGGAGCTGAATATAGAAGAGATGAAGCCTTTTAAACAACTGAGAGACAGCTTGTGTGAAGCACTGGCTATTGGAATGCCTGATTATGAAAAAGAATTCGAGCTATAGTGCAGTGAGAGAGATGGGTGTGCTCTTTCCGTATTAGTGCAGAGACATGGAAGATTGAGACGTATTTTTCAGCTGTACTAGATCCAGTAGCTGTAGCATTGCCTGGTTGTTTGAAAGCCGTGGCAGCCACCTGTAAGAGCTTGGAACAAAGTGAAGGAATTGTAATGGGATATCCCGTGAGAGTGTTTGTTCCCCATGATGTGGCGATCCTTTTGACAAGAAGTAAAACACAGTTCATGACGCATAGCCGTCTAACTAAATATGAAAAGGTGATTTTGGGTGCTACAAATGTAAGTCTTGTAAGATGCACTAATGTGAACCCATCGACATTACTACCTGATGCAGTGAATGCGGAGGTGAAAGATGATGTTGATCATGATTGTTTGGAAGTGCTTGATTTTTGCACCAAACCGCGTCCTGACATAAAATATGTGCCTCTAAAAGAGAGTGACTATGTGATGTTTGTGGATGGGTCTTGCCTAAGAACTGGAGAAGGGATTTTGAGTGCTGCATATGCTGTGTGTACTGTAGCGACTGTGTTGGAAGCATCTTGTTTGAGAGGAATACGATCTGCTCAAGTTGCTGAGTTGTTTGCACTGATTAGGCATGCAAGTTGGGAAAGAATTTGCGAGACACTGTGACTACTGACAGTCAGTATGGGTTTAGAGTGGTGCATGACTTTGGGCAAATTTGGTCCCAAAGAGGATTCATGACGTCGAGTGGAACTCCAATCAGAAATGTAGGAATAGTTGGAAAATTACTTGAGGCGATACAGCTGCCTAAACAGATCGCTGTTATAAAGTGTAGCGCACACAAAAAGGGAACTGACTACGTGTCAGCAGGCAATAAATTTGCCAATGACCTAGCACAGTATTGTGCATGAAACCAAACTTCATTAAATCGTAACAGGGAGAAGGAAATGGATTTATGTCCCTTGCTTTTTACTAACACCGTAAGTACGTGGGATGAAGTGAGACAGTTACAGGAAGAGGCAGGAAAGAGTAGAAGAAACAGTGGATAAAATCAAGATGTACACCACGAGAAGCAGACAGAGTTTGGGTTTACCGCGATAGAAGACCAGTTATGACTAATACCATGATCTCTACCATGGCACGGATGTACCATGGGCAGGCTCACATAGGCAGGGAAGCCATGATTAGACATTTTAAACAGACCTGGTATAATGCAAAGTTTTGGCTTATAGCTGAGAGCCTTTGTCAGAGATGTCTCATATGACAGCAATTTAATCCAGGAAGGAAAACTGTGGTGAGCTTGGGAACCATAGGATGGGAGGGAGGTCCTTTCACTCGAATGCAGCTTGATTTCATTGAAATACCCTCATGTAACAGGCTAAGATATGTAGTGGTGATTGTCTGTCTGCTTTCACGTTGGGTTAAGGCTTACCCGACCAGAAGGAATGATGGAGTTACTGTAGCAAAACTCCTACTGAGAGAGTTCATTCCTAGGTTTGGTTTCCCAGGAACGATTGAAACAGATAGAGGAACACATTTCCAGAATGAGGTTATAAAATTGATTTGTGAAGCATTGAATGTACAACAGAAACTGCATTGTGCCTACCGACTAGAGGCTTCTGGAGTGGTGGAGCAAATAAATGGCACCATAAAGAACAGATTGGGAAAAATGTGTTTGGCCACAGGTCTAAAATGGCCAGATGTCTTGCCTCTAGTTTTAATAACAATTAGATCAATTCCTGATAGGAAAACTGGTCTGAACCCCCACAAAATTATCATGGGTAGAGCAATGAGACATGTTTTTATTTCCGTCAACAAACTGCTGCCTATATCTGATGACTTTGTCTTGGATTATTGCAAAGGATTGGCTGATATGGTACATTCTGTGTTTCATCAGGTTGGACCAGATGCGACCATTCTTGAAAAGAAGCCAGCTCATGACTTGAGTCCTGGAGATTGCACAAAAGTACACAGAAGAAGAAATTATCTGGTTTCTCGCTGGGGAAGACCACGACAAGTGATTCTGACAACAACAACTGCTGTGAAGTGTGCAGGAGTGAAGAACTGGATTCATGCCAGTCACACTCTTCGAGTCCCAAATCCGGAAGATCAATCTGAAGATGAAACAACGAGAAGTATCAGATACCAGTTCCGAATCAGAATCAGAAGAAACAAAACCCAGAAGCAGGAGAAACGGGATTAAGTCAAATTGTTGGGCAGGAAAATATACCACTAAGAAGACGCCTTGAAATTTCTGATACCAGTTCGGAATCTGAGACAGAACCAGTGGGAATACAAGAAAGAATAAATGAGGACACTGGAAAAATTGAACAAGCAATCTTCGGAGAAGAAATCCCGAGTACAAGCACAAGAAAAATTTCCCCCCCGAAATCATAGAGACGCAACACACACAGGTAGAAAAAGGGACAGATAGCAGGAAGATTGTGTGGAAGAAACACGAGGAGGGATAGATACAGACAGTGAACCTGAAGTCTTGAGGATAAAATCCAAAGAAAGTAAAATCCAGACAGATACAGAATCTGAAGAAAGTGAAGAAGAAACAAAGGTGGAAGAACTTTGGGGAAAAGAGCTTGGAAAACAGCGAGGGAGGGGGATCAAGGATTGAAATTAAAAAGGCCTTTGAGAGAAGATATTTGGCCTAACAAAATCAAGAGATTAAGATACCGACTAACCAGAATAAAATCTGATAATGCTGAACAAGTGAATGAAGTGTCTAGTCAAGAAAAACAAAAGGACACTGATCAGAAACACTTGCAAAGAGCAAAGAGGATAAAGAAACCAAACCAGAAGTACAAGTCACCGAAATGGACATATGTGGCACTTTCTGATATCCAAGAGGAAGCTGATAGCCAAGAAAGTCTAAGAGTGACTGTGCAGAAAGTGGAAGAAGGAGAAGAAGATTCGGAAATCCTGAGAGTTATCTTGTCTGACACCAGAGAAGAAACAGATGATCTGGAAATTCTGAACAAAGACTGTGAACCTAAAGACAAAGACGATTCATACATGGACTGAGTGGCAAAGGAAAATCAAAAGGAATTAAAACCCAGACAAGACACGTGACCAGAAAAGAACCAAGTAGGCAACCAAAGCCTTAGGTTTAGACAAAGGTAAATTGTTGAAGAAAAGAGGCTAAGTCAAAAGACACTGATCATTACCAAAATGGCAAATAATGAAAATAGAAATCCAACATTTGGATTTCTCCGAAGATGGTGTAAAATGTATTTTTGTTGTACAGGATTAGTAATGCTTGTCTGGATCATATTAGCAATAACATTTTCATTTAGAGTAACATTTGAAAATATAGATGAGCACACAGTAAACCGATCTAATAGGAAAAATGCTGATGAAAGTCATGTCACAAAACTGGTAGATAGAACAGAACTTCACAAAGATAAGTCCATAAACGATTTTTCTAATAATGTTTTTCAAAATTATTGTACGAACATGTGAAAACAATGGAGGTTAGAGACTGGTATGTTTGCATGCAGTTACCTGCATCTGTATCAGAAGGTGTCACTTATCACCACCTTCCATTGACATATGGGATAACTTGTAGTGTCCTAGCTAGTTTGTTTTATAAAACAGGAAAATTAGAATACTATTATACTGATGTAGATAATATTTTCTCACAGATTCCTGTAGTTCCTGAACTAAACAAAGTGATTCCAGTTAGAACAGTAGTTGAATTTTTCCTGGAAACAAGAGAATTAACTTTAGAAGAAGTATTTAAGAATAACCTCACTTGTAGTTTAAGAAAAGAAGAGAAAGCTTTCCTGAACATGGTAGAGGAGAGGAGAGTTAAAATGCAAAAAAAGGCGTCTGGAGAAATGATGGAAACAACATTTTAGGATGATGGGAAGGAGAATCATTTAAAGGGAGAAACAAAACCAGCAATGGCTTTTGACTGGCCCCAGAAAGGGAAGTTGTGCATCAGTAGAGATAATACTGTATATGATAATTATTTTGTAGGTGCAAGTGAATGCCATGACTCATGGGAGTATGGGGATTTAACCCCTTCAGTGCCCGCCCCTTTCCCCGCCCAGTGCCGGCCGTTGCATTAGCGGGCGGGGTCTATGACGAGCTGGACTCGTCATGGGCACAGCGCCACCGCGGCCCATGACGAGTCCAGCTCGTCATGGGCACTGAAGGGGTTAAAGGAGGAAATGATACGGCATTCCCTGGAATATATTACATCTGTGGGAACCAAGCTTATTATAGGTTATCGGACCATTGGTATGAGACATGTTAACTAGGCCTGGTCTTTCCAAAAATATTTCATGTGGAAAGGGGAAATTACGGATTGCACGAAATAGATAGACAATTAACACGTAGAAGGAGGGAGAGTTGGTCAGAAATTATAAGTGATATCTTTGGAGCACTGATGCCAGCAGTTTGAATATCTCTGAATGCACATAAAGTTTGAAAATTGTCTACAGTTGTGGATCGTTTATCAACAAGCACAGCTGGAGTGTTCTTAATGGTGACTACCGAAATGGTTGCCATGAGAGTGATGATAATGCAAAATTGACTTGCCCTTGATATTATATTGGCCAAAGAGGGAGGAGTCTGTGGAATGCTGAAAGTACAACGTTGCTGTACTTATATACCTGACGAAAGTCAGAACTTAAGGAAATATAAATTAAGAATATAACTGATTTGCATGAAGAAATTGTTCCAATGGAGGTTGAAGGTGTATGAGAGAAACTTGGTAAGGGTTTTTCCACAGTTAAGAATTGATTAACAAAACTAGGTAGCTCCTTTGTGGGAAAAATACTGATACCTGTGACCTTTGTGATTGTTTTAGTGTTAATATTAAGATTAGGATGTGTGTGCGTGAAAAGAAGAAAATTACAAAATAAGGTAAAAAGAGAAAACAAGAAAAGGAAAGAGAAGGAAATAAGAGAAAGAGAGATAGAAGAAATAGAATTAGAAGAGTTGCAAGATAATGTATACAAGAAAACAAAAGAGAACGGTATGGAGAACACTATGATTTAACCTAACAGATGCAAGTGGGACTGAATAAAAGCATTTCCGTAGAGAAATTTTGAAAATTTAGTGAATAGTGGTGATGTTTAAAATCACCAAAGGGGGGATTGATGGAGCAGGTAAAACAAAATTTGTATACCTCCTCTAAATTGCATGAAATTAATTACGTAATTATAATTAACTTGCAATAATCGGTCTGCAGTGAAATTTTACTAATCAACTTTTACACCTTGATAAACACGAGATACATGTGGGACTAAAATGCTAATTGCATGGCAGAATAATAAATTAATTAATTATGGTACGCAAACTAGCCTTAGATTGTGGTGAAATAGAAAATTGCATGATTTATGTTGCTTTGTGATTGTTTGTGTTGTCAAGACTATAAAATGGTGAGTATTATCGCTTAAATGTTGCTACAGCGAAATACTAATATACATTGGGATTAGTGTGAGTTTAAACATTAGAATCACCATTTCTATATTTTAATTACTGTTATGTCTGTTTTTGCTTAAGTTGGCATTCGGGCCTACTAGGCCGCAGTACCCAAGATGGAGTCTCTAAAGAAGATGCCACCATGTGAGCGCGATGGTTTCTGAGCAGAATCGGATGGCTTTGGATATCTCCAAATGACCCCAAATCTACAACACCGTGTTCCTTGTCAAGGATAGGAACTCGTTTGCCTATCAACTGACGACGGTGTGGGAACAGCAGAAAAACAATACAGAACCTGTGGAGAAATGACTTCTCTTCCTCTAAATGTTACATTCGCAACTTTCGCCTGGGAGAAAAATGAATATTATAAAATTTGCGCCTTTCTACGCCAAGTCTTCATGAAGAACCAGTTTACCCTAGGAAACTTTTCGAAAACTTACAGATAACCCCGAACTGTCCAATCAGAACATTTCTCTATCTCTAAATTGTTGCATGTTAAAA